>NW_028227261.1:38330000-38970000 GCF_978045245.1 Mus caroli | reverse complement strand
TTTCCAGCCACTCCTCCCTGCTTACCCTTCTTGCCCTCTCCCCAGACTTGTTTTACACTCTTCTGTGCTGGTTTGAGTGTTGCTTCCAAGTTCTAAGATCATGACCACCCACTCGGCTCCACAGCCGCTGTGGCAGCCAGCACCCGACACAGTGGACTCTGATCCCAGCCCTACCCTCACCCACCCGGTGTCTCATGCCAGCTTCATAGTCACGCTGACATCTCAAGTCCTGGGTCTCCCACTGGCCCACTGTGTATTCATGGGAGGCTTCCAGACTCCCTAAGTCTTGGCTGTTCACCCCTCAAATCTGGATAGCTATAATTCTTCCCTCGTTGCTGCAGAGGTGACACATGCTAACATGGCATAAAAACCAGAGCTCAGTGGCAAGGGCTCAAAGGGCTGGATCTGTGAACAACCAGAAGAGGCAGTCTCTCTCTTTAAGCCAGTTACTGTCCACTCAAGGAAACAAGATCTCTACATCTCTCTGTATATATGGAGTTTAGGGTCTTTTGCTTGTTTTATTTTGTTTTTGACATAGGGTCTTATATAGCCCTGGCTGGTCTGAACTCCCTATGTAGAACCAGGCTAGCTTTGAACTCACAGAGATCCTCTTGCCTCTCTGCCTCCTAAATGCTGAGATTAAAGGCCCATGTGTCATTTCTGCCCCCCACTCCCCTTTGAGGCGGGATCTTACTCATATCTGGAGAAATGTCAAGCAGGAAAAGAGGTGATTGTGGTGGCCCGCCTGTAGTCTCAGCAACTGGGAGGCTGAGGCAGGAGAGTATAAATTTAAAGCCCAGCTGTGCTACCTAGTAGACCTAGTCTCAGTAAAGAAAAGGGGTGTGAGGAGAGGCAGAATAATTCTTAAGAGGGCATGCATCAGGAGCCAGCTTACAAATAAGTCACGTTCCAAGCGCTCTGAGGTTAATTGTTTGGTCTCAAAAGCACATGGTCCAAAGAAAAACAAGAACTAAATGTGGTACAACCTAAAATAAAGCTAGAATTCATTCGATGGTTCCCAGGCTAACCATCTGAGCTCTGCAGCCCAGTACAGTAATGCTGTACTCATACACTAAAAATAACACCGCGGGCTGCCATTTTAGCATGTGCTATTCGGGAAAGTTTGTTTTTTAAATCCTTTAAGTGACAAGGGTTAGAGAGAAAAAAGTGACAAGGGTTTTCTTGACTTGAATGTTGGCACTTGGGAAAAGTGATTCAGTAGAAGCAGAGGGAGCCTGTGGTTATTCTGAAGGTCCCACTTCACCAGCACTGGTGTCTAACATAGGAGCACCCAGGCAGGCCTGGCCTAGGCTGCTGGGACCCCTAGGTCGTTGCCTTCAGCTATGAATGGCCTTGTCTGTCTATCTCAGTGGGCCAGTAGAGGTGTTTTCTGTGTGTGCTCCGAAGAGGGAAAAGGCAGGAAAGCAAGGCCAAAGTGACCCTATGAATCCTGGACCTCACCCTTCTGACTGCTGATTCCTGTGTGACTGAGCCTCAGACACTGACAGTTGGGAGAATTGGGCAGAGGGGGGAGAAGTTGGACAGCACCCTCTACAGGCCATGCTGTTAAGGGTGGGCTGGGACGAAGGTCAGAAGCCAAAAGGAGGCTGTTTAAGTACACTTGGGTAGTCAGGCAGGCAGGCAAACACCAAGTCCCAGCTCTGACAACATCGTCCATGAAGATCCAGAGTCATATCTCATCCCAAGTCATTAAACATGTCAGCATGAGATCTGAGAGCTGATGTAGCATAGCTAAGGATGCTGAGCAGGGGGAAACAGCCTCCAAATGGGACCTGTACTGACAGGAAAGCAAGGAGCCAGTTTTACCTAGTTCTCCCCTGTGTCTTGGACTGGTGTTGTGATCCTATTCGCAGATGAAGAAACTGAGGCTAGAGAGTGTCTTCCTTATCTCCTCTTCACCGCTAGCTAGCCTCGAGCATTCATGGGCCGGCCTCTCTCCTTTCTGCCGCACAACCCCATTTGCCACAGTGTCCACTCCCTCAAGATCGAATACTGTCCATCAGTGGCAGGCACTGGGGATGTATAGCCAGGAACAAAGTGAGCAAAAACTGCGACCATAGAGGACAGTAGACAAAAGCCATAAAAAGGGCTGGGGTTGTAGCTCAGTTGGTAGAATGCCTTCCTTCCATGCATGCACGAGGCCCACAGTGCCCCGTAAAATCTGGCAAGCCCCCACGAGCCTGTAATCCCAGCAATCAAGCAGAGGAAGTGGTAGGATCCTAAGATCAAAGTCATTCTCAACCACAGAGTTCAAGACCAGCCTGGGTGACATGAGCCCTTGTCTCGCATAAAGCAAACAAACCATCAAGAGCGAAACATACGAAACAGGAGAAGGATGTATCCGCTGTCGAGGAGCACGGAGAAGGGGGCGGCATGCTAGGCTGGGCTGAGAGCTGCATGTCACGATATAGTCAAGAGGATCACTGTGAGGAGTGGCCATCTCAGTAAATACTGGAGGAAGTAGGGGTCACAGACAAGGCCAGCTATATCCTATACAGGGATATAGTGTAAAATGTGGCCTGTTGTTCACATGTGAAAAAAATCTCAAGGTGGCCCAAGGCCTTACGTGCATAGCTCTCTAGGGGGAAGAAGCAGCTACTTCAGACAAAGGCCCTGGGGCATGCTAACATGTTTGAGAAAAACCACAGTCAGTCAGTGCAGGTAAATCTAAGCAAAGGCGGGGGTGGGGGGGGGGGGTGGGGAGGGATGAGAGATCCGAGATATGGCAGTTCTGGGGACACTGGATCCTGTACGGCCTGTAGCCAGTGAGAGGGTTCTGAGAGCCACTGCAAGACATGGGGCCATAGAGAGGTATGACTGTCCCAAAGCAAGCAAACAAAAGCCTCAAAGCTCTTCCATTGCCCTCAGGAGGAAACTGGAAAATTCTTCTGTCTCGCTTTCACAACCTCTTACAACGAGGCCCCTTCCTGTCCGCTGCCTTTCTATCATATCTATCTTCTTTCCCTGCTCCAGCTAACCAGCATGCCCAGGCTGGTCATACTAGCTCCTGCCACCACCCCTTCACCCACATCCTCACTCTATAATCCCAGCCTCATCCCTTCAGGGAGGCCTTCTATCCAGGTTCTCTCTCCAAGTGAGACACCCCCTCCTGTGTCTTGTCCTATCTGTGGTATCCCTCCCGCCCACAGCAGTCCAACTTACTCTCTTCCACAAGGGCAGGAAGAAGCCTCCTGTACCATCCTAGGGCCTGGCACACTGAGTATGTGATTGACAGAAAAAGCACAGCCTGCCTGGCATAGGGCACCAGGCAGAGCCACACCCACATGGGGAGGGGCTAGAACTTCGTCAACTCTGCTTCCCACTGAGCTCGCTGTCAGAGCTGGAGCAGATGGTTCGGGTATACCTAACAGCTTCCTGGAGGATGCACATTTGATAGGATGAGTGGGCCTTCCTACTGTGGAATGCACGTGAAAGGACCTGAGCTGAGCCCAAGCAGAGACTTGGGCGTCATCCTGTCCCAGGAGAAAAGACTAGCTCAAACTTGATTTAATCTCTCAGAGCCCTTGAGGGGGTCCCAGGACAGACTGCAGGGCAGAGGCCTGGGGTCCTCAAAGCAGCTTCCATTCTCCCACAAGCAGGCTTCTGGGATCTTGCAGCATGGGGCATGGATCATGAGAATTGGTTGCTGGGCGGCCGAGGCTGGCCCTCAGTGACAGTCACCTCCCCATCCCCAGGCTGTATGTGCTGAAGCTGTCAGATGACATTGGAAACTTTGGGGAAGTGCGGCTTCCCCTCCTAGGCTGCCTCGGAGTCTCCTGGGTTGTTGTCTTCCTCTGCCTCATCCGAGGAGTCAAGTCTTCAGGGAAAGCAAGTACCCTCCCCAGGCAGGCTTTGTTCCCACCCTGCCTCTCCTATCTGGGTTGCTGGGGTTAGGGAGGTAATTCGGGGGGTTGGAGAGGGCTCTAGGGGAATCCATGGAGCCTGTCTTGTCCCAGGTGGTGTACTTCACAGCCACATTCCCCTATGTGGTGCTGACCATTCTGTTTGTTCGTGGAGTGACCCTGGAAGGAGCCTTCACGGGTATCATGTACTACCTGACCCCACAGTGGGACAAGATCCTGGAGGCCAAGGTGGGATGTGGAGGGTTGATCCCAAAGGTACCAGGGCGGGTGCATCTAACATCTGCCTGCAGTGGCTCACTGGCCATCCTCTCTGCAGGTCTGGGGGGATGCAGCCTCTCAGATCTTCTATTCCCTGGGCTGTGCATGGGGTGGCCTCATCACCATGGCGTCCTACAACAAATTTCACAACAACTGCTACCGGTGAGTGAGCCCCCCCCCGCCCCCCCCCAGCCTGGAGGCTTCCCGTCTTCCCATCCTCTCCCCAGCCTGACCCTGGAGCCACAGGGCCATTGGGCTCCAGTGCAGCTGGCTGCCTCCCAGTGACCTCCTGCACCCATGACCTTGAAGTCTCGAGGACCTTGTATCTCCATTGTGAAAGTAGAAAGCAAAGCACCAAAGAGGGGGAATGGAGGAGATGAGGGGTCAGGAACCCTGGACTCAGCTTGAAAAGGCCCAGATAGACAAGGAGTTAGGGTTACCTCTCTTTTTAGAATATCTAATCCCTGTCTCTTCCCCTGGCCGAAATTGAGGGAAGGGAAGCAAGCTGGGTCTCCTAAACTGTCCTGTTTTCTCTCCCTCAGGGACAGCGTCATCATCAGTATCACCAACTGCGCTACCAGCGTCTACGCTGGCTTCGTCATCTTCTCCATCCTGGGCTTCATGGCCAATCACCTGGGTGTGGATGTGTCTCGGGTGGCGGACCACGGGCCTGGGCTAGCTTTTGTCGCTTACCCTGAGGCTCTCACGCTGCTTCCCATCTCTCCACTCTGGTCCTTATTGTTTTTCTTCATGCTCATCTTGCTGGGGCTGGGTACTCAGGTATGGGGTGTGTGTGTGTGTGTGTGTGTGTGTGTTTGGAGGGAGCGGTCTGGGAGAAAACGCAGGCCCTTATTCTGATAGCTGCGGCTGTAGTTCTGCCTCCTAGAGACCCTGGTCACTGCCATTGTGGATGAGGTAGGGAATGAGTGGATCCTGCAAAAGAAGACCTACGTGACCTTGGGTGTCGCTGTGGCTGGCTTCTTGCTGGGCATCCCCCTTACCAGCCAGGTAAGAGTGGAGATGTGGGGGTGAGGCGGGGCTGCAATTGCTAGGCACCTGGGAGTGGGTGAGTAGCCTAGTCTGTGGAACCCTGGCTAACCTGTCCATTGGCCCACAGGCAGGCATCTACTGGCTGCTGCTGATGGACAACTATGCAGCCAGCTTCTCCTTGGTTGTCATCTCCTGTATCATGTGTGTATCCATCATGTACATCTATGGTGAGTGCTACCCTTCCGTGGACGTGGGTGTCCGTCTTGGACTGGCCCACTCTGTTCTCCTGAGCTGCTGACAGTATCTCCCACCCCCGTCTCTCCAGGGCATCGAAACTACTTCCAGGACATCCAGATGATGCTGGGGTTTCCCCCGCCTCTCTTCTTCCAGATCTGTTGGCGCTTTGTTTCTCCGGCTATCATCTTTGTGAGTTCCTGGGGGACCCTCCCAGGTAGCTCTAGCTTTGGGCATCTAAGAAGCCCGGATAGTCAGATGCATGCACACTCAGAGAGGTGCCAGGTCCTGGCCATGGGTTAGGAAGCAGATCTTGAGCCCTGTGTTTGACTGAAGCCAGTAACGTATGCTCAGAGCTGCAATGTCAGGGACACAGCCTCACTCCGTGCCATTACTGCCCAGTTGCCTCCAAGGGGCCTCGGGAGTCATTGGGATCGGTGTGGCTTCTGTCTACTTTACTGTTCACACCTAGGCCACAGGGAGACACATAGGAATGTAGCAGTGTTTCTCCATAGCCCCAGGACCTGTGGGTACAGGGCTAGGAGTCAGGTTGACTCTGTGATGGGACTAAGCCCTCAAAGGCTGGGAAGTTGGATGGCTTTGAAAGGAGCACCCCCATTTCTTTGAACACCAAGCACCAGGGGAATGTATCAGAGCACACTGTACTGCTGATAGAATTCCCTGCAAGGCCGGTCCTTCCTCCACCCTGTTCACATGTTAACTTGAACAACACCTCTCTGGATCATCAATTCTCCCCACTCCAAGGCACAGGGATGTTAAATATGCCCACCACACACTTAATAAGGGGCAAGAAACCTGCTGCAGGCCTGTGGGCTAAACCAGGCGCATTTTGCTGCTTCTGTTTAAAGTGGGAGGCAGGGCTAATGGCCTAATCATCACTATATGAGAAAAGAGGGTCAGAGGGCTCACTCAATGGCAAGGCAGTGTCCAGAGCTACCTGTGTCTTGCTCAGTACTCAGAATTGTGGAGAGCGCTAGACCAGACTTCCACACTGGCTCATATTTCTGAAAAGAGGTCCCTGGAGGACCGAGGCCTCCACCACATGGGGTGTGGGATGTTCCTGGGCCTGGCACAGACAACAGTTCTGGCCGCAGGCCCAGCATTGAAACAGGAGGAGCGGAAGTCTCCTTTCAAGGCTGAGAGGGCAGAGAGGGCGGGAACCACTGCCCAGCGCCATGCCTTCTGGGGGCGTGACATTGGCCCAGAACCAGGACGCTCTCTGAGGGCTGGGGAGCTGCACTTTGGTACCTGAGTTTACCCACCAAGGGCCTTCTCTGGGTTCGGTGGATTGTCTAGGCAGAGAGATTGAATCAGGCAGTGTCCGAAGGCTGGGTTGGAGTTACATTAAGGTGAGGAATTCAGGCCGGGCAGACGTATTTCTCTTCGGAGTTTTATGTACCTGTGACAGCTCTTCTTGACAAACCCCTTCCTTCCTTCATAACTACAGTGAAAAAATTCATCCTCACGTACATCAGGCTTTGTTAAGCCAGGTGTGGTGGCGCTCGCATTTAATCTCAGCCCTGGGGAGGCAAGAGGCAAGCCATTGTCTGAATTTGAGGCCAGCTTGGTCTACATAGGGAGTTTTAGGTTAGCTAGGGCGACACAAGTAAGACCCTGTCCTGAAAAAAAACAAAAGCAAACACACACACACTTCACTAGGTTGGTAAAGGTGTCACACACATATGGTGCCCTAGGTTCAGTGTGGGGAAGGTCAGAGGAGCTTAAGTTCCAGGATGCCCCTAAATGCTGACAGGCATGGGGAGTCCTTTCCACGGGTCCTCTGGTGTGGCCTGCGAGTCACCTGGCCAAGTCTCCTGTTTCTTTTAGATCTTTAGCTCGCCTCTTTCCAGAGAGGTGTGTGTCTGCTACTGGACACAGTATCTGTAGCCTCTGGGCACCCTCCAAGCTGACTGTCACAACAAGCTGGCTTGTTACTACAGCCACAGTGAGGCAAGACTTTACGTAGCTTGCTCCTCGGCCCCCTTCCTGATCTGAGCATCTCCCGGTACAAATCAGCTCAAACAGATAAATGAGATTGTGCAAGACCTCAGACCCACAGTCAGTGCAGCAACCTCAAGTGTCAGGCCATGCAGAACAGGAAGCCGAGCGACTTTGAGTTAAACAGATGGGAGGTGCCATGGAGAAGCCTTTTAGGAGGCAGAAAATCCAGAAAGGCTTCCTGAAAGAGGTGGCACTGGCTCAGGGCTTGGCAGGAATGCCGAGGATGGGTCTGCAGAATGAACAGAGGCAGCAAAGCCGGTCTGGATGTGGTGAATGCCTAGGGCAGGGAGATGTGACCAGCAAGATAACAGGCCATCAGGCAGAGCTGAAGCCTACGGCTAGGAAATCATCCTTATCTCTACTGCCTAGAGAGAACGGCTGCTTTCCAAAGGTGGCAGCCGCTTACTTGTTCTCTGCCAGTTCAGGACTCTGGCAAAAACTGTGTCTTCATGCCCAGCTCCTCCCTGGGGTCCTACTTCTTTCACGAAGGTGTTGACAGTTGCCTATGCCCCGAGCCACACCACCTTTTGCTGAGCCAGGAGGAAGGGTTACTGTGAGGAGGGCCAGCCTGGGGTCCAGGAGGGGCGCTACTCAGCCTCGCATCAGCCTCTCTACCCTCTCTAGTTCATTCTCATCTTCACGGTGATCCAGTACCGGCCAATCACCTACAACCACTACCAGTACCCAGGCTGGGCTGTGGCCATCGGCTTCCTCATGGCTTTGTCGTCGGTCATCTGCATCCCACTGTACGCGCTGTTCCAGCTCTGCCGCACAGATGGGGACACACTTCTTCAGGTGAGGAGTGAAGATAGACTGAACGGGGACGCTGGACGGGACGGGCAGGCGAAGTGGAAACACTTCGAGCATAAGGGTTCTCTTCTGACACGCTTTTCACTGCGCCCCCTGCCTGCAGCGTTTGAAAAATGCCACAAAGCCAAGCAGAGACTGGGGCCCCGCCCTCCTGGAGCACCGGACTGGGCGCTACGCTCCCACTACAACCCCCTCTCCCGACGATGGGTTTGAGGTCCAGCCACTGCACCCGGACAAGGCCCAGATTCCCATCGTGGGCAGTAACGGCTCCAGCCGCTTCCAGGACTCCCGGATATGAGCGCAATTGTTGCAAGGGGAGAAGCCCCACCCAACCCTTGCTCCCACCACGGAGACTGGGGAGGCGGACAGGTGGAGGCCTGCCCCATCACACCCTGTCTGGGATGCTGCTGTCACCTTGACCACCACTACTCATGTCCCCAGTGTTTACACATCCTTTGGATGCCAAGACAGCAGCTGGGGGTGGGAAAGCGATGGGGGAGTTAGGGGGAGCGGGCATGGGGAAGCAGTGTCCAAAGCACTTTGGAGGAGGTCTCAGGTCAGGTCCCCAGAGGCCTGCCAGGCTTCCTATGGCCTCTGATACCCTCATGCTCTGCCCTGAGCTGTTTCACTATGGGATAAGAGGTTCCCCCTCAACTTCGTGACCAGTGTTCCTGACCCCAGAACAGACCCTAGCCTCTGCCCAGGGAACTATCTTCCTCCTCCAGACAAGGTGAGGGCCCCGGGGCTGTACAGTGTTACTTGTTGGACTGCACCACTCAGCCCTGTTTATTTGTGTAATTATTTTTTTTTTTTAAAAATTGTATTACCCTGTGGTTGCCATCCCCTGCCCCAGCCTTGGGTCCAGTGTGTCTTCCAGGCCTGCCTGCACCTCACTTGGCTGCTCCAGGGTCTCTATCCTTTGTTCCAACCCTGGTTGTCAGGCCCAACCAGCAAAGGCCCACGACCCAGCAGCCTACCCAAAGCACTTGTTTATGGAGGGCAAGAAGGGGACTTATCTGTAGGAAGCTTGAGCCCAGAGCCCTGGGGAAGGGGACCCTGTTCCACATTCCCTTGCCCACCCTCCACCAGGTCGGAGGCCCAGTCTTCCCAGACATGCTAACCCCATTCAATGTGCCAAATGGCCCCAGTCCGTGTGCCCATCCCCCCTCTGCAGTCAGAGCACCTTCTCCCAAGACCCGCAGTCCGTTTGTCCGTCCTCTGTGCCCTCTGCAGTGACAGCCCTGGCCAAGCCACTTCTAATCCTCTGTAGCAATAACGGTGTGCCGCCCGCCGCTGCCCAGTGTGTGCAGCACTAGGGTTTTAAAGTCCGTAGGTTTTAATGAAATTTCTATTCCTGTCTCTGAGCTGCTGATGTGCTTTGTCTGGGTCCCTCGGGGACGAAAGTCAAGCTGGGATGGGAACCTCTGTCCCCCAAGGCTCTGTGGAAGCTTGTGCAGAGGAGAAGGGGCCAAAGGCTTTGATGGTTAGAACAGGTGTCCTGCCACTCAGTTCTAGATAGCAATGACCTGACAAGGGGTGGGGCTGGGACCAGACCAACACACAGCTGGGGGAGGGAGGGAGAAAGGTGTGAGCTCATCTGAGAATGAAGCAGAAATGGAGCTGTGGCAGCTGGAGACAACAGCAGATGGGCGGGTCTCAGCAGAAGCCTGTTTTGTGACCCTTCAGGTCGGTGCCTGGGATGCTGCACTGGAAACTGACGTGGAAGTTGTCTCTTTGCAATAGCTGTACCGAAGTTGCCGTCCCCAGCGGCGGGTGCTTGTCTGTCCTTGAGGGTGGGGGCAGCGCTCCGAAGGAGGTGTAGGCATGTAGCCATGGAGACAAGGGAAGGGTCTAAGGCTGGGAATGGATGACCTCAAAGGCTTCTGCCTGCACAGGATGGGTAGATGTGAGGTGGCCATGATCTGAGCTGCACTCTACATGGCCCACCCTGTGTCTGTCTTGGTGTACCTGTGCTTGGCAGCGGTACAGGAAGGCCCCAGAGAGACCTGTAGCTCCTGTTCCATGGCCTTCTTCTGATCCTTAATCTCTGTGGAAGGGCACAGCTGATAGCACCTGGTTCTTCTAGAGTATTTACAGTAGTATGTACAGTATGAGATAAAGGGAGGGGGCTGGGTACCTCCAGGGGCTCGCCTGGGGACCTTACCTCCCAGGGTAGGCATTTGGGTGTCCTTGGAAGCCTGCATCTGTTCCATTTCCAGACAGTGCTGTGGAGAGAGCTGTTTCAGTAGCCCTGCCTGAAGTTAGAGACCAAGAGCCCAGGGGCTCAGGAATAAGACCATGAAGCCACTTGGCCTAACTATCATGATACCATATCCTACGGAAAGCCAAGCTTAGTAAGATAGCAGCTAGGCATGCCCTCAGACTTAGGTGAAAGGATGCAGGAGACCTAGGGCTATCAAGTGGACTAGTCTAGAACTGCCAATCATGGCCTGATAGGAGAAATGGGCATAAGACAACCTTGATATGCACATACATATAGACACACAAACATGGTCCCCGCTAAACAGAGAAGCTGGGGGAAGGCCAAGGACTGTGCTCACCTGCAGGTCAGAGATCTCGTTCTGCAACATGCGACACTCTTCCTCCAGAAGGCTTCTAGACAGGAGCACAAACAGCCAGAGCCAGAGAGGCAGGACCTACCCAGCTGAACCCACTGCATGGCCCCACCCTCCAGAGCCTCCAGAGCCAAGACAGCTCCTCCATCCTCAGGCTACATTGTCCTTGGGGTGCTGCCTTCCAGCCCCCACTGTTTCCAGTTACTTCAGTTGCTTGCACCCCCACAAGCACTACCTTTTGTACCCTGGCACTGGACCTGTGGCTCATCCAATAGCCCCATATTACAGCCTGCTTATAACCCTCCCTTGGCTCCCCTTGTGCCAGGCTGAAATCCTTGGGCCCTGACTCCTCTTGGTTCCTGTAATTGGCTACTTGCTGGTTTTGTAGCAGCCCCACTAACTGCCCAACACACACACACACACACAGTCCACCAACCTGGCACACTACCCCTTTCTGGCAGTCCCAGCCCCTTAATTTCCACTCCTGTCTTCTTGCCCCCAATCTATACACTCAGGTGCCCTGAAGCCTCACCTCAGGTGTCTGACAACTTGGTCAATATTAGACACATTCAGTTGGTCCTTGATGACAGTGAGGTCCCTGGGACAACTGCTGACAGGTGAGGTTACCATCACCCTCTCTGTGCCATTCATTCCAGCCCTTCAGGGAACAAATGCCACTTCTAGAGCCTTTTGTTTTTCTCAGGCAGGCCACATAACAGTGCAAACAATAGCCCCAGAGCCCTGACTTGCACCTGGTAGTTCTGCCACCTTCACTGTGCGACCTCAGGGAAATTGTCCCTTTGAGCGTTCATTCTGTCACCTGAAAAGCTGGGGACAATGCTCAGCTTATAGGATTGTGGGAGGATTTGAATAAGAAACTGGCACAGTATACTTGTGCACGTGAGGACATTAATCCCTCTCTGTCCCCAGCTGAGCATGTCATTTGTCATCACCTCCAAGCTCTTCCTGTACCTCCAGCCCAAGCCTTGGGTCTCATCTGCTAGGCCTGAAAATAACTGTTCACTGGACATGGCCTCCTGTTCTCCCTCCAGCCCCTGCCTACAAAACTCTCCATTTTATCTGCTTGGAAAACTGCTCCCTTCCGCCAGGCTGGGCAGGTGTCCCCTAAGGACTTCAGCCTTTATAACAGTGTCCAGCCCCAGTGGGTAGAGTCTTCTGTTTTTACCTGGGCTCATCGGCTCTCATCGCGAGTTCCTGTTGTGTTGAGTCACACCTGGGATCCTCTAAGGCAAAGCGAAGGACCCTGGGACTATACTGGGCCCACATCTGGGTCTGGTCCCTGAAAGCATGTGCATGAAGGGACCTGAGGACCTCCTTTCAGGAAACCCCAGGAAAGGTCACCCTGGCTCTTTATCAGGGGCAGCCCATCTGGTGTCCCGGCAAGGAGGCCATGGCTGAGAATCCCACCTGCCCTCACTGATAGCCTTAAGGCGGAGGCCTTGGAGTAACTGCCGGAGTTCTTGGCGAATGAGGTCCCTCAAGAGGGGGGGTGGTGCCAGTAGGGTGGGAGAGTCAGAGTTGGAAACTTGAGAAGACTGGATCTCTTGGAGCAGCGCCTTTAGCATCGCCACCTGTAAGGAGAGCTGGGGTACCTTGCCACTGGGGCAGAGGGGATGGGTTTAATGTGTGTTGGTTGAGGGTTGTCAAGGGATGGGAGGAGCTAAACAGAGCAAGGGCACGCAGTGAGAACAAGGTGTTTGGGGGGGGATCACCAAATAGGGTTAGGGACCTGGTGGTGGTAGGAAATCACTAGAGTTGTGATCACTAGGAATGTGACCCACCCCCACCGACCGGACTCCCACCTCCTCTCGCAACTCCAGACTCAGGTCCACTGCTGCCTCCCCCAGAATCCTCTTCACTTCAGGCCGCTCCGGGAGTGGAACATGCTCCTCCACCAGCTCCCACAGTGCTGGGGAGTCCCCGGGCATGGCCTGCGTGGGTCTCGGTCCCCTGGTCAGATCTACAGGCCGGACGGCCCGCAGGTCAGAGTACTAGATTTCCTGGGAGACCGATGGTTGCTCTAGACCAGAGCCACGCCCACCAAGCCCTTCCGGCTGACATCGATACCCCGCCCCTTTCTGCCAAAGTCCCCACACGAGAATTGCGCTGTCTTTTGGTGGCCCACTATGAGCAGACCCTTCAGAGTGTGGGGTCCTTGCCTCTTCTGGGGGAAGCCTGGCTGTGGGAATCGGCCCTTAGCCCCTCCCCTCCTAAGAGTCGGTCACCTGGGAAACCATCCGTGCCCTGGGATCAGCCCTCGAAAGAGGCCCTGCCCCTGCCCGCAGTGGCTGAGCACCCTGTGCTTATCCCAGGGCACCTTTCTGCCTCTGAGTGAGAAGAACTGAGAAATCTGGCCCCACTGGTTCACTATTTCCTTATCCCTACTAGTTTGAAAGCAGTGTCAAGATAAAACTTTCTCCCTAGAACAATGGAAGTGGCAAGGCTAGGAAATTTATTAAGTTACTAGAAGACCCTAGCCAGGTCACCTCCCACAACACAGACTAGCTTCGGGGATCCAGATCCCGTTCACAGACAGACAAGGGGGCTGCTCCGTTAACGTTTTTTACTAAAGCACCCACACAAGTTTCTGTGCAACATATAAACAGAGCAGGCCCCGGGGCTCCTGCCTCCTCTCCAAGGGAGGGAGGCCAGATCCATTGACTGATCCAGGCCCCACCTGTCCCTCATGCAAAGGTCAACCCCATGGTCCCAGGAAACAACACAGCACCCCTTCTGGTCCCCTCCTGGGGGCACTCCTCAGTAGGTGGCTCACCAAAGCTTGCCCCCTACAATGTTGAATGAAAAAGGTTTCCCCTCCCCTGGAAGCATGAGGGGTCTCCAGATCTGAGGAATTCCCCCCTGGAAGAGACACTGCCCCCTAGTCAAACCTCCCACCTTTTCAGGCCCTAGGGGACTCGAGGGGAGTGGGGAAATTGAGGCACAGAGAGGTGGAGTGACCTAGCCCAGGCCACTCCGCGAGGCAGTGCAGGGGCTGGCCCAACCCTAACAGTGAGGAGGTTTGGGCTGGGAAAAGTAGGACAGGAAGAGGGGTTGACCCCAGAGAGGGCCATAAGTGGGGCTTGCCCAAACGCCCCTCAAAGTGAATTCTGGAACTTCTAGGTGCAGCTGGCTATTAGACTCAGAAAACAGCTCACAGTCACAGTCTTGGGGGACAACCCTTAGAGCAGCTGTCAGCCAGGCTGGAGGTCAGTCCTCTGGCAGGCAGCCTTCCATACTGGAAGAGCATGGAGGGCCTTGGTCCGTTAGTGTCAGCCTTGAGTGAGCCACGACATGGGCTGTCCAATGTCCACTGTGATGTTGGTGAAGAGCGGTTGCCGAGACACTTCCAAGACTCGGTACCGCACGGATCCAATGCCGTCCCACTTCATGCTCATCTTTGTGTTTTGAATCTTATTAAACCTAGAAAGGGAGACGGGTTCAGATCAAGGCTAACAGTCTCTGCTCAATCCTGCTCTTATATTTGCCCTCAAAATAAAGACCTCAGCCCCTTCAGTCAGAAAGCTTAACAACAACCTCTCCCTCACAGGTCTCTCCATTCAGACCTCCTCACCCCGCTCTACATATGTATGTATGTATGTATGTATGCATGCATGTATGTATGTATGTTTTTATTATGGGGGGTCGTGTGTGGAGGTCAAAGGGTGAAGTTGGGCCTTTCCTTCTACCTTCGCGTGGGTTCTGGGGACCCCAGGCTTCCCTGTAAGCGCCTCTAATCACTGGACTCTCTTGCTGGCTTGTCTGTAGTATTTGAGGCATCCCACATGTACCCCTAGGGCAGTCTCTGTCCCCTGAGAGACATATCATCTTCCCTCTAACCCTTTGCCATCTTGTTTCATCAGTCACTCTTTCCATCTTCACTCTGGATGCCAGACTGCACTCTGAGCAACAGGGACACAGCCGTGTCCAGGACATGCAAGGCCCTTCCTCTCATGGTGAGTCTGCTTCACTAAGGGAGACTAGGCAAAAGAAACATCAGAGTGCTGCATTACCAAGTCACTACCTTGGGAGAAGGATGTGACACTAAGCTGAAGGCAGAGGGGAGAGCATTCCATGCAGAGGTCAAAACAGGCTAGCCTGCTGGTTAGAGCACGTGAGGGCGGGACTCTGTAAGTCATAACGAGTAGTTCATATTCCGTGAGCAAGAAGACAGAGAATCTTAACCCAGTTTCAGCAGAAGGGTGGGATGGCAAGGGGGAGGCAGGAAACCCCTTGCAGTCACCCGGGCAAGATCACAGAGACCAGACTAAGGTAAAGGTGGAGAAAGGGGCGAGCAGACCGGCGCAAACGCTTTATGGGCGGTCCCGACGTGGCTTGATGATCTCAACTTGTAGGGCTGGGAAAAGAATCCTGAGTTTTGTTTTGTTTTTGTTTTCCAAGACAGGGTTTCTCTGTGTGGCCTTGGATGTCCTAGAACTAACTAACTCACTCTCTCTCTCTCTCTCTCTCTCTCTCTGTGTGTGTGTGTGTGTGTGTGTGTGTGTGTAGGCCAGGCTGGCCTTTAACTCATAGAGATTTACCTGACTCCACCTCCCTGCCAGTTTGACTATGACTCTGCGGCATTAAAGGCATGCACCACCACTGCCTGGCCCCTGCCTTAAGTTTGAGGCAAAACATTAGATCCACCATCATACTTCTTTAGCAAACAAATTTCATGCAGTCTAGCCATATCCACACCCAAGCAGACATCACTAATTGATGACTGAATGAGACCACGGGTCCTGGCTTTATCTGCCTGCCATCCCTTCCCTGCTGACGGGTTTCACCTAAACCACTTGCTTTTCCATTGGCTCCCTGGACTCCTGTGGGGGCGTCCCATGCTTCTGAATTCCAACCCCATCAGTCTATAACCCATCTCTCCACTCCTAGAGTCTGAGGTTAGAGCAGAAAGTCAGGGGACACAGACATAAGTCTCCCCTGGCAGAGTCCCTCTAGTTTTATGAATTTAGGCTTGGTCAAGGTTCCTCCTAGGTCCACACAGCAGCTAGGTCATTCCTTCATCTTCCTTGAGCATAGAAAATAAGACCACCAAACAAACTCTGTCTCGTTTCTGTTAAGGGACTTTCTAAGACCCTCAAAGCCCTCTGGGAAAAAAGTTAAAAGCCCCCTGGTACTCAGCTACACAGCATTAAAGCCCCTGCCATCGCTCCCAGCCTTCAGATGTTTAAGAACCAAATAGCTTTAAGATTTCAGAATACAGCAGGCATGCTCAGAATCAGCTCTTACACAGACAAGTTCCTTCATCCACTCTGGTTGTCTCCATCAGCCTGGCAACACAGCACTGGCAAACGTATATGCCCGAGGGAACTGAGGCAGATCTCAGTGAAGGGGTAACTTTTCCAGTTCCCACAACCTCACTCATCTCTCAGCCAGGAAATCACCTGTTCTCATGACATAACTATTTTCCTTGCCTCGTGTGAGCCTCATGAGGGATGGGAGGACAGGAACGCGGTGTGACTGCAGAAGGCTTGGTGCCACTCACAGATGCATCTGGAGGCTCAAGGAGTCTACTTAGATTTCCCATGCCTGCCAGGCCTTTCCCAGCCGGTCATGAATACCTAACGTGGGTATCTCAACCCACACAGGGCTGGAGAGATGGCTCAGTGGGTAAGAGCACTGGCTGCTCTTCCAGAGGTTCTGAGTTCAATTCCCAGCAACCGCATGGTGGCTCACAACCATCTGTAATGGGATCTGATGCCCTCTCTGGTGTGTGTGAAGATAGTGTACTCATATATACATATATATATATATATATATATATATATATATATATATACACATATATATATATATATATATACACATCTTTTTTTTTTTTTTTAAAGGAGTTAGCTGCTCTGATCTCAGAGGGGTTGTCACTGTCTCAATCCTCCCTCCCCACACTCCCTCTGTTTGGCACACCTTTGTTGGGTTCCTAGGATCTATGGCTAGCACCACTATCATCTTGTCTGCTCTGACAGGGCCAGTATAAGCAGGGGTCATGCATAGCACCCCAGTGACGTCTTCGAGAGCACTGACGGAAATGTGCCTGAGCAATTACAACACAAGCTGGAATCTCAACTCTACCTCTATGAACCAGGCCAGGGTGCCAGGAGTCACCTTTAGAGGTCAGGGGCCAGGAACATCTGGGTCACTTCTAGGAATCGGCTGCCTCTGGAAAGCACTCCTCAGGAGTCGAGGATGCTCAGAGGCCTCCTCTATGGGGTCAGAGATCAAAGGCATTTGGGATACTGGGAGGTGACATCTAGGAATCAGGGGCACCTGGGGTGCTGGGGTCACCTCTGAGGGTTGGGCTCGTTATGTTTGTCCCGGTCGTGCTTGATCATGCGGTAGCGGCCAATCCGGACATCCGGGCGTGAGATCTTCATCCCAGTCAGGGAGATCCTAGGATGGGAGACAGGCAGACTGAGGAGGCACGGGGAAGGGGAAGGAACCCCATCCAGTCTGTGCCTCCTCACTCCCTGACCAGCCTGCCCTCTGCCCCACCTCTACTTACCGGTTGAAGATGTCATCATCCTCGCCTCCCCAGCCCCAGTACTCGTTGGGAAAGCCATTGATCCTCAGAAACTGGGCCTTGCTCAGGCCTGACACACCTCCAAAGTAGCTAGCATAGGGCAACCTATGACACAAGAGAGCAGGTGTCAGGGTTGCAAGGAGATTCAAGATGCAGGATCATAGATGGTGTGTAGGGACCATGTGTTACCCAGGGAGGTAGTGCATTACATAGAAGGATCTGAACCAGGGGCCAAAGGCTAGGAGGATACTGAGGCTGGGACTCAGGGCTTGGGTGAAGTGGGGGTGGGTAGGTCTGAGTCTCACTAAGAGAGTCTCACCGGAAGCCAAACTTGTCCATGGCGATGGCAAAGTGGCGGGGCTGGTCACCACAACGGTACAGATTGCGGTCATCCATAGGGACCAGGTCCACATCACTGAAGATGAAGCAGTCATAGGTAGCATCCTCCTTCAGTGCCTCTAGGAAGCCCACGTTGAGCAGCTTGGCTCGGTTGAAGGTCTCCTCGCCATGCTGATGGATGGGTGGATGGATACAGATCAGCTCTGGGGCCCTGACTGGCAAGTACCTGCCACTTCAGCTTCCCTCGTGATCTCAGGGGCCCACACAATTGTCCCCCACCTCCACAACTCCTTCAGATTCTCAGGAATAAGCCTAGCTTCTCACCTGACACCCCCTCCCCCCCATTCACAGTCTGGCTCCAGTCTCCTCTTGGATGTCTTAAGAATCTATGGCCCAGCCACATTAAGTTGCTTAGGCTCCAAAGGACATGCTGGACTTTTTGGTTACCAGGCACTGG
This sequence comes from Mus caroli, assembly GCF_978045245.1. Classification (NCBI taxonomy): domain Eukaryota; kingdom Metazoa; phylum Chordata; class Mammalia; order Rodentia; family Muridae; genus Mus; species Mus caroli. The sequence goes on along the minus strand of NW_028227261.1, from coordinate 38,951,877 downwards.
GTTTGATTAGCACTTCCCCCCCTAGCTAGAAAGCTCGTGCCTGGAAGGGCTGACTTCCAAACACACCTCCAGGCCCCATTTTCACCCATGTCCACTGAACCACTATTTAGAGAGCTAAATTCATTCATTCATTCAAAGACACCCTGCGACTTTCTCCTTTGTACCAGGTGTGCCTCCTGTGTGCCAGTGGAAAGTCTAGGGACAAGGAGCCTTGGTTTCTCTTCCTACTGAGCCTACAGCTGTGATGTGAGACAAACAAGGAATGCCCTAAGTGTCTGGAGCTGAAGTAGCTCCCCTGGCCCGAGTTGATTCACTTCCAACTCCCTGGGCAGCCCCGGAGACTACGAAGGAATGTGTTAAATGATCTTGTCTTCCCAACAAAAAGACGAGCACCAGGCTATCAGCAGACACATCTCTGTGAGTTCAGGAGCCACAGAGACAGGACTGCAGAGGCTCTGGTCATGCAGGCCCAGGCAGCTCTGGACAAAGAGGGGAGAGCTGACAAGAACTGGCCTCTCGGCTTCTGCTACAACCTGCGCTAAAAGAAGCACAAGCAGCAGGCATCTGTGAGTGGGCGCCTCCCAAGGACAGGGGAGACAGGGGCCCCTCCCGGCCCCGGGCAAGCCTGAGAGGCAGAAGCTGTTTCCTCTGAGCAGTGAACTGAACTACACCTGCTCCCTGAGCGCCACCAGCCCTGGCTGATTTACCATCATTCTTCCAGCCTCACTCTAAAGGCCGGGAGCCCTGGGTCTTTCCCACACACCTCATAAATAAGCTCAGTTCGCTCTCTGGAGGAAAAACAACAACAACAACAAAACAAACAAAACCTAAAAACACACACAAAAACAAAACAGCCTCCTTCTAGACATCACCCTACCTTTTGTCATTCCTCCTCAGCAGAGATTTTTTTTAAGAGTTGTCTCTAATTAGCTATTTTGTCAAATCTGATTCCTTCTTCTTCAACCCACTGCAATCTGCTTCCGCCCCCACCATGCCCCTGAAATGGCTCTCACTAGGCCCACCGTGTTGCTAAATCCACTGGACATCCTTGGTCCACATCCCTCTGACTCCCCCACAGTGCTCACCCACAGCTGCCACACTTCCTTCCTGCCTGCCTGCTGGCCTTCCAGGGTATCCACTCCCAAGGGGCTCCTGACACTGCGGGTTCACCTCCCGGGCCTCGGTAGCCACCTTCCTTTCTCCATCAAAACCCTCAACTGCCCCACCCCAATATTCCATGCTCTGCAGGTACGTCAGGTGTTGTGGATTTTAAGAAATTTCTAGCTTGGTGAGATGGCTCAGCTCTCGGCATAAGCCTGAAGACCTGGGTTTGATGCCCGGCCCGCCACAAAGTTGTCCTCTGACCTTCACATGTTTTTGTTTTTTTTTTTTTGGTTTTTCGAGACAGGGTTTCTCTGTATAGCCCTGGCTGTCCTGGAACTCACTTTGTAGACCAGGCTGGCCTCGAACTCAGAAATCCGCCTGCCTCTGCCTCCCGAGTGCTGGGATTAAAGGCGTGCGCCACCACGCCCGGCTGACCTTCACATGTAATCACAACAACATATACAGGTTACCCCTACTTCAAACAATGTTTGAAGTGTTCTGTGGTGATATGTGTGTAAACAAAACAAACAATGATAAGAAGCAATCTCTAAATTATGCGCTAATGAGATAGCTCAGTTGATAAAGCATTCACTGCCTAAGCCTGACCACTTGATCCAGGAACCTCAACCCCAAACCCATATAAATCAGGGAAGGAGAGAGCCCACAAAGTCCTCTCACCTCCGCATGCATGCCATGGCTTGAGTTCCCACACGCATGCGCACATACACACACACGCACACACACACATGCACACGCACACACGCACACACGCACACACACGCAAGCACCCACACATAGTCCATAATAAAAATTGTATAATAAAGAAATGTCTACATACCATTGTTTCCAGGTCCTCCTCTCCTTCAGAGACGTCCTGTCTGACTCCCTGCAAACTGTCCTACCTCTACCTCCCGCAGGCGCGTATCAATCCAGACAAGAGAGCACCCCCAGCCACTCTCCTCCACATTTGGCCTACCTTCTCTGGTCCCCATCCCACGAACACAGCAAACAGCCAAGACTGAAACCCTTCCTTTGTTTCCACAACTCTCTCCTCTCTCAGAGTGATGTCTCCCTTTACCCTATAAACCGCCTCACCGGTGAGCTCGTTCACCCGCTCTGTTCTGGCTGCTGTAATCCCTTCCTAATTGGTCACACTGCTTCTTGGCAACCCCTCCCTCCATTCTTCATGTGTAACCACAACAACATAGACAGGTTACCCCTACTTCAAACAATGGTGCCCCACAAACTCAGGCTAGACTTCAATTGTCAAGCATACCTCTCAAGCTTTTCTTGATTCGGCCTTCCCCAGTTCCCCCAGCTAACCATTGCTACACAGCCTGAATGTTGAACTCCACCCCTCAGCCAATAGTTCCTATACACAAGAGATCAGTTCTCTTGCTAAGCTCTGGTCTTCTAGGCTCCTCTTCCTAGAAGGTTCACCTCCTTCTCTTCCTCCCCTTACTGCCTGCTCATCTCTCCTAAGTGCAGGGCTGAAGCAGGCTTCTGTGTTCCCACTCCAATTACAACTGTATCCCTTCTTCCTGAGTTCTCCAGGAGCAGGGAAGGTACGCATCAGGTCTTCTCTGAGACCCGATGTCTGCTCTAGGCAGGGCTTAGATGCTTAAGAAACCTGAGGGTCCAGGCTGCCTGTGTCTTTCAGAGTCTAACTCTCCCTCTCTTTAAGGCCCTGCCAGTGCCTCCTAGTTGGTACATACTAGACCTCCATCGCCTTTGTCTTAACATCTCTTTTCTATTTTACAGTGACATCCCAAAGAGGTGACAAAACAAGCCATGTACACACTGCAATGGCACATGCCAACATTTATATGTTCATATCCCTTCTACACACATGACCTTCCTGTGTTCATGACAAACATGCACTCTTCATATCTATGTAGACTCACACAGCCGTGAACAGGCAAGGAACCACGGATTTCTCCAGCCCCGAGTGTCCACCAACAGGCACGAGGGTGTGCATCCCACATCCACATCCCTGAGCAGGCACATCCACAGGTGCACGTGAGCTCCTTGATGGCTACTGCACAGCTAAGGGCTGCAGACCACGCACCTGGTTGATGACATAGACACCGTAGCGCAGCCGCTGCCGCCTCAACATGGGGTGCAGATAGTGGAGCCAATAGCGTAGGTGGTGCTCCCGGTGTCTAAAGGGGATGATGACTGCCACAGTTTGGGCTGGGGTGCAGTCGGGTGGAGAATAGCGGCCGCCCAGGAGCACGCCTGGGTTTTCCCTCTGCACCCGTTCCAGAGGCATGGGTGAGGTGAATTCGATGACCACTCGGCCCACTGCAGGACAGTGTCAAGAGTCAGGGTCTTTGCCAGAATCCAGGGACACTAGCCACCTGGGAGTGGGCAGCAGAGCCCCAGGAATTGCCCTCTTTCAATAGACCTAGAGCCTTGGTGGCCTACGGTTCAGCACTCCACTTCCCTAGTCACATGGGTCAGGTCCTCTTCCCACCCCTACAACAGGTAGGCCCCTCTCTGCAGGCTCACCAAGACCAGGCGGCACGTCAGGACAGGGCGGAATGACTGGAGCTGTGGGACCAGGCCTGGCACTGGGCACTTCAGGCAGCCCGGAGCTAGCGGCAGTGGTGTTGGGCCGAGAGCAGTTGGTACTGCTGCTGGCTGCAGGGTAGAGGGCATGGGCTGGGCTTCGGGTACTGAAGCGGCTGAAAAAGGCCAGGTGCTGGGCATAGACGTCAAAGTAGAGGATGACGGCCACAAGGAAGTGCAGCAGGCAGAGAAGGAGCACAGCCTTGCAGACCCGCTCCAGCGTCCCCCCCAGCAGTCTGCTCATCCCGCAAGTGGCCAATGGCCCGCCCAATGGGCCCAAGCATCCGGCTGCCAGCCTGAACAGAGGGAGAGAGAGAGATCCCAGAGGTCAGGCAGGCTAGGACAGGTGATGAACCCCACCTGCTTCCGACGTGGCTGCTCATTCCCACTCCCTATCCACACTTACCTTTCATATACCTTGACACTCACGGGCTTGTTTGTGTTCTACCTGCAAACACACCAACAGTCGCTGGCAACTCAGTATCTGCTATCCTAGGCACACCCCAGCACTAACGCCACCTAACCATACACGTAAACCCTCACCGTACAACTCCGTACACGGGAACCCACAGCAGTACAGACAGGTGAATTTGATTACCCAGGACTGTACCTCGGCGCCGAACCACTTTTATCTACAGGCTCCACCTGTGGCCCAGGGACCAGCAACATCACAGGACAGAATCCTCAACACAGGACACATGGTTTAGAGAATGGATCACTTACTGAGTGCCCATCACATAGGAATTCTTTACACTATGGCTTCATTTAGTCCTTCCAAGGGCCATGACGGGAAGTCACTTAGACCCATGGCCAGTTTGAGCACTCAGATCCCAACAACAAGCAGGCCTAGCCAACTAGGACCAGGCTGAGAAGGAGCCTTCAACACTCAAGAGTGCCCTCCACCCAAAAAGGTGAGATGTTTAAACAGGTCCTTCCCACAAGGGACCAGAGAGCATACCGTGGGGCAAGCAATAGAGAGCCCCTCACCTAAGATTTCAGGCTAGCTAGCTCTGGAGCCTGATTAGCAAAGCTAGTTCTGATTCCTGAAATGGAGTACACTTGGACCCCAGAGGAGTAAACTTCATACGCTGGCAGAGGTGGTGGGGTCTGGGGGTGCCCTTGCTTGAACCAGGTCTCCCCTGTAGTTCCAAAAGGTCAAAAACTACTTCTGGCCGTGCTCCTGTGAGCAGAATAGCTCAAACAGTCACAAAATCACATAGACTTCTTTAGTACCAGCAGTCGGCACCCACACTCAAGGGACACACAGAGACCTACATATAGAGCTAGACACACTTGGGGTGACAGTAACATACGGTGCCACATATATCAACAAACCGCGGCCCGGACTTATACAAGCATAGCCATACACCCAGACCCACGTGCAAGTATTCCCAACCCCTCCCTCCAGGGCAGGGGCTCTGGGTCAGGCCAGCCACCAAACTGAGGGGTGCGTCTGGGCGGGGCTGGGAGGCTGAACACGTGGCACCTCGGGACGGGGGAGGCAGCAGAGGACAGGTGGGTGTGGAGCCCTGGGGAGGGGTGCATGCAGTGGGGGATGTGGATGTGGGGCCGGGGCCGAGCGCCTCTGCGAGACACAAGGCCGGGGCGAGCGAGGACAATGAGGGAGGCCGGATGGGGGCGGACGCCGGAGCCCAGGAGGCTAGCGGGATGGGGGTAGGGTGGGGTGCAGCCAGGCCGGGGGCAGCGCCGGTGCCTCGCTCACCGGGTCCTGGGCTGGGATCTGTGACGGCGCGCGGGCGGCCCCCTAGCCGGGCCGGGTCTGGAATGTCGGGGCCCTGGGTGGGGGGCCGCACGCGCCCTCCTCTCTCGCAGCGCTCGGGGCTCAGCAGGGGGCGCCGCTCCAGCTCGGGTAGGGATCCCGGCTCCAGCAGCTGTGGACGGCTCTGTCCCCCATGGCCCGGCCCCACCGCCCGGTCAGCGGTCCCCGAGGCTCCGGGGCCACCTCCCGCCGCCGCCGCGGGCCATGGAGCCGAGCCGCCCCGGGAGGCAGGGCGGGGCCGGGCAGACCCACGGACCGGCGGACCGACGGACCACTGCGCTGCCGCCTCCCTCCCGCGCTACGGCTCCTCGGAGGGGCAGGCCAGGCCGGCGCGCCCGCGCGCGCGCCCCCGCGGCCCCCGCCTCCAGTGCGCCCGCACGCGCCGCGCGCCGCTCCGCCGCCCGCCCCTGCCGTTGGCCCTGCGCGGCCCAGCCAGCGGGGAGGTGCGTTTGCGGATGCCTGAGACCCAGGAAGGGCGCAGGAATCCATCAGGTTCTTCCATCAGCTTGCCTTAGGGATGGGAAGAGACCAGGAGCCGGATGGCTAAGGCCCTTCAGGTATTTGGGACGGGGTCTGGATAGTGGGCAATTCAGAGGGTTAGGGCCTTGCCAACTCTTTCCTGGAAGCATGAGTCAAGGTCAGCCAACCAGGGCTGCCTGCTGGGTAAGACCCCTAAAGGTGTTGACTGAAAAGGACTTATTAGGTAAAAGCAGGTTGGGTAAGATTTGGGGTGGTGGTGGTGTTGGAATCAAGAATTGTATAGGAATAGGCGGAGCTGAACAGGGCTCCAGGAACTAAGACCATAGAAGAGGTTTCTGGAGGGTTAGGTGTTCATACTGGACTATCAAATGTAAAACACTGTTCTCCAGGAAAGTCCAGGTGCGGGGAGTTTTCAGGATAGCAACAGAGAGGAGAATTAGCTGTAGTGAGTTTGGGTCTAGTGCACAGGGGTCCAAAGGCATAGGGCTAGGAGGATCTCAGAGCCCAGACTCTTCAATGAAGAGGTGCCAGCATTACAGTCAGCCTAGCACCCTGACCTCCCACCCAGGAGCCAGCACGGTCCACAGCAGAGATGATGTGTAGACAGAAAGTTACAAGAGGTTGGAGTGAGTGAACAGGTCCTCCCCTTCCTCTGTGAAAGGTGTCGCAAGGGGCCAACAGAAGCCTCATGACTGGGACAAATACCAAGTTTATTTCACAAACACTAGGAAGATGGGCTGGATGGGGGTTGAGGGGGGCACAGGTGCACAGCTGTACACAGTCACCATCAGCAGCCCACTCCCCACACTGGGGTTCAGTCTGGACTGCAATGCCTCCAGAGTCAACAGGCAGCAAGAGGTGAGTGCAGGGGGGACCCTGAACACCAAGCCCCAGAAAGGCTGAGGGACACAGCTCCAGCTGTCCCAGGAAAACCAGCAATAAATAACAGTAGGGCACGGCCCCACCCATACAGGTCATCTAGTCACCCATCTTCACTCTGGAGGTCTGCAAAGGAAGAACAGGACAAATCAGGCAGGGGCAGTGACCAGTGACAAGAGCAGAACCAGCAGGCCAGTGGGTGGACAGACGGACAGATGTGGACAGTAACAAAGGAGCTCAGCTGTACAACAAAGAAGTCCTATGGACAGTGTTAGTGTCGCCAAGAGTCAGCCCAGTCAAGTACCTAAGTCACCTTTAGACCTTCAGGCCAGTCTCCCAGTCACAAACTCACACACTGGAAAATATGAATTTAGACATGCTAGTCTACTGACAAGCGTGTCATACATACAGAACACAGACCCTGAGAGACAGAAACGCCACAAAGACATTTTCAGAGGCAGCAGAGGAAAGAGATGCAAATGGAGAGACTAAAGAAAAGATGCGTGCATCTAGAGCAGGAGACAAAGGGGGACCAAGAGATGGGAAGGGGAAAGAAGGGAGCCACTTCTGTTCCTCTCTAGGGGGACTCGCACCTGAAGGATTGCGACAATGACCCCAAAGAGGCCAATGGCACTGCCAAAGATCTCCACGATGAGAATTTTTACAAAGAGGCTGGGGTTCTGTGCATCCGCCAGGGCGGCCCCACTGCCCACGATGCCCACGCAGACTCCACAGAACAGGTTGGAGAGACCGACTGTGAGGCCAGCCCCAAACATGGAGTAACCTGGAGGATAAGAAGTAGCTCATGAGGCGGAGGCAAGCAGGAGAGGAATGGTCCAGTGTGGGCTAGCGGGGCCAGTCCCACCCCAACTCTGCAGAGCTGAGACTCTCAGCTGTGGAGCCAGGAAGTAGGAGCAAGTGTGTAAGGCCCAGACGTGTATGTGTGGTAGGGTGTCTGTTTCACTATGTCATTATGTAGTGCTACCCCCCTCCCAGGACTGGGATTAAAGGCCCAGCGCACCATGCTGAGTGAGCTCTATGTTACTCACTTACCTGCATGGTAGTTTCGATGGCCAATGGCCTTGGGCTCCGTAGCACTGAAAGGCTGTGAGGGGCAGAATAAGTCCTCAGAAGGCATTCCTTAATGCACCTACCTTCTCTTCCCTCCAATCTTTAGGGAAAGCATAGGCATTTCGATGGATACCCGTCCCTGCTGGTTTTCCCTTACCTCAGCCATGTTGCTGATGACAATTGCCATGATGATGCCATAGATGGCCACTGCTTCACAGAAGATAATACTGGCAACAGTGATGGTAAATGGTGGGGGAGGGGGAGGGAAAAGAGGTAAGAAGGAAATCAGCCATTTCTGCAGAAAATCCCCAGCCAACTTTCCCTGACTCACATACACGCTACAATGAGACGGGTCACAAGCCAGCATGTCATCCGACCCCCATCACAGCTAGTTTTGACATGCAGAAGCCTTTACACTTACCTAACCAAGTTCTTGGTTTTGATTCTGGGGGCTTTCACCCCACCCCCAATAATGGATGAGCCGGTTATATAGATTCCCCTGGTGAAGGGTAAAAAACTGATTAAAGGAGTTGCTGTCCCCAGGATGATTAAGAACCCAGTGATGATTCCACCTGCCACGACTTGGCACCTCCCACTCGTCCCGCCACTCCAACACTCACCAGGCTGCTCCAACCACAGACAGAGAAATTGCTAGGCCAATGCCCAGATTCGACCACATGAAGGGGGAAGTTTCTGTCAGGAACCTGGTGTGGAAACAGGGAAGGAAAAAAGCAATTGAGCTATGGACAGGAAAGGACAGGGGTGGGGAGGCCACACAAAACTCAGTGTCCACCCAGCTCCAGCCCACCAGTCCCAGACGTTGCATCTCTAGATTTTCTATTTCCCAAAGGTCCGTGTGTCTGAAGAGCTGGGCTGGGGCTCAGACCACAGCAGGGAGGAGGGGCTCCTAGGAGAATCCTCTCCATGCCCTCCCTTACCATGCCACATCAAAGCGAAAGCCCAGGTCAAAGATGGTGTAGCAGATTCCTGAAGCAATAAGGAAAGGAGTTAAAGGGTTGCTCTTTCGAGACACTGTCCCCAACCTAGGAAAAAAAAAACTGCCCAACTGTCAAACTGTCAGCCACCTACATCTAATTAGACAAGCGAAGAGTCCCGGAGCGAAACAGCACCTCCACCCAGGCCTCCATTTTTTTTTTTTTTCGGCCACTCCCTAGGTAACCCGTCTTAATGACACCAAGCCCCTTCACGGGCCGGAGGGAACGGGCGCTGCGTCCAGGCCGCGCCAGATCCTGCCGGCCCAATCGCTGTTTACCCAACAAGATGTGAATGGGTGGGGGAGGGCAAGGAGGAAAAAGGGGAAGCGGGGCGCCCAAATATGCGGCTCGCGGACGAGAGGTCAGGAACCTGGCGTCGCGACCCTGGAAAAGCCGGTGTGACTCTCGCAGCCCAGGGCCAGCCTCCTCCGTCGCGGGAGGGCACCGCGCGGGGCTGGCTCCGGCTGCCACCTGCCCCCCGCCCCAACCAGCAGGCCACCTTGGGCCGCCTGGGCCCCGCTCACCCACAACGACCATGCAGGCCCAGAAGGCCACAAAGATCCCGAGGTAGAGCAACTCCAGCCCCGTCATGGCAGCGGCGACGGCAGGGGTCGGATCGGTGGGACCTGAGCTTAACCGCGTCCACCGTCCGCCCCGCAGTCTGTCGGCCCGCCCCGCAGCGCCACCTGACCGGCGCACGTGATGCGCCGGCCCCACGTGACCCCCGCGCACAGTGACTGGCTGCCTGAGGCCCGGCCCTGGTAGACGTCATGCCGCGGAGCACTGCGGTGGTTGTAGTTTCGTCGGGCGTTCTCCGTGACAGGTACTGGCTCTCCACCTGCGCTGCTGGTTCCCTAACTTCCCACCGGACTCCCAGTTTACTCACCAATCACTGCTGATCCTTCCGGTCTGTTCTAGTCCTGCCTAGTTCCCTCTGCTTGAAGCAGGATTTCGCAGTGCCTAGCTAATGCCTGCTGGTCATCGGAGGTCATTCTAAGTTGTCTTTTCCAGCCCAGAGGTAGGGTGGAATGCCAGACGCGAATGCCCATGATGCCCAGGTGATCTTATAAGGCCATGCCATTCTCCTGTTCAAATTCCCTGTGGATCCTATTTCACTCGTGACAGAATGATCCGTAGGACCCTAAAGTATGCAAAGCAGGCACTGTAACAGAGCTAAGCTCCAGGTCCCTAATAGACAACCCTCCTAGCTATTCCTCATCAGGCACAGCCCACCCTTGCATCTGCCCCTCTCTCGCTTCCAGACTTTGCTCACCTTCAAGCCCTTCCTTACCTATTCTGTTTAATATTCCAACCCCAATCTCCCTTTAAACAGTCCCCTTTCTTTTCCAGATTTGTGTTTTCCCATAATTGTTATCCCTTGATAAATTATTTTCCTCTGGTTCTTATCTCCGGTTGATACAGTACATTTTGTTTTGTTTCTGACCATTCTCCCTAGGGGGCCGGAGCACCATGGTTCATGTTGGACTCACTACTGTTTCTAGCGCCTGACATACAGGTGGGTTCTCATAACATGCACACAGAATACATGATGGATGCTCATTTTAACTCAGTCCCCATGTCAGTTACAGCTCTGCCTTTACCATTAGCCTGTGCACTACATGATCTGGATGCTGCCAATATAAGATTCTTTCCCTAATGTGGACAATAAGTAAATTTTGTTTTCTTCTGGGACCCAATACACACACACACACACACACACACACACACACTGGGAAACCCTAGGACCAACTCTCTGGTTTTTGTTTTGTTTTGCTTTGTTTTTTGAGACAGGGTTTCTCTGTATAGCCCTGGCTGTCCTGGAACTCACTTTGTAGACCAGGTTGGCCTCGAACTCAGAAATGCGCCTGCCTCTGCCTCCCAAGTGCTGAGATTAAAGGCATGCACCACCACTGCCCGGCCCATAGAACTAACTCTCTACCAAGGACAAGCACTCTATCAAGATATACCCCCAAAACTCTACTTTGATTGAAGCACCCACCCTGGTGACTGAGTCTTTGTTTAGGCCCAAATGTTCATTTCACTCTGTTTATTCTGAATATTTTTTTCTCTCTAAGACCCAGCTTAGGGCTCCTCTGTCTGGGTTGCCTCTTGAGTCCCCTTCAGGAGCCTACTATGAGAGCCAGCTGCACCTGGGGCTCCCTTCACACAATTATATTTCGTGGGGTTACTATTTCCTCCCAAGCACATTTTGAGGACAGTAATCTGGTTAAATATAACTCACATATCCATCCACAGGAACTGTGTAGAACCGAGCTTTAGTGAATAAAGAGAAACAGGAAAAAAAGTATTCCATTTATTTCAGTGTCTTTGTTGTCCCCAAGAAACAAGTCTGAGTCGATGTAGCCCAGCAAAGTCCCACAAGCAGCCACATAAGTGCTTGAAATGTAATTAGTGTAACGGGACAAATAGTTTTTCATCCACTTTAAATGGCAAAAGTCATGTGTCCAGTGAATATTGTCTTGGACAGTGCAGGTTTAGACCAGAGGCTCTCAATGAGGAGAGACATCTGCCAACATGTAGAGATAATCTGGGTTATCCTAGCTCAGTGGGGGAGGAAGGGAGGTGTTTCTGTTTCTGTCAGCTGAAGCTATACATCCTTCTCTATATGGAGTAGCCTCTGCAGTAAAGAATTACTCTGCCCAAAGTGTCAGCAGTGCTGAGGGGGAAGAACTCCGGTCTGGATCATCCAACTTCTGCCCCTGACCAAGGGCAGAACCGCTGCACCCCAGGCACTGGGATCAGCCCTGAGACCCTCCCTGCATCCCCACCCCCACCCTAGTCAAATAGGCACTTACTGCACTGATCCACGGCAGCACAGGCTATAGGCTAGACAGCTCCTCAGAGAAGAGCTGCCTACACTCCCTGTGCCTAGGCATCAAGTGTCCCTGTGACAGGATGAGATGTTGGTCAGGGAGAACAGGTCCCGCAGACTTATCACTCTCTGGCTCTCCCCTCCCAAGGTATCAGCTGCTTCCCTCATCCTCGTAGGCAATGGCGATACCTCGTCTTCCTCTGACGGCTTCTTTCACTGGTGTCTGGCCCAAGCGGGGCTCCAGGCCCTGCCAGTTCCGAGAACTAAGGAATGAAGCTACAGAGGGAAAGAAGACAAGCTGTGTGGGCTGGACCTGGACAAAACTCTAGCAGGGGGCAGGTGTTTGCATGTTTACCTGCAGGGCTGCTCTCAGCCAGCTCCAGTTGGGGCCTTGGAATTAAGGCAGAACATGTAGTGTCATCTGATGACTTGCAAGGAGGTGGTGGTCGGAGCTCCCCCGAAATTAGTGACACATCTGGGGTATCCCACAACTCTGACTCAGGTGGAGGGAGTGGCACATGGAAGGGAGAACCTGACGCAGGAGGAGAAAAGAAAGCTATCCCGGTTTTTCAACTCCAACCCCAACTTTCAAACCCAGATGCGGCCTTGCCACTCACCAGGCAACAGCTCTGCATAATGTGTGAGGTGGGGAGCCAGGCCTGGCGGGGGCCAGGCAGGGTTGCAGGCAGCCTCCAATTCACATGGCGTCAATACAGGCCGAAAGAAGCCACCCGAAGGCTGGGGGGCTAGTGCCCCCAGGGGACAGGCTAACAGCACAAAGACGTCCATCTCAGGGAAGTTGGCAAGCTTGGCGGGTGTGGGCTTCCCCACGGCTAACACATAGCTACGTTTTCCAGCAGCTTCTGTCAGTTTCCGCAAGTGTGCCAGTGCCTCACGGTGTCGAGCCACACCTAATGTGCCTGCCAGCAGCCCTACCACACGGGCATCTCTGGCCCTCTCTATGAGATACAGTCTTCGGGCTCTTAGTCTCCCAGCCTTGGCACCCTGGTCTTGTGTCTGTCCTGTGTCTGGACAACAGGAAAAGAAGGGCCGTCCTGGTGTCCACCCCAAGAGCAGTCTGCTCAGGTCGGGATCAAGGTTGGAGTCCGAGCTTGCTTGAGAAACCCCTACATAGAAGGCGCCATATTCTTCCAGACGTCTCCCTGGGTTCAGGGGGAAGCAGCGCCCAAAACGCTCCAGGGACTCAGGCTGTGAGCTCGGGGATCCCACTGGCAGGGGAAGAGCTGGGCTGGAGATGAGCAGATCTTGGTACTTTGGGCGCAGGAGCATGGCCAAAGGCTCTGAAAGAGGTGCATCAGAGTTGAAGTCTGGGAAAGTAAGAGATGTCTCATCCCCAGATGCCTCAATGTGACCCTAAAGGACAAGCTAGGCCAACTGAGGCCAAGAGCTCTAGGAAAGTGTGCTTAAATAGGGGAAATTAAGGCATGAGGCCGTGGACCCACCCTTCTTTCCCTCACAGGTATAATTTCTCACCTAGGGCATGGGCACAAGCTGGCTCACTCAGCAGTACCACCGGGGCTGTCGGATCTGGGTTCTGGGCTTCAAAGGCCTTCGCACAGAGCTCTAAAGCAACAGGACGCTGACCAAGGACAAAGGTGATGGGCAGCTGCGAGGCTGGGGGACTTAAGCAGGCAGGACCGAAGTGCACAAGGGCTTGAGTTCCAGCCTGCTCGGCACCCAGGACATCCACACAGCAGCTACAGGGGAGAGAGCATTGGTGAGAGGTGTTCCCTACCTGGAGAGAAGAGTTGTCATCAATGGGAAATTGGCCAGTGGAGAAAATGGCACCAAGCTAGGAATTCACTGTCACTGAGGGAAGCTGGCATCAGGAGCTTCTCATCGTGCAAACACAGTGGGCAGGGAGACCCCATACCTGCCATAAGCTGTGTCCCCTAAAATGAACATCTTAGCTCCTGTGACTTCCTCCAGCCGGGCAGCCACCGCTCCCGCATCTCCTAGTAACTGGTCAGGGAACTGCAAAGCCACCTGTAAATACAAGCCACAAGTCAGCGACAACCTCACTCCACCAACAGCCTCTGCCAAAAAAAAAAAAAAAAAAAACTCCACTAAACTTCCCAAGCCCCTACTTCTAAGGGGGCAGCCAGCCCCACAGAGTTGTGGGTAATCCGTGCGATACGGGCGGGTCCCGACTTTCTCAACCCACTTGTCCCCACATAGCACCCAAAGTCCCAATCTTCGCAACCCATGCCCAGAGGAGAGCCCGCGCCCCGCGCCCTCTTTTCGCGCCCCATTCTCCGAACCAGACCTCACCCGCTGACATCCTAAATCGCAAACAAATTTCGTGACTCGCTCCAGCTCATACACGCGGTCCAGGTCTTCAGGAGGAGTGAACTGTCCTGGAACGCCCGCCTCCCGTTGCAGGGCTGCCTCCGCAGGGCTGCTGAACGTAGACTCCATTGGGCGCAGCTTGGGTGGGGTGAGATGCAGCTGCACCCTCAAAAGTCCTCGAGGTCACAGCAGCTCTGTTTGTGGATCGGGACCAACCTGTCCTCCGGTCCTAGGATCGAAACCGCACGCTTCCAAATTCCCGGCTCTCCACTACACATGGACCTACGGAAATTACTTCCGGGTTCAAGGACTACCCACAGAGAACCAATCACCAGCCTCTCACTCAGGACCAATCGGAAGTGCCGCAAAGCCTTGTGGGTGTTGTGGTTCCACTGGCTAAAGCTTCTTCCTGGATACCCTAAGGCCAGCCTGCCGGTGCCCTCTAATTTCTAAATCACTAATTCAGTGTGAGCAGGCTTTATATGCTGATCATATTTAAACGCGCGCGCGTGTGCACGTATATACATACAGTGAGAGCAAGGGTCCTTATACAGCTCAGGTCTTCAGGGTTGGCTGCAAGCTCCCTAATCCACCAAGCCATCTTCACAGCCCCCAGAATTTGAAACAGGGTCTTGCTGTGTGACCGAGCTGGATCTCCCAGTACTGCATAATTTCCAACTCAGTGCCCACTGCTTGGGTTTGAATATTTGTGGGCAGGTACTTACTGCCAGACATCGTAAAATGTCTCTATGTCCTTTGTCTGCTAGAGAATTGTCCCACAACTAACTTTACAGAACAGTCTACTGTCCTCACGGTCTGTCAACCAAACACTGACCCTTGCTAAGTTCACCAGGCACTACATCATTAGAAGCAAGAATTATCCCATATAGATAAGGAAACAAAACAAAGCCATGTCTGCTGGTTCTAGAAACTGGGCTTTAGAGCCCGAATTTATTCTCTCACCCCACCTCCTTGGGACTGAACCTGGGGCCTCCTGCATGGTAAGCAAGGACTGAGCTATATCCCACATTCTCCCACACGACTTCTTATCATAAGGAGGGATGGGAGAGGAAGACTCTCTTCACGTGATGCCGTAGGGAAAAAGGACTGAAAACATGTGGCGCATCTCTGCATCCTCCAGGAGAGCTGAGAAATCAGGACTGTGGGAATGGGACTAACGGGGCTGGAGAAATGCTTCAGTGGCTAAGAGCACTTGCTGTTTTTGCAGTGGGTTCAGTTACCACCACCCACATGGTGGCTCATAACTATGTGTAACTCCAGTTCTAGGAGGTCCCTTTCCTAATACCTGCAGGGAACTATACTCAGGTGGTGCGCAGATATAAATTCAGCCATACACACATACACATATATTTTTTTTAATTGGGACTGAGGAGTGGGATAAATAATGAAGTGGAAGACACTGATGCTACTAGCTGGCTGCGGAAGACACTGGATGGAAAAGAATGAAAGGCAGAATCGGTACAAAAGCTGGGGAAGATCAGAGGATGGGATGCAGTTACCTATCCAGCAAGTGGACTCAGATGTCATAGATGGGAGTGGGGAGAACTCAGCCCGTTCTTTTGATCTTACTGATGGGTAACCAGAAAGAAGGGCAGGGCAGACAGAACTACAGAGAAAGTAAAGGAAGGAGTCCGGCTGCCGTGCGCTGTCCGTGGTCCTGACGGGCTGATCTGATCTGTGTTAAAGGTGCTAAGAGGGAGAGCTAGGGGTACACATTAGGTAACCCTTATTCCTCCTTTAAGGGATGAAAGGCCTTCCAGTTCCTCTCACTCCACCCTACTTTCTACAGCCCTCCTGACCACGTGCAAGTGGTGTTCTAAAACACCTTATCAAGGTGCAGGTGGTACACTGGCCACAGCCCAGCTCTCTGACCCCTTGAAATGTACTCAATATAAATGAACATAAATAAAAACAAAATACCATATCACACATCCATCCTGGAAATCTAATCTCCACACCATTTCTTCCCATACCCCAGGTGGATCCTGAAGGCACATAGTCTCAACAGAAATGCAACTTTCTCCACAGAGCCATTCCGAACCCATTCTCTACTGAGTACATTAGCTACGATGGGGCCAGCCTTTGTTTGGCTTAGAACCAGGGACCTAGTACTCAGATTAAGTTGCTAAATGTATGCATGAATCTAACGGGAGTCTATATGGGCTGCTGCTGCTGCAGTACTGTAGCCTCTCACCCGGTGAGCAAGAACAGGCAGTATTTGGTTCCAGGCGAGGCAGCTTGGATGATAATACCCTCCCTGAGAGCTAGGTGTCTACTCCATTCTTTGTTTGTTTTGTTTTTTGAGACAGGTTCTCATTATTCAGCGCTGGATATCGTGGAACTCACTGTGTAGATAGACCAGGCTGACCTTGAACTTACACAGGTCCGCTGGCCTTTGCCTCCCAAGGGCTAGGATTAAAGGCATTTGGTACCACACCCTCCCTATGTCCCCACTATTCTAAACCAAGGCCTGGGTCCGAGCATCTTTCCATTCTTCCGTCAGGCCTGGGTCCATGTAGGTGATGGAGGACGGAGAAAGGAGGCAGAGGCAGCAGTAAGAGTCCAGGTTTACTCTTTGGGAACAGGAAGGGGTAAGAAGGGGTGAGGCGGGACACACATGTCCCTCAGTAGTCAGCTGTGTAGTCTGTGCCATGTAGCCCCCGGCAGAGCAGTGTAAATTCCTTCACCATCTCCTTCACCCGTCTCTTGTTTACTCGCTCACTGGAGGGAAGGGAGAGCATATCAGCTTTGTCTGACAACACCATCACATCCACACCCCAGCTCAGGCCCACGCCAGCTCTGCTCACCGAAGTATCTGCTGGCTAAAGGTGTCCTTCTGCTCAGGGCTGAGACGGGCAGATGGAAAACCAGGTGGCTGCAGAGCCTCCTTGATCCACATGCTCAGGAGGCTGAAGCAGTGTTTGTTCAGGGCGAACAGGATGTCGGCAAAACAGTCCATGAGGCTACGGGAGGCCTGGCCCCCGATGGCCTGAGGAAGAGGAGTTCTCAGTGCACCAGAGCCTGTCTCCTCTGTAGCAAGGAGGTCTAGCCATATCACAGGCTCTCTGGGCTACACCCACAGCCAAGCTGTGTAAGTGAGCACTAGCTTTTAAGAGCCTGTAGGTCCTCACAGCAACGTTCAAACATTAAACGGTGGGAGAATCAGTCGGAGAACTCAGGAAACCAAAGATTCAGCAACCCCCTGTCCCCACAACACAATGCCAGCCGCCTCAGCAGTGAAGGTCTCCCCACACCCAACCACGTACTCCAGCTCACCTCCAGCACTGCTATGAGCAGCATACGGCCATCTTCCTGTACCACTTTCCCCACAGACTCTATTTCCCCACATCGAGGCAGCAGCTCAGTCTGCAGGTGAGAAGCCTGTCAGCCCCAGCGCCTTCCCACCTCTCCGAGGTCAAGATCTGCACACCACACCCCTACCCTCCGAGTACTGGGGGGAATCAGGGGTCAGCATGGGACTCACAAAGAAGCCACAGGAGGCCTTGACAGTAGGTGCCTCAGGGAACTTGAGGGCCAGCACAGCTGTGGGAGAGGGAGAGGTAAGTCAGATGGGGCCTAGTGATGCAGGGGAACCCCAGGTCCGACTTTCCACTTGGCCCCACTTACCACACTGGAACACAGCTTTGACATCCAGTCGCTCACACAGGAACAAATCTGGCTTCCGCTTCAAAGCCTGCAGGAGGTGGAGCTGGTAAGCCCAGCCCCAGCCAGCTCCAAGGACCATCCTCCCACTCACCTGCCACCCAGTCTCCTAACTTCACGTATCCTAGGTACAGGATATGCCACCCAGATCTCTGAGGAACCCACATCACCCCAGAGTTCAGTCAAGTAAGGAGCTGCCCCAGGGATGCTGAATGTACAGTAGGTAGACCTGAATGCACAGGTAAGAGTGTTTAGGTCCCAATCACCCGCTAAGCAAACAGCTTCCCCCTCCCTTCCCAAAGGTTCCAGGTAGCTGGTAATGACTGTGTTTTGAATCACAGAAGTGGAGCCTCTCAGGCTTGTGGAAGGGTGGCAGGAAGAAGAGTTAGCAATTGGACACGAAGATCCAGTCCAGCATCCACTCCCACACCCTTCAGGAAGAGGAAAAGTAGAACAGGAGATCTGGATCCCTCATCCCTTCTTTCCTCCAGGATGCTCTCTGGTCAGGGTCTTCTGAGCCATCCCCCATCCTAGGAGCCAGTGCTGCCATGGGGGTAGCAGGTGGATGGGGGCAGACGGCCTGCCCCGAGGGCTACTAGACATGGTTGGCACATCCTTGAGTCGCAGAAGACGTTCGGCACAACTCCAGCAGTCCTTAAACACTGCCCCCAGCACACATCACATAGACCCTTCCAGCCCCTCATGAATACCCACTCGATACCTCCATGTTTATATAAATGCAAACAACCCTACATATGCCCCACCCTGAAATGCTCTTCCTGCACACCTGTTACACCTTCACAGACACTCTTCTGCATTTACAGCATGCTTTCATTCCCATTACACACCCAACCCTCATATATCCCAAACCATCCACACACAAACAGCCCTCTCCCACAGGTAGACCATACCAACATACCCGCAAATACACCCTCCTGGCCAAAAACACACCTTCACAGACACCCGCACGCATGCCCATCCAGGGCCAGAATACCAGCATTCTTCACTCCTTCTCCCATATCCCCACCGGACTGTAGGCTCCAGGAGAGCAAGAACCACACCCACTGCATGTGCTCATATTCTATCAGAGTCACAGCATTACTACAAACTCAGTGGATGCCCTGTGGGATAAGCAAGCAGAAAGATACCCATTAACTCCAACTCACAGAACCCTTCCAGTCCACAGGGACTCTCTCACAGAGAACCCATCACACCTACCTCCACCCGCCCATAGCCTGACACATCTGCCAAGCCATGTTCATTCAATGTTGGCATGCCAACATCTCACAACACATTCTTATTCTCATCAAAAACTCACCTCTCCAGTTCAAACACACACACACACAGAACCAACACATATCCATAGTCAATATCCATCAACTGTCTAACATATCACATGTCCACATACATTCAATGTAGGGGCCGCCCTCCTCATCACTCATCCCATCGGATTCACACCTATCTCAGTGTCCAGCACAATGCCTAATTATACCAGATGACTTCTGTTCCTTTCTAAAACCAAACTCCAAACATATAAATTAAGGTCAACATACTTGAGAGCACACCCCAGACACACAAACACATCCTAGGGAGGTCTCAAAGTGGAGCCTGGACCCCACCTCCAGCAGCACAACCTCTCCACCAGATGCACTCTGGACTGCACAGTGCACATTCGCCTTGAACTCTGCTCTTTGGAGGTGCTCCCAGCCTACCTCTTAGGAGCAAGCTGGGAGCACTCAGGCAGGCAGTCCCCGGCGGGAGCACGGAGACAGTGAAGCCCAGGCCCTTCAACTTCAACCCTACTCTTGACAGTTCTGGGTAAGCCGGCCACACAGGAACTGTTGGGTACAGTCGCCACCCCCTCCCGTTTCCTTCCCTCCCTTCAGGATCAGCCTCTCTGGTCTTTGTAGGTGACTGAGCTAGTTGAGGCAAAGGGGCACTAAAGGGGGATGTTGGGTTGTCAACTTCCACGGAAACAGATGAAGAAACTCTATTCAACTGAACAGAAAAAAAAATTTGTCAACAGAAAGCTAAAAATAGGCTTAAATTGAATTTCAACATAAGAGAAAGAGAGAGAGAGAGAGAGAGAACAGAACGTGAATGAATAAAACTAAAACACACCTGTGCCAGGAGTTGCATAAATGAATCAACAATATCAGGATGATCCCTGGGCCCTAAAATATAATAAAGATGGAACTTAAGAAAAAATTATACAAACAGCAACTCAACCTCATATAGTTATGTGGGACTGAGAGCCCGCGGCAGACAGCATGGGGCACATGAGCAGCAGGAAGCAAGATAAAGAAACAAAACATACAAAAACCATGAACTGGGAGAAGCCCAACAGAAAGAGACGGCAGAGTGAAGGACGGGCCTGCCCCAGCTCCCCCAGGGACCTTCCACCTACTCCCCGTTCCACCTCAAGCCAGTCCCGCAGTGACTTCTTGGTGCTCAAACAATTCTAGACTCCACAGAGCTTGGGGAACAGTCTCCACACTCTTGCTGTGGCTCTGATTGGCCGGGGTAGCCCTATACTGTTTCTTGGCATATACTTCCCTATCACAACCATCTAAGTGGAGGGCACAGCTGGCTGTAGGTTAGTCCATGGCACTTCGTTTTGAGGCTTGGCTGGAGGCCCTGGGAAGTCCAGGGCATGAGACCTTGAGTAAGTGTCCCCTTGAGTTGGATGGCTTTAGGGCTCTTGGTCTGGCTAAGATAAGACTTTTGTTTGCTTAAGCTAAAGTACTCTTATTTAGGCAGGGCAGGACCCTGGGTGCTACAAGGCTGCCCAGTCATCAGTAGGGTCAGGGGAATAAACTTCATCTTAAGGTAATAAAAGAGAGCCCCAACCCAGCAAAGTCCCTCCGCATGGCAGACTTGGGAGATAGCCAGACTCAGGACTGAGGGCAGCTCCTAGTATCTGGACATACCAAAAGAGGAAAACAGTCATTGTGTCACCCCATGCAGGACCCAGCGGGAAGGCAAAGGCTTGAGTTAGACTGAAACTGGAATAGCAAACCAGGTATGGGGACTATCCTACCCAACAAGACAACCAACAACTCTGACAAATAACAATGTTGGCTCTCCCTGCCTCGGCTTTGAACAATCCTGGAGGAAGAGCAGGGCATGTGCCTGCTGTTCCCACCCCTGGCTTCTCCACTCTCAGTGGGATGTAGTAGGAAGGCACCTGCCTGAGATACCATGAGTAGCCGTGTGATCTTGTGTAAGTCACAGGTGTTCTGTTTCCCCACCTGTGACACATAACCTCTCCTTTGCCTCCTTCCCCAGGCTACGAGGAGCCACGACCCGAGGCTGATCCTCTCTCTCTGAAGTCTGCGTCACTCAGGTCCTGGAAGGGTCTGATGTGCCATATTAGAACAGTGTGGTCAGTGTACCGTTCCCTGACTGCTTGGGCCAGATGTGTGGGGCAGGGAGCCCTCCTTGATTCAACAGTGCCTCATTCTGGATTCAGGGACTGTGGTAGAGAACTGTAGTAGAGGAGATGCAATCCTGACCCAAGAAAGTTCAGTCCATGAAGAAAGACAGACACGGAGATTATTAATCTCATGGCCTGTGCTTTATATCAGCAGTGTAAGTGTGGAGTTTTTGTTCATAGCTACAAGGGGCCCAGCTCTATCTCAGAGTCCCTTGTCTGAGGAGTAACGCCTGCCTTCTGTCTAGGGAATGAATGAGTGAGAGTCCACCCAGTCAGGGGCGTAGCACTTTCCAATTGGAGGAGCAACTCGCAGAGTTCAAATAGGGCATGGTAAAAAGAGTCAGTGTGGCTTGATTGCTCCCATCAGGAGAGAACTTTAGAGATACACCAGAGCTTGGTCCTGTGGGGATGTGACAATAACCTGAGGGTGGCAGCATCTGAACGGGTTAGGCCAGAGAGGAAAAGTGGTCATATTATTGTTTTATGAAGTACAGTATGATTGCTGGATGCTGGATGGGCTGGAGAGAGGGGCGCATGTGCACAGGAGTTTATGGAGTTAAGTGAGGCAGAGCCTAAACTGAGAAAGGGCTCGTGGAGGGGGGCGGGGGGGAGGAGCGGACCCGCTGAGGGATGAAAAGACCCAGGATCACTGGGACTCATCCGGAAAGGGGGCACAAGGAACAGGAGAGATGGAGCAGAGGACAGTCACACTCTGGATCTGTGCCATGGCCTACAAGGGACCAGACACTAACCATAGGAGATGTGAGCACTCCGGGCTCCAGCGGACACCTCTGCTCAACCTCAAAGCTCAAATCCAGGCTAGGCTCGTGGGACTGACAGAGTAGCATTGCCTCTGTGCCAGGTTAGAATCCAGGTTAGACAGGAAGCCTGAAGGCCACTTCCCAACTTTCTCAGGCAGAAGGCCACAGAAAGAGGGACTGGGACCACTCCTGAAGGCACTTTGGGCTCTGAAAGGACTAAATTTTGATATGAAAAGAGGAATCAGCACTTGAGTACTTCATATGCAAAAGCCCAAGCCAGGACCCAAGGACCCAGAGTCCCTGAACGGACATGGAAATGAGGTTCAGTGAAGGGACGTGACTTGCCCAAGGCCACACAACTAGTTTGGTGGTTCTGCCTTAGATTCTAGGTCTCCCTGGTTTCAAAGGCCATGCTCCTCCAACTTCTTCTTACTATATCCCAAAGGCAATGAGCCAGACTAGTGACCCAAGTCACTCAGAGTCTGAGCCCAGCTTCCCCGGGTATCCAGGCTGGTCTGGAACGCAGGCAGGCTATAAGATACCATTCACCATTTTGTCCACTTCAACCTGAAGTGTCAACTACCTATAGGTAACAATTGTGCTGTGCTTCATTCCCCAAGTTTCCCATCAAGTCCCATGTGTGACCAGGGTATCAAGAACAGAGTGGGGTAGCTTTGGCTCCCCAGTGGAGGAAGCAGAGGCGGCGGCGGTGGTGGTGGCAGAGATCCTGATGGGCAGCAGAGACCCTAATGGGCACTTACCTTGCTGGAAGAGACTGAGTGTGACGGAAGTCACCAGCAGGAAGAGGGCCTCTATTGGGGGAAAGTGGGCAGGCTCGTGGGCAAAGATGTGGACCAGCTACAACAAAGCAGGGGGTGCTGGTCAGCTGAGGTCCGCCTCACCAGGACAACATCCCTGGAACACAGGTGGGGACCCCAGCCATGGCAGCCATCTGACACATTCCCACCCAGGGACAGGTCTCTAACAAGATGATACCCAGACCACCTATGGCCCAAAGCAGATGGCTTACCTGCCGGGTGAGGTCAAGAGCAGAGGCCTGGGGAACGGTACTGTACATCCGACCCAGCATCTCACAGAGCTGCGGCACCATGGGGGCAAAGTCATCCAGCAGTGTCTTAACAGACTTCTCAAAGATGGCGCATACCGCCTGGGGAGGGAAGCAAGGAGACTCTTGTCAGCAGGTCATGGGAGGGAGGCCTAAGAAAGAAACCTTGTCCAGAAGTCTCGCCAAGCCCTGCAAACCAAGCAACATTAAGTGTCCTACTCCTCGGGCTGAAAAGAAGGGGCAAAAAACTCTCCACAAAGGAGCATGGGCTCGAACTTTGCCACTTAATTCCTGCTACTAACTTGGCTACCATTTCTTCTCAGAGGACTGTAAGAGCAACCAAAATCTCAACTCAGGAACCAAAGTCAGGTCTCTGACACTACGACAGACATCTGTGACTTGGCTTATGGCTACTCTCCTCTGACCAAGCACTTCTGTGATACTGGAGCAGTGGTGGTCGGGGAAGGGAGAGTGTCTTCCCAGAAGACACCTGTTCCTGTCAGTGTTGCGGCTTTCCCTCCTTGTTCTCTCCAGACCACACTGCAGGGAGCAGCGAGGAAGCAATCCTTTGGGCCAAAATCAGCCCGTGAGGGCCAGGGCTCACCTCAACCACCTGGGCGTCATTCAGCCACTTGCTCAGCACCTTCTGGATGAGCTGGAAGACCTGCTGCAGCACAACCACCACCTAAGGACACAGGGAGGAGGAAGATGCCACCGCCACTCAGCTGCCACCCGGGGACCTGGCAGTAGGCAGGAGACAACGGTTCAACCCATCACCCTTGACTGCACACTGAGGATTTGGGGACCTAGGACCCCTGGGGCAAGAGGTGATGTGCTGAGACCCCCAACAATGAAAGAGAAGAATGTCTTGAACTGCAGGTCACTTCAGAATAAGACTCAGAACTACAAAGCAGAGACATCCTTAGCTCGTGATAAAATTGTGACAGCTTTGCAAACAAAACAAAACAGAAATCTCTCTCTCTATCCATTTCTGCTCACAAAAACCAAAGCAATAGGCTAGCTACCCTGTGAGGAGGAGGTGCTGTCTCACCAAATGTGCGTGGGGTAGGGAGCCCCACGGGATGCATGGATACGGGCAGCTTATGGCAGAGCAGAGAGCAGGCTGAGGTCCTGGGAGATAGGGAAGGCAGGACAATTACTGCCATAGAAGAAAAGGGCGGTTCTGTGGGATCATGGGAGCCCAGGCTTGGCCTAGAGCCCAAGTAGTAACTGAGGCCGAAGTGTAGAGCTGAGCTGAGGCCAGGGTATCCCTGGCTTTCTTTTTTTCTAGGAGGAGACCTGGGGACGTGTAAGGTCAATAGCTAACGCAGTCCCTAGCACTTGTGTAGAACTTTGCTATCTGTCAACCTATCTCACTCAAGCCTCCTCTGCTCCAACAGTCCTGCAATGAGCAGCCGCAGACCCCAGTGGCCATAGCTTTGGGAGGGAAGCTGAAGCTTGTCCCATGTCATATAGTTTGACAGGTCACCTCAAGGGCTGGGGATGTGGATAGGTGGCAGAGTGCTTGCCTAGTGTGTCCAGGGCCCTAGGTCCAATCTCTAACACCACAAAAACAAGACTGTCAAGTTACAAACACCTTTGATCCTAGCACTCAGGAGGCAGAGGCAAGAGGATCTCTGAGCTCAGGCCATCTTTGTTTACATAGCAAGTTCCAGGCCAGCCAGGGCTATCTAGCAAGACCCTGTCTCAAAAGAAAAACAAAAACCAAAAAGGCAAAGAAGTCAGCCCAAAATATGCCAAATTATTACAGTGCTTATCACTCTGCCCTGCAGGAATCTTTCTGTGCACTTCCTCTCAAGAACGAGTGGACACATGAGCATCCTGAGTGCCTGCAGGGGGCAGTGAATGAGGATGGAGAGCCTAAAGAGAAGGAGTTGAACATGAGCTCAGAATACAGCTCAGTGGTACCAAAGGATAATGTCCGTGTGTACCGGGGGGTGGGGCA
Organism: Mus caroli; assembly: GCF_978045245.1. Classification (NCBI taxonomy): domain Eukaryota; kingdom Metazoa; phylum Chordata; class Mammalia; order Rodentia; family Muridae; genus Mus; species Mus caroli. The sequence goes on along the minus strand of NW_028227261.1, from coordinate 38,926,941 downwards.
AATAAACCTCAATGACATCACCCCGTCGGGATGAGGACAGAGAAAACATTATCCGTGGGATAAGCGATGCAATGATGTGGCCACATAGGAGGTGGAAGGCCAAAGGACCTCTGTGCGGTCAGAGAGCAATGCTAACATTACCCACAGACTTGAAGGGTGACAAAGACATAGCCACGAGGAAGGGGAGCAAAGACAATGTCACCTACCGGGTTGGGTCCCTGTGGCACTGGCAACTTCCGGAGTTCAGGGCCTTCATGATCATCCTCATGATGACTGACGTCCAGTGTGGTAAAGAGGTTGGAAAGAAGCCCCAAGATGTGGACAATGGCCAGCTTGTTAGAGGGATTAGGCTATAGGGAGAATTGAATCAAGCTCCAGATCTCCCAGGCCCAGCCTGAGAAACCCCAGGCCTGAATGACAGTCCACCATCCCCACACTCCTATGCTGACGGAGAAGCCCCTGAGTCCCAGCACTGCCCCAGGCCCTCGAGCTCACTCACTATCTCTTCTGCCAGCTTCTCCAGCTGTTGGATGTAGGGAGAGATGAGGGAGTGCAGGTTCTTCAGGATCTCCTCCACCTGCAGGGCTGACAGCAGGAAGCCCAGGGCCTGCATCAGCCACATGCACTGGCTTGTCTGTGGGGGCAGAAAACAGGGACCACAGCTTATGAGCAGAGAGGAGAATGACCTTCTCGGGAAGGGTTGTCAGGACAAGGGTAAGAGGCAAGTGGCGAGGAGAAGGCAGAAGGGGTGAGCGATCCCCACCAAAAGCCCAAAGGGACCCCTAGAAAGCTTGAGCCGTACCTTGTGAATCTGCTTCATCAGCACATCCTGGAGGTAGAGAATAACAAATCAGTATGGGCCAGGGCACTGTGAGGCCCCGCCCCGTCCAGGGACCCCCTGCATACCTGGGAGACAGCTACAATGTTGGCAGCATAGGGCGGCAGGTCATACTTGCACTCTCGGCAGATCTTTTTGAGGGTCGACACAGATGACACAGACAGCTCAGGATTGCCTAGGGCATGCAGCACAAGGGGCAGAACGCTGTTGATCATGACAGGGTGGTCAGCCAGCCATTCAGACAGAGCTCCTAGAGAGAGGAAAGAAAAGGCTCTCTGAGGCAGGCAAGACTTTAGGAATGATTAAGTTCCAGTTCCAGGCCACCCAGAGAGCTCGGAGGACAGTGTGGGCATGAGGGCGGTAATGCTCGAGCGTGAGCCTCATCACTGAGAAGCAGAAAGGAATTACTCGACGGAGGCCCAGCGCTACTGCCGCTCCACTGACCGACAGCAGATTAGCAGCGCTGAGATGAAGCTCGGTGCACTGCAGAAAAGATCCCAGCACTTGCCAGACAGTTAGTTGGCTGCAGTGCTGACTGTATGGGGGAAGATGTATCTCTCTCAGTTTGGCCAGGACCCAGGCCAGCCATGCTTAGGGATGGGTGCTGTAGCTCTGAGAACGTAGTCATGGAGGTATGCCAGGCCTCACCAATGGTGAACATGACAGTATCCGCCAACTGCACGTTGCTGATGCTAATCCGTGGGATGAGGCCAATGAGCCCTGGTACCACATCAGAGTAGTTGACATCGATGGTCTCCGCAATGGACTGGAAGCCATAGAGCAGGGCTTCTGTGTGCTGGGGAAAGAGGATACCGTGGCTTGACTTAGAAGAAGGGTGCAACAACTTAGGGAGGGCAGAGGAAATCAGGATTGGGAGGTACCTGCCAGGAGTAGGGCTCCTCTGAGCTGGTGAGCAAACGGCCCAGCTTGTCATAGAGGTTGCTAAGCAGCTCAGCCCCCAGCATCTCATAGACATACATGAGTGTGTCTGAGATGTCCACCCTGAAAAGCAGAAGAAGGCCTTTTATACTGCCTGGATCTTTACCGTAAGCCAGGAGCCTACCCAAGGACCCTCATGACCCTGCAAAATTGCCTATAGGCTAGAGAAAAGAACCCTAGAAGTCAGGGAGTCTGGCTTCTCCCCTTACTTCATTGGGGTTGGCCTGCTGCCATCACCTGTAGATTCGGAACTGCTCCTTTTCGTCTGAGGACCAGAATCCATACTCCTCATCAGAAGGGAACTGGGCCTTGTGCAGAAGCACGTCCACCAGCTGGAAGTAGACTGGCCGGTACACCTGCTGGTACACAGCCTGCTTCTCTGCCTCAAAGGACAGAATGTCATCCTGAGAGAGCCAGGAAAGACAGTCAGACTGCCTCCTCGGCTGCCTCATCTGCCCGTGACCCACCTTCTTTCGTAAAGGCCCCATACATCTAAGGGTCACACAGACATACCTGCAGCGTGTACCAGAAAGTGAGAGTGAGGGAACTGGTGGTCTCATTGACAGGATAGTGGCCAGGGATGCCAGTGCAGAACATGATCATGTTGACGAGTGCCAGGAAGCTCTGCCAGTGCTCTACTTGGTCTAGCAAGGCCCTGTAGGGTAGGGGTGAGGCGCAAGGGCAGAGTTAGTTCACTGTACCTTCCCAACGAGGGTCCATAACTTGAACCTTTGATGGGCTCTGCCATCCCACCAGCAGCCACCCCGCTCCCTACCGAGAGTGGTTCTCGCCCAGGGCCACAGCAATACGGCAGATGCCATGGGAGGTCTCCATGTCCCCATTCTGCACTGCCTGCCGCAGTTGTTCCTGCAGTCCCAGCACCAGAGGGATGAGTTTCAGGAGTGTGTTCACGTACCTAGAGGCATGAGGTAAGGTGATCCATCAGAGATATCTGCCCAGCCCCTCCAGCTTTGAGAGAAAGGCAATCTCCCCCGCCTTTACCAAAGCCTTCCTATCAAAAAGAGGCCAAGGCTGCTTTGATGCTGCTCATGCTGAGAACTTTAGGTCAGAGATCTTCAGGAGAGCTCTGGGCAAGAGCACAAGAAAGTCCAAGTTATAGTTTGAAGCCCCTCTGGTAGGGCTGGAAGTTGATGCTGTCATGGGTTAATGTTTGGAGGGAATTGGAATAAAGAGAATCCTGTTCTGTGTATGATAGTGACATGAATTTAAGACTCAGAGGCTAGACTGTTACATGTTGAAAAATCTCCTAAGAAGACATGTTGAAGGGCTGGGGAGATAGCTCATGTCGTATAATCATGAAGACAGGAGTTTGATCTCCCATATCAAAAAAGCTGGCGTACTTGTGATGCCAGTACTGGGGAGACAGACAGGAGGATTCCAAGGGCTTACTGGCCTGCCAGCCTAGCCTACTTTGTAAGCTCCAGCCAGTGAGAGGTCCAGTCTCAAAAACTAAGGTAGACAGCTCCTTAGGAACTACACAAAGGCTATTGTGCACCTGTGCAAACAGATAATGTTGGCATCTTATAACCCCCCCCCCGTACCTGAAAATGGGGCGATACTTGGAAAAGCATCATTGCACATAAAAGTATACTGCAAGTGTGCTCCTAATCCAGCATGACTCGTGTCCTTACAAGACAGCCATATGATGGCAGAGACATCATGGGACAATGCCAAGTACAGAGAAAGGTAAACACTCAAGCTGTGCAGCTGCAAGCCAAGGAATGCAAAAGCTGCCAGCAAACCAGAAGTCAGGAGGAGGCTGGGAAGAAGTCTTCTAAGGTTTCAGGGGGAGCACAGTCTGGATGACACCTCCATTTCAGACATCTAGCTTCCACAATTGTGTAGCAATTTCTGTCACTCAGGGCCACCTGTTTGTGGTGCTTCATTACTGCAGCCCCAAGAAAGGAACATAGTGTTAGGGGACATTGGACAAGGGTGTCCATGTCAGGAACACTGTTAAAGGAGACTTTGAAAGGTAGTGACAGCTCCCAAGGGCACCAGTTCTCACTGGCTGCCACCAAGTCCGTCCCACTCTTGCTGTCTGGTGGCAACATGATGGGAGTGAACTAGCTGAATTTAGAGCTAACAGGTAAGACGGACAGGACATAATGACTGGCTGAATACAGAGGACAACTCCGGAATCACTGAGACATGGGGAAGGCAGACAGGAGCAGGAACACTTTGACAAGAGGTGAAGCTCAGCATTAGACAAGGAGTTCAAATAGGAGTTCTCAGAAAGATTAGGACATAGAACCCTGATGCCCAGTGTATAGGTCAGAGTGATGCCCAGTGTATAGGTCAGAGTGATGTCCAGTGTATAGGTCAGAGTGATGCCCAGTGTATAGGTCAGAGTGATGTACAGTGTATAGGTCAGAGTGATGTCCAGTATATAGGTCAGAGTGATGCCCAGTGTATATAGGGCAGAGTGATGTCCAGTGTATATAGGTCAGAGTGATGTCCAGTGTATAGGTCAGAGTGATGCCCAGTGTATAGGTCAGAGTGATGCCCAGTGTAGAGGTCAGAGGAAGACTCAGATTTGGGAATCGTTAGCTGGTAGCTATAGATTCAGGAGTCAGTAAGAGCTGACCAGGAGGAAAGTATGGGATGAGAAAAATGTCCAGGTCAGAGTCCTGAAGCACAAGAACAGGTAGAGAAAGCCAAGACTCAAAGGGGACGGAGACCAGGCTTATTCCATCCACTTTTGGGGGATAGAATGAAGCAGAGGAAGTTATACTCTAAGAGATAATCAGATGTTTGGGACCTCTCTGATGTCCCAAGCAGTGTCGCTGTAGCAATTTATGTACCTGGGCAGGAAGGGGGGCTGAGGGTCCATGTTACTTGGATTTTCTCTAAGCAAGTTGCTAGGCAACACCATTTGGATATAGTGAGGTGAAAGGACATAAAGAGGCAGCCAGACCAGGAAGGCTGTCTTTCTTCTCACAACCCCATTCTAGATTCTGCTAGCAAAAGCTATCTATACCAGAAACCCCCAGTTCAGAGACAGCCCTAAGGGGTGTTGCCTGGAGACAGCTGGGATTGCTTCAGTCTCAGGATCCTGACACAGGCTGCACCACCAGACAATGGGTACCTTCAGGCGAGGCTTAAACACAAAGAGTCAGGGGCAGGGCCAAGGCTATGACCCATAAGCTCTCTAGCAGTTGAGATGGAGGCTAACTCTACAGCATCCTACTGACTTCCAAGGCATCTACTACCTGCCGGTTTATGCAGGCAGAAGGTAGTCAGTAAAGGTTCTGCATGTTTTGAGTCTCAAATAGGATAAATCAAGGACATCATAAACTAGAAGGACACATAGGATTGCTCAAGGTCACACAGCAACTTACACAGATCAGATTGAGAAACTCTTAAACCACTGTAGCTCTGCTTCCCTTTCATGGCCCAAATACAATTCCCCGCAGAGGATCAGTGCAAACCTCGGTTTGTATCTCCAGTCCTTATGACGGGAGCCCCAACACGCCATCCAGTTCACTTCCCCTTCTCCCCAGTTCCCTATGAGAAGTTATTCTGGCATTAAAAATGTATTTCAAAAGATGAGCATGGTGGTCCACACCTTTAATCCCAACGCTTGGGAGACAAAGGCAAGAAGATAAAAATTCGAGGCCAGCCTGGTCTACGAAGTGAGTACCAGGACAGCCAGTGCTACACAGAGAAATCATGTCTTGAAAAACAAACAACAAACCAACCAACCAACCAACCAACCAAACAAACAAACAAACAAACAAAAGGTGTATTCTGGGGGGAAAATTCAAAGGAGAGAGCCAGGAAGCAGGAGCAAGTGCAGGGGAACAGAAAGAAAGATGACTTGAGTGTATGCTCCGCTGGAGGGAAGGTTAATACCAGGACACCAGGAAAGATAGACGAGATCACCCAGGGTAATTACTGAAGGTCACTTTCTTAAGCCAAATATAGCAAGCTAGATTGGACAGAGCAGAGCCCCAGTGCCAACTCCTGGCTTGTTGTAGCCCACCCATGGGGAAACTGCCGGTGTAGATTTCCTGCCACGCGTGCTTGAGCGCTCTGAGCAAACAGAATGAGACTGAGGCCTTGAAGGTTTCTAGACTTGCTAAGGAAGCCTGGGAGGACGGCTTTCATGGTCAAGGCAGGTCTACGAGGCCTGGCTCTAGCTGGTCAGCTCCTGCAGCTGGAGCAGAGCTGGTTGGGATGTCTTGGCTGCCGCTCACACTGAGCTCAGCCCAGACCTACAATTAGAGCTCTGGGAGCAGAGCTGAGAAAATGGGAAGAGTTGCTAAGCAACCAAGGGGCTGCAACCAATGGGCGCCTAGAAGGCTATGGGTTTCCGCACTGGCCCCTTGCTTGCTCATTCGTTCAGAAGAGAAGGGGCATCAATTACTTGCTAAAGCCCTTGAGACAAGCTGGGTGGGTAAACTTTGGGTGTATCCAAGGATACCCAACATCACCCTGGTACTTACCCTGATAGTTCTCCTTAGCCACTACCTAAGCCCACTGTACACTTGAGCTTCATGCTGCCACAAGAGCCTCCACAAGAGACTTGTTATCTATCCTACGCTAGGGAGCCAGCATCTTACTAACACAGTATTTCACTAACTATTCTTGCAAAGGTAATAGCCAATCTTAACAAATACAAGTGACAATATGAAGTACCAGGCAACCACACTCAATATCTCATGCTCTCTTATTTAACTTTCATACCAAAACATGTTTTCAGCCAAAATCCTTTTACTCCCCCCCCCCCCTTTAGTAGTAGGATTGAACCTAGGGCTTGTACATGTTCAGCAAGCACTACTACTAAGCCTTGATATCCACAGCCCTTTCAAGTTTTAAAGAACAGCAAGTGACTATGTTACCTGTGTGTGTGTGTGTGTGTGTGTGTGTGTGTGTGTGTGTGTAGGAGCAGCTCTAGCCTACTGCATGTAACAGTTTCTGTTCTTTAATGGCTTAAAGCAAACAGCTTTAGTCGGCTTAACAGTAACTGTCTGCTTCTCTCTTAAAGGAAAAAAGGTTACCATTAAACTTATCACAAATGGTAGAAGGGCAAAATCATCACACACAGTCCCCAATTTAAAGCATGTGGCACAGCACATATGTACTAATGGGAGCTGCTGATCTCCGGCCCTGAGTAAAGGCCACAAAAGAGCTGCCATTACTCAAGGAACCGAAACACTCTTTACTGAATACCAAGGGCCGGCTTGGACACAACGTCCTGTTCCCACACTACAATTACCCTGTGTGTTTTGTATGATTGCCTCCAGTTTTGCTTAGAAGTGGTTCACTCAAGGTCTCACAGTTAGTAAACAAATTCTGCAATTCAAACTCAGACACAACTATTGACAAGGCTTGAGCCATTAGCCACGCCTCCACAGCTTTCAGCAGCTTCCCTCTCCATCTCTACCTAGGATTCCCAAAACCTCTCTCTCAAGTGTCAGGGTCAGGTCTCTAGTCTTGTTCTTCTAGCTCAACTTAAACCCAAAAGAATCCCAATAGACCATTTTTCCTTTTTTTTTTCTTTTTGGTTTTTCGAGACAGGGTTTCTCTGTATAGTCCTGATGGTCCTGGAACTTACTCTGTAGACCAGGCTGGCCTTGAACTCAGAAATCTACCTGCCTCTGTATCCCAAGTGCTGGGATTAAAGGCGTGTGTCATCACTGCCTGGCCTCAACAGTGTATAAAATCCTTCAGGATGGAAATTTAAAAAAAAAAAAAATGGGTTGGAGAGATGGCTCAGTGATTAAGAACACTGGCTGCTCTTCCAGAGGTCCTGAGTTCAAATACCAGCCAGCAACCACATGGTGCCTCACAACCATCTGTAAAGGAATCAGATGTCCTCTTTCAGTGTGTCTGCAGACAGCGACAGTGTACTCACAGACATAAAATAAATAAATATATCTTAAAAAACAAACACTTAGCCGGGCGTGGTGGCGCACGCCTTTAATCCCAGCACTCGGGAGGCAGAGGCAGGCGGATTTCTGAGTTCGAGGCCAGCGTGGTTTATAGAGTGAGTTCCAGGACAGCCAGGGCTATACAGAGAAACCCTGTCTCGAAAAACCAAAAAAGAAAAAACAAACAAACAAACAAACAAACACTTATTTAAAAGAAAAGAACTCTCAAGCTTGGCTGCCAAGGTCCTACATGATTTGACGAGTCCCTGGCCTTGCAGTTGAGTGGCTAATGAGGATATGCACACGGATATATAAAGGGGTCACGTTATGGGCTTGGAAGAAAAGCCAGGAATCTCACTTAAGAGCTCAAGATGACGCGGTAGAGAAGACCAGGCTTGGCCTTAAGAATCACTGGGAACTTCTTGGTGATGCGCCAGGCTCCTGCTCAGGGGCTGGGAAGGAGCGGGACCGTATAGAAGCACAGCAAGTCAGGAGAGTGACGTGAGCTGAAGCTGGGGTGTGCACCTTGTGGGGGAGGCATCTTTATGACTTACACTGATGAGTTTGAACTTTAAACATGGAGAAGAGCCACTGGTGGGAAAGGAAAAGATTAGAGCCTCATTTTCAGACCGTCAATCTGACTATTGGGCTGATAGAGGGTACAGTCAGGGGGCAAGCAGGAGACTGTCGAGAAATCTCTGCTAAAGTCTGGGAAAAGAGGCAATAACAGCTGGGATTAGGGAGGTGGTGACAGAAACTGGAAATAATAGATCTGCAATATGGCCGGGAGCAGGATGCTATGGACTTAGTGACTGGCTGAGGGCAAGAGAGCAGGCCAATGTGTTAATGGTCTACCAGATAATTTAGTTGTTTAATGTCTGCCTCACTTTCGCCACCATGAGAATAGGGACCGTGTCTCGCCTGCATCTTTTGTCTCCGTAGGATGACGCATATGACAGACACCCCATTGATGCCTATGGGATGGATGGGGCGGTCCCTTTCTGGGAAGCTGGAGAGTAACTCACCTTTGGGCATCAGGTTGGGAGATGGCATTGACAATGGCCTCCACGCTGCTGTCAAAGAGCTCTGAGTCCTGCAGAGCGGCGAAGGCAGCCTGAATGAGCGCCTCACAGTCCTGCAGGGGTACCTCCAGCTGCACCCAACTGGAGAAGCACTTGAGCACCTTCTGACGCACACAGCTGGGAGAGCTGGGCTGTTGTAGCAGTTGCTCCAGCAATGGGAAGACAGCCCCACACTCCACAGCCAGGCTGGTCCGCACCAGACCTTTGCGGTACTGGGGCAAGCGGCTGGTCTGAAACTCCTCGGGCAGTACTGTCAGCAACTCTAGCAGGGCCAGGCAACGGCCCTGGCTATCCACCGGCGAGTCCTCAGCCTGGAAGAGCCGAACCATATCTGCCACAGCACATGGCCAAGCGTCAGGCATCATGCTGAGAGCTAGTGAGGCCAGCGCCACGCACAGCCTAGTCAGCACAATTTTGGAGCCGCTGGCGAAGCGGGTGATCTGGGTGAAGAGCTGTGCCTTTAAGCTTTCATACTGGTCGGTGGGGATGTCGCTCCAGTAGCGAGAGATCTTGATGTGCAGGGCACTGGCCCCAAAGTACTGGATCTCGGGCACCTTGTCTGGCTGTAGTAGCTGCCAGCTGAAGTGCCAGGCCTGTGGAGAGACCTGGGCCTGCATCAGCCACTTCTGAGCCAGGTTCTTGTTGTCAATATTGGGGTCGTAGTAGAGCTGGTGCAGCGCCTGCAGGACAGCACAGGACTGAGCAGGTGCTGGCTACTCTGGATCCTGCCAGAGCCCAGAACAGAGGGTGGGACTTGGTCCTGCAAGATGCTGCCTCTCCCTGACTTGGGGGGAGATGGAGTGAGTAGGAAGGGAGAGCTCAGGGCTCGGCTGACCTTTTGAAAGCCTGAATCTTGCCCATGCTCTATCATATTCTCTTCTTATAGTACAAATGGGTTCTGAGAGGGACTCTCCACAGGAAAGCAGAAAAGGCCGGGGCTGGGCTCATCCCACAGGGAGGTATGTAAGGGCAAGGCCTAGGAGGAGGGAATGACTCCACAGGGATAAATGTAAGCTCCAGACAAGTACAGAACAGCCTGAAGGAGCCTGGCCCTTTAGATACAGCTCCTCCCATTGATTCCAACAAGCAAACTCCATCTGCTCCCCCAGGATCATCCCGAGGTCACTCCACAGGCTGGCACTAAAGCCAGTGTGAAATCTGAGAAGGACTGCTTCAGGCCAGGTAGCTCTGGAACGGATACACTGGAAGGAAGGGTGGAAACATACATCTTCAGAGAGTACAAGTAAGTCTCCAATCAGATGATGCAGAGAGGCCTTGGCCAGAAGCAGCCTAAGCAAGTGCCTACCCGGGAGCTGTCAGCAGCAGAATCCCCTAGGCCCAACTCCATTGAGACTTCATGCAGAGAGAAAACAATGGCTCATCTCCCTGGCAGCACATGAAACCATGTGCCACCATGCCAACACTGTCCAGCCCCAAGGGCCAGCCAGGTTCCCTAAATGGACTCCATCCAACTAGGATTAACCAAATCTGTACCCTCCCGCTCCCTGAAAGCCAGTTATGGCTACTGTCCCTTGTACAGCCAGCCACTCAGGGATGCAAAAGGAGACAAGAGACCGAAACAGAAGATATGCATTCTCAACATTTGTTAGGTAAACAAGCCTCAAGAACAACAAATGTTTTTCTATGACTGTCCCTTGCTATCCAGCAGGATACCCCTACCTCTCTCATCCTTGGGAGTATGGGGGGGTGGGATGGGTGCATTCCTGCATTCCAGGCTGCTGGGAGAAGAATAGAATAGAAAACGATGGCCTGGGCAGTGGAGAAGTCTGGAAGGAGGCCATGGCAGAAAGCCATGTGGGCAGGTAAGGAAGGAAGGGCCCTGTAAAGTTGCCAGCAGAGCCAAGCCCCTTGGACCCAGCACAAAACAAGAGAGCCAGGCACATTCCTGCCTGTCCAGGACCGGTTTGACTTCCATCCAATAAGGGAAAGACCCTTTCTGAAGATGAATGAACATATAACTCAGATGGGTTTAGCTCCAGATATCTTTGTGAGCCTTTGACTGAAAAAAGTGAGTTGGGTCCAGAATCGTTCAGCATCCGTGTGGTTTCTAAGGTGGGGGTGGGGGTGGCTGAGTGGCAGGTCTTGTGAGTTTCTGGTTCCCTCCAGAACTCCTGCTTTTCTCCTGGATCTGGGCAGGAGCCGATTTGGTTATAATTCTAAGCCCTTCAGTACCCTACAGGGAACAACCTAAGATCCTAGAGTATCTATCCGAAAGGGGACCTGTGTCTACAGAAAGCCCAAAATAGCCCATTAGGCACTGCAACACTGCTGTCCAAGCCGGCTGCCCAAGAGAGACGGTAAATACCAGGTGCTCTGGGGGCATCATCCCAGCGGGCACTGAGCCCGCGTCTGAGCTTTGGCATTAGTGTCAGTCCCCAGAACTTCTGCTCTGTCACTGGAGTGCCCACCCCAAGGCCCTCATACCTTCTCCACGTTCTCCACAGTGAAGTCCAAGGCTGGTGCTGCTCCAGCCCCTGCAGCCCCCAGCTGCTCCTCCCGCCGCTCCATCTTTGCTCCCTGCCTGGCAGGGAGGTGGACCCTGATCTCTCTCTTGCCCCAGCCCTTTGGCTGTCGGCCCCCTGCTAGACCCCGGCTTGAGTACCCGGGAAGTGGTGGGATGAGGGGATGCCCAGGGCGGGCATGGCTGCCGAGGCCTGCCCACCTCGTTTGGAGGGGGAGTGGGTTGCAGAGGTCAAAAGATGTGCTCTTCGGAAAGGGACCTGCTAAGGCGGCTCCCAAAAGGGAGGCGTCCGTGAGGTGCTCCCAGACAAGGGTCCTAGTGGGAGGTCACAGCTCTGTCCCTTGAATCAAAAGTCATAGGGGAGGGAGGCCTATAGGGGAAACAGAGGCCCTGGCCCGTGAGGGGTCACAGAATCAACGGCCTGTACCCATAACACCCCAGTCTGGACGAGCTTCTAGATGCTATGAGGTCAGGGGGGCTGGGAGATCACCCGGGAGAGAGCCCTTCGCGAGATACGGAGACGTCCAAGGAAGCACGGGGTTGCAGTTTCGTGAGTCTGGGGCAGAGTCGGTAGAGTTGGGGGACTGAGATAGGTCCCCTCCGTTCGCCTGGCCCGCGATCTGTTCGCCTCCCGGCTTTGGCCCCGCTACGGTCGCTGCCTCCGCCCCAGTGACTGACAGACAGGCCCGCCCGGCCGGGACGGGGCGGGGACCTCAGCAAGACTCGGGCTGTCCCGAGCGCCTGTCGCCAGTACCACCAACTCAGGCCCCCACCCACGCTTGTCCTGGCCCGGCACGGCCAAGCACATCCAGACACGGCACGGCGGAACTACGCGGAAACTCATTCCGGGTCTTTGGTCCTGTCCTCGTGCTAGCTCGCGCGCCCCCGAACAGGCGACGGAACGGCACACCGCCAGGGGCCCCTGCCTGAAGCAAGGACCCGCCTCTATGCACCCTGGGAAATGTAGTTTTCGCCTGACCGGAAGGTGGCTCCTGAGGAGGGAGGCTCGGAGCACGTGGGTTGGGGGTCCTATGGAGCCCTATCCTAGTCTCGGCTTAGGGCAGAGGACCATCTTGCTCAGTCACATTGCCTAGGAGTGCAACTCTTGCGAAGACGTGATTCATGGGGCCTTTGGGTGGAGTTGGAAGCCAGGAATGGAGGGGAGAGGGTCACGTTTGGTCGGCGCTCAGGCACAGGGAACTGGTTGTGTTGGTGACCATCAGCACCCGCCAAAGAAGAGGAAAGATAGGAGTTACTTGGTGCCCCACAATTAAAAAAAAAAAAAAAAGCACTGTGGATCTGCTCGAGAGCAACCAGGAAATCATATTATTCTGCGCGCGCGCGCATGTGTGTATGTGTGTGTGTGTGTGTATGTGTGTGTGTGTGAAGCGAGGAGAAGGGAAATCGTAAGGTTTTCATTATGTTTCAAGTAAGAATAGCTCATGGCTTTACCTTAGGTTTTGTTCTCTCTCTATTCTGCTGTGGCGGGTTGGTTTGTTTTGAGATGGAGTCTCTTGCCTTGGGGTGGGGGTGGGGGGGGGTGCACCTCTTTAATCCCAGCACTCCCGGGATTACAGGAGTGTGCCACCAAGATGGGTGTCTGAGGTGCTGTGCCTCCTGCGCACCCTGTCAACTGAACCACAACCTCCACCTTCTTTGTTTTCAAGCGGGGATCTCACTCTGTAGCCCGGGCTTGAGTGGGTATTTTTATTCATTGTCTTCAGCTAAAATGGGGAAAGGTTGGAGGAAGGCAAGCCCTGCTCCCAGCAGGCACTTCCTCTCCACCCTCAACTTTTTCTTTCCTTGACTCCTGTCAGCAGGGAAGGAAATGGTTTCAAACAGAAGGATCTTTTCTTTTCTCTTCTTTTCTTTTCTTTTTTTTTTCCAAGACAGGGTTTCTCTGTGAGGCCCTGGCTATCTTGAAACTCTGTAGACCAGGCTGGCTTCCATCTCACCCAGACCCACTTGTGTCTGCTTCCAAAGTGCTAGAATTAAAGGTATGAACCACCATGCCCAGCCTAAAACTTTTTTTTTTTTTAGATAAATTATATTAAGCTCAATTTGGGCTTACTATATGGCTTCTCTCTCCTTATTGATTAAACTCTTCCCAACACAGCCTTCTAGCAGTAGCAAAGTTGGGTAAGAAGGGCTGGCATACCGTCAAGAAGAGCAGCAATTTTGTAAACCTGGGGAGGAAACAGATTAAGACAAGAGCTGGAGTCACCATACAGGGCTTTACATGTGTCCCACCACACCAGGCCACACTTGTGCTCTAAGGGAGGAAGCTGGCGCTGGAAGTAGCTGCTGAGGCCAGAGAAGGTTGAAGAAACTTGACAAGATCTTGACGAATCCTCAAAGCCTGGGAAGGAGAATGACTCACTTAGCTACTAGAGGAAGTCCATCCATCGCAACGAGTCAGCAAATCGTTGTCCAAAAGGGAAAAAAAAAATGTTTTAAGTATTTTAAAGAAGCCAATCAGATCCCTGTGAGTTTGAGGCCAGCCTGGTCTACAGAGTGAGGTCCAGGACAGCCAGGGCTACACAGAGAAACCCTGTCTTGTAAAACAAAAACAAAAAAAGCACTGGCTGTTCTTCCAGAGACCTGGGTTCGATTCCCAGCACTCACAAGGTGGTTCACAACCATTTTAGGGTTTCTATTGGTGCAACAAAACACCAGGACCAAATTTGGGAGGAAAGGGTTTATCCATCTTACAATCCCAGATCGTAGTCCATCTCTGCAGAAGCCAGGACAGGAACTCAAGCATGGCCAGCCAGTCTGCACACCAGTGATCTTTGGCCAGCCCAGCAGGAGCGTTCAAGCAAAGGGGCTCCAAGTCGTGCACAGAGAAGAGCAGCAGAGGGCTCAGCAGCAAGCAGAGGTTCAGGGATGAAGCTGCTAGTGGTGAAAGCCTTGGGAGAGCGCTCTCGCTCTTGTGACAGATGCTCTCTGGTGACAGAGTAATTGCCACACACCTTTATTCCTTCTGGATAGGATCTTATATACAGTTTTGGGATGGGGTGGGGTCTGACAGCAGGTGCTTCCTATTGGCTTCTTTGGAGATGTTTGGGATGCCTCATCTACATGTGGGGAGGAGCTTGGAGGCACTGCCCCTATGTGACCTACCCATGGTCTCTCTGGGGCTGTGGCTCCATGACGGAGCTGACATCAAGAGCAGGCGAAGCTCTTACCTTCCCTTTGGGTCCTGGGGCTTCCAACCCAGCTCAACCTTATCAGGCTTCCTCACAGTCTACTACCCCACACAGGTCTGGAAGCAGGAACTGATACAGAGACTATAGTGGGCTGCTTAACTGTCTTGCTTCCTTCCATGGCTTGCTCAGCCTGCTTTCTTATGGAACCCAGAACCACTAGCCCAGAGATGGCACCACCTACCATGGGCTGGGCCCTCCCCTTTGAACACTAATGAGAAAATGCCTTACAGCTGGACCTCATGAGGCATTTCCTCAACTGACGCTCTGTGTTGACTCGAGTCAAGTGGACACAAAACCAGCCAGTAGCTCCAGTTCCAGGGAGATGACTCCCTCTCTGGTCTCCACTTGCACCGGGTACACTGTGATGCACAGACATACGGGCAAAACATCAATCCATAAAAATTAAATAAGTAAATAAATAAAATGTCATATGAAAAAGGGAAGGTATCAAGGCTTTGTTAAGGGAAAGCTACTTCCTCCTGGTCCAAAGAATGGAATCTGCCTTCTATATTGGCTCTGGGTTAGAGACATGACATTTTGGTCTGGCTCAGCAGGTAGCAGCACTTCCTGTTCAACCTGAGGACTTGAGTTCAATTCTGGGACCCCCACATAGTAGAAGATGACTGATTCCCAAGGCTTGTCCTTGTGTACATGCCCCGCTCAACACATACACAGAATGAATGAATGAATGGACCGAGTTTTCAGAAAGTTGATCTAATTGGACCTGTCAATCGGCTTGCTAGAAGATTCCCCCTCAGGAAAGCTGATTCACCTTAAGACAAGCTGAAAGGATGGGAGGAGTTATCTCCTCAGTGGAATGACGTACTTGAACCCTCTAAGAACTCTCTCACAGACAGCAGTTCCTTGTAGATCTCCCCTGCTCAGCCTGGAGTTTGAGTTGCTTAGAGTATCCCCTCTTCCTTTTCTTTCTATCTTGTTTTCAGATGCTGGCCGAAAGCCCAGGCATGGTTTCTCTGAGACTCTGGACTTTCTCACTGTTGCCCTGCAGATATCCTGGCTTTCTTCAGCTGCTGCCAATCTCCATGCCTAAAGCAAAAGGCCTAATTGTATCTCCTCTCCAGCCCCTGTCCCCCACCCCACGCCTCATGCCCCCAGCAGTTGTTGGGACAATCAGTTTCTCTCCCATTGCTTCTCTCTGACTTTAATGAAACCACCTCCAAGCTTCCTTCTGTGTCTGTTTTCAAACTATTCTATCAATGAGAATAACAACTCAAAACAGAGACCCCCTGACCCACCTTAACATTCCCATCGCCGTACATGGGAACTGGTGATCTATCAGAAGCATACTGTCTTGGTTTACTTTTCTGATGCAATGATAATCCTGGGTCTTACCTGCTCTGACCATAGGCCATCATAGAGGAAGAAGTGAAGGCAGGGGCAGAAGCAGGAACCTAGAGGCAGAAACTGAGGAAGAGACCAACCACAGAGGAACACTGCTTCCTGGCTCAACTTGCAGACATTGCTTGGCTTGCTAATGCAACCCAGGACCACTTGCCACCCACATCAGTCATTAGCAAGAAGATGCCTCACAGACATGCCCACAGGATGATTTGATGGCGGCAACTCAACTGAGAGCCTTTCTTCCCAGGTTTGTCTAGGTAAACTTAGACATAAGCATGAAATTGACAAAACCCAAGCAGCACATACGCTTTAACCAAACCCACTGGCAACCCTTTAGTGGTCCCTCAGGACAAAACCCAAGTGCCATAGGATAGCACTAAAGCCCTGTACGGTTGTCTCCAGCCCTGGTCTTTTTTTGTTTTGTTTTGTTTTTTGTTTTTTGTTTTTCAAGACAGGGTTTCTCTGTGTAGCCCTGGTTGTCCTGGAACTCACTCTGTAGACCAAGCTGGCCTCAAACTCAGAAATCTGCCTGCCTCTGCCTCCCAAGTGCTGGGACTAAAGGTGTGCACCACCACTGCCCAGCTCCAGCCCTGGTCTTAATCCCATTTCCTTCCCAGGTTTACAAAGCTGCTCCTGACGGCATGCCAGCCCTTCTCAGACTTGCCTAACTGTGCTACTGCTGGAAGGCTCTATGTTAGGAAAAGTCTAATTAATACAGAGAGAGAAGCCATACAGTAAGCTCAAATCGAGTTTAATATAGTTTAGGGGTTTGGTTTTGTTTTGTCTTGTTTTAATGTTTTAGGCTAGGTATGGTGGCACACACCTTTGATCCCAGCACTCAGGAGGCAGAAGCAGGTGGATCTAAATTTGGAGTAAGCCTAGTCTAAATAGTGAGTTCTGGGACAGCCAGGACCATGAAGAGGACCTGTCTCAAAACACAAAAATAAATAAAAATGAAAATAAGGTTTTATTAGCATACATTAGTCATATATAATGGTTTCACTGTGACATTTTCATATATTCATAATGTTATATATAATGTATTTGAATTATATTCATCTCCATTTTCCACTGGCAATTCCTTTTCCAACTAATCTTTCTCTTTCATGCTGCGTTCACCTCTCTCTCTCTCTCTCTCTCTGTGTGTGTGTGTGTGTGTGTGTGTGTGTGTGTATGTGTGTGTCCCAATGTATTTCACTAGGGTTGGTTACAGGAGCATGGACATTTACCACTGAAGAAAATGTCTCCCCCTCCTGTTGGGGTGACTTATCCCCACACACACACACACATATTATATCAACTGGTTATACAGGTGTGCCTCTATATTTCAATTTTTATTTGTGGTGTGGGCCGTGGTCCCAGGCTGGCAGGATATATAAATGTTTGCTGCTTCTTCATATGCCCCCACCCCAAAAGACAAGCTGCCATGGTGGAGGTCACAGTAGCCCTCAGTCTGGTCAAAAGGCAACACTACAGATGTTGTCTGTCTGTCTGCTGATTGGTTGAGAGTGGGTAGCTGTGAAATCTCTCCCACTATGCTAATAGCTTTTCCTTTCTTTTTTTTTTTTTTTTTTTTTTTTGGTTTTTCGAGACAGGGTTTCTCTGTGTAGCCCTGGCTGTCCTGGAACTCACTCTGTAGACCAGGCTGGCCTCGAACTCGGAAATCCGCCTGCCTCTGCCTCCCGAGTGCTGGGATTAAAGGCGTGCGCCACCACGCCCGGCTTTCTTTTCTTTTTTTAATGTTTTTAATTTATTTTTTATTTTTTTGGCTTTTGGAGACAGGGTTTCACTGTGTAGCCCTGGCTGTCCTGTGACTCACTCTGTAGACCAGGCTGGTCTCGAACTCAGAAATCCGCCTGCCTCTGCCTCCCAAGTGTTGGGATTAAAGGCGTGCCCCACCACTGCCCATAGCTAATAGCTTTTTGTATGGAAAAGAAGCGTGGCATTTGAGGGATGGCGAGTTGTCCGCTTTAGCTGAGGCAGGAAGAGAGAGAGGGTCAGAGGGTTGAAACAGAATGGGCACAGGGCAGGGAGGGAAAGCAGAGAGCACATCGGGTGGAGACGCTGGCAGGGGAGTCTGGTTCAGTTAGATGGCTCGCTGAGACCATCCCAGCAAACAGGCCAAGAGCCTTATACTATACAAATGTCTCCATGTCTTTATTATTAAACCCCAAGTGGGACTTCCAAAAGCCTGGCAATATTGTTCCTCATGAACCATTAACTGACTATAAATCGCCATGGAGGGATGCGGCCTCATGAGAGGCCCTTGACGATCCATACCAGGGTGTTGATGGAACCAATACTGTGCAGATAACCATGACTGCTGACTTGCATTCTTTGCTTCCCTTCTTCTGCTGATTCCCTGGGCCTTGGAGATTGTGGTATGGCTGTCCCACTTAGGGTTGAGCATCCAAGAGACCCTTGTTCTCATCGCTGACCCAGGATGTGTCACTTCAGTTATTGATACCCACCACAAAAACAAAAACAAAAAACAAAAAACAAAAACAAACAAAAAAACCCAACCATGCTTCTCTGACCAAAACTGACAGCAACACTAATTGAGGGGCATAAACATAGTTATTTGGAAGGCAATTTGCTGGGCACATCAAGTCAATTTGGCAAAACAACAGAGGTAGCGTCTCCCTTAGGGCCTGTGAGTTTCCTAGCCATGAATTTCTGACTAGGTTTACAATAACAGATATGAATTGTCCCTTGTGCAGTGGACCTCAGATCCTATCAGGAAGTGTTTTTTTACCCCCATATCTTGTTTGCCATTATTTCACCAATGGGTGTAGCTTGCCTGACCGGTCAGCAGTGTAGCATGCGGGGCTCACGACTGAGGAAGACTGTTGATGGTAATTCCCTTCCAGAAGCCTACACAGAATGCTTTGATTCTAGCCAGAAGGGGGGAAGCTTTATTTCTTGATGTCCTACAAGCCAGAGTGCATGGTATCTTCAGCAACAGAATTTTAGCATAGCTTCAGCAAGCAGCCAACGGCAGAGGCAATTGTTTTAGGGTCAGTGGATAAGCTCAAGGAGTCTAGGATGTTGCCCATGTTGCTGTCTTGTGCCTTCAAGCCAGGGTTGTTGAGGGGAGAATACTGGAGTGGCTGGGAAGCTGGAAAGCAGGGGAAGTTATTGAGTCGAAGCACACAGAAGGTGGACAAGGATGGAGAGCAGAGCTGAAGGTCAGAAGACAGAAGGAAGCTTGGCGATGCATGGATAAGCACTGGATCGCTTAGGGCTCAGAAGGGTCCGGGATGAAGGTAAATGTGATCAAGCAGTGTCAGCAGGGCATCGGGAACTGAAACCCCCGAGAGTAGATAATGTGTGTGTCATATCTAGTTACAGAGCCCTAGGGCCACACAAAATGCAGAGAAAGGAAGAGGAATGCAAACTCCAGTCAGAGGGAGCAGCTGGGGTCATGAGAGGGAACGTGAGGGTGTGGGATCAGAGAGCCAAGGGAAGTTTTCTAGGAAGTGGCCACGGAGGTCCCTGAAACCTCAGTAAAGTCTCTTTTAGAGAAGGAAAGTCAGAGAAGATACTCCTGTCCCATCTTCCATAGCTCCATTATCAGTTCTTTTTATGCGATTCTATTCTGGTCAGTACAAATTCACAGGAGACATGCAATAGAGAAAGGCCCAAGTGTGGAGTGTGTTATAAATAATTGAGTTCTGACATCAGAACCCGGGTACGTTCAGAGAAATCAATCCAGCTACATAAGGTACCTAGAACAGGGCATCACATGGGGGCCAAGGACTCCATGAGGCCTGTGAATGAGCTTCAGAGGCATCCCCTGCCCTCCACGTACACCTAAGCTTCCTGACCAGATGTGCATATACCAGTAACCTTTCTGGCATTTGGTGGGGGAGAAAGCCCATGCTGTCACTGGTGGTCTCAGAAGGCTCTACTTCCAACGTAGGTTGGGACCCTTCTGAGAATGACAAGGATACAACCATGGGTCACAGTCTCTTACATCTTTTTTCTCAACTTTCTTTTTCAAGATGAGACGCCAGTCTGTGCCCAGAGACTACACCACAGGGATCTATGGGATAAGTTAGGGTGGGAAAAGAAGAGAGTCACTGATACAGGCACCTGCCAGAGCAGGTAACTGGGCATAGGGGAGTGAATGGAACCCAGAACCACGCCCCTAGAGGAAGGTTTGAGGTGTTCCCTACAGGTAGAAAAACACATCTCAAAAGCATACACGTTCAGAGGAGACTGGCGGTAGGTTCTAAGAAGACCATTCACCGGGAAGTGTGGTTTTGTGAGTGAAACAGAAATTGAGGTCAGAAATGGAGCTATAAAGCACCCTGAGCCTCGAGGACCTAACCCAGTGTGCTGCCTAGGCTGGTCACGTGACTAGGGACCTCAGCTGGCTTGTAATCAATCAGGTGCAGCCCTGCTGCTGTTTCTTTGTACAGGAAGCATCGTTTTCCAGAACGACCTGTATTTGGACTTGGAAAGGGATGCTGACTTCCCAGGGGAATGAGTCCATCTTGGAGGAGGTACCAGGGTGTAAGCACAGTGCAGCTTCAAGTTGGAGGTGGACCCCATTCCTCAAGGACTGACAGTTTGGGGCATGTCAAGAGCTAGCACTTTGCTGGGCGTGACTGATCATACTTCTTATGCTGGGGGGGGGGTGCTGAAGCAGGAGGATTGCCGCAAGCACGAAGCAAGATTGAGCTAAAGTAAGAACTTACCTCAAAAAAACGAGCAAGCAAACAACTCTCTCTCTCTCATTCTCTCTCTCTCTCTCTCTCTCTCTCTCTCACACACACACACACACACCAAAAAGAAAGTGACAAGACCCCAAGACCCAGTACTTGGCTTGGCTGGGATCTGGGCAGCTCACTGTGAACACTGTGAACATCCCCATGAACAATCCTGAACAGCAGTGTCACTGATAGCTTTTGGCACTAAGCTCAAAGTCTTGTCAGCAGGGTTCTCCCTAGCCCAAATCACCTTAGAACTGAAGGAATTTCCCCAACCCCTTCAAACAGCTCTCTGTGAGCGGTAAGGGGTGTGTGTGTGTGTGTGTGTGTGTGTGTGTGTAAACTGAGGAATTTCAGTCAGTTTGGTGGCAGAGAATGGGCCTAAGGTGTATCTGAGGGTGCTAACCCACCAAGGTTTGGGGAGCCTATAGGACTGGGGTGGAGACTACAGAAGGGAGCACAGGCTTGGTTTGCCTTGTTAACCCAGGATGGACCTAGTCCTCTGAATTCTTGCTGCTTCTTTGTAGCCTGGGTGAAGGGCTCCCGTGGCAAAGCTGGTAGACTCACAGGTGGGAAGGAAGGACTTGGCAGACGTCGCTAAATGGCTTAAATGGCCGGGATCCTACCTTCAACCTAGTCTTGCCTCTGAGCTTTCATATACCCTGGCTACAACCTCACTGCTGACAGCTCACAAATCTGTCCCACCCAGGCCTCCCTCCTCTGCTCCAGACAAGCATCCCTCCCAATGACCTTGGTCTCTGGGAGACAACATCCTTCCCAAATGTGCCTATCTATCTCGGAGGCCCCAGAACTAGTCAGTCGGCAAAGTGTGTATGAGAAAATGCATGAGAAGTGAGTATCTGAATGTGATCGTCTTCACCCTCATAAAAGTCCAGTGTTGAGGCTCAAGCGAGATGGCTCCTCGGGTAAAGGTACCTGACACCAAGCCGAATGACCTTAGTTTGATCCACTGTGACCCCATGGTGGAGGGAGGGAACTGACGTCCATGAGTTTGTTTCCTGACTTCTAAATGTATGCTGGGGCATGTCTGCCTACCCTAGCACACAAAATAAGATAAACAAGATGAAACTGCAATAAAAAATTTACATGTTTGTAATTCCAGAGCTGGGGAGGTAGAAATAAGAGGATCTCTGGGGTTTCTGGCCAGCCAGCCTAGACAAAGTGGCCAGCGTTAGGTTCACAGAGAGGAGCTAAGGCAGAAGGCAACTGAGGAAGGAAGACAGGGTGTTGGCCTCACACAAAACTACAAATAAAAAGTGTCCTGTCTTGTTTTAAAGAAGAAAAATCAATGTAAATGCATAGGACCAGAAAGACAACCTTTTCCTTCTTTCCTTCCTTCCTTCCTTCCTTCCTTCCTTCCTTCCTTCCTTCCTTCCTTCCTTCCTTCCTTCCTTCCTTTTTCACACCGGTGTCATGGAGCCCAGGATGGACTGGAACTTGCTGTGTAAGGATGGTCTTGAACTGATCCTCTTGCCTCCAAACCTCAAGTGCTGAATGACAGTGTGACATCACACCTCATCTGAGACACTGACCATGTCAAGGGCCACACAGACAAGCTTGGATGACTGACTGACCTTTTGGGGAGGAGCCGGGGCAACACCGACTCCCTTGCCAGGAGAAAGTGTGTTCCTCTTAGCTTTCAGCTGCCTTTCATCCCATCAGCTGCCGCATCAACTGCAGTGACTACCCATATCATTACTTGTTTATTGTCTGTCCTGGTTCAAGCGTAAGGACAGAGATTATGTTCCTTTTACTTCTATATCTCCTTTCCTTGAGACAGACTGTCATGTAGCCCAGGCTAGCCTAAGATTCAATATGTAGCTAAGAATGCCCTTGAATTTCTGATCCTTCTGCTTCTCTCTTGAGCGCTGGTATTCTGGGTATGTGCCACTACACTCTGTTTATGTGGTGCTGGGAACCAAACCAAGGGCTTTGGGCAGGCTAGGCAGGAATCCTACTGACTGAGCTACATCTCCAGCCTCACCTCTGCATCTTTAGTGCCTAAACAGTAGCTGACAGCTCATTGCCACTGTTTGCTGGGTGAATAAATGGTTATGCTTGTTCATCACCCAAAATCCACGCTTGGCTGAGACCCTCAGAGCTGGCCTGTGCTCCTGTCCTCACGAAACTCTATGCTTCCTTCCTGTGAACCAGCACCCTCCCCACCCCTACTCTGGCCCCTCTCCCATCCCCAACCCTTCTTCAGATATTCTCTTGCCCTGGGTTGCTTCAGGGATTGACTTGTAAGCAAAGCAGCCTGTGTACCTGTCAAGGAGCCCTCAAGGTAGGTCCTTGCATGGTGAGACACTGACATGGATGGAGCAGGACAAAGGGACAAAACATGCTTTTCTGTGTCTTTACCCACTAAGCAGGGGTCCCAAGTGGCCAGTGGTCACAGTGTGACCTTTCTCCATAGAAAACTATATTGTTTATTTCCCACAGGTACCCCAGGCCCCAAGTACTGTGGACTGTGCATCTTTGTCACCTATGTGTACCTCCCATCCATCTCAGAGACACCTGAGGGGCAAGAAGTAGGCGATCCAGGTAGCACTATGACTGTTGAGTCAGTGTAAAATGTGGATGGGGTGGGGGTGGGGCACATCTTCATCTAGCTTCTTCTACCCATCCCCCATGTCCAGGAAAGGATCTGACAAACCAGCAAAGTAAATAAATAATTTAGAAATAATAAATAGGGCTTCGGCTTCCACAAGTGAACACGGGGCTGGTTTCGGCACAGGCTGGTCCAGCAACGCAATTACAATGTATATATCTCTTCCAAATTCATTCCCCAGGACCGAGGGCCATTTCTGTATTCTCCCAGAGGAGTTCTCTTTAGCTGAGGTTTCTCCTGTCTGTAGAGCTGGGATCCATGAACAACTTGGAACTGTTGGTCAGTGGTTCCAACATCTTTTACTCTGTCTGTCACTCCGACGTCTGTCACTCACCGGCCTGGGGCCTGAGCTCTGCAGCCTTCATATCCTGCTGAGTTGAGGCTCCTGGTTAGTGAGACCCGGTGGAGCTGTTTCAGGTAGGGCGACACATGGGTCTAGTGTGCAAAGGCTTGGAGATCATCCTCAGCCCAGACAGCCGCAGGCGGTGGCGGAGAGGTGGTCCACGGTCCTCCAGGTGCTGTTCACGTCCATGAAGGAGACGGCCTCATAGTGAGTGGGCCGGCAGCAGGGCTGGCTGATCGGCCGGGACCCGGGAGGCGACCGCAGGGCCCCAGCGCCCAGCAGGCTGGCCAGGCTGAGATCGTGCTGGGAGCGTGCTCGGCGGCACGAGCCGCTGCAGAAGCGGAAACGTATCAGCTCGTCGGAGCTGTGGCCCAGGCCGAGCGCGCTCACCGGCACCAGCTGCGAGCGCAGGCGGCAGCCGCGCGCATCTGTGGTCCGTGCGCGGCTGCTCCGGGTTCCTGCACGCGCCGCGCGTGCTCCGCGGAGCGCAGCGGGAGGAGACTGGAGTGCGGGACCTGGCGGCGGGGGTGCGGGCTGAGGAGACTGCGGCGGGGGTCGCAGGGTTCTTTCGCTGCACAAATGCGCAGAGTGTCCCCCTGGAATGAGACTTAGTCACTTTCGGAGGTGTGGGTGGGGGGTGTCTAGAGCTAGCCTCGCCCTTGCCCCGCCCTGTCGCGCTCTCACCTACCAGGCAGGTGGTCCGTCGGGGGCGCCAAGACCGGCGAGGGACCGTCGCGAGCGGCGGGGCTGCGGGACATCGGGTCCAGGGAAGCTTCTGTGACGAAGCTCAGCAGGGCTAGAACAGCTAGGGTTGGCCACCAGGCTGACTGCATAGAGAGAAGGAGACTTAGGGAGGAACGGGGCACTTTGGGGGTCGGGAGGGGGTCTTGTCTTGCCCAGATCAGAGACCAGTCTAGTCGGGCTCCTAGCTGGGTGGCAGAGTGTAAGGAAGGACTTAGATTTAATAGGCATTTGCTGCTCCCAGGAGCCCAGGGGAGGAATTACCTGAGGGCACTGACCATCAGGAGAAATCCTGTAACCTTTCCTCCAATGACGGGCCCCTCCCTCTTGGCATTTTCCCCTTTCATATCTGATCCCTGTGGCCCTAAGCTATGTCCTACTCTTTTTTCCAATGAAAGCCAGCCGGGAAATGCAAGGGAATGACTCACCTGCCACCTAGGCCAGAGGCAGTGGGACAATGCAGTAGGCTCTGCAAGTCCCAGTTCCATAGCTTTCGGCTCCAGAAGCTCCCATCAGCCTTTGTGGACCCGTTTCCCCACCCTCTTCCTGAGGCAGCTTGCAAACTAAAAGATGAGTTAGTTATCCTTTGGGGTTCCTCCTTCCACTCCAGTCTCTCGAAGCGGCCCAGGAGGTTGGAGTAGCTAGAGTCAACTCAGCAGCGGTAGCTCCGATGGAGAACCTTGCTCTGTGTGTTAGGTGCTTGGCAGGACCTGTTCCTTCACGATGCCACAAGGTCAATCAATGGCTCACTTCTCCAGATGGGCAAAGCTCAGCTGAGCTCAGAGATCGTCTAAGGCCTCCGGGGGGGGGGGGGGAGACTCACACAGCTGTGGTCCTGTCTTCTAAGACCCTTCTGCTCTGTACTTCAGGGCTGAAGGTACCAGGGTGGTTGGAGAAAGTAGTAACTTGAGCTCCTTCTGCTCCATGCTCAGCGTTCACTCCATACCTCGGGGGAGGAAGCAGAGCCCTGGAGAATTTGAGTGTCAGTTGGTCACTTGGGTTATCTGATGACTTGTAGCCTAGGCCTCCTGCAATCTTCTTTCTGGTCCCAGTGTCACCTGAATTCTCTCTTATGCCCACAGATGTCTCCCAAGAGCTTGCCTATTATCTGGGGAAGCAATGGTCCTTCTGAAAACCCAGGGCCTGGACCATGGCTTCCTGTGGCCACCAGGGGGCAGAGCTTGTCAAGCCTGCGGATTTAAGGGGAGGGGGCTTTTGCACATGCTCTGCACATTTAGGTCTGAGCCATTGCCAGAAGGACCAGCTAGTCCTCCACACCAACCTGGTCTCAAGAGGGCTGAACCACTCTGAGATCCGGCCCAAGCCTGGACCATCTGCCTCCTGTGGATCTGGTCCCCTAACCTTGCTCCTAGGAGTTTCCCCCCTAAACCATCCTTCCTAATCCCAGCCCGCACCTCCAGTCTTTGTGACCCACTGCTCTTGGACCCCTAGAACTTTTAAGAATTCTCATTAGTTAGTCTCTTCTTGGGTCCCAGATGTAACCCTCCATCCTTTTGCTGGCACACAGAATACATGGGGAGGGGGAGCGACATATGATGACTCCAGGACAAGACACACGTCTCCCAGGCCTTTATCTAGAAAGTGTTCCTCCAGAGCTAGGCGTGTGTCTGTTGGCTAACTAGATTCAAATCCCTAGAGACCAGGCTGGCTACTATTCTCCCAGATGGAGGGAAAGTCAGACAAGGCAGCCCTGGGATATCTGCGCTAGGGGGAGCCTAGGAGCAAGTCCCTCGAGGACAGCTCTGACCAGTTTCTCCCTTCTTACCATTTGGGATATTTGGTCCTCCAGCCCTTGCCACCCCTATCCACCAGCCCTATACTCACCAAAGGGGTCCTGGTCCGAGTCTTTCTAGGCGCCTCTCCTGGGACCAGTGCTGGGCTTTCCCCCGAAGCTCAAGTGGATCATGCCCAGAGTTGTGCACCTGGCAGCGCCTCTTTTAGTTAAAAGTGGGGCCTTGGCAGCCGGTCTGTGCCCTGTGGCGGCAGCGGGAGCCTCACATTACAGCCAGCCAGGAGGGTTAACACAGTCCAAGAAGCTAGCGACAAGAACTGGAGGGGCTGGGAGGGGCAAAGAGCTGCGCTGAGGGCCCAGAAGAGAGAGGCTGAGAGAAAAGGGGGGAGGAAGACCTTTCTGCCCTTTCTCCTGCCCTTTGAGAGTCCATCAAGGGGATGGGCAAGAAGGCTGGCTTACCTTGGGTGCAGGGCTCCAAGCCCCAGTCGCAGCGAGGGCTGGGGCCCGAGGGACTTGTTGCTGGCAGAGCCCGCGGGCCGCATCTGGGGGCCGAGCCCAACTCCATCCCTCAGCAGCCTCCTGCCCGCCGCCGTCCGGTGTCAAATTCCAGCCCCGGCGTCACCAGATCCCGGGGTGGGGCCCAGAGCGCCCCCGCCCCGCCCCACCTTTCAGGGCTCACCTGGCCGCTCCACCCTCCGGATCCGGTCCCCGCTGGCTAGGCTAGGTCCCCCTAGGTGGGGGCTAGACATCTGGAGAAGACCCCAGGAGGCAGAGTAGAGATCGCGGGCTGCGGCGAGACGCTGAAACTGGGAATTCGAAGTTGGTAGTCAAGCAAAGTAGGGAACTGGGAGGCCTGGCTGAGGGCGGGAGAGCGCGAGGGAGGGCAGCGAAGGAGGGGCAGCCTGAGGGAGAGTTCCAACTTGGGCTGCGCAGACATGGGGGTTCTGGCTAGTTACTCGGCTTCCTCAAGTGGTGGCTCCGGGACCCTCAGAAGGCTCAGGTGCCTCGGAGCGACAGGGATAGCCTGTTTGCTCAGTTTTAGGGTCGGGGCCTCAGAGGGACTCGCGCACACCCAGTGAAGGCAGTGAATGATTGTGTAGCGGGTAGGGGTGGGGGTAGGGACCAGGGATGAAGAATCAGAAGACCTCAGAGTATTGAACTGGAGTCTGAGATGCGATGAGGCAATTTGGCAGGTGTCTGGAGGTTGGTTGATGGCCATGATCAGAAAGGTTCTACCAACTAGTCTGGAGTTCATCACGAAGATGCTGGAAACTACTGACCTAGTCTGAGTGTGGTCATTTTCGTTGAATGACTGCACTGGAGAAAGTGTGATTTTGAGACAAGCAAGACAGAAGAGGGATGCAGGCTGCTGGGGACAATAAGATAAACCCTGAGCAGGGGTGTGGGGAGTTGGGGGTTTCAGGACCCAATCCCCTACATTCCCTTTTGCCTGATTGGACAAAGTGAGGTGGTAAAATTCTAGGAACTGGCTTTCCCTGGGAGAGGGTCAGATGTAGGGTTGGCGGTTGGGGGAGAGGGGCATGTGAAACCAGTGTTGGACATGCTAAATTAGAAGGGTCTGTGGACTCTCCTGCTAGAAATGCCCCAGAAGCAGCTAAATTTGTAGCCGGGAGTAAAGTGAAGGCAGTTGGGCTAGTGATGACAACTTGGTATTTGCCAACCAATACGTGCAAAAACAGATGCTGAGAGTGGGTAAGGGTACCCAGTGCATGGACCAGATGTGCCCTGATCATGTACCAGCACCTCTGTGGACCTTGAAGAACTACCCATGGGGCTGGAGAGACAGCTCAGTGGGTAAGAGCACTGGACTGCTCTCCCAAAGGTCCTGAGTTCAATTCCCAGCAGCCACATGGTGGCTCACAACCATCTGTAATGGGATCTGATGCCCTCTTCTGGTGTATCTGAAGAGAGCAATGGTGTACTCATATATATATATATAATAAATCTTGAAGGAGGAGGAGGAGAAGAAAGAAAGAAAGAAAGAAAGAAAGAAAGAAAGAAAGAAAGAAAGAAAGAAAGAAAGAAAGAAAGAAAGAAAGAAAAGAAAGGAACTACCCACATCTGGGCCACATCCCAATCTGAATCAGAATATTGGGATGGGCAGGTACATAGTTCCAAGTTTTCACCTGTGATTTTGGCACATAGCCAGGGTTCCTAACCACTGATTTTGAGAGAGCAGTTTTGTGCAGTGCTTGAGGCTGAAGTCTGTGAGGGCTATCCTCAGGCTCCACAAGACTGCGTGGGGTGAGGCACATGGGACAACACGGATGGACACACAACATATGCACACATTTTTCTTTTCCCATGAAACTGGCTGCTGAATTGAGGTGGCCATTGCAGCTAGGGCTACCACTGACAGGCATATAGCTGAAGCTATGTGTCCCATTTACTGCTGTAGTTGCCAGTGTCTGACAGGAAGCTACCTCCATCATTATGTGTCTCTGATTCTCAGATCTACCTGGGGTTAAGAGGGGTCAGATTCTAGAGCCTAAGGAGGTGAACTGGGGCAGGGATGTCCTTTCAAAAGTTACCAGGGGTGTCTAGGGCTGGGTTGGGGGTTTTCCTATTTTCTGTTGAAGTGCAAATAAGGAGTGGGCTACATTCATTTCTAAGGGGAGCCATGGATGGCAGGGATGGAGGTCTGTGAGTTTCTCTGTGCTCTGTGGGCCTCCTCTGCTGGTCTTTTAATTAATTTTGTGTGTTTCTGTGCCTGGGTGTGTGTATGTATACAACAAGAGCCCTAGAGTTCAGAAGGGGACATCAGATCCCCTGGAACTGGAGTTACAGGCGATTGTGAGCCTTCAGGTAGGTGCTGGGAATTGAACCTGGGTCCTTTGCAAGAACAGTAAATACTTTTAACCACTGAGCTGGAGGATTCAAAGGTCCTACAGTAGACACGAGAAGTGAAAGGGACCTAGGAGTTCATGGGCTGCAGAGAAGACCCCTGAGTTCAGTGCAGTTTCTGTTTCTTCCAGAAAAGTCAGAGAAAACAACAGGAGGCCAGATTCAGAGGAGAGCTTTATTGCTTCCGTGAGAGCTGCCCCGGCTGGCTGCGGCTGTGGCAGCCTGGGTGAGGTCCAGGAGCCTCACTTCCCTCCGGTCCTGGGTAGGACCCATGGAGCTGGCAGTCCCAGCAAGAAACCCAGACCATCTGCCAGTTCAGGAAGGAGCACTGCCCCATGGATTAGGGACAGCTATGGACGGAGCCATTCATTCCCGTCAGGCTGGGCTGGGCCTTGCCTCCTGAGTTCTCTCTGCTCTTGTCCAAGAGCTGTCCTGTTGGCTTTAATGGGATGGCTCTGGGGTTCCCCTATGGGACACTGGTGGCTGGTGAGAGGGAGTACTTCCCCAAGGAAGGCCAAAGAGTGTCGTGAACTGGAGATGGCTGACATGAGATGCTATCCACCTCCCGGTCCCTGAAGCATGGTCACCACACCTCCATCCTTCAGGGAGTTGACTGGTACCACTGTCTGATGGGCCCTCTAGTGGGCCTCTTTCTGCACAACAAGTGGACCAAATGTGACATCTAATTTAAAAATAAATTATCCCTCCCCTCCCCTTACCCAAATTCACAAAATGATAATACACCAAACACTGATTAGAGAAATTATTCTGGTAGCATTCTTGCTACCAAATGTCCCACCTCCTGCATGCTGGGCCTGCTGGCCACAGCCAGTGGCCTCCTGGCCCTCTGGCTTCACGGACCCAGGCAGCAAGGCAGGGTGCTGGTCTCTGAAGCTGGCCTGCAGTGGGCACAGCTCTGGTTGCCTTGCCAAGGCCTCACTGGCCCTCGGGCCTCTTGGCACTGTCCCTCTCTGGGTGTGAAGGCTCCTGTGCAGGTGGCAGCTGCTTGGTCCTGGCGTGAGCCTCTCTGGCCCAGTGTCCGGCCCACTCAGATACCGCTGCTTAAGTCAGTGATGACTCGTGCCTTCACTAGCTTCCGCAGAAACTCTTTCTCTCGCTGGATGTTGTGTGTCCAGGACTAGAAGGGGAGAGATGGAGAAGTCATGAAGTGGGCAATCCAGAGGGCTGCAGGGACACAGCCTTGCTTAACCCTGAGCTGGTGTTCTCTTCCAGTCACCACCCTCTGAAGCTCTGTGACTGGGAATATACAGGTACACAATTGTTCAACAATACTTCCCTCAACAAACAAGCCTGGCACACCCTTGTCACCCCAGAGGAACTCTGCCCTGGGCTCCTTCCAAGTCTTGAGTGGTCTCAACTTCCCAGTCCCCTCTGCTCAGCCTCTTGTTCCCTCAGACAACAGCCCACAGCTCCTTGGCAGCACTTGGGTTCTAGACACCCTGAGGGCAAGGAGGTGAGTCACTGGCCCGCACAGCAAGGGCAGGGGCTGCTGCTCTGGCCTGATGCAATCGGTTCTCCAGGCCTTAGGCAGCTAAGGAAAGCCTCCCTCCCGTGCACGGTAACCAGGGAGCCTGAGGAGCACACCTCGTCTTTCTTTTTAAAAATGCTCTCCCTTTTGAAGCTAAACATTAAAAATCTATTTATGCTTGTTTGTTTTCAATGTATTATTAACTTTCCCCTTCTGTGTGTCTAGGATGTGTGGGTCTTTGAATATGGGCCTGAGTGGAGGTCAGAGAATGACCTTTGACAATGCGTTTCCTCCTTCTACTGTGGGTTCCAGAGATTGGACTCAGGTCACGAAGGCTTACGTGGCCAATGCTTTTACTTACAGATGCATCTCACTTGCTCTGGGTTTTTGAGACCGAGTCTCACTTAGTAGCTTGGGCTGGCTTCAAACTCACTATGTCATCTAGGCTGGTCTCAAACTCATGATCTTTGTACCTCAGCTTTTCCAAATGCTGGAATACAGATGTGAGCCGATATACTCATTTGCTTTATTGTTCTAAGGCAGCATCTCGCTAACTCTCGCTGGTCTTGAACTCCCTTTATCTTTTTGCCTCTACCTCCTAAGACCATTCCACCAGACTGGCTCCCAAAGGCTACCATCATCCTCGAATAAAATAAACCCAAAGTGCTATACACTTAAAAAGTTCATCCTACTAAGTTAGAGAAGATGCCACCTTCCAGGGCTTAATGGGATTGGATTCCTTCTGATTCCCAGAATTCTCCCCAGGAAGCTCCGATGACTAACGCTCTCAAAGGAAAGGCTTGACTGAAGGAATGAGTGTCCTTAGCCTCATGGCTCAGACCCAGCTGGCCTCTGCATGTGTCAGCACTGGGCCACTCCACGCCTGTACCCACAGATACTATTTACTGTATTAAGAACTAGGGGCTGTCCAGCCCTTATTTTGATTCCCATAACACTCTCCGACCTTCCAAACCTCTGGAATCTAAAACTCAGGCAGTCCCCAACTAGAGACCCCTGCAGAGTCCTCTGCTCTGAGCGTCCTTGAAGCCTCTTGAATGAACCACAGACTTGGCTACCCTGAAGCCTCCACATCCCCAAGGGGTAGTGATTTCCTTCCCGACAATCCGACAATCCACAGCACAGGTGGTCCAGTCTCCCTCAGCATCCCCCCTGATATCACCATCTGTCCCCTCAGACCCCCTAAAAACCTAGACCAGGCTTTGTCATTCTGCCTTGCTGCTGCCTCTGGAGTTGCTCTCCTTGTCTCAGACCCCCGGGTGACTCACATCCATTCTTTGAAGGTTCAAATCATCTTTCCAGAAGTTTCTAAGGGCAGGGATGGCTAGACACACAGTAGGCACTCCATGAGATTTGTTCAATAAAATTACATTGATCTCTCTCTCTCTCTCTGTGTGTATGTAACTGTATGGCTGTATGCGTATGCTTGTAGAGAAGAGGAGGGTGTTGTCCTGGTCTATCGCTCTGTATCATATTCTCTGAAGTCGGGGTTTCTCATTCATCTTGAGCTTTGCTGGTGTTCAGCAAAGTGACCCTCCTGTCGGCTGCTTCTGCAGACATGCCTGACTTTTTTTTTCAATTAAAGATTTTATTTTAAATGATTTATTTATTCTTACTATATATGTATTAATGTTTTGCCTGCAAGTATGTCTGTGTGAGGTAACATCCACTGGAACTGGAGTTACAGACAGTTGTGAGCTGCCATGTGGATGCTAGAAATTGAACCCAGGTCCTCTGGAAGAAAAGTCAGTGCTCTTAACCATTAACCAGTGCTCTTAAACCATCTCTTTAGTCCCTGGAATTAGAGATTGTATTTTCATCAATATTTAATAGTGCAAAACAGAAATTCCAAACAAATTTAAATTCTCCTATGAATTCCTTCCTTGACTAAGAAATTGAAAAATATTGGAATGAAGACAGATCTCTCCTTAACTGCTTGCCCTGATTTTACTGCCCTCCACAGTTAATGGGCTTTTATGGTTGAAGCTTTGAACAAGCGGGTGGCTTGTTATCTGTGCTACAAATTGAAGGGAACCATCAAATACAAGGGTTTGTCTCTTAGAAGGTAGGTGAAAGTCCATTAGAAAGGCTTTCATCTTTGTTGAACTTCTTGACTAAGGAAACCATATTAGATCTAGGACAGCAAAATACTAGAGAATAAAAAGAATTTGTTTATAAGCGATGGGGAAAAACTTGCCCTCGGACTTTCATTACTCCCTCATTTCTGGCAAAAAAGATGAGGATGACCCTTCCTTCTGCATCAAACAAAGAGGAAGACAGACTGCTTGGGGCATATCACCTTTTGTAGCTTCTAAACAATAGCATGAAGATGGAGGAGATGAGGCAGAGCTCCCTTGGTAGGGGAGCAACAGGAAACTGCTAGAAATTGGGCTATGTCGGGGTTGAAGAGATGGCTGGTTAAAAGCACTGGCTGCTCTTCCAGTGGACCTGGGTTCAGTTCCCAGCACCCACATGACAGCTCACAACTGTCTGTAACTCCAGATCTAGTGGATCTGACAGCCTCACACAGACATGCATACAGGCAAAATACCAATGCACATGAAAATAAGTAAATTATTAAAAAATACTGAATTAAAAAAAAAAAGAAGTTGAACTGCTTTCCCCCCTCCTCCAACTGGTTAAAATTTACACAACTCCTTTACCCTGGGGAAAAAACCAAGCTGCATAGAAGAGTGAGCCCAGAGCTCTTTAAACTTTTACCCCAGAAAAATGATGGAGCAGTGCATTGGGCTCCAGACCCAGTGAGGAGTGGCCACAGGGAAGAACTCTAGAAACCTAAAAGCAAGTACGTCAGCTATGAAGACAGCACTCGGATGGTTCCAGATGAGAGGGTGGCGGAGCGGCCGCAGGAACCTCTTTGCCACCTGGGAATGCAGTTACACTCACAGACTATCTGATGTAACTGTGTGGAACTTCCGAGTCCGCTGAAGGAATACAGCTTCAGGAGAACTGATGAGGTCAGGTGGGGCTGGTGAGGTGGCTCAGCAGGGAACGGCACTCGCTGCTCAAGCCCGACAACCTGAGGTTCATCCTTAGGGGTCATGTGAAGGTCCACGGCTGACCTCTGACATTCTGACTTCTTGGGATTTGAACTTAGGTCTTCATGCTTATGCAGCAGGAGCTCTTATACTCTGAGCCACCTCCCCAGACTGAAATTAGATTTTACAGGCAAAAATCAAAGCACAGCAGCTGCTGCCGCTGCCGCCGCCACTACCAGCACCAGCACCAGCACCAGCAGGTTCATTAGAATGGCCAAGCAGGGATTCAAGCAAAGATGGGCACTCATAAAACTGTTTATACTGCGTCTTCTCTTTCTCCCAGCAGAAGTCACCAAGGGATGAGTCAGTTTCAAGAGCACCCACTAGGAGTCACTGAGGGCTAACAGGTCAATAGAGTACTGGATATTCCACTACATTAGGAAATTATTAACTTTTTTACATGTGATATCAGAGTGGTTCTTATCTTTTAGAGTTACAGAATTTCTAACCATTATGCTGGGTCTAAAAGCCGTTTTCCCAGTAGTTATTGGAAAGGGGAGCATGAGGTGAAAGACTTGGCCATGTCTGGATAACTGGGACATGGGAGCTCTGTGCTCTCCACCAGCCTACGCTCATGAACGTGCTGGACAGTTTGCTCCCCGAATCAAAGAGTAGGCACGGGGATGCAGAGATGGCTCAGGGATTAATAGCATGTACTGCTCTTGCAGGGGATGTGTGTTCAGTTCCCGGCAATGCTGTCAGCGGCTCCCAGCTAAAACTTCAGCTCCGGGAGATCTGACATCCTCTTCGGGTCTTAGTGGAAACCTGTACTCATGTGCGTACATAGAGCTTTATTCCCAGAACACATATAGCATATCAGCACATATAGACACAGTACGTGTACACACACACACACACACTTAAAACTAAATCTTGAATAAAAGAGAAGGCACAAAAGTTTGTCCTGGATGTAGCTCTTAGACCAGGGACTGCCTGCGCCATCCTGGGCTCTTTCCTAGTCCCCCCTCCACACAGGTGAGCTGGGAGCCTCCTGGAGCCAGACACTGCTGTGCACTGAGGCAGGATGTGACCAGACTTCTGTCCATCCACTGCAGTCCTCGTTTTCAGCAGGGTCTCTCTTGATAGTTCTTATTTCGATTCATTTATTTTATCTCAAGATATGTTTTGTTTTGTTTTTTTTTAGCTGGGCATGGTGGCACATGCTTTTAATCCTGGCACTCGAGAGGCAAAGGCAGGTGGATCTCTGTGTTCAAGGCTAGACTAGTCTACAGTGAGTACCATGACAGCCATGGCTACACAGAAAAACCCTGTTTCAAAAGAAAAAAAAAAAGAGAAGAGATTCATTTTTTAAATGAGTGAGTATGTATGTATGTATGTATGTATGTGTATGTATATACCATGTCTATAAGTGTCTACATGCTATACGTGAGTTGGGAATAAAGTTGTATGTCTTCTTAACTACTGAGCCTTCTCTCTGGATCCAGCCCCATAGTGGCCTCTTTTCTACTCCTCCTGAGGCAGGGTTTCACTCGAGCTCTGGCTGGCCTCAAACTCACAGAGCCCCACAGAGATTAAAGGCCTGTGCTACAATGCCTAGCCTAATGCTGATTATTAAGGGCTAGACCAAGAGATGGCTCAGCGGTTAAGAGCACTGACTGCTCTTCTAAAGTTCCTGAGTTTAATTCCCACATGGAGGCTCACACCCATCTGTAATGGGATCCGATGATGCCCTCTTCTGGTGTGTCTGAGACAGCTACAGTGTACTCATTAAGTAAAAATAAATAAATCTTAAAAAAAAAAAGGCTAGACCAAAGCTGAGGAATGGGGAGGGGAGGGGAGGGGAGGGGAGGGGAGGGGAGGGGAGGGGAGGGGAGGGGAGGGGAGGGGAGGGGAGGGGAGGGGAGGGGAGGGGAGGGGAGGGGAGGGGAGGGGAGGGGAGGGGAGGGGAGGGGAGGGGAGGGGAGGGGAGGAGAGGAGAGGAGAGGAGAGGAGAGGAGAGGAGAGGAGAGGAGAGGAGAGGAGAGGAGAGGAGAGGAGAGGAGAGGAGAGGAGAGGAGAGGAGAGGAGAGAGGTATGGAGCATTAGAAATGCATAGACGTATGGAGCCTAAGCAGTAAGAAATTAGGTTCTGGGCTGGTGAGATGGCTCAGTGGGTAAGAGCACCCGACTGCTCTTCCGAAGGTCCCAAGTTCAAATCCCAGCAACCACATGGTGGCTCACAACCATCCGTATTGAGATCTGACTCCCTCTTCTGGAGTGTCTGAAGACAGCTACAATGTACTTACATATAATAAATAAATAAAACTTAAAAAAAAAAAAGAAGTTAGGTTTTTCTTTCAACACAAAAGGTTTCTGAAGTCTGACCACGGTGGAGAATGATAGTGCTCGCTGTGTAGCCTAAGACCTGTGTCTGACCCCAGAACCCACCATGGGAGGAGAAAACTGTCTGAAAAGCTGTCCTCTGACTTCCACAGGTGAACCACAACAATAATAAATGAGACAAAGAAGAAGGCATCTCCAGGTCCATTAGCTTTAGCATTCTCGAGACAGGAGGTGAAGGCAGGAGGGGGAGTGAAGGGTTTGATGGGGGGAAGAGTGCAGAGGAGCAGTTTCTGCAACCACACCCACCCTCCAGGCTCAGCAAGAGGCCACCCCAGCAGACGCTGAGGCCTGAGAAGGCTTCACCCTACCGGTCTCCCAGCCATATCCTGGCCGTGGGATTGAGGGGTCCGGAGAGCTAGAAGCTACTTGTACTGATGGTTTGCCTGGGAGCTTGCTAAGTGAGCTCTGTGCCTGGTACAGGGAAGGGTGGAGCGGGTATGGGGGGGGGGTCTTCCTGGGAGCAAGAGGCTTTGTTCACTTGTGGACTGTGTAAGGGGCAAAGAAAGGGGCAAAGGGTCTTCCCGACAGCACTCAGGAGGCAGAGGCAGGTGGATTTCTAAGTTCGAGGCCAGCCTGGTCTACAAAGTGAGTTCCAGGACAGCCAGGGCTATACAGAGAAACCCTGTCTCAGAAAAAAAAAAAAAAAAAAAAAGGGTCTTCCCGGGGAAGGCGGTCTGTGGAAGAGAAAGATCTGAGCTGGGGACAAGAGACTAAAACTGACAGTTGTGTAGCAAGGAGGTACGGTAAGGCACCGGGCAAGGGGCAGGAAGCCCATGAAGGGAGCATTCAGGGATAGAGTCCAAAAGGGGGCGGGGCAGGGTGGGGGCGGGGACTCTGGGCCCAGGGCAGGCCAGGAAAGAGGATGCACAGACAGCTAGAGGACTGTATGTTGGGTAGACTGCAGTGGCTGCTTAGCTGAGAGTGGTCCTTCCAGGAACTCTGGGCAGCAAAAGCAGCTGCCAGTTCCCCTTAGCATTCATTTATACAGATGCCAGGGTTCACCCTTTGTACTGGATGCCCACTCCCGGCTCCACCCAAAGACTGCCCCTTTGCCCCGCCCTCACCTCTTTGATGGCTGCCATGCGCACAGTTTCATAGTAGTGCAGGGGTGCATTGGGTGTGTTCATGTCATAGCCAAAGCCCGCGACTGCCACTTCATCACAGCCGTGTAGTGCCATGGTCACTGCCACACTGCCAAGGGTTGGGATGTTCTGGAGGGAGAGAGGAAGCAGGGAGAGTTCTGTGGAGGGGGTGGGGAAGATGGGGCTGAGACCACCATTGCTAATCAAGCCCACTTCCAAGATGGGCCTTCTTCCCCAGGGGGCCTCTTTCCCCAAGCGCTGCCACCACTTCCCTTCCAAGGCTCCTCCGCCTGGTCTTCCTCCTCCTCCCCTCCCAGGAATCTCACCCCTCTGCCCATGAGGCCGTTGTTGAAGGGCAGTCCGATGAGAGTGAAGGCAGCCTCCTGGATGAAGTACGGGTTGAGGATGCGGATCTCAGGGGGCTCCTTGGGCACTCGGGTGGCCACGGACTTCCAGAAGCCATCAGATGCACTCTGTAGACAACGGAGCACAAGGAGCCATGAGCTGGGCACCTGGCGATGTGCTCAGAGGAGAGGGGATATGTATGGAAGGGCAACCCGAGGTCTGGGGTAGAAACCAGCACAGGAAGGCTTCGGCAGATCAGGGGTCATGGGATGTGTGACCAACATATATGTGTTGGGGAAGGATGAACATATGGTAGACCCATGGGCTGTAAGAAAGGACACAAAGGGAGTTTTGAGGCAAGGTGTGGGACACTGTTGGGAGTGCTTCTCTGGCCTGAGTGTTGGGTCGGGTGTCCTTGGGCCACAAGGGAGACCTGCAGGCCCAGCTGTCCCACCGCCCCACCAGAGGCTAGAGCCTACCAGAAGCCTGCCCTCTTTTGCCTATCTGCTCTGCTGAGCTCGCCGAGCCCACCTCCTTCTGTCTTTCTTGGCTCTCAGTCAACTGCGCTAAAGTGGACCTGGAAAATAAAGACACTGCATGAGCTATCACAGAACATCACAGCAACATTCAGACCTCAGTCCTGCGCTTGACCAGAGCTGGGGCTTCAGCCCTGTTGTGTGCAGAATAGATCATTCTCTCTGTTGTGTGTAGAATAGTTCACTCTCTCTCACGGAGCTTGGTCATAAATGTGGAATCACTGCCTCTGAAACATCCCAGTGTCCGACCGGAGCCCACAGGCTCTTTAGCCTCTCCCTCCCTCCTATCCAACCTCACAGAGACCTCTGACCTCCAGCTTTTCCTGGTCTAGACCCCAATTCAGTCACTTCAGCTGCTCTCTCATGAACTCCCCTCTCTATCCTTACACCAGGGCCTTCAGTGAGTCCAGCAGGGGCGCACCATTACCGTGGCCTCTAAAGCAGAAATTCTGGTACTTGCCTAGGGGACATGAAAGAACCAACTAAACTTAGAGTAGAAAAGAACTGACCACATCAAGAGGGCACAATCACCAAGTACAAGAAAAGAGGCTCCGTGGGTAAAGGGGCCTCTCCCTACCCTGACGACTGGAGTTTGACTTCAGAACCCACATGGTGGGAGGAGAGAACCAAGATGTTCTTTGACCCCCATATGCATCCACACAAGTATACAAGTGTGTGTGTCTGTCTGTCTCTCTTCCCTCTCCCTCTCCCTCTCTCTCTTTCTCTCTCTCTCTCACACACACACACACACAAATAAATAAATATAGATTAAAAAAGGAGAGATTCCCCATTTTCAAGCACCTTTACCTGCTGATCCACCTCGCTGGCCCTAAAAAGCTGTTTTACTTCTCTCTCTTTCTTTTTTCTCCAGCACTGGGGATCAACTCCAGAGCCTCAAGCATGTTAGTAAATGTTCTACAACTAAGCCACATGCCCAGTCCAACTTTATAAGCATCTTATATATATGTACTTCAGAACATACACAGAGTGCACAGACACATAGAGTTTAAAATAAATAACCCCCCCAAAAATAATACAAGCAAATTCAAGAGAGAAACAAAAGTGTGGAGAAAAGTTTGTCACAAACAATAAGAGGTTCATGTTTTAAAAGTCCATGAAAAACAGCCAGACATGGTGATGCATGCTTGTAATCCCAGTACCTAGGAGTCTGAGGCAGAAGGATGATAGCCTTGGCTTCTAGGGAGGCTAGCTTGGGCTACATAGTAAGACCCTGTCTCAACAACACCCCTGCTCCAACAGACAAATAGAAAACCAAAAACTATGAAACAAATAAACAAACACAACGAGATCTCATAGAAATGGGTAGAAGATGTAAGAGAAGGTTAAGTGGCTACCTAGGGCCATTCTCAGGCTGGCTAAGCGTAAGCCACTTCCCCATCCTCCTAGTTATTACAGTGCTCCATATGGATGTGAAATGCCAGGAAAGTCTCCAAAAGTTTGCCAAAGCAGTGCAGCCAAGGAATACTGGATACAGCCCCATAAAGGAAAAGCCAGACATCAGAACTACGTTTTCACATAGATATCATTTGACATCTACATTGTCACATCTTTTCCTCCTTCCTGTCTCCTCTCTCTACTCCATCTGTCTTCTGAGCCAGAGCCTGGGAGAACAGGCAGGTTCTCCTGTACTCCTTGGCCCATCCTGCTCCACCATCTGCTTCTTGCATCTTATTCCTTAGACAATGGCTCTCCCGCAAAGCCACTGTTGCCACCTCAGGTTCACGTCTTATTACTGGCCCACTCCATGTCTGCTAAGCACCCCAGAGCCCTGGAGAATGAACGGAACATATGTGACACGTGAAAACGATTGTGAAATTCCAGTTGCTTATTTAACACACATGGAATTGAGTACCCAGAAGCTCAGTCTCTGCCTCCTAGGCCACATTACCCTGCCAGAATGATCTTTCCAAGTGCAAACCAGCTTGTATCACCTCTGGCGGCCACTCAGCTCACACCCCAAGCCCTCTGCAGCCACTGCTAGCTGACTCCTCCATGCCTCTGCTACTGCTCATCGCCAATACCCTTGCCCTGTACCCACCCGATGCATCCACCCAGACCTGCCTCCTGCTCATCTCCTCTGATCTCCTGTACCCCAAGCAAGAAGTCCCTCTTAGTGTCTGAGAGATGGCAACATAGGGTTAAGGGCTTTGGTCCTGGGCTTCAGCTTCAGCTCTGCTCCCTGGGACTCTGAGCACAGAAGAGATTCCTAATGGTTAAACCAGAGACACTCAGTATTTACCATGCGGGCTACTGTGAGGATTATCCAGGGCTGGGCTCCTCTCGGACTAATTTCTGTAGCCCAGGGCCCAGCACAGCTTGTGCAGGGCACGGTTACTGAAGGGGCTACAACAGTCTCCTGAAGCTCCTTCATCGGCCTCAGGAGCAGAACGGCACCCAGTTGGTTTGAGGCCCTCATCCCTGCCTCTGCTTCAAACACTTTCCCTTTGTCTCCCACCCAAGGCAACATTTCTTTCTCTGGCAGCTGTTTCCTCCTTTCATAGGTCAGATCAAAGGACAAGCCCTTGAGGCCAACTTCTGGGTCTCAGCCTATTACATTAATCAACTAGGTGCTAGCTGGTGCGGCTTCTGCATCCCTCCCTAGGTCTGTGGCTGTGTGTGAAAAGAGTAAAGGTGGGGTCAGCGGGGTGACATAGGACCAGCATGGATGAGAACAGGCTGAGCCATGGGATGGTGTGATGGAGAAGCCCCTTCCTGAACGGGCCAGCCTGTGATGGATAACCATGAGTGGCAGATGTGGCTGGTCACATTCTCAGACCTGTCTTTTCTCTAGAGCTCAGCAGGCCCCAACACTCCACCCCCAGGGACTGCAGGGGTGGGGGTAGGGGTATGGGCACTGCAGGGGGAGGGGAGGTAATGAGCCTCCATCACTTATCTCTTCTTTCATCTACTTCATAGACACCAACGAAACTTGTTCAAAGTCACACAACCTATGAGGTTGTGCCGAGACTGAGACCTAGTGTCTTGGTCCCAAGACAGGTATCTTTCTGCCAGGCCATTATATGCTGTTCCTGCTTAGGGAGTCTGCAGCACAGATGAAAGACATCTCCCCTAAACAGAACGGCAGTGGCTTGTGCTGTAAGATCAAGAATTGACAAATGGGACCCCATAAAATTGCAAGCTTCTGTAAGGCAAAAGACACTGTTAATAAGACAAAAAGGCCACCAACAGATTGGGAAAGAATTTTTACCAATCCTAAATCTGATAGGGGACTAATATTCAATATATACAAAGAGCTCAAGAAGTTGGACTCCAGAAATTCAAATAACCCCATTAAAAATGGGGTTCAGAGCTAAACAAAGAATTCTCAACTGAGGAATACCGAATGGCTGAGAAGTACTTAAAAAATGTTCAACATCCTTAATCGTCAGGGAAATGCAAATCAAAACAACCTTGAGATTCCACCTCACACCAGTCAGAATGACTAAGATCAAAAATTCAGGTGACAGCAGATGCTGGCGAGGATGTGGAGAAAGAGGAACACTCCTCCACTGCTGGTGGGATTGCAAGCTTGAACAACCACTCTGGAAGTCAGTCTGGAGGTTCCTCAGAAAATTGGACATACTACCGGAAGATCCAGCAATACCTCTCCTGGGCATATACCCAGAAGAAGTTCCAACTGGTAATAAGAATACATGCTCCACTATGTTCATAGCAGCCTTATTTATAATAGCCAGAAGCTGGAAAGAACCCAGATGTCCCCCAACAGAAGAATGGATACAGAAAATGTGGTACATTTACACAATGGAGTACTACTCAGCTATTAAAAACAATGAATTTAGCTGGGCGGTGCTGGTGCACGCCTTTAATCCCAGCACTTGGGAGGTAGAGGTAGGTGGATTTCTGAGTTTGAGGCCAGCCTGGTCTACAAAGTGAGTTCCAGGACAGCCAGGGCTATACAGAGAAACCCTGTCTTGAAAAACAAACAAACAAACAAACAAACAAACAAACAAAAACAAAAACAATGAATTTATGAAATTCTCAGGTAAATGGATGTATCTGGAGGATATCATCCTGAGTGAGGTAACCCAATCACAAAAGAAGTCATTAGATGTGCACTCACTGATAAGTGGATATTAGCCCAGAAACATAGAACACTCAAGATACAATTTGCAAAACACAAGAAAATCAAGAAGAGGGAAGACCAATGGGTGGATAGTTCACTCCTCCTTAGAACAGGGAACAAAATACCCATGTAAGGAGTTTGTAAAGAGTACAAACTTTGTACAGAGACAAAGTTTGGAGCTAAGACGAATGGATGGACCATCCAGAGACTACCCCACCCGGGGATCCATCCCAAAATCAGCCACCAAACCCAGACACTATTGCATTTGCCAGAAAGATTTTGCTGAAGGGACCCTGTTATAGCTGTCTCGTATGAGGCTATGCCAGTGCCTGGTAAATACAGAAGTGGATGTTCACAGTCATCTATAAGATGAAACACAGGGCCCCCAATGGAGAAGCTAGAGAAAGCACCCAAGGAGCTGACGGGGTCTGCAACCCTATAGGTGGAACAACAATATGAACTAACCAGTATCCCCAGAGCTCGTGTCTCTAGCTGCATATGTAGCAGAAGATGGCCTAGTCGGCCATCACTGGGAAGAGAGGCCCCTTGGTATTGCAAACTTTATATGCCCCAGTATGGGGGAATGCCAGGGCCAAGAAGTGGGAGTGGGTGGGTAGGGGAGCAGGGTGGGAGGGAGGGTACAGGGAACTTTCGGGATAGCATTTGAAATGTATATAAAGAAAATATCTAAAAAAAAAAAAAAAAAAAGAAAGAAAGAAAGAAAAAAAGAAAAAGAAAGACATCTCCCTATTGTCTTCCAAGAGCTCTGAGGTGAGTCAGGGGTCACTCAATGCCCCTGATGACCCATTCTACAGAGGGAACGTGCCGGGGCACCTATATAGCTGGCCTAGCGGGGCACATAAGCTGGATCCCACTCTGGAAGCTGAAATCTGCCCGGGACCTGAGGCACTGTCATCGAAACCATTATGTTCAGCCCTCCCCATGCTTTTAAAGGTCCAGGATCTAACCACTAAGTGAAACTAGGGAGAATTAGCTTATTGTAAATCCCTCTAAGAATCTGCAAACAGCACAGAGGAAGGGCAGGCCACAGCCTTGCTTCTCTCCTTAGTCTTCTGGAAGGAGAGATGACTAACAGAGTGCCCCATTTCCAGTATGCTGTGAGTGGTCTCTTATACACATGAGCACACACGTGAGCAGCTCCTCCTAACTTCTTGCTTCTGTGCAGCAGTAGGTAAGCTGAGGCAGGGCATGTGTCCTGGGAACAGGCGAGCACACTCTATCCCTTCGCAAACTCTGATGTTTGTACGGCCGTGGGGCAGGCAGAAGTGGCTGAGGGTAGTGTTGGGTCCTTGGGGAAGAGTCCCAAGTGTAGGTCCCAAGCCTCACATTGCAGGCACAGTCGATATTTCAGTTTTTTCTGTTTCTTTCTATTGGTCACTGTCCTGATAGAAGGCTCCCTTGGGAATTCAGGGAGATGCAGAACAGTAAGAACAAGGTGCAATGTGAGCCTTTGTTTCCCTAGTTGTAAAGATATCAGGTATTGGGGCTGGAGAGATGGCCTAGTGGCTAAGGACACTGGCTGCTTTTCCAGAGGACCCACGTTCGGTTCCTAGCACTCATACAGTAGTTCACAACTGCCTGTAACTCTAGTTTCAGGGATCAGAAGGCCTCTTCTGACCCCAGGCATACATGGAGTATACACGTGTACATTCAGGCAAAACACCCATAGCCATAAACCTAAATAAATAGATAGAGAAATAAACAAAACCGTCAGGTACCAACCAAATCTCAGCTTGTCCTAACATCAGCAAGCACCCCACAGCTCCTCTTCTCAGAGGTCCACATGGGACAAGGCTCTGTAGTGTGGAACACTGAGGCTCACACCCCAACTCCACATCTCTGTGACCTGGGGCACATCACGTCATCTGTTTAAGCCTCAGGTTCCTCTTGCATAAAACAGGGATGACAAGACCAACTTCCCAGAAAGCTGAAGGGATTAAAGGCGATGCTGTGCTTGATAGCTTGGCAGTGTCTGGTATACAGTGAAAACTCAATAAATCTTTCCTATTATGACCGAGTGTTGTAGAAGCCAAGAGACTGAAACAGAGGGTGTGGCTGGAGGTGTCAGCCACCACAGAAAGGCCAGCACACCTGCACAGGTCCACACCTGCACCCATTCAGACACGGGAGCGTGGAGCCAGCTTTGCCCGCTGACTCCCGCAGGCAGGCAGTGGGTGCTGGAGGCCTGCCTGCTGCTGGCTACACCGTCAAGGTAGATGCTGGCATGAAGGCTGCTTACAAACCATTTCTCCCACCCACAGGACACAATGCAGGGGCCAGC
This sequence comes from Mus caroli, assembly GCF_978045245.1. Classification (NCBI taxonomy): domain Eukaryota; kingdom Metazoa; phylum Chordata; class Mammalia; order Rodentia; family Muridae; genus Mus; species Mus caroli. Next base: position 38,882,804 of record NW_028227261.1, on the reverse strand, counting down.
CAGTGCCACCGCACCTCTCCTGGAGAGGACAGCTGTGGGCTGCATTCCCTGTCACTCCCTCCTCCAGGAATGTCCCTGCCCCAGTCAAGTCTGGGCTGGCTCCTGTGTGGAGCTGCCAGGCTCCTGCTGATGCAACCTGTTCTGCTCTTCTCAGAATAGCCAGAACCAAGTGGGAAAAGATCTGGGAAGAAAACAAGGAAGTGTCTCCCCACCAGGGTCCTGCTACCATGATATTCCTTGGTCCCTGCGAAGGACTTCTCTGGAGGAGTCTGTGCTGGCCTGGCTTTCTGCAGCCTCAGATACAGTGGATGTGGTCACTCCTCATGCTGCCCACTGCTATTGTCTCAGGATAAGTCCCCAGCTCTCCTGGGGTCTTGGCACCAGCTGCCATCTTGTCTTCCACTGTGCTTCCCTGTGTAGGTCTGGTCTTCACCTCAGGTTTAAAATCCTCGGTGTCTCCCACTGCCCTCCGGGACAGCTGGTGCTAATGGCTAAGAGTGTGGGTCTAAGATTCAACCCAGACTCCCAGATGCTCACCCTATGCCCTGAGGCAGTTCACTTCCCTTTCTAAGTCTCATTATCTTCAACTACAGGATAAGAATACCAGTTCCAGCCTTACGGTGGTTTCTTGTTATGACAGTTAGAAGCCATGCATATAAAATGTTTGGCTCAAAGTCAGCTCCTGTTAGCTTCTGCTATTGTAATTCTTGAAAATAATAGGTCGAGAGACTAGAGAGCCGGCTAGTGGTTACGAACACTCTCTGCTGTGCCAGACGGGGCTAGCTCAGTGGTAAAGTACCTGCCTAGGATGACCAAGGCCCTGGGCTTGTTCCCCAGCGTCTCGACAATAAATGAGAAAATGAAACCCATGTTCTAGGCATTAGAAGTTATACATCAGTCTATCAAGCTGTTAAGTAGAATATTCTACCTTTCCTTTAAAAAATGTCATGGAGGGCAGACTTGGAATTTAGAATCCATGCTTTTCTTCACGCCATCTCACTGGATGTGGCCAGAGTGTGGTAAACATACACTTCTTTACCCACTCTAAGAGCAGCACCCTTCTGACGTCATACCAGTTGGAAGGTAGTTTTTGTTGTTGTCATTTGTTTGTTTTTATGAGATACAGTTCCTCTATGTAGCCCTGGCTGTCCTGGAAGGAACTCACTCTGTAAACAGGGCTGGCCTTGAACACGGAGATTTGCCTGTCTCTGTCTCCCAAATGCTAGGACTAAAGGTGTGTGCCACTACTGCCACGATGAATGGAATGGTTTTTAACTCATTACATAACTCACAGCTTGCCAGAGCCATTCTCTGTGCCGGACCTTGCTCATCTGTCCAGCCTGTGTATGAGCTTAGAGACTGCAGAGCAGCCCTTTAGGACTTGGAACTTGTACTAAGTATCCCAGGGGCAGAGAGATGAGGCAGTTGGACCTTTCTGATCAGGACACCCTCTGTTCCCTTTGCCAGGCCAGGTGGCTTGCCCTGATGCAAGCTACTCGTGACCCCGAGGCTGGGCATTCTCCCAGTGGGCAGATGATGTGTCCTGGGCTCAATCTCACTTCTAAGAAGGCAATTGGTCTTGCAGATGAGTACAGAACAGCAAGGATTGGCATGCACACTACCCTGGGTAGTCTCTGTGGCTGGGTAACAGCTGGCTGAGGCAGAGAAAGAGGACAGTTGTGGTGGTCTGAAAGAAAATGGCCCGGTGGGCTCATAGGGAGCGGAACTGTTGTTGGAGGAAGGGTGTCACTAGAGGGTGAATTTTAAGGTCTCAGAAACTCAAGCCAGGTCTAGTGGCTCACAGTCTCTTCCTTCTGCCTGTGGGTCCAGATGCAGAACTCTCAGCTCCGTCTCCAGTGCCATGTCTGCCTGCCTGCTGCCATCCTTCCCGCCATGACCATAATAGACTTAAACCTCTGAACCTGTAAGCCAGCCCCAATGAAATGTTTTCTTGTCTAAGAGTTGCTGTGGTCATAGCGTCTCTTCACAGAAATAGAATCCTAAGACAACAGTTTTTGTACCTGACACTGAATCCGGCTCTATGACTACCAGCCTTCCTCATATGTGAAGACTAGGAGAGCAACCGTCATGGCGGGCCCACAGGTCCATACCCACTGTAGGCTGGCTAGGTTTGCTGCTGTGTGCTCCATTCAGCAGTGACAGCCATAATTTGCATAGCATCCCTTGGGTCACATTTGGGTTTGGCTACTGTAAATAACACCATGATAAAAATCTTGTCTGCAGGCTTTTCCTTCCTCTGGGGGACAGCTCTTGGCACTCGGTAGCACTTTCTTTCCCAAACCCATCCCTCACTGGCATTACCTGAGAGCATCTGTCTCCCACTCTTGCCAGTGTACTATGTTACAGTTTCAATGTACATTTCTCAAAATGTGATGGGTGACAAATGGCACCCTGATACCTGCATATGCATGTCTGCAACTTCTAGGCAGGCCACATGTGTCTTAGTTTTCTTTGTGATCAGTGTACCCTGTCCCCTTAGCTGCTGTGCTCTGGTGGCTTCCCTGACAGCCCTCAGAATAATAAATCTTTGTCTATTAGATTTCCCAGAAATACTTTCAAAATGTTTGGTGTAATATTTTTGTTTGATTTCAATGGATATTATTACCAAGTTTCTTCTAGCACTTCTGTGGTTTAAAAGTTTGTCCCTTCCTGCCAAGCATGGTGGCTCACGCCTATAATCCAAGCACAGGGAGACTGTCTGCCTCCTAACAGCTCAAGTTAGGGGATTTGACTCAATTTCAAAACAAACAAACAAACGAAGAGAGAAGCAAGAAAGAGAAGGAGAAGAAGTAGAAGGAGGAGGAGGAGGAGAAGCAGAACAAGGAAGAGGAGAAGGAGCCTGCAGTGGCCTGGGGGTGGGGCTGGGTATGGTGGCATATACCCTTAATCTCAGCACCTGGGAGGCAGTGGCAGGTGAATGTCTCTGAGTCAGGACAACACAGCACCTATCTCCAAACAAAAGGATTGGGGTGGGACAGGAAGATGGCTCAGCAGGCAAGGATGCTGCCAAGCCTGACAAGTTGACTTTGATCTCTAGAACCACAGCTCAGTCTGATCTACTGAACCCACTCCGGTGCAAAGAGAGAACTCAGAACTCATTATTGAAAGTTGTCCCCTGACTGTCACATGAGAGCTGTAGTGCACCCCCCAATAAATTAATAAATGGAAAATAATTATAAAATAGTTTGGTATCTTCTATTTTCTTCAAAATTTCCAGCTAGATGTGGTGTCTCACACCTGCAGCCTCAGAATCTGGGAGGCTGAGCTGGGAAGATTGCTCAAAGGTCAAGGCCAGCCAGGCTACAGAGTTCAAGCCCAGCCTGGGCAACACAGTGAGACACACACACACACACACACACACACACACACACACACACACACGCTATACTTTTATATTTTGCTTTTTAGTCCGCTTGGGATTTATGTTGGTGGATGCTATGAAGAGAGGGTCGAGAACCTTTCTGAAAGCTGTATTTGGGAAGAGCCAAGAACAAAGAGAAGAGCCAGCTTGGGGTGTCTGTGGGTGACAGGGAGCCAGGGACGGTTCAGTTTTCATTTCTTTTATCAAGGAAATCTCCTTGGAACTGGTAAAGAGGAGCCTCAGGAGAAGCAAGAGATCAAGATACCGGGGGGGGGGGGGGTCCAGAATTCAAAAGAACCATCATCTGGGGCTGTGAGAGCAAGAGGCAGCCAGCTGTGCAGAGGTCCAGACCGAGAGCCCTGGGTCTGGTTAATCCCCAGAAGCTACCAGCCTCAGTCTCCATTTATTTTTTTTTAAGATTTATTTATTTATTATATGTAAGTACACTGTAGCTGTCTTCAGACACTCCAGAAGAGGACATCAGTTTGGATATGGATGGTTGTGAGCCACCATGTGGTTGCTGGGATTTGAACTCGGGACCTTCGGAAGAGCAGTTGGTGCTCTTAACCGCTGAGCCATCTCATCAGCCCCCAGTCTCCATGTTTACTCATTTGACAATGTCAGCTCTGCTCCACCACTGTTGAAGGCTCCTAGGTTTGCAACAAACAAGATGGTTCCTGCCTCCAGGGGCTTAGGAGGGGAATTCTAACAGTCCCCGGTGCAGGCTGAACGCAGCAGTGTGAAACAGGACACACATTTCCGTGTTGCCAGAGAAAATGTAAGTGTTGAGTATGAGACAATAGTAACAACAGGGAAGCTCTGGCTGGGGGTGTCAGCGTTTGAACTGATCCTGCAGGCTAGCGGTTCTGACACTCGAGTTTACATCTGGGCCCTTGTTAAAACAGACCACAGACCCCCTCCAAGTTCCTCATTCCGAAGTTCTAAGGTGGAACTCTTCCCCAAACAACAAGGTTCCAGGGGAAACGAGACCTCACACTTCAACAGTGGCAGCCATTAGGTAAAAGAAGAAGCCAGTCACTGGGTGCTTCAGCATGGTTAGAAGGCACATGTGCCCAGCAGACTGGAGGAGGGCTATCCGGAAGCAGAGAGCTAGGAAGCTGCTGATCTCACGGGGCAAGCCATTTGTAGAAGGGCCGGTTGTGGATCGGGATAATGAACGACCGAAAACACAGGGTGAAGAGACTGGAAGGAGTGAAGGCTCCCCAAGGTTTGGTCACCCCTTGTGAAAACCAGAACTGTCCTTAGACTCTCTCATTGCCAGGACACAACAAAGGCCTGGAGGGTGCCAGCTGGTGAGCTGGTCCTTTAACAAGAGGGGCTGTGAAGCAAAAAGGGTCGACTCTTCCAGGTACCCGAGGCAGAAAGTAAGAGGATGAATAAGCACAAAGGGAAGGGCTCAGAAATGGGACCCACCCGTGGGATGCTGGCAAAATCTTGACACAACTAGTGCTGGGGGAGTCAGAGGACAGTCGCAGTTCCCTCTCCTCCCACCATGTGGCTTCAGGGAGCAGGTTTGGTGGCAGTTACCACTACCCACTGTGCCACACTGCCAGCTCACAGGCTTATTTTTAAGGGGAGAAAAGACCTAGACGAACAGACTGATGTGAAAAGAGGCTCAGAGGAGAGGTGAGAAGAGAAACACCCACCCCCTCCCCACCTTAGGAGGTGAAAGGAGAGAGCCTCCTGGCTCAGGAAAAAAATGGACATCAATCAAGGGCAGGGGTGGTGGAAGAGGAGAACAGAAACAGATGTGGGTTTTACTGTGGTTTGAATGAGAGTGTCCCCCACAGGCTCAGAGGCTGGAACACTTGGTCCCCAGATGGTGGAGCTGTGTGGGTAGGCTTTGGAGGTGTGGCCTCAAAACAACTCTAGTTTGTGGCTGGAGACATGAGCTCTCAACTGTCCCTGCTGCCATGTCTGCTGTCACTGTCACGATCCCTGCCGTGATGGACTCCTAGACTTCTGGAACCAGAAGCCCCCTTAGCTCTTCCTGCTCTAAGTGCCTTTGTCATGGTGTTTCATCACAGCAACAGACAAGGAACTGGTGTGCATGTGTGGGCGGGAGGCTGGGAAGTCCACTGATGGTGGCCTTTATTTACATGCTAGATGTGAGGTTTCTCCTGTGTCTGCTGGATACATACAGGAGACTGACAGGGCCCTGATGCTGGCAAAGTGACATCATGAGTTACAACCTCTGCTGCAGTTTCTCTCTCTACGGTGTCTATGGACCGTATGGATGTGGAGGAAAGGTACTGCAGGGTGCCAAGTAAGAGGGATGCTGATGATAGCTCAGGGCAGGGCGTGACTTTGCTGTTTGGTCTGAATTAGAATGAATGGATCAATGAGTAAGTAAGAGAGGCTACAGTGAACAGTCAGAATGACTTAGCAATGCACAGTTCATGACGCAGCTCTACCATTCACTAGTGCTAACAGCACCTGCTGCAGCCAGAGCTGTGGGCGGATGCGCTCTGGGGCCCGTTACGTGTAAGAACTCAGGAAACAAGGCTCTCCTAAGTCACGGCAGGAAGGGGGTGACATGGAGGAGTCTAAGCAGGAAGGTATGTGCTCAGGATTCCTGGGGCAGTGGGAGAGGGTTTTATACCCACCTTTACTACGTAACTACTTAACTAGCTGTGTTACCTCGACCAAGCACTTCATCATCTCTGGGCCTTGATTCCCAACACTGAGGATGGTGACAGTTCTGTCCAACAGGGCTGTTGTGAGAACTGAGTTCAGGGATTTAAGCAAAGCTGAGACTCGAGGAGCTTAAATGACAGCAGTGGTGAGATGATGATGATGACGATGACGACGATGACGATGACAACGACGATGAAGATGGTGGTGGTGGCGGTAAAAGGGAGAGTGGGGAGAAAGATGCAAGGAAGAGGATTGGGAGGAGCAGGAAAGAAGAGTGACAATTATCATCAGGCGGGGTGAGCGACAGGGCACAGAAGGCAGTAATGATGACGAGCAGAAGGCAGAGATGACCAGTGTGACAACTGAACATTTGCATCTGTAGGGAGGGAGCGACGGGCACAGTGTGGGCAGGGAGGAGGGAGGCCCTCTGATTCCTGCTTGCAACAATGCCTGGTGAAAACAGTATGGCTGGGGCTGGCAAGATGATTCAGCGGGTAAGAGCACCGACTGCTCTTCAGAAGGTCCTGAGTTCAAATCCCAAAAACCACATGGTGGCTCGCAACCACCCATAATGAGATTGACACCTCTTCTGGAGTGTCTAAAGACAGTTACAGTGTACTTACATATAATAAATAAATAAATCTTTTAAAAAAAAGAAAGAAAAGAAAAGAAAACAGTATGGCCACTGGTACTGCCTGCAAAGAGAGCACTGGCCGAGGCACGGGGAGGGGTCTGGACCACGTGTTCTCCGGCTGGGGTACCCGGGAGCCCTGCCCAGTGTCTCCCAGAGGGAGCCCTCCATCCAGCTTCCCCTGGGGTCAGCACAGGGTAGCGGCGCGAGCACAGATGTCATGTAATGCCCAGCTTGGGCCCTGTCCAGTAAGGCCTCGTGTTTGGGGACCCCATGGCCCTGGCTGCACTGTGGGGCTCCCAGACTACCAGCACTGCTGTTGTTCTACAGGATGCTCCCCTTCCCTTGGTCCTGGCCTCTGACTCCTCTTCTTTGGGTCACTATCTATAGGCCAGACCCCACAGCCTAGACAGAAAAATGCTTCACTTCCCAGTGCAATGGGGCTCTTCCAACTGCAACCACCAGTAAAAAAATACCACCAAGAATGGTGGAGTAGCCAGAGGAGTCTCAGAACTCTGGAGGTTGTGGCAAGAGTTCAGGCCCAGCCAGGGCTCCAGGAACTGCCTGAGACTGAGAACTTACTGTGACTTTTAGGCTAGGGACAAACGTCTCTATTTCATCTTACTTTTTAAAACCTCGGCTGAACGTGGTGACTCACATCTATAATCCCAAGACTTTGGAGGCAGAGGCAGAAGGACTGCCCGGAGTTCAAGGCTACACAGTGAGTTGTAGGTCCACCTATCTGAAAACCAAACCAAACCAAACCAAACCAAACCCCAAACAGAAGTCACCTCTTGAGCATGCATGTGGGACTCTGGCTGGCCTCTGAGATCCTGCCCTCCCTCCGTCCTGAGGAAAGAACACTGCCATAAGGTCAGGCCTGCAGTGACTGTCTAAGGACCACCTCAGGCCTTCCCTCTGAATGTTGGGGCCACACTCCACACTGGTCCATCCGGACAGGGGGCTGCTCAGTACATGCCAGTTTCCCAGTGTTGGTGGGAGGATGACGGGGGAAAGAAGGTAAGGCTCCCACGGGGGCTCTGCAGCCCTGAGCCACCAGGCATCCTAGGGCACAGCTGGGGAAGTGGCAGAAACACAGGGTGGTGGCCTGAGTGATCGGGGAGGTGCTCTGTCCTTCACAGGTTCTGCTCTACCCAGTCTTCATCCAGGGCCATGATATCTGAGACACTCAAGCTCTGACATGTTAGTAGCTATGTGTGCCGACCACAGTCTTAGAGTGTCCAGACTGGAGCATGGCCCCCTGGGGCTCTTCATGTGCATGGTTCCTTTGTCTGAAGCACCTGACTGTCTCCTACCCCTTCCGGTTACACAGTGTCTCTCAGGATGCTCGTGGCCTTCCCTGTCTGCCCCAGCTTGCTCCTTACCACTGCACATCCTACACTGCACACTGATTCTTGTTTGGGGATCGCGTCTCCCTTAGACTGTGAGTGACTTCTGGTCTGGAACAGAACTGAATTTGTCCTTGAAGTCCTAGGAACTGTCTCAGAGTTTTCACCTCATCAATGCCTGGTAAGTGGGTGCAGTCTGACTCTGAGAAGAGCTTTTTCCTGAGCTGCATCTCCCATCAGGGACCTGACTGCTGGCTGCTTCTCCTTCTCCCTGACCCCGTCCTCCCTCTTAGCCTTCCCTACCTATTCAGTATCCATCAGTGATTTGTTGGACACATAGCCTACTGGGAGCCCCTATCAGACATCCTTGCTGACTTGATCAAGGCTCCTGGGACCAGGGAGTTTAGTAAAAGGTCTTTTGGTGACCCGTTTGGAGCATCTGTGGCACTGTGCAATGTGATAAGAGAACCAGGTGGTTATACCCAGGCAAGGGCAGAGCCACTGGGCATCTCCGTGTTTCCAGGGCTCATCAGGACTGCATGATCAGGTGGAGCCTGTGGCTGAACCCCAACCACAGGGAGGGCTGGGAAAGGCAGCCTGGCTTAACAGCTACTCTACCTAGGTCTCGGAGGCCAGGGAAGTGATGTGCAGGCTAGAGATGTCCCAGGGAGCACCAACCTCAGGCTTGGGGGAAGGGTGCTCAGGAACAGGCCTCTGCAGGTTCACCTGATGTGATGGTTTGAATAAAAACAGCCTCTATAAACTCATAGATTTGAATGCTTTGTCACCAGGGAGTGGCACTATTTGAAAGGATTAAGAGGTGTGGCCTTGTTGGAGGAAGTATGTCATTGGGGGTGGGCTTTGAGCCAGGCCCAAGGGCTCTCTCTCTTCCTGCTGCATGTGGATCTGTGTGTAGAACTCTCAGCTCCTTCTCCAGTACCACAGCTGCCTGCATGCTGCCCTGCTCCCCGCCATGAAGCTAATGGGCTAAATCTCTGAAAGTGTAAGCAAGCCCCAACAAATGATTTCCTTTATAAGAGTTGCTGTGGTTAGTCGGGTGTGGTAGCGCACACCTTTGATGCCAGCACTGCGGGGTAGGTGGGGTAAGACAGGCAGATCTCTGACCTGGTCTGCTATAAGTTCCAGGACAGCCAGGACTGTTCAGAGAGACCATGTTTTAAAAAACAAAACAAACAAACAACAACAAAATCCCCAAAACCAAACAAAAAGAGTTGTCTGGTATCTCTTCACAGCAAACAGAACAATAAGCTGGTAAGATAGTAACTGAGAAAGGCTGAGAAAGGCATGAACGTTACTGGGATTACTTGGTGGGCCACTCAGAAGTCCAAAGTCATCCTTGATTGTAGTGCCACAGAAGGCCTACAGGATTTCAGAGGACTGGTTGCCATCGTCCCTCTCCCACCACACTCAGGAAGGTGTTCTCCCAGATACAGGACAGGACAGGGCTGAGTGAGGGCCCGAGTCTGCCTCACACTGCCTCTGTCTTCCTGGGAGCAGCAGGAGCCTGCTCTCTGCCCACTGCCCTTCTTCCGCTGACCTTGGTGCTCTTGGAGATAGAGGTGACCAGATCCAACTGCCTGCTGTGTGTCTCTGGCCTGCTGTCCCCAAGGAATTCCCCCACCCCTGCTTTTCCCAGCCTGCCCATCAGGAAGTGTTTGAGACACTTCCAGACCATCTATAGTGACTGGGAAGGGGGCGGGAACTCAAAGGGATCAGGTCCCTGCCCTCTGGCTCTCCTGCCCAGAGAAAGCCTTGGGGCTTTGCTAGGTGTCTGTCTGTGGCAGAGGAGCAGAATCCTATGTGAGAAGGGTTCACCAAGGCAAATAGAAAGGCCTGTAGGGATTCTGAAAGGAGAGAGGTGCTTTTCCCAGCCCCATTCCCACCTTAGTTTTGTAGACAAGGGAGGCCTGCTAGAGGCTGAGGGCTTCTTCACCCTTTCCTTCCCTTTAGAGATCTGGGCTGCACCCAACATGGCCAGAGGCCTCACTCAACCTGGTTCTGATGGGGCTCCCTTTCCGGCTGTCCAGCCTACCTGAGTGTCTGGACCTGACTTCTGCCTTCTCTCTTGCTCGCTACCTACTTGACACTGTCTGCACTTGGCCTTGCTTGGAAAGGGCTGTGGAGTCAAACCAAAGTGTACTGAGTCCCACACAGGCAGGCTAAGCTGTGCTCACCCCTGACTTCTAAATCTGGCTTCTTCCTGAAGGCAGAGGGCAATCTGTCGTCAGTCTCTAGGAAGAAGCCTGGGCCTGGGAAATTCATGGCTGTAGCTCTGTAAACCCCTCCCCCAGGTGGCTGATGACAGCTGGAGGGGAGGAGAGGAGGGTGGCCGGTGGGAGACAGACTCAGACAAGTTGGCAGGTGTCCCCACAGGCCCAGAACTGGGAAACAGAGGTGGGGGGGGGCCCAGTGGGTGGCCTACTAATGGGCATTCTGACCCTACTCTATCACATAGACTCCTTAAACACATGGGCCCGCATCCTGGCCAGCTTAGAGCCGTCAGCACAGAATCTGATCATACCAAAAGAGGAGAACCAGATTTAATGGCAGGTTGGAGACTAACCAACCTACGGGCTAGCAGTTAAAATGGTCTGGATTCATGAGTTTGGGAGCTGACACCCTTGAATTGAGGCCCGTTGTCCCTGCATAATGACCCCAGAAGGCTTTCTTTCCCCATCAAGAAGGAGGTAAGGCTGTAAGAGCAGTCAGAATGGCCTCGTGAAGGGGAAGTGGGCCTGGGGAGGAAACTACAGACCAGGGCAGGCATCTGTGGAAGCTGGGAGTTTACCACAGGGATCTGAGCTTTGCTCCCAAGGGATCTGAGACACAAGCTCCAGCCTGGCTATCTGGAGGGAGGCAGCACACTAACGGTCACCCTGATATTGTCTGGCCTCTGCCCCTTGCTGGATTTGCTGTCTTTTTAGCTTTGAATCATTTTGAAATTTCCTATTTGTTCTTTGTGGGGTCTGATGCGAGGGACTGCCTCAGAAGGTGGGAGGCTGGAGGCAGTAAAAGGGTGCCTGTAGTACGGAGCTTACCACTCTCTCCTTGTAGACGATGTACTTCAGCCACTTGAAGTCCTGCCACTTGAAGCCAGCGAGGACAAAGAGAGAGTCTCGTTCATATTGCTCAGGTCGCTGCATGGCGCCCTCAGGGTAGGTGATGCGTAGGGTGGTCTTGCTGCCCACGTCCCTCTCAAAGCCCTTCACAGGTGCTGAGTTCAGTCTACAAAGAGCCGGTATGGTCAGGCTGGCCTTGAGACTATGTTTGGGGTGACACCCTGAACCCCAAACACCCCAGGCACAGACTGGAAATCCAGGCTACCTCCTTGTTTGTTTTAAAACCTTCTGACCTGAGGCTGGAGATATGGCTCAGTGGTTAAGAGCACTGACTGCTCTTCTAGAGGTCCTGAGTTCAATTCCCAGCAACCCCATGGTAGCTCACAGCCATCTGTAATGTGATCTGATGCCCTCTTCTGGTGTGTCTGAAGGCAGCTACAATGTACTCATATAAATGAAATAAATAAATCTTAAAAACAAAATAAAACAAATCCTGCCAACCCAGCAACGTTCCTGAGGCTTCTGTTAACCCCCAGGTTAGGTGACCAGACCTAACGGATCCTCTGGATCTGGGTGACAACATGAACGTGCCCCAAGGGTTGCTTAAGGGAACTCACCTGATCACAATGTCATAGTCGTCAATCCGTGACCCCAGAGACTTGTTGGCGAGGACCCCTCCATTGCCTACAATGATGCAGCGGCGGCAGTGGAGGCTGAGGAGAGAGCAGAGGCCTGTGATGGTGGTCCCCAGCTTGCTTCCCTTTGTCCCTGCCCTGGACTCTACTGTGACTTTGCAGTGCTTCCATACCTCAGGAAGCTGAACCCTGGGGCAGACACTCTGACACGGCTAATGTCTGACACTTCTAAGAAAATACCGGGAGGCTTGGTAGCCTTAGAGGGTAGGGAACAGCGAGGGACGACTAAGGCTCTCAGAGAAACAAGGGCAGAGGAAAGAGACTGGGGCTCCAGGACTCAAGACCAGCCTTCCCCGTCCCCCCGCCCGTCTTCTCTCTTACTTTTTTTTTTCCCCCCCGAGACAGGGTTTCTCTGTGTAGCCCTGGCTATCCTGAACTCACTTTATAGACCAGGCTGGCCTTGAACTCAGAGATCTGCCTGCCCGAGTGATGGGACTAAAGGTGTGTGCCACACCCTCTGGCTTACTGGGTTTATTTCCAACTCAAGCCTGTAGACTCTGGTAGTCACTGATGGTCTTGCTCACAGGGCTTCTTGTCTCCCATCTGGACCTGTGGCTTTCCCTTCCAGGGTCTATTGCCTTCAGAGCTGTCATTACCTCAGACTTAAGCTCTGTTCCCTGTTAGCTGCCTCTGTCAGCACCCCCCCCACGCCCCCTCCCCCACCCATCACCTTCTGTGCTTTGCCCAGACCCCTGATGTCTGAGGATGGAGGAGCCTTGGAAAGTGTTTTACTTGGCAGGGGGACATATTCAGAAGAGCAGGCCTACTTATATAATCGACCCACAGTGTGTGTACTGTGTGTGCATGGGAGGTACGGTGGGGAACCTGTCGAATCCAGCACCTCTGCACATGCCACACAGACAGAGGTTGGCTTACCTGTCCAAGGCAGGGGTCAGGCGGTATTCTTTGGTGACTGACAAGATGGCTTTGATCAGATTGTCTGTGGACAAAGGAAGAAGGTTACTGTTAGCAGGTCACTTAGTTCCTAGCGTGCTTACTAGTGATCCTACTGGGAGTACTCTTACAGGGCTGGGGGTAGAGCGGGGCTGGGGTGGGCAGAGGGAGCTGCAGTCACGAGGCCGGGCCAGGCCACTGCTTTCCCTTTTCCCTGAGCCAGGAGATGCAGGTAGGGAAGTGGTCACGCTCAGCTGTGCTGGGAACCAGGCTCAGCACCTATCTTCTTCCCATGACCCTTCGCCTTCCTTGACACTTATCTGGTTTTCTGAGGCACCACAGCTAGACCATAGGCTATGTGTCACCAGGCCAGGGCCATGCTTGGGATGCGAGTGTCTAATCAGAGATAGAGCACTGATGTCTTACCACCGTGTCTCATGGAGCAGAGTGCAGGGAACGAATCAGACAATTGATGGCCAAATTCACCCCAGTAGACCGCCTGCCTTGGTGTGATACGGCCTCCTCACTTCCCTCACTCCCGACTGCCCATCTTTGATCCCGCTCTTTGCCAGGCTGCCTCCTTCTCCTCACCCATTACACCCTGGTGCCTGGCATCTGCGCACCTGAGCTCCACTCGCTACTCTGAGACCCTGGGGCTTTGCTCTTTCAGAGCCTGAACTACTGTGGGTGACAGCTCTTCCTATCTGTGGTGCAGCGAGAACATGCTAACCTGAGGAAGCAGCTGGCTCCATCAGGTTCCAGCCCTGCTACGTACGACTCTGGCCTGCCGCAAATGGCTCCCCTCTGTTAAGTTCTTACTTCCTTGCCTCTAAGACAATGACGGCAACCCTTATTCTCCTGAGTTGTTGGGAAGATAGAATGCATACCAAGCCCTATAGCAGCAGTTCTTCTGTGGGTCGGAACCCCTGTGGGGTTGTATCCCAGATGCCTACGTTAGGATTCACAACAGTAATAACATGTCCATTATGAAGTAGCAACAGAGTAATTTTATGGCTGGGGGACAGCACAGCAGGAGGAACTGTATTAAAGGGACTCAGCATTAGGGATGTTGAGAACCATTGCTGCATGCAGACAGAACCCTGTGACTGACCTCCACGGGCACAGCGCACACACAAGGAGACGCGCACAAGAATCTTCACCTAAGAACTGTTTGCAACTGCAAAATGCCAGAAGCAGCAGGATCGTACACTAGAGGAAAATTCCGTGTGGAACGTGAACTGCTAGGTGGCAGTAAAACAAGGACAACAGCGACAACAACCCAGCAGTGACGCACAGCTATGCGTGCCAATACAGGGAAAGCCAAATTGTACATGCAAGATATCAATTGAAATCATGTACACATACACGCATGTATATAATGATACATGTAAAGTTTAAAAACAATACAACACACACTCACACACACACACTTTTTGAGGTAGGGTCTAAAGTCCTGGCTGGTCTGAAACTCAAGGAGATCTGCCCGCCTCTGCCTCCTGAGTACTGGAATTAAAGTGTTTATCACATGTCCCATAGAAAGAATTGATTTGTGTTTAATGGATATGTGATTATCTAGCTAAAATAAAACCAAGGCAGAGAGACATGGAACATCCACAGGGGTGATGGCGCTGGGAGGGCTGTGGGTGGCAGAGCAACCAGGCTGTTTGTCCTCACACATGTCTGCACACCCTCTGAGTGTCTGGTGCCCATGGAAGTGGGCATGGGATCCCCTAGGACTGGAGTAACAGATGGCTGTGAGCCACTGCATAGGTGCTGGGATTGAACCCGGCTCCTCTGGAAGAACAGCCAGTGCTCTTAACCACTGAGCCATCTCTCCAGCCCCTTCACTCTTTATTTTATAAACTAGGAAGGCAGTGCTTGGTGCCCATTATGTTACTTCACTTGCTTTATTAACTTTGCCTCAACCTTGATTTGTAGCTGCAAGCGGCCTTGAGCTTCTGATCCTTCTGCCTTCATTTCCCAAGTGCCAGGACCTCAGGCGTGTGCTAGCACCGCTGGTTTTCTGAGGTCCTGGGGATGAACCTCAGGCTTTATGCATGCCAGGCCAATGCTCGACCAACTAAGCCCTTCATCATCAGCCCTTCACTATGTTATTCTTCCATGTTTATATGTCTGAGACATTTCATGTAGAGAGCAGGCCTCCAAAATAAGAAACAACATCCAAGGCTGGGTGGGTGGTGGTGGCGCACGCCTTTAATCCCAGCACTTGGGAGGCAGAAGCAGGCGGATTTCTGAGTTCGAGGCCAGCCTGCTCTAGAGAGTGAGTTCTAGGACAGCCAGGGCTATACAGAGAAACCCTGTCTCGAAACAAACAAACAAAACCCACCCCAACAACAACAACAACAAAAAGAAACAACATGCAACCTTTTGTTTTACTTGGTTTTGCTGTGCTGGGGATGGAGCCTAGACAGCTTTGCATTTGCTAGATTAGTGCTCTACTACCAAGCTACACCTAAGCCCCTCACACAACTCTGGGCAAACTGAGATTTTGTGGCATGCATGCTTTTCATCCAAGCATGCAGGAGGCAGAGGCAGGGGGATTTCTCTAAGTTCTTGGCCAGCTAGAGCTCCAAGGTGAGAGTGTGTCTCAAGAACAAACAAGCACATACGCGCATACATTCACACAACACACACTCATACCATGTACACACACTTACACACACTCACACACATACACATACACTCATGCACATGCACACCAGCACAAAATTTCGTATACAGCAAGAGGTCACATGAATGACTGGATGCATCACTTGCATTCCACAGAGGCCCTTAACAGTTGCCCTGAAATGGCAAGCAAGACACTGTTGAGGCCGCATGTGTGAATCAAGGAGGATGGGGCCTGGGTAGGCTCCCCCATGGTTGGCTGAGAGTGGGCCAAGGAACAAACCTTCAATAGGGTTCTACACTAAGTGCCTCCAGAGTCACTTTAAAGTGGGGAAGACCTCTCATTCTCTTCTTCCACCAAGTTCACCTAAGGAAGAGCTCACCACTATTGACCATGGACAACAATACTGTGGGGATCTGCTCTCTTCTTGCTGGCTGGGGACTCACCACTATTGACCATGGACAGCAATACTGTGGGGATCTGCTCTCTTCTTGCTGGCTGGGGACTCTAATGGCTTTCCTTGACCTTTGGAGCGATATAGTCAGTCCTGAGTGAGGATTCAGGAGGAAGGACTGTGCCCGGATATGAGTCCTATGGCTCAAACTAATGACTGGATGCACCTTTTGGAGTTTGGGCTCAGAGCCCCAGTCTGGCAGCAGTTTTGCTGGCTTGTTTCTTTCCATGGAGGGCTTGGCTAGTTAAATAGAGGGCTAAGTCTCTTGGGCAAGTGTTAGCTCCCTGTGACAGCTCTTTTCTTAACTGATGATAGCCAGAAACAATGGCACCATTTCTATTTAGCCGACAGAGAAACCCAAGCTCAGACAGGTTAAGAAACCAGTGCAAGGTCACAGCTAGTCAAAGGTATATATAGGGATCTGACATCCCATCTGGCCCTCCCACCAAGCCAGGAAACAGCCAGGAACTTGACAAAGAACAGGGCTGTGTGGAAGGGGTCCCTAAGGTGAAGGGAGGGGAAAGCTGGACAGAAAGAGAAAGGTTAGCTTGGGACAGAAAACGGAAATTAGACGAAAGGCTAAATCAGGATGAAAGACACTGAGTGGGGAATACGGGAGCCCGTATGTGTGTGTGTGTGTCTGTCTGTCTGTCTGTCTGTCTGTTGTTTCCATGTCACTGCAGCACTATGACAATGTCTCTAGTGCATCTCTTCTGTGATCTCATGGCATGGGGGCTCTGAGTGTCTGCCCCTTCACTAAACTACAACTCTGAACCAAGGGACTGCATACACACGTTACTGTGGTAGACCCAGCTCTGGGAAGTGCAAGACAGGGATGGAACAGAACAATCTCCAGCAAGGAACTGTGTGTGTGTGTGTGTGTGTGTGTGTGTGTGTGTGTGTGTGTGTGTGTGTATGTTTTGAGACAGGGTCTCATCATGTAACTCTGGCTGGCCTAGAACTTGCTATGTAGACCAGGCTGGCCCTGAACTCAGAGATATGCCTGCCTCTGCTTCTATTATTAAAGGCATGCACCACAATGTTCCCCTTCCCCCTCCATAAGTGCACATTCGTGTGTGTGTGTGTGTGTGTGTGTGTGTGTGTCCATGTGTACACCCACTTATACCTGTGTACGATGGAGTCAGAGGACAATTTATTATGGTTGTTTCTCCTTTCCACTATGTGGATTCCAGACACTGGAGTTAGGTCATCAGACTTAGCAGCAAATACCATTAGCCCTTGAGCCATCTCACCAGCCCCCAGTATGGAACGTGTAGAGCTGAAGTCCTGTCTTGAAGTGTAGGGAGACAGCACTGAGAAACAGGGTGTAAAGAATGCAAAGGGTTCCCAACATACCTTGACCTTTGATCCCAAAAGGTGGCACAAACTCCCGGATCCTAGCCCACTTGCGAAAGGAGTCATCCAGGAACATGGGTGCTGGCTTGGAGAACCTGAAACACAGCAACGCAATAGGCTACAGAGCTGGGCGGCCATGGGTCTGTGAAGCCACATTCCAGTCCGACCTCTCCCCAGCCCCCACCAGCCTGTTAACTGGGTAGCTGCTGATTTTATTGAGTGGAGCTTGAGTCAGAGAGAACAGGCCTGGTCAGTCTTTATTTGGCTGTGGGAGCGGAGGGACAGGATCTGCTCTGCACGGATTAATGTCGGAGAGCTGGGAGCTCTCCGGAAGGTTATCTGGGCGTCCATCTCCACTTGCTGCTGCCCACTATGTTCCTCCAATGGGGAACACGGGGATAAGACTGAGCCAACAGAGCACTAAAGTATCCAAAGATCCAGCCAGTGCAAGGAGACAGACTGCTGGAGAGGATTCTGGGATTCAGACCACCCAGGATGAGGAGGAAGGCAAATTCACGATGACACAGCAAAATGGGAAAAGTAAGGAAGAGAGAATTTTGTTAGAAAAGAGAAAGAAAAAGCAGAGTCCTGTGATTGGGGTGCAGGGCTGAGAGGAAAGGTCAGACCAACCAGAACTGGGATACACTTGTTGGTGTACCCTAAGTTTCTATGGAGGTGGAGAAGTGGATTTTAAGAAGATTCACTTGGGCCTACAGAAAAGATGGAAAGGAAAGAAGAGGGGGGGGGTGAGTAGGAAACATGGAGGGGATAGGGAGGGAGGGAGGGAGGGAGGGAGGGAGGAGGGATGCTAAGCTAGGAGAAGGGATGCTAAGCTGGGAAGAGGAATGGCAGAATATTCCTCTTAGGCAGGGCAGGCTGGAGGCTTGGGCATGGTTGTACAGGTCACAAGAATGTAAGGGGTGGGGTGGGGAATGAGAGACAGTAGACAATGACATAGGGGGTGTCAAGCTCTTTGGAGATGCCTGAAAGACACTTCGTGTGGAGCCCTGGTTTGGGACCTCTCACAGGCTGGCAGCCTTGGAGGTGGCCAGCACGGCGACTGCTGGGAATCCCACCCTGGACTCTGCTGATCAAGAGTAGAGGCGGAGGCCTTGGAGCACCGCACCTTTGCTTCTGACTCAACTCCAGTTAGCTCACGGCATAGCCGGAGGCTGCAGGGAAGCACCTCCCACACCCCGTGTCCCACCCCCACCCAGACGCTACAACATCTCTGCTCACATACTGCATCCGTAGGCATCCATTTCTCACCTCCATCATCGCTAAGTCCACTGTCCTACCATCCCAAGAAGAATAAGCGAACGATCACTCAGAGGCCTAATAGTATTGGAGACTTTGACATGAACTTGAAAGGGACCGGAGAAAGGTCCTGCTCCCTCCCCCATCACTTGCTATGAAGATGGCCACACGCACAGCCAGGACAGTCTGTGTCTAACCCAGCAGTGGAGGCAACACCCTTTCCTTTGTGTATAAGCTCCACTTCTCACATATAAAATCCAAATAAACTGACAGCATCTTTGAGGCTTTACTGGAGGCGAGAATCATGGTCAAGGGCTACAAGCAGCAGCAATAGGAACCAGCTCCCTGGACGCGCATGCGTTGTGAACTGCGCATGCGTCATGTCGTGAGCCGCACTCCCCAACCCCCCCCCCCCCCCCCGCCCGTCTCAGCATTTCATCTGTTTTGAAATCTGTATAGGACTTCATCCGCTAATAAAGTCCCCGATCTGTGGAGTGATCTCCGTGTATTTTCTCCCTTTTCTGTCTCTAGATTATTATAAGTTTATTATAATAACTCCTACTTTTAAGAACGCTGTATGCTGGGGGTGGGGTGGGGTGGAGAGAGACTTGCTTAGTGGTTAAGAGAACTTGCAGCTTTTCCAGAGGACCTAAGTTCAGGTCCCCGTACCCATGCCAGGCGGCTCACAACCACCTATAACTCCAGCTCCAGGGCATCCCATGCCCTCTTCTGACCTTCACAGGCACCCCCATATGTGACATGCACACATATAAATAAAAATAATACTTTTCTTTTGAGGCAAGTTCCCATGTGTAGCCCTGACTGGTCTTGCTCTCACAGAGATCCTCTGCCTCCCAAGCACTGGGATTAAAGGCATGCACACCACACCTAGCAACCCTTTAGTTTTTCAAAATGCAAATTTTCTTCCTGTGTGGTCTACTTTTGCCTTCCATTTTGCCTATGGATGATGCAGGTCCTATAATGAAGGAATGCCCCTCCCCCTCCCCCACCCCACCCCCGCCCCTGAGGTGTGTATGCATGCAGACATGTACAAGTATGGAGGCCAGAAGCTAATGCCAGGCGGCTTCCTCCATCGTTCTCCACCTTACTGTTTTGAGACAAAATCTCTCTGAACCTGGAGCTATATGGCTAGCCAGTGCGCCCCAGGGGTCCACCTGTCTGTCTTCCTGGTTCTTGGCTGTGGGTGCTGTGGGGTGACGGGCGTGCTGTCTTTGCTGCTTTTTACGTGTGTGCTGAGGATACAAAGTCAGGGCCCCAGGCTTACAGAAGCATGTCACCAACTGACCATCTCCTCAGCCTCTAAAATACCCCAGTTTTAAAGTAGCTTTTTTGTGTGACCTGCAATATGTGTTAACTTTGGAAAGAGAGCAGCACCACGACCCTACACCACAGACAGTCACCCCTTCCGGCACATGTCAAAACTGATGCTCCCTGGTGAATATCATTGGGTAGGCTGCATGGTAGACTGGGTTTCTCTTAACTCACAGTGACCGGATCCAACAACGAAACCTGGAAGCTGTTGATAATGTGACCCATTTCAGTCCCCAAAAGTGAAAAGGAAAACGAGGGACAAATGAAAATGTGGTCAAGAGAGGCAAGAGTTGCCAAGTGAGTAAAAGTCAGAAAACAGTTCACAGGACAGACTGGAAAAATGCATTAAATGGGCCAGATAAGGCCTCGTAAAATTCGTCCATTTTGAGCATGTAGCCTGCTCCTTTCCTACTTTCACAGTGCTTCCAAACACTCGCCGCTGTGCCCCGTTCTTTTATGGGGTCTTCATGTTTTAAACGCTCACTCTGTAGCCTCTTTCTGTATCTCTCCAAACGAGCCAGCCTCCTCTAGTGTTTCTTGCTGTAGGTGGGTACACATCTTTACAAACAGTACCCCTCACTACCCCCATAGTGTATCTACTCCTAAACTAAATGTCTTGCTGTGCTATGGGTAGAAACCAGGCCTGACAATAAGATACAACCTCAGCCCTAATTTTTCTTTTCTCAATCTTTTTTCTTTTTATACAATCATTGATTGTGCGCCGGCATGTGTGTGGAGATCAGACGACAACTTGTAGGGTGTGGTTCTCTCCTTCCTCCATGTGGGTCCCAGGGACAGAACTCAAGTCTTCACGCATGGTGGTAGGTGCCTTTATCTACTGAGCAATCTCATTGGCCCATTCCCCTCCCTTATGTTTTAATTAATTCTTTGAGAATTCTGTACATATTCACATCTTCCCTAACTCCTCCCAGATTCACCCGCCTCCCAAGTTTCCTACCTACAAAGCCTTGACTCCCCCTGCCCCTTTTTAGCCTCATCAAGTACAAAGTGTACTTGGCTGTAGACTGGGGCTAGAGCTGGAGGCTTGATCAGATTCAGGCCCTGTGCTCTAGGAAGAGATGTCTGGAATACAGGATGCTCCCCTGTGTTGCTGAGCTTGCACACAAGGCTTTGGCAGGTCAATGCCTGGACCTGCCAGTGCTGGGATGTAGAAACTCCCATTATCTTCTATCAGCTCATCCTCACGAACTGGGCGGACAGGAAAGACTAGGAAAATGTCTGATTTTAACTCCATTTACCAATTATCAGGGCAATGTGGATCATCATTTAGTGACTTTCAGATCTGACTAATCAGATTATTACCCTCTTTAAATCATTAAGGATTTACACATTTTACTATAGTTGATAAATGCCAACTTACTGTAATTAATACTCTTTGATGTTTGAACAAGCTGTCTTTGGCCACTAGAATGTTTTCAGTTTGGCTCCTGAATTGAAGTGCACATAGCAATCTCTGATAAAGACCTGGCTTTCCCATGTGAAACGAGGTTCCAGGCTTAGCCAGTCCTCTTGACCGCACCTGGACTCTGTCATATTTGTCCACAGTGCTAGAAATGATTCAGAGAGATTGCTGTGCCAGAGGCTTCCCATGCCTACCGCTTGGTCACTTTCCCCAGGCCTTTATAGATGGACCAAACTAGGAAAGAGTCCTTTGAACGACAACAAAAGAATCATTATAGTGATATTCTCAATTCAAATGTAGGCTTCAAGACATGTGCTTGCCTTCCTTTTCAACAATTTTACTTAGACACAATCCACATAATATAAAATTCATGTTTACTGACCTCATCTGATTTTATACTGTGCTTCTCTTATTTTATTTAATTTTCTTTTTGAGACAGAATCTCACTATGTAGCCAGACTGAACTGTAACTCACTATGCAGACCAGCCTAAACACAAATGCTCAAAGATCCACTTGGCTCTGCCTCCTGAGTGATGAGAGTATATATACTACCATGTCAAAATTATATACATGTATAGGTAAAATTTGTATAAATATGTATAAATACAATTTATATATAACACATAATAAATATATATGTTATACATGTCTCTAATATATTACATTCATTAGTTACTGTGTATGTGTCAGAGGACAACTCACTCTACTGACTCCCTCCTTCTACCATATGGGTCCTTGGGATTGAACTCGAGTCTTCAGACTTGGCCGCAAGCCCCTTTATCCACGAGGCATTTCTTCCTCCCTGCTCACTCTGTCTTTACTAAAGCCAGTTTAAGCTTCTTTGCATTTCCTTTTTGCCTTTGGTGCCCTATGAAGCACGGCAAGTCAGAGGACGGCTTTGCCTTTGCGTTTGAAATGACTCACTCACCTGAACTGAGCTTGTGAGCAACCGAGTTAGGTTTGTCTCATTTTGCTTTATAGGCACTGCTTTCCTTCCATCTGAGATGAATTTTGTCTTTTGATATCATAAAGCTTTATATAGTTCCCAAATTAAATTCACAAAACAACATATTCAGAGAAGCCTAGCTTTTACTGGGGCCTACTGCCTATTAGTGCTTCTACTGCCACGCCGTGGTCATTGTGGTCGTCTTCTTGTTCTTCCTCTTCTTGTTCTTGTTGCTGTTGTTCTTCTTCCACCACCTCCTCCTCCTTTTCTTCCTCCTCTTCTCTTCCTCCTCTTTTTTTCATCTTCTTCCCCTTCTCTTCTTCCTCCTTCAAACTTGTTAGCTCCCGCCTCAGCTTTCTAGATGCTGGAACTACAGATGTAAGCCATTCCATTCCCAGAGGTAACACATAATACACATTTGGGCTACTGCTTATAAAACAACATATCCTGGTATCATCACGGGCTAGATGGCACTCCAGTTATGTACCGTGTGTACTGCTGTCAGCCTCTTTGTTTCTAGTCGACTGTTTGTTTACTTTAAAGATAAATTTATTTTTATTTTATGTGCATGGGTGCTTTGCCTGCATGTATATCTGTGTGAGGAAATCAGATCCCCCGGAACAAGAGTCCCAGACAGTTGTGAGCTGCCATGTGATAGCTGGGAATTGAACCTGGGTCCTCTGGTACTCTCCAAGTGCTCCTCTTTTTGAGGCAGAGTTTTGGGATGTAGTGTGTAGCCCAGCCTGTCTGTGTACTGATAGCAATCCTCCTGACTCACGAGTGTTAGGATCACAGGCACATGCCACCATGCCTGACCCCTTGATGACACTTCCTTCTTCTCTCTCTCCTTTTCAGTTAAAGCGTTTGTCTATCTGTTATGTCTTTGTGACTCTGTGTACACACATGCAAGATGCGCATGTGTCTATGTGTCACAGCACGCATGTGGAACCCAGGGGCAGCTTGTGGGGTGGGTTCTCCCGTTCCCTCTTCACATGGATTCTGAGGTTTGATCTCTGGCCGCCAGGTCTGTGTGGTAAAGTGCCTTCACCCACCGGGCGTGACTTTTTACCTCGGCCTCCAGGGTGATGGGACACAGGCTCCTGCCACCAGACCTGGTTGCATGTTGGTGTGAGAGGCTGCTGATTGTCTCATACGTGGAAAGGTCACTCGTGGTTTCCTGTGAGCTTTGTTTAAACCTTGGTGGATTTTCCTACAAGACATTGGTCTTTTCCTTTTTTTAAATTATGAAGCTTTTAATACATTAAATATAGAAAACCTTCTGAGATAAAATTACATTTCCCCCAGTTTGTTTACTTGGCTTGTGGCATTTCCTTGTCTTCTTTTCTTCTTCTTTTTTTTTTTGTCTTCTTTTCTTTATTTAATTGTTCTGCTGTTGTTGTTTTGTTTCCAAAGAAATACAGTCAAGAGTCTGCCAACCCTTTCTACTGCTTTTGAACTCTGAGTCTTAGGACTAAGTTTTCCTGATCCCCAGGCTACAGAGGGCCTCGGCCATGCTTCTCTCTGGACTTTAGCTTTTCTTTTCCTTTCTTTTTTCTTTTTGTTTTCACATTTAAACCTGATCCGTCTTGGCTGGTGTAGCACTTGATCCACTTTATCTATTTCCACATCTATCAAAAGCCTCTGTCTTCATTTAAGACTATGCTGTGGCTCTTTTCGATCTTAGGTGCTGTGTGTGTGAGTGTGTGTGTGTGTGTGTGTATGTGTGTATGTGTAAGCGCTCATGTGCATCCCAGTTTCCCCTTTCTGTACACCACTGACTTTATCTGTACTAACTCAAGGACAGTCCACACTGACTCCTCAGTGTGTCAGCTCTGTCTTCAGCCTTCTTAGTTTTGCGCAGGTGCTCTTGGTTCCAGGGTTAGCATTTCAGGGTAAGAGCAAGGATGTGGAACACTCCACTGTTGTGTTGTTCTTCCCCTAGAACTCCCAGAGGAGACGGTGGACTAGCAGTTACAGGGATCAGGGCTAGTCCTGTAAGTTTCATACCACCACCGCCACAGCCTAACTCTTTTACCATGCTTTCAATTATTCATCTATAAATCGGCCACACACATTGAAGATTCAGCATCTGCATTATCCTGCATCCAAACCCAGTCTTTGCTCATCATTTTCAGGAACACCAATGTCCTAAAAGCTTTGAGAGGACTTACTTAGTTCTAGCTGCCCTTGTGTTTACTCCACACCAGCCTCGGTTTCTCAGCCATAGCCTGGGACCTCTTGGTTTCTGTACATTTCCAGCCTATTTTTTTTTTTTTTTTTTTTTTTTGGTTTTTCGAGACAGGGTTTCTCTGTGTAGCCCAGCTGTCCTGGAACTCACTCTGTAGACCAGGCTGGCCTCGAACTCAGAGATCCGCCTTCCTCTGCCTCCCAAGTGCTGGGATTAAAGGCGTGCGCCACCACGCCCGGCCTCATTTCCAGCCTATTATCTTCCTGGCTAGGGCCCACATCCATCTGTCAGTGCCTCTCTAGCCAGGACCACTGCCCCCCCCCTCTTTTCCTTTGTCTTTTTCTCCCACCCATGGGATAAAACCTAATGGGAGATTAATCTAATCTCATACCTTTGTGCCTTTTATCATGTCACGAAACCAGCAAGGAATTTTAGTCATAATCTTCCCCCTTTGTCCAGAACACCCAAATGAACACACACATCTGCACCCAGATGAACACACACACATACACACACACACACACACACACACACACACACACACATATGGACATGGACAAACACACACATGAACACACATACACACACATCTACATCCAAATGAACTCACATGCACATTGACACACACATATAAACACATACACATGAACACACACATATGCACCCAGGTAAGTACATATACACCAACACATCCACACACAGATGAACATGCACACACACACATAAGCACACACCCAGACACACACCCAGATGAGCACACATACACATATATACACTGGGCAGATGCCTCTGTGAATTCATGGACTGGATCCTCAGCCCTGCTCAGCAGCTTTTCCAAACGTGCTCCACAAACTCTCTGGCCTTCCCAGCTTCTTGGGCAGAATCTGTCTTACTTCAGACAGAAAGCCAGGACCATCAAATCAAAGTCCATCGGCTTCTGGTTTTCCCGCCTCTGTCAGTCCCTTCAGTTTATCTGTACATCTGGTTTCTTATCTGACCCTTCTGCCACCAAAGCTGGCACTGCCATCACTGTGTAGATTCTGTTCCCAATCCACAGGTCCTTCCTATGACGGCAAAACCAATCAACTTTACTTTTTTTAAAAAATTATTTCTAAAAAAAATACGTTTAAAAATTATGTTTGTGGGCTGGACAGATGGCTCAGTGGTTAAGAGCACTGGCTGCTCCCGCAGAGGACCTAGGTTTGGTTCCCAACACCCACATGGCAGCTCACAACCATCTGCAACTGCAGTCGAAGGGGATCCCGCACCATCCTCCGGCCTCAGTGGACACCAGACAGGCAAGGGGTGCACAGATACACATGCCAACAAAATCCATACACTTAAAACTATTTTAAACTATAATTTCTCCATATATATATTGTGTGCACACAGGTGCATGTATGTCCATCAGGGAACAACTTGTGGGAGTCAGTTTTCTCCTACCACGTGGGTTCTGGAGATTGAACTCAGGTCACTGGGCTTGCCTCAGCCACCGTCACCCATTGCGCCGTCTCCAAGGCCCCCTTAGCAGACTTTTCTGACTATGTTACTCCCTTAGCTACAGACATCTTATCCCTAGAACTTTTAGAAAGAGTAGAGAAAACTCTGTCCCCACTCATTTCTCAACCTTAGCCATCTGTCCTTGAGCCCTCTTAGACTGCTGCTCTCCTGGTCACCCTCCGTCCAAGGCTTCCTGAACACACTGCTCCTCATGTGTAAAGTTTGCCTGTGCCATTTCTCTGCTTTCAACACATGGCCCTCCTCGAGTCCCCAAACCTTGCCTCTCTCTATCTATTTGGAAAATATGTTTCTGTTCTTTTTAAACTTAAACAGCGTTTTCTATAGAAAACCTTCCCTGGGCTCCCCTGGGTAGACTTGTCCCCTTCTCCCTGGCACCTTACTGGGTACCTGTGAGATGGCTCAGAGCCCAAGAGGCCTTGGAAGCCGAGCCAGGGGACATAAACAACAGGAAGTGTGGGGGCGGGTGATGATGATGGTGGTGTGTATGTGTGCTGTCAACTCTGGAGGTGGGCTGTGGTAGACTCTCATACAACATCCAGAACCGCACCCGGGAGCTTCTCCCTATACCAGTGTGCCAGTAGGGAGGCAGAACAATGTAGTGGCCTTTCAGGTGAGGGATGACTGAGGTGTAGCTGGTCAGAGTATCAGGACAGTAGGGTGCCTGACCTGTTTGCCCCGGCCTAGTTGGGGGGCAGGGCAGGGTGGGGCAAGTTCTAATGGACAGGCCCCAGCCTGCCAGCCCTTCCAGAGCCCCAGCACTCGGGGCTGCCTCGGATCGGGTTCCAGCAGGGCGTGTGAGTGCGTGAGAAGGATCAAGGGAAGGAGGAGGCGGAAGTTGTGCAGTGACCTGCCTGTTCATTTCCCTTAGATCCAAGAGTCTAGAAGGGCACTAAGGGAAGGTAAACCTGATCTGAATGCCTCTGATAGCAAGGCAGGAGCCAGGAGGGTGCCCTGCTGTCAGGCTTACACACTGGGATAGGACCACGGTGAGTTATAAAAGTCAGCCTGACAGTCAGGAATGATATCACGGGATCTTCTTAAGGGATCCTCCAGCTTAGCAGAATGTGTGCAGTACAGTGAGGAGAGTAAACATCCCAGACCTGGCATCTGCCTAAACCACCTCAATAAAGATATATTTATTATGTATATGTGTGTGTATGTGTGTGTGCGTGTGTGTGTGTGTGTGTGTGTATATATATATATATATATATATATATATATATATATATATACACATAACTATATCACAGCCCATTCCTGGAGAGCAGAAAACAACTTAGAAGAATCAGATACTTCCTTCCACTATAATCCTTCCTGGGGTTAGAACCCAGGGAGTCTGGATTGGTGGCAAGCACCTTTACCTGCTGAGCTATCTCACCAGCCCAATCTGAAATACTATCTAAGGCTCAGAACATCAAGTCCATGCTTAGAGGCCAACAGGAAACTTGACTGAGCCATATTATCATGAGTGATGGGTTATTGTGGGCACTGTCGATCTTCCTGCCACTCCCAGCCCCTTCTATCTGCACAGAGAAGGCACCTTTGTAATATGAGCTTGTTAGTTAGATTAGAACACGGATCAGCTTCAGCTCTGTGAGTGTGCTTGTTGGATGCCCCGCCTCTTAGCCACTTCTATAAATATGCTGTAAAGCACAGAAAGCACAAGAAGGCATAGCCTTGCAATGAGGGCTCAGACTGCAGATCATAGCACATTTGTCGGTTAGACTCAGCTGTAGGCTTCACCCCAACCCTAGCCTGATAATGAGATTCATCTCGGAGGGGGAAAGCCAGACTCACGGAACCACCTTTCCAGAACCTACAGGGAGAAGAATGGGCACACAAAACAGAGGGACACATGTTTTCTAAGACTTACCTGGTCTTGCTTAGTACAGAATTGCTGCATCCTCACCATCAAGGACCCTGCACAGTAAGATCCTGGGATATGTCTAAGCAAGGATGATAAATGCTTCCTAGATGCCTGGTTGGCCTTCTGCCTCACTGCCCTCCCCCATGGGAAAGCAAGAGTCTAAGGAAAATGGATGCCAAATCTTCTGGCTAGGTGGGCATGTACCCTGAGAAAGCTCAGAGGTAGAGATGGATGGACAGACGGACGGATGGATGGGAGGTGTCAATCCCCAAGTGTGGTTCCACATGGAGCTCCTTTCTCCCGGCTTGCTCAGGACTAGCTGAAACGGCAGACTGCATCTCTGCCCCCTGATCCTAGGTTGTGGACCTAGACCTGGCTGAGAGTATAAAGTAAACTAGTCCTGCCTGGTCTTCCTTTCAGAAGCTAACGGGAGAGACAAGGACCAGTCATGGGGAACAAATCTCCAGAGCCCGTATTTTGGACACAAAGGTTATAGACTGAATTGGGCACAGAGGAAAGATTCTTGAAAGGAGATGATGACTAAACTGGGCTAGGCTCTGAGTAACAAGCACTCATGGACCGGGCAGAGATTGCTGGGGGAGGGCATCTGAACAGCAGGGTGCCATAGAAAGCTTCCTGGGGGGCAGGGGATGGAAACCATAGCAAGCATTCCTTCAAGGTGAGGCTGGACAGAATGAGGCAGAGTCTACATAAGGAGAAGGTTTAGCTTGAGCCCTGTTCTCAGGGACTCTGCCCTTTGGTCCTACCTAGGTAGGTAAAGTTGTGCAAAAGGAAGGAAGGGAGGGAGGGAGGGAGGGAGGGAGAAAGGAGAAAGGAGAAAGGAGAAAGGAGAAAGGAGAAAGGAGAAAGGAGAAAGGAGAAAGAAAGGAGAAAGTTTTATGACTGGGCATAGTAAAGCTGTGGAAGGGCAAAGACTGCACACAGGGAAAGGCCAGGCAGGGCACTGGTCAGTACTGCAGGGCTGGCCTGATCCCTGAGCCTATGTCAGTATGTTTCAAGCTGCATAGTGACTGGAAACATAGTGACTGGTGCCCAGTTCAAGTTCTCTCTTACTCATGCTCTGCAGGGGGTGCTTGCACTTCAGCCCTCTTTGTTGTAATGACTTTCTGCTTTTCATTCCAGAGGGCCCTAGATGAGTACACACACATGCATGCACATATGCACACATGCACATAAGTGCGTCTACACACACACACACACACACACACACACACACACACACACTAAATAAAAGAATGGAAGACTGGAGCTGGCTCAGCAGTTAGGAGCTCTTGTTGTCCTTGCAGAGGACTTTGGTTTGGTTCTCAGTACCCACACAGCAACTTACAAACATCTACTGCTCCAGTTCCAAGGGATCGGATGCCTCTTTGGAGCTCTCAGGGCACTAAGCACAGGCACAGGCACACACACTAGGCACATAATGTACATGAAGTCAAAGCACTCATCCACATAAGATAAAATTAGCTAAGAAATTATAAAAAAAGATTATAGGCATTTGGACAGTGGGGTAGGCAGGAGGTTTCTTTTACACTATAAAGATCATCAAGCCTAGAAGAGGGGTTAGACAAACTGCAGCCTCTAAGCTAGCTGTCTCTTCCCATAAATAAAGTTTTACTGGAACACGGACACACCCATTCGTTTCTACAATATGCTGTGGCTACTTTCATGCTTCAACAGTGGAGCTAAACAGTTGTGGCAGAGACTATCTAACCCCAGTACAGCCTGGGTCACAGCCAAACAGAGCTGCCGTGTGACCCTTTTGGAAATAAAGCTGGCCAACCCGGGCTTAGAAGGGCTGCAGCCATCTTGCAGCTACATGGACAAAACTGGCATCTGAGGATGCTCAGAAGAAAGCAGAAACAAGCTGCAGGTTTGGGTGGGTCCAGAACTGGGCTCAGTCACATTTCCTTTTTGCTTGGATGAGTCTGGTATGCATGTTCACAGTCTATCTCCTTTTGACCTCTCTAGTCCCCACAAACCCTGTCTTCCTTCCCTTCCTTCTCCCTGGCTCTGACCTATTCTATAACTATGTAATTATACTTTCTAGGATCCACTCACTGCACTCTAAACACCTCATGCCTGCTCGTGTCTGTTCCCCTCACCCAGAAGTCTCTTCCTGCCTCACTGCCATGAGCTTCTGCTCATTCTCCAAGGCCTGCCTACAGCATGTCTGCCTCCCTGACAGTTTCCTTAGGGCTGACCCCTCTGGTCCACCACTATTCTCTGTGCACACTATGCTCTCATATGGTCCACTTTGTCTTTTGAGAGAGGATGTCTTATTGGCCGGGAACTTGCCAAGTAGGCTAGACTGCCCTGCCAGTGAACTCCAGGGATCTGCCTACCTCTGGCTCCCCCACACTGGGATCACAAATGTGCACCACCACACTTGGCTTTGTCTGTTTGTTTTTGAGACAGGGTTTCTCTGTGTAGCCCTGGCTGTCCTGGAACTCATTATGTAGACCAGGTTGGCCTTGAACTCAGAGACCTGCCTGCCCATGCCTCAGGAGTGCTGGGACTAAAGGCGTGTGCCACCACCATACCTGGCTCACACTTGGCTTTTTGATGTAGATTCCGGTGATTACCTCATGAGGCAAGCCCTTTACAGACTGAGCTCTAACCCCCCATGAGCCTTTTGTTCCCCTTGTTTGAAAGGACTGGGTTTCAGGGATGCCTCCACTGTTCAGAAATACCACCCTCTCCCCAGGCCTGAAATGCTACCAGTCACTGCCCTTTGCTTGCAGAGGGACTGTGCCACATGTGTGTCCAGACAGGCTGGAGCCACAGCCTGACATGTATGACAGGCAAGGAGGCTTGTGCTGAAGGAGGAGAGGAGAGGCTGTGACAGAGGCCCTGGAGGGGCAGCGTCTGAGCTCCCGTTGACAGGCTCCCAGTGTCTCTGTCGACAAGCCTCTACCTACTGTAGAGGAGGCAGGTGAGGAAAGAGTTCTGGGGAGTTGCTCCTACTCCGGGAGAAACCAAATGATGGCCAGACTGTCTACACAAGTCACAGAATCTAGAGGCTGGTCCCCAGAATCCACCACCTGTCTCCCCAATATACTTCAGCTATTGTCCCAGGCATTGTGCTAGTCACTGGGGATATGACAGCAAAGAACCCAGTCCCTGCCTTTGTGGATGGTGGGTGACATGGCCAGGTAGAGAGGGAGCGGCAAAACTCAATAAACACACAGCTAATAGGAAACAGCTCCCGAGCTCTCCCTGTGTCCCTGGTCCTATGCTGAGGGCTCTGCATGTATTATCTTATTTAATCATCAAGGTGACCTCATGGGTCAGCACTATTTATAGCCACGTTCTTACTCACTGTGCTGCTTGTGGGAATACAGGAGAGTTGCTGGCCCCCTCGGGGAACATGCTGTTGGGGCTGGAGAGAAGGCAGAACTGCAGGAGCCGAGGAGACAGAGAGGGGAAACCGTGCTGAGGACAGCTGGGAGCACTTTTAAAGAGCGGAGTTGGGAGACAGAGTGGAAGCTGCGGAGGTCAGGTGGGAAGAACGGTGTGTCTGCATTCCAAGACTAAAAAGACAAGTCTGACGAGAGAAGGGGTGTTGAGGACAGAGGGCGACAGTGGAATGAAGACTCTGAGGGAGGAGACGATGTGAAGACGGCAGCCCTGACAGGTGAACTTAGCAGAAGGGGGAGCGAGGATGCTCAGCAGATAGACTCTTCTCTGGGGTTCGAGGTCAGGAGTCGGGGAGTGTGGACTGCAGTGACCCGTGAATGCTAAAGATCAACAATGCCGTGACAAGCCAACCAGGGACAACGGCCTCTGAGTGGTGTTGAGCAGACAGACCCAAGAGTCTGGGATCAGGTAGCCACGGTGGCACTGAGGCTGGCATCTGTGGTCGAGGCTAAGCTGCCTAGAAGCACACACAGAAGAGTGGTTGGATGGGCTTAGCTCAGTGTGGGGACGGCTGGGAGACCAGGAGAGCAATGGATTGAAGTGACTGGCTAGCCATAGAGGATGGCAGGCCTGGGGCGCTGGCAGGCACAGTGAGGACGAAGGCCAGGCTAATGCTGCTGGTCAAGCCCCAAGCCACGAGTCATTCATTTTCATTTTTCAGTGCCACTTGCCCAGATCCTCAAAGTCTACAGGGGCAAGCCCCTCTCTTGCCAGCTGAGTAGCATTCCTGAGTCCTCTTGACTCATCTCTTTGTCTTGGCTGCTTCCCATCCAGGTTAGCAGCAAGTCCTGTTAGCACTATCTCTGAACATGCTCTGCCCCCAACCACTTGCCTCCCTCTGCTACCGCCCAGTGTCACGTGACTACTGCATGGTAGATGGCCGGCCTTCACCCTTGTCCTGCTCTCAGACAGGCTGCAGCGGCCCTCCAAAAGGACCCACGTGCCACTCATTCCTCTGACAGGAGCCCTCTCACTGCCTTACCCACGTTTTCACCCCTGGTCATCTTCCTTCCTTCCTGATCCCGTGTACTGATGGCCTCTGGCCACCCTCGGCTGGAGCAGACTTTCCCAGTGTCTGGACCTTTCTCAAGGCTGGCTCTTGTGTGCCCTGGTGCACTTCTTTACAGAGGTCTTGTTGGACTCTTCCATCTCAGCAGGCTTCCTATTCGTTCTCTAGTACATCTTGTAGTGTCCACCAAGGCACACAAGGCTGTCTGGTTCACTGTCTTGCCTCTCCCATGGGCTCTTGCTTGTTATATGGAAACTGAAGCTCTACTTGAACTGTGCAAGCTATGGCTCCCAACACCAAGGACTGTGCCTGACATAGCAGATAAGATCTGATTGAGGAGGTCTGATTTCCACCTTTGCCCAAATCTACAGAGCTGCCCCTATCGGCTGCACATCTTTCCCTATGCCCTTGAAAAAATGGATCAAGTTCTTCCCTCCAAGAACAAGCTGTTCTTTCGAGAACATGCAATGCCCTCATATTCCGTTCAGAGACCTTGCAATGGCCTGTAGGCCTCAGTTTCTTCTGGGACAGAACCTCTTACAGCTCCTGGTACTATGGCCACACTCTTTGCTGCCTTTGGGCGTTGAACTGTTTCCCTGGCCTGTAAGGTTCTTCCTCCAGGTACACATTGGCTTTACCTCTTCCCTCCTTCCAATCTTTATTCAGATCTCACCTAAGCCAGCCCTGACCAGCCTGCTCACCACTGAACCTGTCTGTTCCTGCCACACTCCTTTTCTCCCCCCGCCCCCCCCTCCATATTTACCTTGTTCTAGTTTGTGAGGCAACTTACTCATTAGCTGTTTACTGCCTTCATTTTTCCTGGCAGAGCATAAACCTCACATAATAGGACTGACTGTGAGATGGGCCATTCCAGGCCTAACAGCTGGGTGGGCCTGTTTTGTACTCAAAAATGGCTTTAGGTGACAAAGGCAGAGGGAGGCTTCACCACACACAGAGACAACAGGAGCCAAGCGGAGTGACCATGGGACAAGGAGAGGCAACCCATCAAGGGTCAGGGAGCTGAGTGACAGGTAACAGTGGTCCAGAGCATGGCAAGAACAGGGGCGTGGTTCAGCTGACACTGACATCAGCTCAGGTGTCCTGTTTTCAGTTCTGGCCTCCAGAGCCACGAAAGAGGAACCTTCTAGAACAGCCTCAGGAACCCAATAGAGGTGACTATTACTCTCTGGGCCCTATAGACATGTTCTAGAGAAAGGACCACAATGGTTGGTTTTCTTCTGTTCAGGGATGATACAAATGGCAGTGAATGAGCAGAGGCTGTCCTGTCAGAGGGCCTTCTGGAGACAGGCATATGGTCAGTTCTAGCCAACTATCAGCTACTCTGCAATCCCTTACTGTCTATGGTCTAAGGAAGGAGGTGGTCAAAGACCCCAGTTTCCTATGCTAAGGCTATGCTATGCTTACCCCTGAGCATCTTACCCAGAAGGCCATAGGCCACTAGGCTCCCCAAAAAAGAGATGAACCAATCCTGAACCCTAACCCTATCTCTCTCTTTCAGTGGTAAGCATTGAAGTTGTAAGATAAGGTTGAGCATGTGGTACCCACTGCCACTAGAGTCTTGACGGTGCTCTTCAGGGAAGAAGGGAGGCTGTGTCTCGTAGCTCCTGTCTCAGGAGACTAGATTACATCATGCTCCACACCCACGATGCTAGGTTACATCACACTCTTAGTCACTGCCCCAAGGCGCTGATGCATTAGCACAGGCTGCTCCTGGGATTTCCCATGCAGGCTCCCTTGAGGACTGTGCTCGAAGGAAAGCTCTCTGCCTACCTTTTTGGGGTTCAGGGGTTCCAGCCTTGTGGATAATTTTGGGTGGAGGCTATTATGACAGAACTTTTTTTTTTTTTATTAATACCAGATCAGTCTCCGAATGGAACAGAGGAAGCTAGTGACAACTGGAAAGATCGTGTCTCAATACTCAGGGGAGCTGCTCTACAATTAGACTCTGGTCACAGCACAACACAGATGTAGCGGCATGACAGGGTGTAGCTCTCCTCCTACCTTAGCCCCTCCTCAACCTCTATATGTGTCTAGCTCTGCATATCCAACATGGCCTATTTTTGTTTGTCTCTTTATTTTGTCTTATTTTTGAGACAGGGTCTCACTGTATAGCCCTGGCTGTCCAGGAACTCACTCTGTAGTCCAGGCTGGTCTCAAGCTTACAGAGATCCACCTGCCTCTGCCTCCCAAGTGCTGGAATTAAAGGCATGCACCACCACATCCAGCTTGCGGAGAGGCTATTTTTGAAGTGGTGAGGTCATCTCCCTTTCTCCTCCCTGGAAGGGATAGGATTCAGGGCCCTGGATAAGCTAACCATGCACTCTACCACTGAGCTCTATCACTTTACCTCAATACCACATCCAATTTCTAGAACAGCGCTTAGCATATTGGAGATCCTGTGCATGGGACAAGGGCCTGTCATAGCCATAAACTACAGGGCTACAGCATCTGATTCCCATATCCACACCCAGCATCTTAAAGCTCCCCCATTCTCTGCTGCAATCTGCACCCATGACTGTCAATCCAGGGCTAGAGATTTACTCTGGGTGCTTCTAGCCACACAACAGCTCCCCAAGACCTACACTGCCAACCCTGGTAGGGACACATGTCCTAGAGGTGACCAAGTTCCAGCCCATCTTGCCTCTGCTTTGGAAGCCTTCTTACTGGTTCACATGTGAACTCCTGGTCTTTGAAGTCTTATGATAGCATGCGAGATGCAGTGTCTCCCACGTTACAGCTAAGATCCTAGTTCTGATTCATACTTGTTCTCCCTCCCTCCTCCTCCCCTCCCTCCCTCCTCTTCCCCTCCCTCCTTCTCATACTGCTTTCAGCCTTGACCTCTCTGGAAGCCTTGTGCCTCTGTGACCACAAACCAACAATGATTCACCTGTTTCAAGTCCGTCACCCCTTTCTTAGCAGGTGTGTCTCCTCTCGGCTGTAGGCTCTGTCAATATTAAAGTGTGTGTGGCGGGGTAGGCTCTAAAAGCAATTGTTATCAGTCTCAATTCTGATGGCGTCCTCCTCCTTCCTCAAAGGTGGGGTGCAGGAGAGAGGTCTCCTTTTGAATACAGAAACTGGGAACTTGAAGGCAGATGTGCCCTGGAACCTGCTTTTCCCTGCCTGTTCCGGCTACTTACTCCTGCCTCTGTCCTGGGCTAGGCTACCTCTGACCACCGGAGTCCTCTGGGGTATCACAGCTTCACAGGTGGCTTGCCCATTCCTCCAGCTATACTTAGGAGTAGATGCCATCTTTTCAGCATCCTCCCCTGGAGGCTCGCTTGCGGTTCTCACCTCCTTACATCCCAAATCGGTAACTGCCTCCACTGGCTGGCCTTCAGTCTCAGCTTCCTTTTCTCTTTTCTTGTGAATGGGAAAATAGTTAAAATCAGCCACCCCCATCCACACACCTGCACAGAAACTGTGAACGGGAAAAGTACACTCGGCGTGGTCTCACTCTGAGCTCAGGGGAGGTCCCAGTGCGGTCACGCTGCGTTCTCTAATCTAGATGACCCTTCAGACTATGCTTCCATGAGACAGCCCACTGCTCCGAAGCATCTGTAGCAATCTGAACTGGCCTTGTCTACTTCAGGAACCTGCTGGAGCAATCTACCAGCTCCATAGCGCTGCTCACCCGCATCTCTACGGTACCCCTAACCGTTCATCTGAGCTGTCCATGCTTGTAACTGTGGTCGACTTCCGTGCCCCTTGGGTTCCTACTTGTTTCCCAACCCCTGAAACATTATTTTAAATATCAGTCTCTTCAACTCCCTCCTCTCCATTCCTCTTTACTTTCCCCTGACACTTCCAGTTACAGAACCTTAACTGTACTTAACTCAGTTTTACTTATATGTCTTGTTTCTGTGCCATGTCTCTATTTGAGCATGCGCTCCAATGAAGGCAGGCTGTCTGTCAGATTCTCTCACGGCCAGCAGAGCCTGACACTTAATTGTCACCTGCTAAATACTTGATGAATGAATGGATGTGATGTGGGCTGCACATTACCGCCTACCTCCCCGGTTGCTGTAGAGAGGAAGCGGGATAAGGCGTAGGAAGTCTTGGCACGCCACATTGCTCAATAACTGGCAGTTCGTCCCGTTTCCCTTCCTCCCCTCCCAGTTTTGGTATCAGCCATTCCCTTCGTGCTCAGGGAGTGCCAGGTCAGAGGCAGAGTTGACAGCAGCCCAGAGGGACTCCCTCAGCCTGAGGCTGGGCTCTGCCTGCTCCATGCACTGCTTCTCTGGCTGTCCTCACAGCAGAGCTTTTGATCTGAGGCCCAGGCCCAGCTCTCTCTCCTACAGAACTTATCGTAGTCGATGCCTTATTCTTAAAGGTGCGTGTGTGCTTGCGGTGTCTGGCTGCACAGCCCCTGCCTTTTCCCCAGGGCTCTTGACGGGGATCTTCTTTATTTTTATTCATATGAGACAAGGTCTCATGGATCCCAGGCTGGCCTTGAATTCACCACGCACACTCATGTGTGTGTAGGTGAACGTGCTTATAAAAGTCAGAGGAGGACTGGGCAGCTTGCCTTGTCAGTCTGCCTTATTTCTCTGAGATAAAGTCTTTATTCCACCCAGTCTGTGATCTGCAGCCTTCAATAAAACTGGAGTCAGCAAGTGTGGGTGCAGCTGTGCCTGGCTTTTGCCATGGATGCTGGAATCTGAACCCAGATCCCCATAGTTCTGCTGGACTGGCCCATCTCTCCAGCTCCTGCCTTGAATTTCTTCTGATTCCCCCTTCCTCCACCTCCCGGGTGCTTCCCCCCCCCCCATCCCCAGGTTCCATACCTAATTTTGTTTTTTAAATTTTAATTATTTATTTATTTTTGGATAGGGTCTTACTATGTAGCTCTGGTCAATAACACAGATCCACCTCCCTTTGCCTCCTGAGTGCTGGGATTAAAGGCATGGGTCACTAATTGGCCTTCTAAGCCTAGTTTCCTGCTGTGCTGGGAACTGAATTTAGAGCACTGTGCATGCTAGGCAGGCATCCTACCAACTGAACTACATCCCCAGGCCTTTGACCAGGGCTCTTCTGGGACCTCCAGGTTATTGTCATGTACTTTGGCCATACTTTATTCCAAAGAAAGCAAGAAGACACCATCCACCAGAGAATGTGGCTGCGCCACGTGTAGGGAGGGTCTTGGGCCTAACCAAGGATGCTCTGAGTTGCCCCAGGAAAGTCTCCTGCATTCTTCATGGTGTCACCAACAAATACCTCATTCTACGTGTCTAATCCTGTCCCATGGACATGGCTCCAGAGTGGCAGACTTGGTCTGGGCCCACAATGTACACGGGATCATCCACATGTATGATGGAATCGTCATACATGCCTAGAGAACAGGCTTGTGGCATAGGGACAGATTGCAGCTGAGTGGTTTGGTGCTTCTCTAGCACATATGAGGACCTGGGTTCAACTCCCACCACTGGAAAAAAAGGCTCTGGTCAGTGTGCTGATCAGCTTGAATTATCAACTTGACACACCTAGAATGCCTGGTCTCAATGAACTATTGTGTACGTTGGTTTGGCCTATGGGCATGTCTGTGGAGACTGTCTTAATTAAGATAACTGATACTATGGGAAGACCCGGCCCACTGTGGGCGGCACCATTTCTTAGTCAGGGAATTCCTGGACCATATGAGAGTGAAGCAATCAAGCTAAGCATATGCAAGTAAGCAAGGAGGCATGACACATCCATTCTCTCTCTGCTCTTGAGCAGCTCCATCAAGTTCCTGATGCCTTGACTCCCCATATAGTGGATCATAAGCAGGAGCTAAAGTCAGCCCTTTATTCCCCAGTGTCAGGGTATTTTATCTCAACGACAGACATGAAACTAAGAGAGTCAGTGTGATGTGATCACTAGAAAGTGGCCTACTTGGAGCATTGGCTATTATGAAGAAAGTCTTCTGTCAGGCCACCCCTAGAGGAAGCACACACTCTATTTGTGGGGTTCCCTAAAGGGAGTGGAAATCAATGGACCTGACTCAGGAGAGGTCCACCAGGTCGGAAACCTGCTCCTGTGAACGCCTCATGAGGGCAGAGACCTGAAATCGTGTGACCACCAGCTCCAAATCTCTGGGGAAATAGTGCAGAAGAGAGGCTTCATTTGTTCTGGGTGCCTCTGGAAGGCACAGTGAGGACCACAGGGGAAGTTACGGGGCTCAGGAGTTTGGCTCTTTTTGAGTTACTGAGGAGAAAAGCACTCTGCTAGGGACTCCTCAGGATTCTGGCCACAGAAACGCTAGGTTTGCCAAGCTCAGGAGAGTGGCAGGCACCATGCTTTCCCTGGGCTCACTCTGGGCTGACAGGAGTCTCAGCTCCCAGCCTGGTCTGGGTGAAGCACAGTTAGGTGGGTCACGGGAACTTTCCCGTAGGGACATCCACAGTTTGGATTAGCTGTTTTCTCTCTTTAAAAGGAAAACCCTGGAGGGAGGGAGGAGGCAAGAGGGAGGGAGGGAAGAGGAGACTATTTCTATCCTGAACATCTATCCGAAAGCTCTGGTGTTTTGCCAGGATTTAAGCATGGTATACACAAGGCTGTTAAAAATAATCCCTTGACTGAACAGAAGGCGTGGGAGAGGGGATGGCCAGGCGATTTTGCTAGAGGGTGGGAGAGGTGGGCAAGGACAAGGAATGTGTACCCAGAGACCCTGGGAAGGGTTTTATTTCAGAAGAATTATGTAGGCTCAGAGGGACTAAGGGCCAGGGAAACTCAGCTTTTCCAGGAAGAAAGCCCCTAAGTGCCGGGTAGGACATGAACAGGCTGTTGGGGCTGACGGGTTCTCCCAGGACCGACTCTGCCCTTTCTCAGTCCTGAATGCCAGCCTAGCAGACCAAAGGTCAGAGGAGACGAACAGCAGGAAGCCAAGAAAGGTTCCTAGAGCTCAAAGGCAGAGGCCAGAAAGAGGCCTACTGGGTGCCGCTATTGGGGGAGCTGATGATTTGACCTACTGGGTGCCGCTATTGGGGGCACTGATGATTTGTGGGAAGGCTTGCAGACTTCTCTTTTCATAAGCAGACATATAACTCAAGTGGAATTATTTCATATATCTTGTCCCATAACTCACTTTAGAAACTTTTAAACCATAAATTAAGGTGGGTGGTGTCCATCAATACAGTTGGACACCACCACCATTTTCAGCGTACACACTGTCATGTGGTCAGGCTGCTCGAGTCGTTCTTGGCTGAGAGACATCTACTATTAGGTTGCTTTTCATGTTTTTGCTGTTATTATAAACAGACTACTACAGGCATGCTGCAATGCTATATGCACCCAGGATTTCCCCCTTGTGTTAATATTTAGAAGTAGATTATTGAATCTAATAAAATCCACATTTTATATCCTGTTATACACTCCCCATGCTGTCGCCTTTCATTTTGAGAGGACAAAAATCTGTTTTCTCCTAATTTTTGCTAATCTCTCTGGTCTTTCTTTGGTCCCTCCTCCTTCTTTCTACACTTAAAGTTTTTAATTATTATTATTATTTAATTGCTTATTTGTTTTACATTTCAAATGTTGTCCCCCTTCCCAGTTCCCCGTCTGCAAATCCCCCCATCCCATCCCCCCTTCCCTTTGCCTCTAAGAGGGTGCTTCTCCACCCACTCACCCACTCCCACCTCACCACTCTAGCATCCCCCTAAGCTGGGGCATCAAGTCTCTACAGGACCAAGGGCCTCTCCTCCCACTGATGCCACATAAGGCATCCTCTGCTACATATGCAGCTGGAGCCACGGGGTCCCTCCATGTGTACTCCTTGGATGGTGGTTTAGTCCCTGGGAACTCTAGGTGGTCAAGTTACTTGATGTTGTTTTTCTTATGGGGTTGCCATCCCCTTCAGCTCCTTCAGTCCTTTCCCTAGCTCTTCCATTGGGGTCCAATTTTTATTATTTTTAAAAATGTGCGATTGGAGATAGCAGGATCGGAGCTCTTGGATCCCTCTTTAGCTGGAGATCAAGACAGCCGTGAGCGAGCCTCTGTATATGAGTGCTGTAACCTGAATTTGGGCTCTCTACCAGAGCAGTACATGTTCTTAACCGCTGAGCCATCTCTGGCACTTTTCCTCCTGTTATTTATAGAACCGTAACAGCTCAGCTGTCAGGAAACAAAGACTTCTAGTGTTTCTTCCTATCACTCTCCAGCGTGTGTCAAACTCATGCACCTCGCACCACACTGTCAGCCACGTCCCTTAAATATCACTGCTTGAGTTTGCAGACTTCATCAAAAAGCATCATTCAAGGAATTCTGACTCAGGATTAAAACAGAATCTCCAGAAAGTTCTTAAATAGCCCCGACACATTTTTGCCATTTTGTACTACTGTTTATGTAAAGTAGCATTCTTAGCACTGATAACTATAAAATCAAAATATTGCTCAACTCTGAAAAACGCTGAAGATTCTCTATGTCCTGAAGTATGGCGCATCCACCTCATTAGCATGTAAATTTGTTTTAACCTTTAGTAAATGGCAAAATTATATGTATAGCAAAGAATTATTTTAAAACAAATTTATGATTTATTATCAGCAAATGTTCATTTATGTCTTCATTTTATCTTTTTTAGCAGATCGAGTGCAGATTTTTCAAGAAAGGTAAGTAGGGACTCCCAAAGGTGTGTGTGTGTGCGTGCGTGTGCGAGTGCGTGTGTCTGTGTGCGTGTGTGTGTCTGTGTGTGTGCGTGTGTCTGTGTGTGTGTGTCTGTGTGCGTGTGTCTGTGTGCATGTGTGTGTGTGAGGTCTGTATGTATGTGGGGGGGGTCTGTGTGTGTGTACACAAATGCACACGCACATGTGAAGGTCAGAGGACAACTTGTAGGAGTTAAGTTTTCAGTCAGGTTCTCTTCTTCCACTATGGGGTCCCAGGGACTGAAATCAGGCGGTCAGGTATAGCGGTGAGCATCTTTACGCACTAAGCCATCTTGCTGACTCAGGTTTAGCAGTGAGCATCTTTGCCCACTGAGCCATCTTGTTGACCCAGAAGCTTGTGTCTTTCAGAGCGGGTTCTAAACTCTTTTTAAGTTGCCTGTAAGCACTCCTAGGACCTGACCCTGGGGGACCTCTCCCAGCACTGTGAGATGAAATGCCATACCCCAACCAGCTCGTGTGTTTTTTCAACTTGCATGGCCCCTCTTCGAGAACATGTACCCTGCTACCTTCAACTGCGCAAATCCTGCGACCATCTTTAAGATGTGACTAGGAAATCCCCTCCCTCAGAAATCCTTTTCCTACGTCCCCCACCAGAGCCAGCTTCCTCCAGGGGCTGTCTTGGCCATACCCCTCCCTGGGCTGTAGTCACTGAGTAGGGAGGAGACACAGTGTTAGACACATTGCTAACCCAGGCTGCTGAGGGCTCAAACGTGGCTTTCCTCCAGTGTCTCTGAGGAGAGACAGGACTGAGGTGTGGCTTGTAAGACAGTAGTGGTCAAGAGGAGGTCAGGAGAACAGGAAAGACTCTGCATGGCTCTGGATGTGTGTAGCCCTGAGGGGCCCATGAATGGCATAGGTCCACACACTCAGGACTGACATACATATCCCACGCACTCACAAGTCTAGCACCCATCCCTCCCAGATGAGATGCAAAGGCAAAGGCAGGAAAGGAAAGCGTCTACTGAATGATGGGGAGACACCGCTCCCAGCATGCCCCCGGTCTCTCTTGGTCTTCTAACACCACAGGCTGATGACTAGAATG
The DNA here is from genome assembly GCF_978045245.1 of Mus caroli. NCBI lineage: Eukaryota > Metazoa > Chordata > Mammalia > Rodentia > Muridae > Mus > Mus caroli. Next base: position 38,840,995 of record NW_028227261.1, on the reverse strand, counting down.
AGGCCAAGTGGTTCTACAAAGAGTCACAGCAGCAGGGGTGTGAGCCTGGAAACTCACATTAAGGAAAAAGGCCTTCTTTGGCCCCTGGGTTTAACCAGGTGTCTCCTTCTTGTGTTCCCGGCACCCTGCACTCTCATAGTTATGAGTGTGCATCAGATGATGTGACTCCACTTCTGGCCTGAAGTTTGGGGGTTTGAGTTAGTCCTTTTCACTGTACCCAACATGATGCCTGGGAAATGGGAATGCTTCTAAAATAAGGAATGAGAGAGGGTGGGGAAGGTGAGGAAATAGGCCTGCCCTGGTCAGTTTGGTGATAGCTGATTAGACATGGCCACGGACCACTCTTCTACTACATCAGGAGCAGCGCCTATCCTTGGAAACAGCATTCATGGTGATGTTGCTCTCAGGAGGGAGAAACTGGATGTTGGTGTGTGCATCTCTAGGCAGCCTCAAGCTCAGCATCTCCTAGAGGAGAGCTTAGCAGCTGGCTCCAAGGTTCGTCCATCAGGGTCAGCAATTGGCTTCCTGATCTTGCCAGAAGCCCAAAACTGGAGTCCTGGCTCACAGCTCCGTTTCATGCAAACCTGCACCAGCCACCTGCTGTGTCCTTCCCTGACATCCCATAAACCCACCCTTGCCCCATTACTCCTTCCCAGGCCCTCCTTCCCAGGCTCACCTCCTGTAATCCACTCTCTCCATTTTAGGCTCTTGTCGTCCGATGCTGTCCCTCCCTCCTTGCTTTCAAACCTTGGCTGACTTCATAGTGCAAGTGTCTCAGTATGAAGCTTTAGGCTGGTGGCCACCTGAGACTTACACTCCAGGCAAGCCAAATTGCTTACACATGTGTCTCCTTCCCTTTGTGTGAGTCCTTTCCTAGAGTCTTTGCCTGGAGAGCTCGCTTATTTTATTGTATCTTTATATTCTTTAATTTTAGTTTTTAAAATTTGTATGTGTGTGGGTGCTACACCTTTATGTATGAATGCCTGGTACCTTCTTGGAGGCCAGAAGAGGGTATCAGATCTCTTGGAACTAGAGTTACATACTGTGTGGTGCAGGGACTTGAGCTCTGGCACTCTAGAAGAGCCATCTCTCTAGCCCTTGTATTTTAATTTTCATGACATAAGAGTTGTGCATATCCACGGGGTATGGTGTACTTTAATACATGCAGGAGATACACAATGATCGGGTCAGTGTAACTGACATAATCCCTCTGTCGACGTTTGTGCTGGACCATGACTTCCTCTCTGCTGTTTCCATGCACACACTGTTGTCCTCGACCATAGCTACCCTACTGTATGGTAAACATATTCCTTCTAACATCTGCTCCTGTATCCGTTAGTCATCCTTCTTCTACCTCCATTCCCTTCCCAAGTCCTGGAAACCACAGCCCACCTCTGCTGCCCAGAGATCAGTACCCTCGCTCCCACATGTAAGTGGTGAACGCGAACTGGGCCAGACTCCTTTTGTTACCATAGTGTCCTCTAGTTCCAGCTGAGTGGCTGCAAGCGGCAGGATTGCATTCTTTGTGATGGTTGACTGATGCTTCACGGTGGACATGTTCCCGGTTTTCTTTATTGACACGCCCATCCACAGCTCAGGCTGCTTTCCCGTGTTGACTATTCCCATGTAGTAAACACGGGAATGTGCACACCCCGTGGAGTCACACCAGTGGTGAGGCTGCTGTTTAGTGTGAGATGCTACTTCTGTTTTGTTCCCTTTTAAATTCTTAACATCCTTTTTAAAAATTGGGAGTAGCTTACAGCATGGAGGCTGGCTAACCACCGGCTCCATTTCTGTTCTCCACGTTGCAGTACTGGTTACATTCCTGTCACAGGAGAGAGTTGTCCCTGCTCCACACTCTCACTAGCATTTGTCATTTTCTGTCTTCTGGGTAACACTCGTTCTAAGAGGGGCCAGAGGACTTCTCAGAGTGGTTTCAATTTGTGTTTCCCTGGTGATTTGTGATGTTGAACATTTTTTCCCATACACTTGTTGGCTATTTGTGGCTTTGTTGTTACTGTTGTTTTCTGTTTGCTTGCCTGCTCGTTTGAAACTGAGTTTCACCATGACAGAGGCCAGGTTGTTCTCAAGCCCACAATCCTCCTGCCTCAGTCTCCTGAGTGTTGAGATTAAAAATCTGTTCCCCACCTGCCTCATTGTTACTTGTATAATGCACCTTTGTTTGTCTTTTGAGACAGGGTCTTCAGTGCCAAAAGCTGGCCTTGAACTCTTGATCCTCTTACCTCATCTCCCTAGTGCTTGGATTACAGGCTGAACACCATGCCTAGCTTGTGTACTTATAACAAGCACGGGTCTTGGGGTTGGTGAGATTGCTCAGCAGGTAAAGATTCCTTCTTACCTGAGTTTGGTTCTCAGAACCTACATAGTGGGAGGAAAGGACTGAGCCCACGCGCGCTGTCCTCTGACCTCAATACACATGCTGTTGAATAGGTGCATGCAGTAAATAAGACATCTCTTAAGGAAGTGTCTATCTGGGTTAGTCATCCATTTTTACATCAGTTACTTCCTTGTCAAGTTGAATGAGATCCTTATAAGTTCTGGAGATTAATTTTCTGTTGACACGGCTTGCAAATGTTTTCTCTCGGTTTGCAGGCTGTGTGGAAGCTTTCCGCTTTGCTACAATCCTGTCGGTTAGTCATCTGCACTTGTTCCCTATGCCTTTGGGATTACATCCAAAGCATTTTTAATTAGGCCAATGTCCTGGAGCGTGTCTCCTGTCTTCTAGTAATTTCATTGTCCTGGGTTTATGCTTAAGTCTCTGGTCCATTTTGAATTCACTTTTTATATGGTGAGCAACAGTGATCTGGGTTGTTTTGTTTTGTTTTTTAAATACAAGTGGATATCTGGGTTTCTCAGCACATAACTCAAGAGTTTCCTCTAACAGGTGCTCTGGCTGGCTGCCTTGTTCAAAATTCCGCTGGCGGTAAGTATGCAGGGTTGTCTCTGCGCTGTATACTCTGTCCCACTGAGCTATGGGTTGTTTTTAAAACCAATATTACGCTGTTCTAGTGGCTACAGCTTGTACTTTTTGTTGGTTCATGAGACAGGGTCTGATGGTGTAGCCCAGGCTAGCCCCCAACACACAGAGATCCACTTGCCTCTGCCTCGAAAGTGCTGGAATTAAAGGCTGCATCATTATGCCTGGCCAGCTTGTTTGCTTGTTTTTAACTCATTCTTCTGGTCTCCCCCTTATAGTATACACAACGGGGATGTCAAAACTGTGTCTACTCGATGGCACCCGGTCAGTCTGAAGGCTTTCTTCACTCTTTTACATGTTTTCTGTTCTGTTATTTCCTCTTCTCTTATCTGATCAAATCCATTCTATTATCCAGGCCTACAACTGCATTTTTTATTTTATTTACTGACTTCATTAGCTCCAAGGTTTCGGGTTTTTTGTTTGTTTGTTTGTTTTCTTATTCCTTTAAGATCCTCTTTTTGCTTACTTTCTCTCTCCTATCAGGACCGTCTTTGTGCTAATCAGGCTAGGTGCCTATCAATGTCTGAAAGACACAGGGGCTAGGCTGGATCAGTGGATCTCTAAGGAGTCCTTATTAGTGTGCAAAGGGTTAACCGGTGTCTTTGAAGGGCCTCTGGGGACTAGTTTACCCAGGGGTAGGCTAGCCCTGTTGCTTCCCAAGGCAAAAGGTGGGTGGGCTGAGTTGAGCTCAATTGCTTCTTGGGAGCATCATGGGGAGTTGGGGGTGATGGTGGAATGAGTCACTCAGATAGGCTGCCTCCCCAAGCCTGAGGGTGCGTGAATGGGACCTGATCAGTCAGGGACCAGCAGGTAGGGAAACCTGGCTTTCCTAAGGCCCTCAACAGGATGAGCTGCTGTAAGGATTGATGGCCTAGCTGCTTTTAAGAGAGACCGAGGATGGCCTGGTGGCACTTCTTGCTTTTCTTTTGGAACACTAGGAGGGCGGTTTCTATTGTGGGAGGGGCACAGGCCTGCTAACCAAGCCCATCAGCTGAGTTGCTCAGGTACTTCCTGGGTTTAGGGAAGGTGGAAGTGGGGATAGAGACAACGGGTTGGGTTGGCTGAACTGCTGAGAACCTTGGCTCTGCTGGTCACAAGACTATTGTGGAGTCTCACCATAGCGCTGTGCAATCGATGCCTGGCGTTTTAGTGGGCACAGTGTGGGCTGGCTTCACTCTCCGTGGCCAACAGTGGGGAAACCTGGGAGCTCCCCTCAAACACTCATTTATCCATTCTTACCAGGTTCTGACGATGTAGCTCAGGCTCTCTACGAACTCACCAAGTAGCTGAGTTGGCCTTGACCTTGCCATTCTCTTGCCTCGGGCTCCTAAGTGCTAGGATTATAAGTACAAACCCCAGGCCCTATCTCCAAACTGGTGCTGGGTACCTGGCTAGTTTTTATTTATTTTCCCACCAGCAGTGAGCAGAGCTCTCACCTCTCGTAGGAAGATTTCTGCATGCAGTTTAGTGAGATGCCCTGAGGAAAGCAAGCTCAGCCCACTGTCCCTGCGTGACCACACTGCCCACTCATGGCAGCTCTTGGACGGTGACGATTCTTATTTGTTACAGTTCCCAGAACTCTGCAGAGGCCTTGCTGAGGCCTCAGGGGCTGGAGAGGGACAGAACTGACCTATGTCCCCTGGGCTGAGGAGGAGGGTGAAGGGTCACCATGGGCAGGGCAGGACGGCATTTTGGGAGGTGCAGATGAGGATGGAGGCTGAGTTCTGGCTCCACAGTTGATGGGGAGGAAGTTTTCTCCTATGCTCCGGGGATGCTCTGCAGGGAGCTTCCAGAATTAAGTCCACATGCTGTGTAGACTCAATCCCAATTCTAGGGGCAACCTTGAATTAATAAGCCACACTTTTCCTGTTCCCCCTCATCCTTTTTTTGGCATTTTTAGAGAGGGTCTTGCTACGTAGCACAAACTGGCCTTGAGCTCCTGGCAACCCTCCTGTGTCACCACACGTGGCTCCATTTTAATTCTTTCTCTTGTCAGACTTGCAGAAGCAGAAATGGCTCACCCTCAGCCTGGAGCTTTTCATGACTCTCCAGAAGAAATGTCAACAGCCTTTTGTTTGGGTGAGCACGCCAAGACTAGCCCAGAGGACTCTCTTTAGATGCACTTGTGTGTCTGTCCTTCTGCACCAAGTCACACACAAGCTGGCTCTTCTGATGCTCCAAAGCTGCCATTGGCTCCTTGAATAGCCTACTGAGCTAACTGTGCATCGGCCTCCATCCTGGGCAGGACTGAGGTCTCTTCAGTCTCCCTCTCCCCACTCAGCAGCCAATCCAGGGCCAGGGTGGGGTGCTCAACTGAGCCCCCACCTTTACAGTTTTACGTAAATTTCATCAGAACCCTTTGATCCAACTAAAGTTTACTTCTCCCAGATGTTGCAAAACAGCTATCTTGGCTGCATTTTTAAAAATTGTCTTCCCAATGTCTGGTGTAATTCTTGGTACTCAATAAAAAAAAAATGAATTCTGGGCTGCTAAGATGAATCCTGGGGTAAAGGGGCCTGTGCCCAAGCCTCATGACCTGAGTTCAATCCCGAGGACCCACAAAGGGGAAGGGGAAACACACACACACACACACACACACACACACACACAAAATCAACCAATCAATCTAAAAATATGTTTGAGCCATTGAGGGAGTTCCCTAACATCAGTGTTTGAGGGAAGAACGGTCTACACTTAATACATTCTCAGTCACTTCAGCTTCTCTCCACTGTTGATGCTGGTGGTGCTGATGGGCACTGTGGTGCAGTGGCCTGGACATAGCAGAGTGCACAGGTAGGTCACGAGAATGCCAATGCTTGCTTGCCTCACCAAGCCCAGGTCAGGAGCATGGTGGGGGGACAAGAATGGGAGGTGACCTCAGATCAGTTGGTAAGGGGTGATAGGAGGTAAATTGAGGATGAAGGTTAGACAGGAATAAGTGAGGACTCAGGAAGGAACTTCAAAGTATTATAAAAAGAAATGTACAAAGAGCTATAGAAGCCCGATGATGAGTGAAACGTCACCTACCAGGTGACATCTGAGGTGGCGTTGTAAACATAAACACAAAGGGACACAAAGCATATTGTGTGTGGACAGTGCACCATCGTGAGTGCTGGCTTCACTCACCCAGTGCCCCTTTTCCCACAGTTGAGGGGAGAGGTCTGCCTGCAGCACAGTCCTGTGAGAAGAGTTCTGCAGTCCATGGTGCCGCCAACACTCGAGCTGCTTGTTAAAGTAAAGCGATGGCTCTTAGGGACAAGACTGGGAGACATTCCCTGCTGAAGAATGGCATGCACAATGAACGGGTATCAAAGAGGGGTTTTCAGGGCAGTGCCCGGAGGTTAGGTACCTGGAGACATCATTCTCTGACAGCTCTGTCAGGTGGTCAAAAAGGCTTAAAAAAAAAACCTCTAAATTATAAGTTATCAGTTGCATCCTGTGTGGCTGAAGATGCCAACAGCCACTTTCCTGCTATGCACAGCATTCCTGTATCAACAGTTGCCAATCACCTGGGTTTGTGTGTACAGTCTACACAAGTCCTGACAGCTCCTGCCCAGAATATATTACGGGAAGGTGTATGCGTGAGGAGTGGAGGCAGGCAGGGGGTGAGGTCAGAGCAGCAACAGCATTTCCTGCCCCTGACTGAGCCCTGACTGCAGGCCAGCCCCCAGGCCATGAGTTACGGTCAGGATGGCAACTGCCTAGGTGGTAGGGATCGCTGTCTCCACTCTTTTTTTTTTTTTTTTTTTGGTTTTTCGAGATAGGGTTTCTCTGTATAGCCCCGGCTGTCCTGGAACTCACTTTGTAGACCAGGCTGGCCTCGAACTCAGAAATCCACCTGCCTCTGCCTCCCAAGTGCTGGGATTAAAGGCGTGCGCCACCACCGCCTGGCTTTTTTTTTTTTTTTTTTGGTTTTTTGAGACAGGGTTTCTCTGTGTAGCCTTGGCTGTCCTGGAACTCACTTTGTAGACCAGGCTGGCCTCAAACTCAGAAATCTACCTGCCTCTGCCTCCCAAATGCTGCGATTAAAGGCGTGTGCCCCCACGCCCGGCTTGCTGTCCCAACCGCAGACAAGGTTGAAGCTCGGCTTGACTGAGAGACCTATGCAGGGTCACATGGCTCAGTAAGTGGGGAAGCAAGGTTGAGACCCAGGTTTGCCTGGCTCCAAACCCATGTCTTTTTTTCCCCTGTGTGGACTGAGAAAGCCAAGGTTCCAGCTGCATTCAGTCTTTGCTAGGACAACATAATGAGCCACTGTGAGCCTGGTCAAGGCTGGTTCCACCCACAAAGATCAATGAACCCACGGTGAGGTCATGGGGCAAAGATGTCCCCCCATTCTGACCAGCAAACATCATTATGGTGCCAAGAGACAATCTGAGCATGGCCAGATCACCTCTGCTCAGCTACCAAGCCCCCCGTTCCTCCAAACACAAGGTAACCCCCAGAAAAGATCTGAGATATAGCCAGTAACTAACCCAGTCATGTCCTCCCCCATGGGGGGCATCTCTGAGTGTTCTCCAGCTGAAGGGAACAGGGGATCCACAATTGTAAACCATTGTCTCCAGGTGACTCTGACTATCCAGCCTCCAAGCCCTGCCTCTAAGGGGGCTTATGGCTGGACAAAATGACTGCTGCTCACAGAGGCTGGCTCTGGGATTCTGTGGCCGAGACTGGTTGGCCTTTCCTTCTGTGTGAGGACTGGGCCAGAGATGAGACAACCAGGCTTACCCTCTCTCCCCGGCCAGTGCCTTCTGTGCAGAAGCTCTGCTTGGGCACCTGCTGACCCTAAAGCCCAGGCTCTCCCCTAACAACCTGAGGCTGCAGTAGACAGAGCTGGAGGGAGCCTGACCTTCCTGACAGCAGCCTCCCTCCCACCTCCCCCAGCATCGTGGGTTCTGTTCTGCCTTTTTTACATTTGTCTTCATTTCCCCTGAATAAGACTGGCCATGCCAGGCGTGGTGGCACACACCAATCCCAGCACTCGGGAGGCAGAGGCAGGCAGATTTCTGAGTTCGAGGCCAGCCTGGTCTACAAAGTGAGTTCCAGGACAGCCAGGGCCATACAGAGAAACCCTGTCTCGAAAAACCAAAAAAACAAAAAACAAAAACCACTGGCCGTAAGCAGGGTACCATGGGCTCACGGTGCCCACTCCAACCAGTGGTCATTCTTATTGCCTCCTACCTCCAGAGCAGGGGAGACCTGGAGCCAAGTTCACCGGCTAGCAGGGGTACTTGTGAACGTATTGATCTCTGAGACAGGTACAAGGACATGGACAGGGGCTGGCCAGGAGCACTCCAAGGGGGAACAGATTCTGAACAAAGTCCTAATTCTGTTGGTCCTGGTGGTGTGCACGGGGTGGCCGGAGTGACAGAGACTAAGGTGGCAACAGCCTTTTACTTGGCCAGAGCTTGGTGTTCAGTTACCTTGGAGGTAGGTAAGAGATCAGGACCAGAGGTCACATCAGGCCCCCCAGAGATGGCTTCTAAGCCCAGGCCCCAAGCACATGCCTTACCCCTTTGGTGGTCCTGCCCCACTGGGTGCCTGCTTCTTAGGGTGAGCTCTGCAGCTGGCCCTGGGCCCAGATGTTCTACCTGGAGGGTTGCATAGCAGAGTGACGGCGGTGTCTGTCTTTCAGCTATGTCAACTCATTCGTTTGGCTATGGGGAACCTGATCTGAGCCCTCAGAACCAGGGTGGGGAGGGAAAAGGGGATGAGGTCTGTCTCAACACAAGAGGAGCAATGATGCCCCGAGCTGGCTGCAGGCTTGACTCTGTGCTTTCATGATGCTGTCAGGGGTCAGGCACCTGCCTTCCCTACCAGAGGCTGTCCTCTAACTACTTCTTTTTATTTTATTTTAAGCTGGCCTAGCATTCATTATATAGCCTAGGCTGGTTCTGAACTTTCAAAATCCTCTTGCTTCAGTCTCCCCAAGTGAGAATTACAGATGTAAACCATGAAGCCCAGCTCCCTTGCAGAAATGGGGTATTATCAGGCAGAGCTGAGCAGAGTTTCCAGGACAGGCAGGCATGAGCTACAGTCCCGCCCCCCCCCCCTGGGGAGAACTGGGGTCTAGGGCAGGTTTCTCTCTTCTATCACTGGCCATTTGTGGAGGCCATGCAGATGAACAGGAAAAGTGGGCAACTTCCTGAGTGCGGTCAGCCATCCTGTTTTCCACCCTGGAGACTTGAGTAATGGGTGGGACAGAGACAAGAGCTCCCCCTCTGAGAGGAGCCCAGGAGTGCAGCACGGTTTGCAAGCAGGCAATCACGCTCTTGCTTTCAACAGCTTTCTCTCCTCACGCGCAGCAGAGCTCCCCACGTGGGGATCTTGTACCTGAACCAAAACAAGCAAAGCTGCTAATCTGACGAGATCAGTCTTCAAATACCACAGGAATGTAGCCCGCCTGCTCGCACCAGGGGTTGGGCCAGCTGCTAAGCGCCCCGGGGCTCCTGCTAATTGGCGGCTGGGAGCCTGGAGCTGGGTCTGCTGAGGAAGAAGCTGCCCTCAGCAGTGTGTCTGGTCTTCCTACTGAAGCCTTAAACTTCCTACCACACTTCAGTTACAGGCTGACCTCTCCTCGCTCTCGTTTAAAGGCCTTAGAGGCCGCTGGCCTTTCCAGGGTATACAAGCTGGGATAAGTGTCTCCCTGCACTACTCAGCAGGCACACAGGTCCCACCCTCTTCCTGAGCCTGTGCTCTTCCCAGCATGGTCCGATGATTCTCAAGGTCTGCGAAGGACCAAATGGCTCTGTTCTCTACACTTCGGTGGTTCTGTCCCAGCATGATAACTGTACAAAATACAGCAAAGAAGAACCGCAGGGACACTAAACACCCGTAGAAAATGTAAGCCCCGTCTCAATTAGACTCATCAGCATAAACTCACTGTGATTGCTGTGAAAGTCTCCAAACCTTTAGTCTGTCTGTGGAAAACTGTGACGAGGACCAGGTTGTATCATTTTTCATCTCAGTATACACCACAGATTCTAAGATGACTGATACCCAGTCTGGGTCATTCTGTTGAGGCTGCTGCCTGCCTCACCCTCAGGTGGAAGTTCCCCAGGCCCTGACCTGGGCAGCTGTGACGAGCATAGCAAAAACGCCTTTTAGACATATAAAAATAACTTAGTCAGGATCCCATTACACCCAAGGCTGCACCTGATAACCAGAACTCAGTGACGTCACTCATTCAAGATAACCAGATCCGGAACCCCATGATGTCCCACCAGACAAGTATATAAGTCGAGATCAAGAGCAATGATGTTCTGAACATCTAGAGAGACATCACCTTGATCTGCCCTGTGGCGGGGCGTCTCCACCAGAATCAGAGACTTCTGTAAAGACTGGACCTGACCATCAGCTAAGGTGAGCAGCCTTGGAGAGAGAGGCTTCGGGACCATAGGCAGGAATCTGGAGTGTGATCCTTATGCAGTGACCTTCAGCAGGGTAAAATACTCCGTCTGCTATACCAACTGCATGCTTCTGCCTTCTTGCTTTCCACAGCAGCTGTACTTTGCTTTGGGAGCAGTGACAAGATTGAAGCCTAGCGCACGCACAAACTCACAACCAGAGATAGCAAGCACACAGTGGGTCAGTCATAAGTCCCATGCTAAACTGCATGACTCTCCAGGCCTCTAAGAAAGGAGGCCTTTCCCAAAACAAACAAAGGAACAACAACCCACAAGTCCAGCCATCTACTAAAGTCTCCCTGTGAAGGCTAGGAGACTGACTGGGCATGTAGCTTTAGGGCCTCTGAAGGAGTTACTATAAGGGTAAAGTTAGTTACACTGGATGCTAAAGAACCACGTGGGGACAGTGGGAAGTGGATGGCCAACCAGACTCAGATGACGGCAGTTCAAGCCCTGGTCAAGGACAGGTGTTGCCCTGGTGGTCAGGCAGGCAGGCAGGCAGGCAGGCAGGCAGGTAGCTTTCTGCACTCCTCAAAGGAGTCTGGACTCAGTGTGCCCCTGCTCTTTTCAGAGGGTAGCCGGGTACCCAAGGGCGTGGTGGTAGAGGGGAACCAATCAAAAGCAGTTAACCCATCCTCGAAACAAAAGGAAAGGAATGTGCATGCCCCCAAAAGGTGCATGGTTCAGAGCCTCAAAATAAAGGCATAGGGTGGGGCTGCTGAACCTGGTTCTGGCTCTGTGCTACAGAAACCTCTAACAATTGACAGCTTTCCCATCTATAAAATGGTCCTGAGAGCACTTAAGGCTGTTGTGTAGAGCCCGAGGTCAAGGACAGTGTCCAGCATTGTGCTGGCTTGCAGTGGGTTCTCTAACAACTGGGACATAGCTCCTGCATGGCTGACTGCTGTAGGGGGTTGACCTCCCAGATCTACAGACATATATGGCACCTGTGGAAGGAACCACGGGCAAACAGTGACCGCACACAGCCATCCAGGGACAGGAGAAACCAGAACCCAGGGGAACAAGGACAGAAGGAAGACCCAGGTTTCCCTCAGTGGGAGAGGTCAGAGGAGGTGGTCGGGGTCGAGGGTGGGGGGCTGACTTCAGAGAAGAGAGTCTATAGATTTGGGGAGGTCTGGGATGCAGCAGCTGCTTAAATAAGCAGGTGGAGGAGGGAGAGCCCAGAGGTTTGCTCAGGCGAGAGTTACTGAGACCTGTGATGTGGTCTGATTCAGTGTAGTCGGAATCTGGGGAACACTGGGTTTGAGATGATTTTGAGTCATCCAAGTGGAGCTGTCCCTCAGGAAGCTGGGTCTTTGTGTTGGAGAGTTGTCACTAGCTGAAGCGGGGTGAGAAGGGAGGGTGGCCACGCAGAATACAACAGGAACAGTGTAGTGTGCCTGCAGTGGAGCCTCAGGACTCCTCCGAGTCAGAGGTCAGAGGAGGGAGGCAGGAGACAACTCAGAGTTTCTAAGGAAATGGAGAGCCACCGTGAAGAGAGCAGGCCAGCTTCCTAGAGCATTTGGCCTCGAAGACCTTCTGATGGACAACAGCATTTACAGGAAAGAGGTGTGGGAAAGGACAGATGATACAGGTCCAGAGTTAGCAGACACTGGAAACAGGAAGTCCTTATCAAACTCTTGGCAGGGTGAGGGCTGGGCACAGAGATCTACTCAAGTAGGGAAGAAGACTCCATATTTTGTGATTTATAGTATGCGACAGACAGAGCCCATGCCTCCCAGTCTTACCACACCTCCCAGAGCTGTAGAGATTAAAGTCCCAGGATCCTTCTCTGGAGGGGCAGAGAGGAAAGTGCTTTGGAATGTGGGGATACCAGCTACTCAGCTGCCCTGGCTAGGAGCCCACACGCTTTCAAAGCCCCCCAGGCAGTGCAATGGGCCTCCTACACCTTCTCACGCGAGGGTCCTAAAACAGGCAACAGGACTCTGTTGGCTCCAGACTTCCTGCCCCAGAGAACTCTGCAGGGTCTGGATGGCCCCGCCTTGTACTCTAGGGAAGGCACCAGCCTGGACCAGGGCTCAGAAGTCCAAGAATCAAAATACTGAGCCTTCCTAAAGCAAAGTATGTCTCAAACCCCAAAAAACACGAAAAACCATGATTTCCTCTTGCAAAGCTGCATGACGGGGCAACACCTCAGCACGGCCTCAGCAGCCATAGGCGGGCATCTGGCTTACATCTGGACCTTCCCCACCTGCCATCTGTCCACAGCTGTGGCAGGACGCAGAGCTAGGCATGCAGGCTCTGAAGCCAGGACACTTAGATTCAAAATCCAGTTTCAACCAGAAGTGATGATTCATATCTATAAATTCTAGCACTTGGGAGGCTAGGGCAGGAAAACTGTTATGAGTTCAAGGTCTGCCCGGGCCACATAGTAAAGTTCAGAACGGCATGGGTTACAGAACGAGGCCTGTCTTGAAAAACAAAATGAAACAAAGCACCCAGACAGCTTTCATCCTCCCTTTCCTTCGTGACTTCAGACAGATCCCTTGACTTCTCTGTGCTTCCATTTCATCTCCCTGAAACTGGACCAATGACCAACTCCCTGTCATAAAGATATCGAGAGGATTTAAACAGAGAAATAGGAACGATTCTTAGCACAGAGCCATTGGTGACCGTGCCTTTCACCCTGCAGCCTGGGGCAGTGCTTTCCTTTCCTCTGAAACAGCTGGCCATGGACTTTGCCTGGGGAGGGCACTCAATTCTGAGTGGCCGAACTGGTCACCATATAAAAGACATGGCAGTCAGGCTGAAGAAATGGCTCAGTGATTAAGAAAGCACACACGCTGGTCTTGCAAAGGATGTGGATTTGATTCCCAGCACATACATCAGGAAGCTCGAAATTGCCTGCATGTGCAGCTTCAGGGAGCCAACACCCATCTGGCCTCCCTGGGTGAATACACACACACACACACACACACACACAATGTATCTTCTAAAGGTATAATACTCAATGAACTTAATCATATCTTCTACCAATGTGCAAAAGAGCTGTTCACATGTATGCATGAAGGATTGCGAGGAATGTTGAATATCAACTATGGTTCTAAGTGATGCATTTAAATGAATCATGGTTTTTTTTTTTCCTTTAAAAGAATATTTAAAGTATTTATTGTGTGACCTACTCTGAGATGTATATTTACTTCCCAGATAGTAAAATAAACACAACAACAATAACAGAAACCACAAGCTCATCTAATTATAATGAAAGTCACTGGCAAATGGAATTCATTTGCTCAGTGTCCAACTTACTGGAATGATCTAGCTTTTACACAGCCCTAGGAGATGTCATCTGATTTCGTGTTCCGTAATGCTCAGACTTCTCCAAATTCACACAGCTGTTACATGAGAAAGGCACGAGGACCCGAGGACGCAGCCTAACACTCATGTCTTTCCAGCACAGTGTGTACTGCAGGATGCTGCTATCATTTTCCTTCTGCAGTTCTTCACAAAGACTGCAGGCGAGACCGCGCAACAGTTCTCACACCTGGACTCTCAGTCTTTGGAGAACAAAAATTAAAATTAACTCATACACGTGTGTGCTGTGTAGATGTTTCCTCCAGCGGCAGATGGGAACCAGCACAGAGACCCACAGCTGAACAACGTGCAGAGAGAACCCTGGCACCCCACACCGCTTAGCCCTAAATGGGACGTTTCCACCAAATCCCACTCCTCAGAGCTCAGGGAACCCTGAGGTAGAGGAAGCAGAATGATTATAAAAACCAGAGGGGATGGAGGACACCAAAGAACAAGACCGTCTACACACAGTAGGGTCGATGCACATATGAACTCACAGAGACTGTCCTTAAGTTGATTTTGGGGAAATATCTTACCACAGAGACAAGAGAAGAAACTAAGATAGAAAGTGTCATCAGAAACTAACACCCATGTAGGCAAATCTTAAAAGCCACTATGGAAGACAACTTGCCAATAACTTCCAAAATTAAAAATCCTTATAATGTTTGATCTGGAAATAGCATTTTATTCTACATAGTCTTGCATGTGTGAAAAATGATATACAAGAAAGGTTATTCATAAAGTAATGTTTTTTAAAGTGGAGTTTGGAAACCACCCACCAAAAGGAAGTAGTACTTAATTAAAATATGGAACACCTTCTGGACAGAACACTATATGAGAAAAGATGAGAGGACTCTGGCCTGGTGTGCATGCCTGGCATCCCAGAACATGGGAGGTGGGTTAAGAGTTCAAGGCCAGCCTCAGCTACGTAAGTTCTATGCCAGCTGTGCTACATGAGGCACTGTTTCAAAGCAGAGAAACAAACAGAGGGGACATTTGCTTTTAGCTATCATGGAATATGGGGACAAGTTTTATCTTCCGAACTTAACACCTAGAAAAATATATGACACAATGGTCTTCAGGAACAAACACAGTGAGCCCCAAAGGACCTTGCTGACAGCATGGTGTCAGCGTCCAGCCTTCAGTGAGGACGGGACTCTAAGTAGAGCTTAGAAGTCTCTCTGAGTCAAGCAAACACACCATCACTTAGGAAGGCCACAGAGCAACTGACAGGACAGATTACTTCAGATGACAGAGCAACAGAGAAAGCTCTGAAGATCTGCAAAGGGCACCTCCCAAATCTATGGCCAGGTACTGATCTGTGCACACATGAGAGGAGACACAGAGGCTAAGAGCCACCACGAAGAAGTTTAAAAAAAAATCCAAAAAACAAACAAACAAACAAACAAACAAACCTAGCGTTCATACCGGACTAGGAGCTGTTTCTAGTCCCATAAAGCAGGGTGGAGATGCAGTGGGGAGAGCAGAATTTCTTGCCAACACAGGAAGGAGGCTTTGGCAGTGTTCTCAGGAGGGCACTGCGTCGGAAGCATAAATGGCTCTTGAGAATACTGCTCAAGACTTGCTAACACTACTACAGCCAGCCTAAGAGCTACTACTGTTTCCAGGTAACTTAGCTAAATGTACCAAAATCCAGTGCCATTTAAAGGATTACGAGATTTAGCACAGAAAAGTGTGAAAACCTATTACGTCCGACAATTACCAGAAAAATATGCACCAATAGAAACCATTCCAGAATTAGCAGACAAAAAAATATTAAACATCTTGCCTCAGTTACTCTTCCATTGCTGTGGTTAAGACACCATGACCAAGGCAAATTACAGAAGAAACAGTTTATGTGGGGCTTACAGTTGTAGAGAGTTAGAGTTTATGACCATTAGCATGGGGAGCTTGGCAGGTAGGCAGAGAGCTTGTGCCTGAGTCTCAGGAAGGAGGTGGGGGGAGGGGACAGTGGGGACAGGCTAATCGGAAATAGCATTGGCTTTTGAAGCCCAAAGCTCACCTCCAATGACACGCCTCCTCTAATAAGGCTATACCTGGCATATACAATAGTGTCTGGGTTTGGTGGTTGTATATGGGATGGATCCCCCAGGTGAGACAGTCTCTGGATGGTCCTTCCTTCCATCTCAGTTCTGAACTTTGTCTCTGTAACTCGTTCTATGGGTATTTTGTTCCCCATTCTAAGAAGGAGCGAAGTATCCACAGTTTGGTCTTCCTTCTTCTTGAGTTTCATGTGCTTTGCAAATTGTATCTTGGGTATTCTAAGTTTCTGGGCTAATATCCGCTTATCAGTGAGTATATATCATGTGAGTTCTTTTGTGATTGGGTTACCTCACTCAGGATGATACCCTCCAGGTCCATCCATTTGCCTAGGAATTTCATAAATTCATTCTTTTTAATAGCTGAGTAGTACTCCATTGTGTAAATGTACCACATTTTCTGTATCCATTCCTCTGTTGAGGGATATCTGGGTTCTTTCCAGCTTCTGGCTATTATAAATAAGGCTGCTATGAACATAGTGGAGCATGTGTCCTTCTTACCGGTTGGAACATCTTCTGGATATATGCCCAGGAGAGGTATTGCATGATCCTCCAGTAGTACTATGTCCAATTTTCTGAGGAACCGCCAGACTGACTTCCAGAGTGGTTGTACAAGCTTGCAATCCCACCAACAATGGAGGAGTGTTCCTCTTTCTCCACATCCTCGCCAGCATCTGCTGTCACCTGAATTTTTGATCTTAGCCATTCTGACTGGTGTGAGATGGAATCTCAGGGTTGTTTTGATTTGCATTTCCCTGATGATTAAGGATGCTGAACATTTTTTCAGGTGCTTCTTAGCCATTCGGTATTCCTCAGGTGAGAATTCTATGTTTAGCTCTGTACCCCGTTTTTTAAATAGGGTTATTTGATTTCTAGAGTCCATCTTCTTGAGTTCTTTATATATTGGATATTAATCCCCTATCTGATTTAGGATTGGTAAAGATCCTTTCCCAATCTGTTGGTGGCCTTTTTGCCAAACCCAGACACTATTGCATATGACAGAAAGATTTTGCTGACAGGAGCCTGATACAGCTCTCTCTTGTGAGGTTATGCCAATGCCTGGCAAATACAGAAGTGGATGCTCACAGTCATCTATTGGATGGAACACAGGGCCCCCAATAGAGGAGCTAGAGAAAGGAGCTAAAGGGGTCTGCAACCCTATAGGAGGAACAACAATATGAACTAACCAGTACCCTCCAAAGCTCGTATCTCTAGCTGTATGTGTAGCAGAGGATGGCCTAGTCGGCCATCAATGGGAGGAGAGGCCCTGGTCTTACAAAGATCATATGCCCCCAGTTCAGGGGAATGGCAGGGCCAGGAAGCAGGAGTGGGTGGGTTGGGGAGCAGGGCAGGGGGAGGGCATGGGGGCTTTGGGGATAGCATTTGAAATGTAAATGAAGAAAATATCTAATAAAAAAGAAAAACAAACAAACAAACAAAAAACCAAAACAAAATAAGGCTACACCTTCTAATCCTTCCCAAACTGGGTACCAAATATTCAAATATATGAGCCTAGGTCAGGTTTTGACACAGTTACTACAAACATGTTCATTTTGCAGAAAAAGAAAGAAAGAAAGAAAGAAAGAAAGAAAGAAAGAAAGAGGGAGAGGGAGAGGGAGAGGGAGAGGGAGAGGGAGAGGGAGAGGGAGAGGGAGGGGGAGGGGGAGGGGGAGGGGGAGGGGGAGGGGGAGGGGGAGGGGGAGGGGGAGAGGGAGAGGGAGAGGGAGAGGGAGAGGGAGAGGGAGAGGGAGAGGGAGAGGGAGAGGGAGAGGGAGAGGGAGAGGGAGAGGGAGAGGGAGAGGGAGAGGGAGAGGGAGAGGGAGAGGGAGAGGGAGAGGGAGAGGGAGAGGGAGAGGGAGGAGAGGGAGAGGGAGAGGGAGAGGGAGGAGAGGGAGAGGGAGGGAGGGAGGGAAAGAGGAAGGGAAAGGGGAGGAAAGGAAAGACCCCCAAAACAACCCACAGAAATAAAAAAAAGAGCCAGACAGAAGATATATAAAGACCTAAAAGAGGTTACAAAAAACAAAAACAAAAAAAAATGAAATCTAAAAAATATACAAAATGTGTGCTTGGATTATTTACACCTTATAACAGTTATAGATACTGTGGCTTAAATATAGTTTTAGATGTTACAAAAGAAAAATATCAGACGAAACAAACAAAACTATGCATCCATAGACCAGCAAGCAAAATAAGCATCCTATCAGACGCCATGGATACAGAGAGAAGCCTCAAAAGGCAGAAGCAAAGGCTTCTCAGAAGAGGAGGAAACTTTCTGGCTGGGATTAACTACACAAGCGTTAGATAAGGAGAAGAGCAAGCCCCAAGCAAGTGCTTGTTAAGTCATTCAATAAAGTCACGAGTAGTAGTGACAAAAGAAATGACACCGCTTTAAAACTCTACAAGGAGGTGTGGCTGAGAGAAGAGCTGTTACCCAGCCAGGAAAACCCCCCAAGCCAAAAGCATAACAAAGCTTTGTCTCAGGCAAACTGAAGGACTTCACATGACATGCGTGTGCACACAAGCATACGCACATATGCACACATGTACCTGCACTCACACATGCACAAAGTTAAAAGCGGTTCCGCAGCCGGAAGATGGAACTATGTATTTGTTGAATGTTGCTGGAATTGCCATCATCTGCCCCTTCTGTAACTGGCTTATTGCACTGGGTGTAACGCTTTTCAGGGGTTCACCCTGCAATGAGTCAGAGTTGTCTTCTTTTTTTCTGCAGAAAAAAATACTTCTCTGCCTGAACTTGCTTTGTTTTCCCTTCATCTACTGATAGGCACTTGGGTTGCTTCTAGCTTTAGGCAGTTATGAACAATGACTCCATAACCTTGGGTGTACAGATACCTGAGTCCCTGACTTCAGCTACTCTGGCTATATACACGGATGAATTGCTGGCTCACAAGCTAACCCCACTCTAATGGTTTTAGGAATGGCCACACTGTTTCCCATAGCAGCTGTACTGTTCTAACTTCTCTGCACCTTACTAGCTCTTGCTAGCGGCTGTTTCACCGACAGCAGCTGTGAGTATCAGGTGGTTCCTTGATGTGCTTCCACTTTGCGCTTCTTTAATCAGTGCCATCGAGCATCTTTTTATACGCTCCTTGGCCATTCGCGCATCTTCCTTTGAGAGGCATCTATATAAGCTCTTGTCTTGTCTAAAACCAAGTAGCTCGTTTTCATTGATGAGTTTTAAGAGTTCTTTTTATATTTAAAATACCTTATTTTTAAATGTGTACATGTGTGTGTAAAGGAGAAAAAAGTGAAATGATGCTGCAGGTTTATGATAGGTAAATATGTAGATGTGAAGTGAGTGAGAAAACGGCACAAAGAATGCATATGGCTGTTACTCTCCATATGAATATTAGAAAATAACTATAAATTAAATACCCACCTTATAAAATGCAAAATATCTACTACAAAACAAAGAAATACAGCTATTAATCCAATAGTGAGGGTAAAATGAAATCATGGTATGTAATCAATCCAAAAGGAGGCACAAAAAGAAGGAAACAAACAGGAAACTAATGGTTATGTAGTAGACTCAGACACAACAATGTATTAATATAAACCATAATATAATACAAACCATAATACAGTAGACTCAGACACAACCATATCGATGACACAGATAAATCGCATATAACCTTAGAATCATTCCAGTAAAAGTCAGACATCATCATATTGTATTAAAATGCAAGGCTCAACTATAGGCTGTCTATAAGAAACCCATCCTAAATATGAAAACACAAAGACATCAGCAGATTAAAAGCAAGGATGGACTGTTGTCCCACCATACACACAATCGCTCAAGAGCAAACAAGGAGCTTATATATATATGCTCTTTGATATATATATATATATATATATATATATATATATATATATGGCAAATGAGTCGATAAAGCCAATTTTAATCAAGTAGAGCAGTTAGAATGATTGACACCATAGGAAAACTTCACAAGAATTACCACTAGTGAAAAAAAAATTCAAAATAACCACAAGATCTAGACGCGTGATAACAATAAGTGTATAAGAACCAAATAACAGGACTCCAGAAAGTCAAATAACCCCATTAAAAAATGGGGCTCAGAACTGAACAAAGAATTCTCACCTGAGGAATACCGAATGGCAGAGAAACACCTGAAAAAATGTTCAACATCCTTAAGCATCAGGGAAATGCAAATCAAAACAACCCTGAGATTCCATCTCACACCAGTCAGAATGGCTAAGATCAAAAATTCAGGTGACAGCAGATGCTGGCGAGGATGTGGAGAAAGAGGAACACTCCTCCATTGTTGGTGGGATTGCAAGCTGGTACAACCACTCTGGAAATCAGTCTGGCGGTTCCTCAGAAAATTGGACATAGTACTACCGGAGGATCCAGCAATACCTCTCCTGGGCATATATCCAGAAGATGTCCCAACTGGTAAAAAGGACACATGCTCCACTATGTTCATAGCAGCCCTATTTATAATAGCCAGAAGCTGGAAAGAACCCAGATGTCCCTCAACAGAGGAATGGATACAGAAATTATGGTACATTTACACAATGGAGTACTACTCAGCTATTAAAAAGAATGAATTTATGAAATTCCTAGCCAAATGGATGGACCTGGAGGGCATCATCTTGAGTGAAGTAACACAATCACAAAAGAACTCACACAATATGTATTCATTGATAAGTGGATATTAGCCCAAAACTTAGGATACCCAAGATATAAGATACAATTTGATAAACGCATGAAACTCAAGAAGAATGAAGACCAAAGTGTGGACACTGTGCACCTTCTTAGAATTGGGAACAAAACACCCAGGGAAGGAGTTACAGAGACAAAGTTCGTAGCTGTGATGAAAGGATGGACCATTTAGAGACTGCTGTATCCAGGGATCCGTCCCATAATCAGCTTCTAAACGCTGACACCATTGCATACACTAGCAAGATTTTGCTGAAAGGACCCAAATATAGCTGTCTCTTGTGAGACGATGCCGGGGCCTAGCAAACACAGGAGTGGATGTTCACAGTCAGCTATTGGATGTATCACAGGGCTCCCAATGGAGAAGCTAGAGAAAGTACCCAAGGAGCTAAAGGGATCTGCAACCCTATTGTTGGAACAACATGATGTACTAACCAGAACCCCGGAGCTCTTGTCTCTAGCTGCATATGTATCGAAAGATGGCCTAGTCGGCCATCAATGGAAAGAGAGGCCCATTGGACTTGCAAACTTTATATGCCCCAATATAGGGGAATGCCAGGGCCAAAAGAATGGGAATGGGTGGGTAGGGAAGTGGGGGGCGCTATGGGGGACTTTTGGGATAGCATTGGAAATGTAATTGAGGAAAATATGTAATAAAAATATTAAAAATCAAAAAAAAAAAAAAGAACCAAATAACAGAGCTTCCAACTGAACGGAGCAAACCTGATGAATGAAGATTTCAGCACTCCTGTCAGAGTTAAGTAAGTGGCGAGAGAACCAGGAGAGACAAGGCAGGTTGACAAACATCATCAAGCGGCCTTATCTGACCATCGCGTGTGGAGTACCCGGTAACAGCAAATCGTCTCTTCCCAAGAACACTCACTAAGATCAACCAGATTCTGCCCCGTAACTCAGATCTCAGTCATTTAAAAGTAAAAACCATGGAAAGCACACCGTGATCACACACACAACCCCAAACAACTAGGGATTGAACCAAAACGCTTTCAAAGAGCTCAGGAGTCAAAGGACAGCATTAAAGGACATTAGGAAAAATATTATCTGTAGCTTTATTATAGCTTTTAGGTATTTGCCCTGGCTTCTAAGAACTTCAAGATAATTTGTTTCCAATTCTTTGACATTTCACATGTGCACGTGTAATGTATTTTGGTCACTTCATCCCGAGGTGACTCTCTCGCATCCCCTCCCATTCCTGAGGAACCGCCTCTTCCCTGAAAGCTCTCCTCCTTTCATACCTTTGAGGGGTCTTGTGCTATAATATTGGGGCCTTCTGATCTGATGGTGGGGTGCTCTGCTCTAACGTTTAGTCTCTGGTGCTCACTGCTTGCCCAGAGCGTGTAAGACTCGTAATTTTCACAGTGACAGGAGCTTCTGACAGAGAACTCCACCCTCCTTGGAATCATGGGGTGGCAGGAACATATCAATACAAATGAAGAGACTGTCAATGGACACCCAGGGAGCCTCAGGGGAGGGGCTGACTTCAGGTGGACCAGTCACGTGATCAGAGGACTGCCAGTTTCAGCCCCATCGGCCTGTGTCCTCCAGGCACATGAGGAGGGCTAAAGGGAGAGCAGATGACCACTGCTAACAGTGTCACGCTCACACTATCATCACACTCAGGAATCCACTGAATACAGCAAGACCAGAAAAAAAGAGTAAGAGGCACCGGTGGCCAGTGAGATGGCTTAGAGGGTGTAAGTGTGAGTACGTGGATTTAAACCCAGAACCCACATGATGGGGGAAGGACAGAACCCACTCCAAAGTTGTCCTCTGACCTCCACATGTGTGTTGTGGCATGCCCCACCCCATTATACACATGATGATAAGTAAGATAAAATAAAAAATATATAAGCTACTATACTGGAAAGGATGAAATGAAACTGTCTGCAGTAACAGAAGCCATGATTGTCCAACTGTGGGAGGCAGAGGCAGGATGACCTCTGGGAGTTTGAGGCCAGTCTGGTCTGTGCAGCTATATAGTAAGACCTGGTCTCAAAAAAAAAAAAAAAAAAAGAAAGAAAGAAAGAAAAGAAAAAGAAAAAAGCTATAGGGAAGCTGAATGGACAGTTTAGGGGATGCTGGATGGATGGACAGCTTAAAAAGAAAGAAAACTGGTACCCACACTGAAAGACAGCTTGGCAGTTTCTTACAAGTGAGCCACACATAAGAGGTTGGACCCAGTCAGTCATTGCACTTCTAGGGATTCGCTAACAAAAGGTGAACATAAGTATTTATTCGAAACCCAACACTCTGTGTTTCGATGGCTTTTTCTCTTCCCTTTTTCTCTTTCCCTTAAAGCCACACCTGTGCTCTGGTGGCTTTCTTTATAATGGCTTCCAATTGGAATTGCCTCCCATGTCTTTGAACAGCAGCATTACGTCTCTATAATGGAGCATTTCTCAGTAACCAAAGGGAGCCAACAGCTAGGATATACGACGGCTGCATGGACTGTGAATACATCACACCAAGTGTGAGAGGCGGCCTGTAAAAGCTGTATGATGCTGTCCATAAGACATTCCAGGAACACTGCAGGGTTAGAAAGTAGGTCAGCAGTTGCCAGGTGCTGAGGGTGAGAGAGGGGCTCACCAAAAAGTGACCCAGGGAATCTGGGGGAGACGAGGATGCACTGCTGCTCACACAAAGTCCCAAACGACACCAAAAGGCAAACTTTAGTGTTCGTAAATTAAACTTCAACAAATCTTGTTTTTGATAAAATTACAATATACCCATACAATACATGTTATGTAATCATTTTTAACATGATATAGGTTTTACTACTTGGGAGGCAGAGGCAGGATGACCTCTGGGAGTTTGAGGCTAGTCTGGTCTGTGCAGCTATATAGTAAGACCTGGTCTCAAAAAAAAAAAAAAAAAAAAAAGAAAGAAAGAAAAGAAAAAGAAAAAGAAAAAAGCTATAGGGAAGCTGAAAGGACAGCTTAGGGGATGCTGGATGGGTGGACAGTTTAGGGGAGGCTGGATGGATGGACAGCTTAGGGGATGCTGGATGGATAGACAGTTTGGGGACAGAACTTGGGCTTGGCTCTTAGCATTCCCCAGAAAAATGAAAATATCTAAAAGAAGATGGAGCCATGTATCGCAGTAATATGATAATCTCCAACATAACTTTTAGGAATAAAGAATGAACTATAGAGCAATAGAACACATTTCAATGTGTGATGATAGAGGCTGTCTCTGGGGAAGTGGTCAAGAGCCACATTCCCTACCCACCCACTCCCAAGCTTGTATTACTTTCAGTTACAAAAGAAACCTATGTCCTGGACAAGGAACACTTACAAGCATCTGAGGTTGGGAAGGGCAGTGTAGCTGGTGTAAGAGCACAGAATACTGTGCCTCACACTTTTCAGGGATTTAGTAACAGCTAGAAGAGGCAAGCAGTGGGAGTTGGTTCAGAAGGCAGAGCTCAGACTGAGAGAACCTGTCTGCGCAGCCCCTACTTTTCACATGGAGCTAGGTGGGACTGCTCAGGATGGATCAGAGAGGGAGCATCCCACTCAAGACCCTGGATCTGCTTTGGTACCAGCTGTTTCCTAACATCCCTCTTGCAAACATATTGCATGTCTTGAGCCTGGGCTTGTAAAGATAGGAGGCAAATCCTTCCTTCAGAGAGCAGAGCTGTCCCCCACAGCACTCTGCAGTGAGCTGAATGCTACATCTTGATGCCCAGAATCGACACAACACAGCTTGTGTGTGTGTGTGTGCGCGCGCGCGCGCGCGCGCCTGTGTCCCGTTTCTCATCAAGTCCTGATTGTACACATAATGTTCTGTGCTCTGTGTAAAGGTTATCCGTGTGTTATTGAAATGCTGATTTCTCGGCCCTCACACCTTGTTTCAATCCAGGCATGGCACTGTAACGCTTCTGTCAGGAATCTCCTGTCTCAAGTTTGTATAAACAACTCTTACCATTTATTTATTCTCTGCCTTGTCAATAAAAGCTGAGAACTCAATGGCTGAGCAGAAGAGAGACTAGTTCCATCAGCTAGTGGAAGAAGAGAGAGAGGAAGGGAGAGGCAGACCTATCATGAGGAGGAAGGAGGAAAGAATTCTTGAGAGTTCAGCCAAAACATGGAAGACTTAATTGCAAGTTATCACTGGGATACTAGCTGGGAGATAGCCAGATTATCTTAGGAGCTAAGATAGATTATCTGACTGCGTAGATACTGAGGTGAAGCTTGGAAATAAATCTGGGCCTCTCTGGGTCATTGTTGGGAACTAGCTAGGATAAAGAAATGCAGCCAATCGTATTAACTTACTAAATACATTTGTAGTAAAGGTGACATCTACACTTGATAGAAGCATTTGATAAACAGAATTTCCCACACCAGACACAGACTTTCTTGGCAAGCTTGAAATAAGGGAGATCAGACACCCCAGAATGCAAAACGGACAGCCAGGGAAGGTACTTCATTCTTGCTTTATTTGGCTATGTCTCTCTGAGGCCAGCCAAGAGGACCGAGCTTGGATTAACCAATGATTCCAAGGACCAGAAGTGTCCATGCTTTGCCTGGTGGCTCTGGACACCTGACTTCCAGAGGCCAGTCAAGCACATTCTACCCCCTGCCCCCTCTAAATACCCTGCAAGGCCAGGCCCAGCACGTAGAGGCTGGATACAACACAGAGTGTGACAAGAGCAGTGTGGGCGGTGTGGACCCCACAAAAGCAAAGTCCTTCCCTGGGCACCAATGAACTAGACAGAGAAGGGGACCTAGGTGACCGGCTCATGAGAAGGCCACATTCTCACCGGCATTCCACATGGTTGAGCCACAGCCCACACTGTCCCAGCATCGAGGGCAAGGACTACCCACATACCTGGGGAAGATGGCAGTCATCATGGCTGAAGCGTAGCCGGGTTTGCAAGTTCCCTCGGAAAAGTTTGCGTACTTGGTGGCTAGCTCGGCAGGCCTGCGGGAGAGAGAGAAGGTCAGAGCTGGGCACCAGAGCAGCAGGTAGATCATCAGTCCACCAGGAGCTGTGGAGACTGAAATGGAGTAGAGCCTTTCTACATCAAGTTCCTAAGAGAATTAGCCCTAGAAAAATGGTCCCTCGGTGGCCTCCACAAAAGGGGCACCCTCCGTTTCCTTTTACAGATTCTTTGTAGTAAGACTGACCACCACAAAGGTTCTACGGCTGGGCAGGCAGTGCTCCCCGGGGAGCACTGCTGGACATAGCTTGTAAGGCCTTGACACATGCAGAGGCACAGGCCTTTGTAGTTTCCAGGCACGACCCTACCTGCCCAGTCTCCTGCTTTTATCCCCTCCACCCCCTCTATGATCCACCCAGTGGGAACATTCATGGCGCATGCATGTGTGTTACGGAGCTACTGATGGATCAGTTTGATGGATCAGTTTGATGGATCAGTTTGACCTTCAGTTGAATGTGCTCTACCCGGGGGTTGTCCCCCTGGCGAATGCCACACCTTCAAAACTAAATTCGGAGGTGGGCTTCACAGGAGCGATCCCCTGACCCACTGACTGGGTTGTCTGCCTCTCTGCTCTGGCAGTCTCCTGACCTGGCATCCTTATCCTATGCCCACCCCCGGGCTGCGCTGATCCTCCACAGAACTGTCTCTCACTCCAGCGTAAATTCTTGGGATCAGACCTCTGCCTGCACTTCGCAGAGATGGGTACACGAAGGCTTCTCTCTCTCTCTCTCTCTCTCTCTCTATATATATATATATATATATATAATATATATATATCAATTATTATTATTTTTTAATTTTTTATTTTTTGGAAAACCAAACCGATGCCGGCAGCCTCCCTGCACTGTGATCTGAAGACGAGGAAACCCCGGGAAGCTTCAGGGTGGAGACTGCGAGTGAGCTTGATCTGAGGGCCATGTCCTGGCCTTGTCTTGGCAGAGTGACTGACTATAACTGGATCATCTCTAGGCATCAGGTTTCCAAACCCTGACATGTTCAGTGTGGTTCTGGAGTCACCACCCTCCACAACAGCTCTGCCCTGTGCAGTCTGGAAAACATCAGGACATCTTTAGTAAATGACCCCATGAACACCAGGACTGAAGGCCTTGCCGGTGGTGTCACCTGCTGACTTAGATTCCCAGCCTCTGAGCTGCTCCCCTACCCCACCCCCGCCCCTTGCTCAATCCACACCAGGGCCAGGCTGCCTTGATGGGTGTGGCTCAATAGCAAGCTGGCCTTCAGCATGACCCCTGCAGTGTGGGAGTGTATCTGTGCTGGACAGCCAGGAATTACCATATGTCATCAGCGGGGCATCAAGACCAATTCACCCCTGAGGTGTCGTCCAGGGCCTTATGCAAGGGATTGCTCATTAAGTATACACAGAATTTTAGAAATCTACATTTTCAAGCCTTCCCTACCAATGAGATGCTAATGAGATGCAAATGTGAAGGGGGGCCTGCAACTTTATTTGATAAACAAAACAAAGTCAAAGGTTCTAACAGGAGAAAGAAAGCTGTAAACAACTCTATTTTGGAAATGAAATATGGATGTCACTGCAATTCTGGAGCTTACTGGAAGCTCCTGGACGAAGGAGAAGGACGGTGACTAACAGCCTTTCCTCTCAATAGCCCTGGGAGTGGGTGCCCTGCATCACAGATAGATGCTTGAGGCTTAGAAAGATGAAGAGCCAGACCCAAGACCATGCAGCTGCCTCTGCTCTCGGTGGGGATGCTGTCGTGACACCACCAGTGACACGATCACAGAGGCTGGCCTGGAGCCCAGCGCCAGTAGGAGCAGTTGACATGGCCGGATATGGGTAGAAATGAGGGTTAAGAAGGCCTTGCCCCACTCTTTCAAAGCATGTACACAGTGCTGTGGTATTTTGAGTGCCTTTGTGCCATGTCTCCAGAACCCTCACCCTCAGGGCTGTCCAACTTGTACCGAGTGTCTGTGGTCTTTCTGAATTCCAGAAAGTTTACAAAGAAGCTGGAAGACAGATGGCAGCTGCCATCCACAACACGGGGCATTGAAGAATGCAATGCTCAAGAGACAAACCTCTGACCATATCTTTCCTCTCCTGCTGCATAATCTCAGCTCTTGTAAGGCACCTGAAGAATGGCTATTGGACAGCCCAAGGCTCCTGGGCTGGGGTGATCCATGCTGGAGAGGAGGGCCAGCATGCCAGATGGGGTGCAGAAAAGTGGGAGATGGCAGAGCAGGCAGAAGTCTGTTCTTCCTAGGTGTGCAAGGTGACCAGTCAGGAATGATGAATGCTAACCAATTCATTTAGAAAAGCAAGCCTGGGTATAGTAACACATGCCAATCATCACCAAATTAAAATGCCTTAGAAACGGCCTCCTGAAAGTCCCAGTGAGAGAAGAATAGGGGGAGTGTTGAGGATTCTGAGTCATACAGAATGCTGGGACCTCTGGGGCAGACAGCGGTCAAACCCACTAAGATTAATGGCTGCCAGCTCCCTCAGGCAGAATAGTTAGTTTCTCTAGGCACTCACTCCAAATGCCAGGAGGCCCCCAGATGTCTGATCAAATCATTCCACCCTTGTTCTCCCCGTACTCTGCAGCTGGCCTTTCACTGTGGAAGATGGAGCGCCGCATCCACTAAGAGCACCCATTGTGCGGTGAACATGACTAAGAAGCCCCTGGGGTGAAGAGTGTAAACCACCACTCTTCAGAGGAAGCCCAGATGACCAGACTGGAACCCAAAAGAAAACCCATTCCCCCACTCTGCTCAGAAGGGCCAAGTTTAGGGAAGCAGGCCAAGTCCTGGTAGTGAATGGAACAAGGGCCACATCTGGACTCAGGCTTCCTGAGAACACTGACAAGGGAGTAGAAACGAAGAATCCCTTAGCCCACGTAGCCTTAGCCTCCTGTGCGGTGGGAACTCAGATCCCTGGGATCTGGTGAGGATGGGGTGAGACACGTGTGGGACGGAGGGCTGACCATCTTCTCAAGCAATGTACAAGTGCTGTAAGGAGAAGAAGGGGGCAGAGGCAGGCTGAGCACCTGGCCATGTCTGGATTCAATCCCATGGGTTGCTGTGTGGACTGAGGTGTGCATTGCAAAAGCCAACATGTGACGTCTTCTCAAGCAACAGACAAGCGCGGAATGAAAAAGAAGGGGGCAGAGGCAGGCTGGACACTTGAGTAACAGAGTGAGGCCCTGTCTCAAAAAAACAACAACGACAAATCAAAAACATGAAGGAGAGAGAGTATTTCACCCCAGGGGCCAGCGGTGTCAAACACAGAGGGGGCTGACCTGGTGACACCTGGGCTGGAGAACTGAACCTGGCCATATGCAGGCTACTACTGAGGTTCCTGGGAATGGCTTCACTAGTGGGTGTGGGTGAGAATATGGGGGGCAATGTGGGTGTGTGGTAGGGTGGGTTGTGGAGGGGGTGGGTGTGTGGAGGGGGTGAGGATGGGTGTGTGGGTGTGGAGGGGGTGGGTGTGTGGAGGGGGTGGGTGTGTGGTAGGGTGGGTTGTGGAGGGGGTGGGTGTGTGGAGGGGGTGGGTGTGTGGAGGGGGTGGGGGTATGGAGGAGGTGGGTGTGTGGTGGGTGTGAGGGTGTGTGTGTGTGTGTGTGTGGAGAGGAGTGGGAGTGTGGTGGGGGTGAGGTTGTGGGAATGGGGACAGTAGAGGTGAGTAGGAGCTAAAATAATGAAATAAAATTATATGCATGTAGGAAAACACCACAATGGAACACATTATTTTGTACAATCAACACTTGTTCATAGAAAATAAGAGAAATGTCCTGTCATTTAACACAGAACATATGGCACAGAGTGCTTAAGTACCAAGATTGTTGAGAAGGCTCAATCAGTCAGTTTGACTTGCAATGCTAATCAGTGCAAATGTGAGGGAAGGGGTGGAGGCCCGGGCAAAAAGCTTGAGGGTTAATCTCAAGGACTCTACAGACCAGTGATGGACATTCTGTAATCAACAGACCGAGTTCTAGAACCATCTCACGTAGGACAAGGCACTAGATATGAGAGAAGCCTGGGTATGAGAGAAGGCTTGCCTTCTCTAACCCACCGCCTGACCACTCAGTCAGAGCCAACCACACAGTGGGGACCACAGAGGCCCTCAGCAGGCTCCACCACTGCTGCCTCCATCCTGTCCTCTTTGCTTCCCAGAGATCCACTTCTCCAGTTACTAGAGCTGTTTCTGGGACAACCATGCGACCAATCAGGAAATGGGAGAAGTAGCTTTGTTTAGCTTTTGTCACCTCATTTGATTATTAAACATTGCCATTTGAATTGCTCCCCTAAAACAGATTTCATGTAAGAAAATAACTTAATCCCACGACAGCTCCACTTAGGCACCAAGGCCAACCTTTGCTCTGTGTCTGTGTGCATGTCTGTCTGTCTGTCTGTCTCTCTCTCTCTCTCTCTCCCTCCCTCCGTCCCTCCCTCCCCTCTCGTGTGCTCTCTCTGGTACCAGGGATCCAGCCAGCAGCCTCCAGTGTACTTGGTGAGCACTGACTCTGTAGGTCTACTGCAGAGCTATAGCACAGTCACTGTCCCTTCTGACTCTTGTTTGGCTAACCTTGTTACTATAGTAACAAGGGCCTCTGCAGGGAGTAAGGGAGTGCCTGGGCTGGCTGTCCTTGGGTTGTCCTCAGTTTCTTCCTGTAGCAACAGGTGGTGGTGTCAACCCCCTCCACACTGGCTGTAGCTCTTGGTTTTCTATAGCTTTTGTGGGTGATCCTGTTTAATTGGGGCTCTAAGGCCGACATTACCGTAGTTCATCTGGGGGCTTGGCTATTGTCTCCATCTGGGCTGGGAGGATGTTCAGTAGCCTTCTCTGTGTGTTGGCCTGTGCTACACAACAGTCCTCACAGAAGTCCCACTAGGGGCCTGCTGTGACGGCTCCAGCCTTGTCTCCACACTCCAATTCTTTAAAAATATCAACACACCCTCTTTCTGGGTGGTAATGAAAAGAGCAAGGGAATTAACGCACTGAGCGTGAGCCAAGCACCCAGCAGATCTATGATCTAATAGCTTTGTGTAAGCCACTAAGGCAGCGCTGCCTTCTGCCCGGGAGGGCAGGGCTGCAGGAGTTCGGAGGAGACGCGGTTGGGAGATGTGCAGCTCTGTTTACGCTCAAAATTTCAAATGATGAACTTAGCACAACTAAAAAGTCCATTTCTACTCATACCTTCCCTGTGTGCTCTGGGTGACAGTGGCATTTGTGGTCATCATTAGGAAAGCAGTCACACCTGAGAGTCACCGCAGGAAGGATAACACTGAGCAGTGACGTCACCCGCTGAAGCGAATGGTCCTGGACTGAGTCTGGGAAAGAGGCTCAGAAAAGACTCACCGCACGGCCAACTGTTTCCTGCTACAGGGTAGGTAACTTTTTTATGAATGATGTACCGGGCAACAAAGACCAGGAAGGGCTAATTTCTGAACCTGAACGCAGAGAAGGATCTGCGTGGTGACTAGACAGTAAACAAACACACTAAGCATTTCTACCTACCGTCTAGAGACCCTGGCAAAAACCAAAAACCAAAAAAACATCTCACACAGCTCCAGCAACTGCTTTCTCAAGCAGCTGGGGTTTTGAACGAACCTAGAGCAGCCCGACTTCAGGGTAAGTGTGGAGGAGGGGAAAGGAGGGGAGGGAATTTGTGTATGGAGGTCAGAGGAAAACCTGCAGGTTTTTCTACCACATCAGTGCTAGGGATTGAACTCAGGGCGTGAGGCTTAGTTATGGGGCCTTTACCTGCCGAACTACCTCGACAGTCCTGATGTTTTCATTAAAAATAATAATAATAAAATTGATTTTATGTGTCTGAGTGTTTTGCCTATGTACATGTCTGTGCGCGTGTGTGTGTGTGTCTGACCCCCACAGAGGTTAGCAGAGGGTGCTGGAGTTACATTCTGATGGCTGTGAGCTACCAGGTAGCAATGGGAACTGAACCTCAGTTCTCTACAAGAACCCCTGAGCTGCCTCCTGATTTCATCAAACCCCTCGGTTTCTTTGGTAGAAAGAACATTGACTTAAGCATGTGTGACCAGCTGGTGGCCCCAAGCTGTGTGCATCCCAGGCGAGCTATAAATGCTGCCCAGCACATTTGTAGATGGCAGTGTCTGTTGCAATGTGAAAAGCTTGGGTACCACTGGATCTTAAGGAAGAAAGACTAGACTTCAAGTAACAGGGTCTCCTCTGGTTTCTGTGGTTCTTAAAGTAAGCATAGGAGGGTGGATGGGCCGTCACCTGTCAGTAATGACTCCTGTTCTAGTAACGGTCAATACCTGCATTCCCTATCCTTAGCTCCATTGGCAAGATCAGAGATACACCAGTTTAGAGGAGAATAACTAGTCCTTCCACCTTTGTTACCCAAAGTTTTCTCTCTAACCCGCTTGCCAACTCCAAACGTCTGCTTGACAGGAACAAGGCCAACATTCGCATGCGAGGGCCTGGCTTCTATGTGAGCACCACAGAGGGGCCAAGTCTCAACAGAGTTTTACTGAAAGTCACGGTAAAGATTCATGTCTGATATTCCTGTGCAGGATTAGGTAAATTCTTATCATCAGTTCCAGATAGCATTGTCTCTAAATCCACTACGTCTAGGTTTCTCAAAGTGGGCAAATTTATTGGGGTAATAAATATACTAGAGAGGGCTGGAGAGATGGCTCAACAGTTAGGAGCACTAGCTGCTCATCCAGAGGACTCAGGTTTGATTCCTAGCATCTACATGGAGGCTCACAACTATCTGTAATGCTAACACTCTCCACTGACCTCTTCAGGCACCAGGTATGAACATGGTACACATATGCACATGCAGAACACATACTTAAACAAACTCTACGAAGAAGATTACATCAGAACAACACAGATGTATTATGGAATTGAACACAGAACTTTAAAAATGCAG
The DNA here is from genome assembly GCF_978045245.1 of Mus caroli. NCBI lineage: Eukaryota > Metazoa > Chordata > Mammalia > Rodentia > Muridae > Mus > Mus caroli. The sequence continues at coordinate 38,808,658 of NW_028227261.1, read as the reverse complement.
GCTCTTAAAGACCACTGTGCTTGAAGGGGGCCCTCTGCGGGGTGCTCATCCCTGCGACACCCATGGCGCTCTGCAGGGGCTGGTTCAGAAGTACAATACCAGAGGCTGATGCTTCCATGCTGGATCCTGTTCTCAAGGAGCTTGCAACCCAGAGGCAAGAGGTAAATTAAAAACAAAAACAAAACAAAAACCTTCAAGGGTTAGCACAAGCAGAGTCACGCACAGGGCGTGGGGATGAGAAGACTGTCCTAGGGGTGTGTGTGGGGGGGAACAGAAGGGCGCTCTCAGCAGAGACACAATAACAACATACATAAAGGCTGGGACAGGGAGAGAGGGAGGGAGGGAGGGAGGGAGGGAGGGAGGGAGGGAGGGAGGGAGACACACACAGAGACAGACAGACTCACACACACACACACACACACACACACACACACTCACGGGGTGGGGGGGGTAGGTGTTAAATGCTAGGGAACGACCACTAGACCAGCACTGACAGAGTAATGGAGTAAAGTTTGTAAGGACAGATCATGGTTCCTCTTTGAGAGCAGCAAACACTCAGAACTTCTGGGCCATCTCTCCAGGCCTCATCTGGGTATCTTTTTAGTAAAGTATCAGTTCTGATCATCTGCTCTTTTATAAGTGGGTCGGTGGCTTTCTTACTGTTGAGTTTTTAGAGCTCTTTGTACATTTCGAATGCAAGTCCTTTCTCTTGACCCTACAGCATAGATTAGACCGTAGTCAGGCATGATTACAGTGACAGGCCTGGAGCTACCCCTCCAAGGCTCCGACCCTGGCATGGAATAGATTAATACAGAATAGCCAGGGCACTGCTAACACAGGAGTCTCCCAGCCTGGCTAAGTAGAGCAGTATCTGGAGTGGTCATGACTCACTGCATAAGTACATACATAGCTTGTGTGTGAGGACGCTTGCTCTTGGTGACAGTCACCTGGGGTAGAAATCAGTTCCTCAGATAGAACGCAGAATCTTAAGCAGTTGTTCTCAGTTTCACAGCATGTTAGACTTACCTGGGAAGGTTTAAAAACCCCACTACCCAGGTTACCCTCTTAAACAATGAATTCCAAGTCTCTAGGGGTAGGGGTGGATATCTGTAACTTGTTTTTGATCCCTGGGTGACTCCAGTACTCAATCAAGACCAAGAATCACTGTACAAAGAGAGATCCTGGTAGCTCTTGGGGTCTTGGCCACACAAGTATTAAGGTGTCCTAGAGGCAGTCTCTCTGGGCTGTGGGCTGTGACAGGCCGGCAGTTATGAAGCAGGGAGCCTAGCCAAGTCCCAAAACTGTGCTTCCCTGGAATAAACAAAGAGTGGTCTACACATGCGGGCTGCAGTGCAGACAGAATTCTACATGATGTCACTCACATGTGGCATCTGAAATGAGAGCGGAATGGTTTACCAGAGGCTGGGAAAACATGGGGTGATGGAGACGCATTGATGGGGGATGAGGAGAGATAAAGGGGGTGCACAATTAAAAAAAATGGTGCACAATCCGGGCCAGGCAGGAAGGTGAGTTCAGGTGTTCTATTACACAGAGGGCCACCAGAGCTAACATAGACTTTGAGAAAACTGGAAGAGACAGTTTTGAATGTATTTGTCACAGGGGAATGGTCAGTGTTTGAGGTGATGGCTGGCCTAACTGTTGATCCACACGCAGGTAAAAACCAACGAAAGCCCTCCTGCGTACAGATCCCCACTGGACTTTACAAAGCTGTCCACTTACCCATCAATTTTAAGGCCTGTAATTTAAAAGGAACTGTGTGTTTTATAAGCCAGGCTACAGTTTTGCGTTTCTTGTATCCTCAGGGTCCACTTCTCTGCTGCCCTCTTTCGTTTTTAGTTCCACACATTTGCCTTTGCTTAGAAGAACTAAGAGAAAACCATCCCATCTCCTCCCATTTCTAAAGTATTAGAGATGCTACATTCCTTGAAGTCAATATAACTGTGGTAGCAGGGAGAAAATTCTGGATTAAGCAGGAGTCTCCTGTCTTTTTTCTCTTTTTTCTCTCCTTCCTTCCTTCCTTCCTTCCTTCCTTCCTTCCTTCCTTCCTTCCTTCCTTAAACTAATCTATACGTCCTAAAGAGAACTGGCAGATCTTACTGGACTTCTGTGTAAAGATCAGCAGCACAATTCACTTTCCTCTCTGATTTAACAAGCATTTGGGCACTGTTTGCTGCATACCACACACACTGTAAGTAGCAGGCATTGTGACACCCCTGTGACCAGGTCAGTGCTCATTCCTGCCCTTATAAAGTCTACAGTTTCCCAAACTTGTTGCAGGATATTTGATCACCCTGTGAACCCCTGAGATTGTGTTATTTTCTGGAAAAAAAAAAAAAGTCCGTTCTAGTTGTGGTGTGGCTCAGCCTTTAGCACACACCTTTTTTTTTAAAGATTTATTTATTTATTATATCTAAGTACACTGTAGCTGTCTTCAGATGCACCAGAAGAGGGAGTCAGATCTCATTACAGATGGTTGTGAGCCACCATGTGGTTGCTGGGATTTGAACTCTGGGACCTTCAGAAGAGCAGTCGGGTGCTCTTACCCACTGAGCCATCTCACCAGCCCTAGCACACACCTTTAATCCCAAACAGTAAGGGAAAAGTCAGTCTGCAGAAGGAAACACCCAAGTTTGAAAGCGATGTCTAATTGAGTGGCAAAGAAAGACTTGACAGAATACGATATGCCCAACTCTCACAAGGACAGGAAAAAGAGGCTACTTAAGAGAGTAAGTAGGCTACAGAAAAGAAAAAGGACAGAGAAAAAGAGAGAGGGAGAAGGAGAGGGAGAGGGAGAGGGAGAGGGAGAGGGAGAGGGAGAGGGAGAGGGAGAGGGAGAGGGAGAGGGAGAGAGAGAGAGAGAGAACACAGTTTACCTGGACAGTATACAGAGACAGGGTGCAGAGAAAGATCAAGCTAGACACAGGTGAAGACAGAACGAGCCAGAGAATGAGAAGGAGCCAGAAGATGAGAACACATTGCCAAAGTTAATATGAGGCCAAGCAGAACAATTCAGAAGCTGAGAGAGAAGCCAGACTGAGTCAGTCAGGTTAGGGAAGAGTTTGAGCCAGAACAGCTGAGTTGAACCATCCAGCCAGAGATCAGAAAGAACAAGAAAGGGTGAGCTTATTCAGCAGCAAGCCTTGAAGGCTGAAAACATTCTAAGTCTGGATTCTACTGCATGGAGACTAGAAGCTTCCAGGACTAGGCCTAGCAAATGGAGGGAAAGCCCAACAGTTACATCAGGAAATAAAAGTTACTTTGATGCAAACTTAGCACTGAATTCTCCTAGTTAGCTTTGGCAGTCAACCTGACACAGCCCAACTCAGAAAAGCTGTCTGAGCAGCACCCAGAGGAAGCAAGTCGGCAGGCAGTGTCCCTCCGTGGTCTCTCCAGTTCCTGCCTGAGTTCCTGCCCTGGCTTCCCCCAGTGATGGACCGTGACCTGGTGTGGGATGCAATAAGCCTTGTCCTTCCTGAGTTGCTCCTGTCAGTGTTTTGTCACAGCAACAGAAAGGCAAACTAGAACAGAAACTGTGTATGGATCAGACACAGATACACAGCCTGGTTTGTTTTTAAGAGTAAGTGAACCTGGCAGAGGTGGCCTGTGCCTTTAATTCCAGCACCCAAGAGGCAGAGGCTGGCAGATCTCGGTGAATTCTAGGACAGCCAGGGATATACAGTGAGTCCCTGTCTCAAAAGAAACAAAACAAAACAAACACAAACAAACAAACAAAGAGTAGGGAAGTGAAGATGTAAGGAGCCGGGAGCTGGGGAGGGGAGGGTCAGAGGAGGGTAGAGGGTATGGGCGGGTGTAGTTCTCTGAACGTGACTAAACTGCTCATCTCCCTGCCTCTGCCATGTTCTCATTTATTAAAAGCATTTGAATATCATCTATTTTACAGTTATCTGTCAACGTGTCCATTCATGCTCCAGTTTACTGAGCAGTCACTAGGCAACAGGTGCTAGGAAACAGCAGCAAAGGAAGTAGAGGAAGAATGGGCGGGTAAAGGTATGGAGCATCCACAGCGAGCACTCCAGAGGTCATCAAACCACAGCCAGGTCTGCTGAGTGGCCAATCTCTGGGCTAAAGAGCTAAGGCGGGGACTTGAAAGGCAGGGTCTTGGGTGGGAACTGGATGCAGATGAAGAAGCAGGTGCCAGGACAAGACCAAGATGGACAGGTAATGGGCCATGGGGCGGGACATAGGTCAGGCAGGATTGTTGGGTTATAATAGCTGAGACTCTGCCCAGCTATAGTGCTCAAAGCTTTTAATAAATACAGTACATCTCTGTGTCATTTTTCAGAGCTAGGGCAGGCATAGAAAAGCCTTATGGGAGAGCAGCCAAGGTGGGGTATGGCTATCTGGACAGGGTAACAGTCCAGAGGCAGGGGCAGGCTGGACTTGGGATGCTGTACGTAAGGGAAAGGCAGCCAGGTTTGTTGATGGTTCTATTTCAGAGTCGAAGCAACGATGCTCTGGCTTCTCACTTGGGCAGCTGGAAGGATGGAGCTGCTGTTCTCTGAGATAAGCACGATTCTGGGAGGTGGGGCTGGGAATACGGAGGTTGGCTCTGGCTATGTGAAATGTGAGAAGCAGAGACACAGCCAAGGGAAGTAGGACCTGGATCAGTGACTCTGAGTGTGGGAGGAAGGTCTGGGCTTGGTCCAAACCTGGGAGTCATTAGCATATAGATGACACGAAAGGCCAGGAGACAGATGACATGCACTGGATGCGGTCATCTAAGTGGCTGTTATGAGGAAGAGGTGACACAAAATTCCCAGCACAGCACTGGGTGTAAAATGCTTCCCCTTGCAAGCCATGTGGCAGAGCTTGGCAAGGCTGTTTTAGAATTGGTAAATTTTCCTCTGGCTCCCCCATTCTCCTCTTGTTCCTATGTATTGTTGTTGCTGTTGCTGAGACAGACCTAACTATGTAGTTCTGGCTGGCCTTGAACATGTGACCCTCCTGTCTTGGCCACCCAAGTCGCTGGGAAGAAAGACATATGCTTCTACAGTCAGCTTCCTCCCCCAGCGCTTTGGGCTGGTGTGTGGTTATATGCCTTTCTTAACATATAACCTGGTTTTCATAGGGCTCTTGGTGCTGAAAGTCACTGGTTTGGGACTTTATACCTTTGACTTTACACAGAATTCTTCACTAAATTAACTGAGCATTTAAGTCCTTACAACTGGTAATTATAAGACACCATACCACCCTTAGACAGGTTCCATGGAACACCTACTCAAACCCAACCAAATAATTCAAGTCTAATCCAGTCTATCCCCAGAAGGCTCATGGGAGCGCAGGAATCACACATCTCAGCTCTGGGACCTGGTTCTTCCTGCATCCAGATGTCTTGTCTCCCAGGACCAGTGGCAGGCACCTTCTTGGCACCTTCATGGTATCACGAGATTTCCTTGGGGCTTTGTGTGGGACGCCCAGCCTTGGGATGGGGCTTCATCATCACCCCTTTCAGTCTTTACTGAAGCATCACCTTTCTAGGGAGTCCTGCTGGCATCGCCTACTTACACAGGCTGGGTCCTCCACAGCACCCCCTCGCTGTACTGTTGCCCTCCTTAGGACTTATTACTTCACAGGAATAAGAGTTTATTTATCACATTCATTAAAGATTTTGTGTTATTTATATGTGTGCTATATGTGATTGCCCAAGGAGGACATTCACCTATAAAAAGGGCATTGGATCCCATGAGGCTGGAGTTAGGCCCTGTTGTGATATGGATATGGATCCATATCTACTGGATATGGATTCTAAGAGCTGAACACCACACCTCAGCAAGAGCATCAAGGGCTGTTAACCCATACCTCCTCCCAACCATTTTTTCAGCCCCCACAATAGTTTGTTTATTGTACAATAATGTATCAAGATCTCCGATGAATGAAAGAGGAGTACCTGCCTTCCAGCTGTCATGGGGACAACCATCTGAGCTCTCCCAATTCCTGACTTGAAGCAAGCACTAGCAGAAGCATTTCAGACAGCCTCCAGCCTCTGAAGGGGCCAGGCTTGAACCCTGAAGGGAGGCTGTGGCTATGAGCACTACAGCCAGGATGGCCAGCCCTGGGGGCAAAATGTGGCCAACAGCACTCACTACCTTGCTGACATTGAGTCCTCTTGTTCTCTCACCCCACATCTGTGATACTTGTCTCATCTTCCACTCACTGAGCTCTGAATCTTGTTGCCTAGTGCTTCTTGCCTTGCTCCTTACTCTAGGGTTCCATTATGATCCACGAGGCCTTCACACCCCTGTATCTGCAGCCTCCCCCGTGATTCTTTTTACTGACTACTCTCAGAGTAGTCTAGGTCTCCTCTACAGACACCACTTCTATTGCCTTCTGTGAAGGGCCTTTTTGTCTCCACGCCATACATCTGGGGATGTCTGGCACGCCCTTCATACTCCACCACCTGTCCCAATCATCAGTATATGTACCACCTTTATTTTCAGAGCAAACTGTACATTGCTTATGATGCCCAGCAAAACTACCCTTGCTGCTGTTGTTCACTGCCCCCTCTTATGTTCACCAAGCTAACGTGCATACACACACACACACACACACACACACACACACACACATATATGGCTTAGCCTTTTTGGTTTTATCCCATGCCCAAAGCATATAGTTAGTGTCAAGATGTATTGCTAAATGAATAAATGCAAAAATGAAGTCAGGTATAGAATAGGAGGCAAGGAGAATATAGATCTTGTTTTGAAGCTCTGCCTTCCCCAACAGTAAGCTGATAAAAGACCCAATAAAGGGGCTGAGGCTAGAAGCATTGGCTGCTCTTCCAGAGGACTAAGTTTCCATTTCCAGCACCCGCATGGCAGCTCACAACTATCTGTAACTATAACTCCAGTTCCAAGACATGCAATACTCTCACACAACACAGACATTGATGCAGGCAAAATACCAATGCACATAAAATAATAAATAAATAAATTTCATTTTTAGAAAGACCTCAATAAAGATACAGGGTATGGCTGGATGTCATTCATGAGTCAGCACTCTTTTTTTTTTTTTTTTTGGTTTTGATTTCCGAGATAGGGTTTCTCTGTGTAGTCCTGGCTGTCCTAGAACTCACTCTGTAGACCAGGCTGGCCTCGAACTCAGAAATCTGCCTGCCTCTGCCTCCCGAGTGCTGGGATTAAAGGCGTGCGCCACCACTGCCCAGCTTAGTTTTACATTTCTTAGTTACACTGTTATTTATTTGCTTATTGTGTGTAGGTATGGGCACTTGAGCGGTCAGAGGACAACTTGCAGGAATCAACGCCTTCCTTCCACAGTGTGGGTTCCAGGGATTGATCTCAGGCCTGCAGGCTCTCCAGCAAGCCCCGTACTGGCTGAGCCATTTTGCTGGCCCACTTTAAAAAATTTTTAAAATCTAGGGTCCTATCTTACAGTTTTTAGTTCTATGTACCAAGTTCAGTCTTGTATAGAGTATACAGACCTGTCATTTCAGCATGCAGAGTCTCTGCTAGTGTTCTCCCTTCTGTCGCCGGCTGCTTTTCACCGGCCTAACGATGAATGTTGTTCTCCTGTGCATCACTCTTTCCTGGGAACTGCTCGCTCCCTTGAACAGTTTCTTGCCAGGCGTTCTCATCCTCTTCTAGAGAGGGTTTGGGTTTGCTCCTGCCGGGTGCTTGGCAGCACTTGCCAAATCTGGGGTGTTTTACACGTGGGCTTGGGAATTCCTGGTTTACCCGAGCGAGCAAGTGAGCAAGCGAGCGACCAGACTCTGGCAAGGACAGCAAGTGCTTTCTGTCGCCTGCCGACATTTTAGTCTAATCCACCCAGAGCTGGGGTAAGCTCCCTTTAATCCTGGCCTGGGGGCTCAGGGTTAGCTCTAGTATATTCTTACAGGGAGTCCTCTGCAGTTGCAGTTTAACATGGGAAGGGCCACAAAGTGGCAAATATGGAGAAGTTAATAGACCCAAAGGCTACAGTCGGAAGCTCTAAACTTTAACCAGACACTTTGAACGGTAGGGAGTGTGGAAACTAGAGAATGGGGTACAAGCAGTATTTAAAGAAAAAACAGCTGTTATTTTTCAGGACGTATATATTTTTAATCAAGAAGCTAAATTAACCTGAATTGAGACAAACACAAAGAAATCCTGCCATTTGTACACTTACAATAGATTATACAATGCTTTCTTTTACTCGCCATAAACTACAATGGATGTAAGTAAATCATCTACATTTTTTCATAAGGAAAAAAATGGGGTTCAGAAAGCTTGAATGCGCTGTTTAAGGTCACACAAACTAAGAGGCAGAGGCAGAGAGGCAGAGAGGCAGAGAGGCAGAGAGGCAGAAGCAGAGAGGCAGAGGCAGGGGCAGAGGCAGAGGCAGAGGCGCAGAACTCAGGCCCTGTTCTGATCTATGCTGTGAATAGCACACAACCAGAAGAGACTCTGTAAAGAAAGGTGGAAATATGGCGAAGGCATTCCCCACACAGCAGAAATCTTAACTTAGAAACCTCTTCCTGAGCACATCTGTGATTCCCTTGGTAGAAGGCGCTGGGCAGGAAGAGACTGTGTAAAAAGAGGCAGGAAGGTCCCAGCTTGCCCCTCATTATGTGAGTTAAATGCACGGCCATATAAACTCCCTGGACAAAGTCCAAGTCCCCTCAGACGACTCATGGAACTGGCCTGGTATGCAGCAGCAAGCTACACGGTGATCTAGTCCACACCGCTCATCTGTCAGGACAGCAGGGCAGGAGCACCCTCCTCCTTCACTGTGAAGACAGCTTAAACACTGTGGTTAGCACGTCCACCGTACCATCTCCTTTGTTCATCCCTACGACTTGACTTGGTAATTACTGTCTCTTTTCTGGTCTGGTGGCATTTCACTTGCTTATGGCTTATACTTGATGTGTTTTGTTTTGCTTTTCTGTTCCTAGCACTAAATGGAGACATTTCTAAGAAGGGAGTGCACAGCTCTTCAGCACACTCAAACTTCATTCCCCAGATGTTTGGGGCCTAACATCTCTCTGCCTGCCTTGTAAAGACACCAGACCATTCTTCCCCGGCAGCTGCCTCGATGATGTATAAAAACTGGGAGAGCCACAAGGCCAGAACCCACAGCTTGAGGTCCCAGAGTCAAGATTCCAGAGAAAGGGGCCAGCTGCCAAGGCTTGACAATGACGAGCCTCACATTATTGTGGAGATTTAATGTAGGTGTGACTATCACAATCTGAAGCAGCTGTGACTAAGACCATATGAGGGGGAGGGGGGAAGAAATGCAATTCTGATCTTCCATGACATATGTCTCACTTAGGGACATAAGAGCACAGAGATTGCTGACAACTGTATGAATGGTCTTAAACAAACAGAATAGACAGTGATCCAGCTCATGGTGTGATGGTTAAATGGGTTTGTGGTCATCTATCCATCCACACATCCACACATGCACCAACTCACCCATCTATCCACCCACCCACCAACTCATCTATGCATCCATTACCCCATAGCCCACTCACCCATCTATGTTTTCATCTCTCCACCCATCTACCCACCTCTACCCACCCACCCACCCACCCACCCACCTACCCACCCCTACCCACCCACCCATCCATCTATCCAAGCATTCAGAGGTTGTTGAAACCTAACAGACCTATACCTACCTATGCTGTTTAGGCACCAGAGAGACCAGGGAAGAATACTGGAGAATTGGATATCTGTTACTCAAAAGCCCCTGAATGAGTCACTTCAATTAAATCCTTATAAACAACTTATAAAGTATGTATACTGTCTTCATCTTACAGATGAAATGGGCTCAAAGTAGCTAAGGAGCTTGCTGAAGAGCGCAAGTTCAGTAAGTGGCAATCTGGGACTTCAACCAAGTTTTGTCTGGCTCTGAGCCTGCGCCCTTAATAAATTAATAATTATCACACAGTTAATTATAGGAGAGCCAGACAATTGGCAGGCAATGGGGTTATGGAAACTCAAAGGAAGCACGGAAGAGTCAATTTGGTGCAGACAGGAAGTAATCTTGGGGTTTTCCAAGTGACCTAGCAAGAAGCAGCAGTGTTGGACTCCAAGTAACAAAGCCCAGAGGACCGGATCAGCCTGTGGGAGGAAGTGCAGGAGCTCAAAGGGCAGAAGCTGGAGACCTGAGTGCGGGGGGGGGGGGGGGGGGGGGGGCATCTCTGACAGGTTCCACCGCTCCCACTCTGGAAAAGCTTTCCAGTACTCTCCAGTCCCTCTGGCTCTTGCAATGGCCTTCTGTAATGGGCCACCTGTGTCAGCCTAAGGCCTTGGTTTGTACCCACCACCCCATCCTGGCCAGGCCCCCGAATTCACTGACATACTTGAAGATTCTGCTTACAACCTGAGGACAGAAGCCCCAAGGCATCTCCCCAGAACTAGGCAGGTAAGAGGGCAAGCCTTCTAAGCGAGACCCCAGCTCTCACAGATGTCTACCCAGAGCTACAGCATTTCCCCATTCTACTTACAGTTTAGAGTCCAGCTTCAGGAGGAAGCCCAGCCTATCATACTCTGAAAAGGAAAAGCAGAAAACGTCACTGGAGTCACGCCATTGCTGCCACTGTGGCTTGCTTCCCCAGATCTACACCACGGAGACAGGCAGTGCTTGGAAAAGAACACACACTTCACGTGCTTCAAAGAACAGAAGCAAGCACATATGCCTTAACAAATTTAAGTCACAAGACAGCTACTGAACATTTATTTTGTCTGAAGAGCCAGGTTCGGAAGCAGCTATTTCCCAGATCATCTAGGCCATCCGCTCCCATGCTAATATAGAAATGATTTCCTGAGTAAACATGGCGACTGAAACCGAAATGCGGCAAATCAGAGACTAGACTCTGAAGAAAGAGATTGGAAACCATCTTAAGTGCCTCCAAGTTTTGAGCACAGAATCTGTTCAATGAGCCAGTGTCCTTCCTAGTCAGTGTCAGCTCCCAACTTGACACAACTGTCAGAGTTATTTGGAGGTTGTCTCAGTCAGAGCCGCCTGCGGCCAGGTTCGTGAAGTATTTTCCAAATTAGCAATTGATACAGAAGAGTCCCGCTTACTGCTGGCATTACTATACATGTGCCTAGACTGTATACAAGAAAGCTAACTGAGCAAGCTAGGAGGAGCAAGCCAGTTAGATGTGTATGTATGTATGTATGTATGTGTGTGTGTGTGTGTACACATGTTGTACACATGTGTGTGGTATATGTGAATTCGAGGGATGTGCAGGCCATCGGGGCCAGAGTATATCCGGTGTCTTGCTCAATCACTCCTGCCTTATTCCCGTGAGACAAGGTCTCTCACTGAACCTGGAACTAGGCTACTGTCCAGCAAGTGCCCGAGATCCCCATTTCTGCCCCCACAGAGTTGAGGTTATGGGTATATATGGACACACTAGCTTTTTTTTTTTTAAGATTTATTTATTTATTTATTATATGTAAGTACACTGAAGCTGTCTTCAGACACTCCAGAAGAGGGAGTCAGATCTCATTACGGATGGTTGTGAGCCACCATGTGGTTGCTGGGATTTGAACTCCAGAGCTTCAGAAGAGCAGTCGGGTGCTCTTACCCACTGAGCCATCTCACCAGCCCCACACTAGCTTTTTTTGTGGGTGCTGGATTTGAACTCAGGTCCTCATGCTTGCTCAGCAAATGTGCTTGCTTATCCTCAACCTGAGAGAAGACATCTTAGCACTGAAAATATCAACTAGGACACAAAACACAATAGGCTTTCCTCCCAAGAGAATTCCCTCGGGGAAGCAAAGCTTTCTCATAGCCCTAGTCTCTCTCTGATTCAGGCAAAGTCAGGACTTTGTATGGTAAGAGCTTATAGAACCATCAAGAAAGACAAAAAGGCCTCCTGTCTTTCGTGCTCCTGTCCCTTGGACTTTAGAACACACAGTGTACTCTCAAGAGGACTCCTTCCAGAAGTTAGCAAGGGCCTTCGTCTTGCTGTAAACCCAGACATCAGGTGGCAAGCAGGACAGCACAGGCGAGAAAGGGCAGAATGCAGTGCCCTCTGGAGTTAACATTCCATGACAATTATTAAGTGTCTCAAAATAAATGAATAGACCCAAGCTGGGTATAGTGGCACACAGCTATAATCTGATAATGCAGGAGGCTGAGGTCGGAGGGTTGTTACTGTAAGTTCAAGGCCAGCCTGGGCACTTTGGCGAGACCAAATCTCGAAATAAAACTCTAAAAGGGCTGGGGATGTAGCTCAGCGGAAGAGTGTTTGCCTTGTACACACAAGGCTCTGATTCAATTCCTTGTAATATGTCTGGTTGGTTGGTTGGTTTTTTTTCAAGACAAGCTTTCTCTGTGCAGCCCTGGCTGCCCTGGAATTCACTGTAGACCAGGCTGGCCTCAAACTCACACAGATCCTCCTGCCTGTGTTGGGATTTAAGGCTGGCTTTAATTAATTTAATTAATTAATTTATTTATTTATTTTTACTTTGGTTCTGGGGGTGGAACTGAAGTTATTGGCCTTGTGTAACACGTGCCTTCACCGCTGAGCCATCTTGATGACTTCCGCACGTCTTTTAACTAAAGGTTACTTAAGACTTTGCACACTTGTTATATGTAATTGCTTATTTAACAATACATTTGACTAGGTTTGTAAATCTTTGCTGTTTAGACTACTATGCCTTCCTCAGTTTTAAACTGACTTTCCTCATTCCTTTTCCTTCCTTCTCTCCTCCCTCCCTCCTTCTCTCCCTTCCTTCCTTTCTGTTTGTTTGGGGTTTTGTTTTTGTTTTTTTCAGACAGGGTTTCTCTGCATAGTCCTGGTTGTCCTAGAATTCACTCTATAGACTAGGCTGGCCTCAAACTCAGGGATCTGCCTGCCTCTGACTCCTGGGTGCTGGGATTAAAAGTGTTTCTCACCACTGCCTGGCTTACTTCACTTCTTAATATGAGGGAAGTGGAAGGTTACAGTGGTATCTTTTTAAAGAATCATTATCGCCCCTTTATTAGCACTTGTTTTCTGTTAAGAGAAAAATCTCTGACAAAAGCAGCTTAAAGAAATCAGGGTTTATTCTGGTTCACAGCTCAAGGTACCACCCATCATGGTGGGGAAGCCTGGTGGTGAGGCCTTGACATGGCTGTGTTATTCAGGAAACAGAGAGCAATGGAGGCTCCCACGCAGGTGGCTGTCTCCTCCTCACTCAGTCCAGGACTTCAGCCCATGGAACGGTGTCACCCAAACTTAAGGTGTGTCTTCCTACCCAGTTAACTAATTTAACAACTCCCTCTCAGACATGCCTGAAGTCTGACTACCATGGTGATTCTAAATCCCATCACGATGACAGTCAAAATTAACCATCCTACCTCCTTACACATATTTACTATATAGTAGCCATAATTACAACGACCAGTTATTTTCCAATGTCATTTTGAGCTTTGTCTTATCACACACACACACACACGAAGGGAGGGAGGGAGGGAGGGGGTTCTATAATAAACAAATAAGGATGCTGCATTTCTAGCCCACCACGGTGCTAGGAATAACACTCAAGGTTTGCACACGCAGGGCAAGCGCCTTGCTAGCCAGAGCTGTACCTCTGAAGAACGCCCTTTCCAAGGCCTTCCTAGTCTAGCCCCAGAGATATGCATTTCACAACATTCTCTAAGTCCCTAGGAATTGAGCCCTGTTGCATTGCCGCGTACTCTGACCACTATTTAAAAGCTGAGAATGTAGGTTTGTTTTTAAGGTAAAATTCCTCACTCTATAAAGACGGGCAGGATTCGGCCAGCAGGGAAACCACCTTATAGCAAGAGCTGATGAGTAGATATTTACCATGGGCAGCTGATGTGGACATACTTGATAGGTATTCATTGGCTGTTCTTACCAAGATCGCTTGCTCACAACCACCATAAGCAGAAGGAAATTAATGTGAAAAGAAAATCTCAGTCAAGTGTCTGTGTCTGCGTGTCTTTGTGTCTAGATGCACACATGTGTGCAGGTGGCTGAGGAGGCCAGCAGAGGGCATCAGATCCTCTGCAGCTGGAGTTACAGTTGTTTGGAGCCACCCAATGTGGGTCCTGAGAACCAAACTCGGGTCCTCTTCAAGAGCAGCAAACTCTCTTAACCACCAGCCATCTCTCCAGCCCCTAACGTAATGAATTTCATAAATATTTAGAGAGAGAGAGAGCTGACAACCTTCTTTATATTAAACACAGAAAAACCAGTTGTTAGAGACGAAAAGACAGTTTGAAAAATTCTTTTGAGGGGCTGGAGAGACAGTTAGTTCAGTTGCTATGTGCAGTGACAGCTCTTCCAGAAGATTGGAGTTCAAAACCCAGCGACTACGTGGCAGCTCACAACTGTCTGTAACTCCAAGATCTGACACTCTTACACAGACACACATGCAGGCAAAACACCAATGCACATACAATAAAGGCAAATAGATTAATTTTACAAAAGAAAGAAAGAGAAACTCCTTTGAGGAGAACAGTTATGAAGCCCATGTCTCTGGAAGGGCTGGGTGTGTAGTCTTGTGTCTCACTCCAGACTGGCAAGGAACTTGACGAGTGCCCCTCTAGGTATGGAGAAACGGTGGGCTGCCTGTAGAGGGGCTTCCTATCTACCTGCTAAGTCTCGGGTCGCTGAGAGATGGGCTGCCCCGGCAGGAGAGCTGCATGGGAGCTGACCTGCACTCTCAGAGGTGTGTGAACGAGCTAGGGGGTACTCTTTCAGTTGCTTCCTCAGAACCCTAGAGGGTTCGCAGGTCCTCAGTGGCCAAAGTCAAGAGTAGACATCCAGATTTCCAGGAGCTGTGGGGATGAACATTAGGACTGAGGCACTGTACCCCAAATGAGCAGGAGTCTGCTGAATGCCTACCGGAGAACCCCAAGAGTGAGCTTTAAACACAAGCAGGACCCAGAGAGTGCACCGCTCCCCCAGATTTAACTTTTCCTCCTCTAGAGCAGCGTTCTCACCCTTCCTAATGCTCTGACCCTTTAATACAACAACCAGAAAATTATTCCATTGCTGCTTTCAAACTGTAATTTTGCTACTGTTATGAATTGTAATGTAAATATCTGTGCTTTCTGATGGTCTTAGGCGAAAGGATCATTTGAACTTCCCCAAAGGGGTTGTGACCCACAGGTTGAGAACTGCTGTTCTATAGCTATCCAAGGGCAGCCAAAGAGGGCTGTCAGTGATTGGGAAGGTCAGGGAGAGAACAGAGAGCAGGCCTCCTCTTCTGTACCCCAAGCCATGGCTCTTACAGGTCAAGGCCTAATGAAGTTAGGAGATGGAACTACAACTGTGGGTGGGTTTGTTTGTTTGTTTGTTTTGAGACAGGGTTCCAGTAGCCTTGGCTGGCCTGGAGCTTGCTATTATAGGCCAAGTTGTATCTGCATCAGAGATCTGCTTCTATGTGCAGAGTGCTGGGATTAAAGGCTTGTATACCACACCTGGCTTCAGAACTACAGCTCTGAATGAACTGAAAGTTACGTAAGACCGGATGCTCTAATTCTGGACTTGCCAGCCAAAGTTACTTCAGAAATATCAAGAACATCACTGGACTTGGACACCCAGAACATTAAAGGGACGGAAGGAATCCAAATAATATTTCTGTGGTTATCATGGGATGTGCCCTGCGTTTTCAGCTGCACTGGCAAAGGGAAATAGTGATTTACATGATTAGTCATTTGGTTGTTGTTTTGGTTTCCTGTGGTAGTGGGGAGAAAGGGTCCGGAGCCTCACCCACGCTAGGCAAGCTGGACTCGCATCCACAATCCAACAGGATGGCTTCAGGTTCACAAACGCAGGCAGTGGGAAGGACTAGTGGTGGAGGGCTGCGAAGGGCTGCCTGAAGCACAGCAGGCTACTGCGCCTCTCCTGGGTGGCCTTTACTCTTCCCATGGAGTTTTCATCACAACTTTCCTACATGGCCACCAGTAACTGGTAGGCAGTATATTTAGCATTACCATGGAAAAGGGACAGCGATTCATCCCCTCTGTTCCTGACTTGGAAACCCCTGGTGAGGAGTGGGTGTGAGCCAGGCCTGCAGCAGCCCCTGACCTGCTCAAATCTCAAACATGGAGGAGCAGGAGTCAGCGGAAGTGACAAGTTCCCATGACATGCAGTGAGGAGGGGGTTTACCAGAAGGAACGAGCGGCCCTGAGCAAAGGCCCCTTGGAACAGTAGAACAATCTCTGGCAATCACAGGAGCTGAATCTCTGAGGACCAATGGGCCAGAGGCCCAACTCTCTCTCTCCTCATTCATCTTCCCCGACAATCTCCTACAAGAATCCCGCTCACAGTTCTGCCTGGGCCTGCTGCTCTCACCTCCTGGCCTCCCTCCTCCGCCTCCAGCCTGACCTGAGGCCTCCTCTGCCCTGGAGGCCTTGCTCTGCCTGAGGCTCTCCAGCGGCCCTGGCTTCTCTGCTCTCTGGGCCACCTGCCTGGAGGGGGAGAAAGGATGGGCCGCTCTGTGGAGTTTGTGGAGGGTCTTTGATCTGTGCATTTTAATCAAATTAGGAAGAAGAGGAAGAAAAAGAGGAGGAAGAGGGAGGAAAAGGAGGGAGGAAGAGCAAGAAGTAAAACACAGCCTAGTTATTACTCCTTCAAATATTTTTCTTCCTCCCCCCCTTTTTGATTACCAATGAGGCTGCCAGAAGTCCCATGCTGCAGTGATGCTCTGCCATTGTTGTCCTAGTAATTTTTCACTCCATTTCATTTTGAATAGTTTCTATTGATACATCTTCTGGTTCACTCCCCTCTCTCTTTTTTTCTTACAGCATGGACAGGTCAATGAGCCAGCCAGTATATTTTCTCATCTCAGACATCATTCTTTTATATCCAGTTCCTTTTATATCTCTCATGCCTTTCCTTAATGTTCCCAAGCTTTCTCTGCACTCTTGAACATATGGAATATGTTATAGCGTCCTTGTCTACAAAGCAAACACTCACATCATCTCTAGGCCTGCCTTTACTGATCACACATACACACACACACACTCACACACACACACTCACACACACACACACACACATAAACTCACACACACACACTCACACATACACACACACACAAACATACACTCACACACACTCACACACATACACTCACACACATATTTAAACACACACTCACACATACGCTCACACACACATACTCACACACCCCACAGGAGTGGGGTTTCATTTTCACGCTTCTCTGCATTACCTGACAGCATCTGGTTGGTGGCCAGCCATGTGAATTTTTACTTTGTTAAAATGTGGTACATAGCTGAGCAGTGGTGGCGCATGCCTTTAATCCCAGCACTTGGGAGGCAGAGGCAAGTGGATTTCTGAGTTCGAAGCCAGCCTAGTGTGCAGAGTGAGTTCCAGTACAGCTAGGGCTATACAGAGAAACACTGTCTCGAAAAATAAACAAACAAACAAAAAACCAAAACAAAAAAAAAATGTGGTACATAAGGAGTCCTTAATTGTTTTGAGGTAGTATTGAATTCTTAGGAAGAGCGAAATCATTTCAACATGGCTTACTTGTAAGTTCTGTATGTTAGAACTGGAGGCAAGAGTGGTCACTAATGCCGCCCCATTATGGCGGCCCTGTCCTCCAGTGTATGCTATCGCAAACTCTGTTTTATGAACTCCCCCACTATTCCCAACCCTGAGTGGCCTCTAGGTCCTCACGCCACTTTCCAGGGTTCTTTCCTGGTTCCCATGGTGTCCACGTCCACGTAGCAGCCGAGCAGTCCAGGGGGAGTGGCTGCACACCCCGAGTTCCCTGCACAGGCCTCTTCCTCAGCTTCTCAGCTGCTCCCTCGCCTTAGAAGAGCCTTGGCTCTCCTTCCCTTCACCGAGGCCTGGAACTGCCCCGTGTGTAGCTGGGGTGAGGAAGGCCTTACTTAGCTCATTGGTTTCTTTTCTTTCAGAGTCCAGCATCCTTGCTTCAAAGTCTGCAAAGAAAGTTGGGTTTTTTTTTTTCCTACAAATTTTGTGGGTTTTTTCCTGTCCTTTTTCCTTTCTTTGCCTTTTCTTTGTGCACACTCAACTTATTCTGCCCAATTGTCCACTTCACCTAAAGCAATCTCTCACGAGGACCGCCCGTCAACCAGCCAGTCCTACTTACAATGCCGCCCAGTCATTACAGATGACGGCTGAAGAAGTCTCACACAGCTTGTCTTTGTCACCCTCACACATACCCAGTATCTGGTCCTCAACCCTGGAAGTGGCTCCACTTCACCCAAGAACAGTCCCAGAACCCTGCATTCCCCGTTTCACCCAGTTAATCAGTCTATAGGTAGTCAGGCTGGGCTGCTAAATTCCCTTCTTTAAAGATCAGCCCAGCTGTGAAGAGCACTGACCGCTCTTCTGAAGATCCTGAATTCAAATTCCAGCAACCACATGGTAGCTCACAACCATCTGTAATGAGATCTCATGCCCTCTTTGGAGTGTCTAAAGACAGCTACAGTGTACTTACATATAATAAATAAATAAATCTATAAAAAAAAGATCAGCTGAAAGGAATTGCTGCTGCTCATACTTAAACATCATTAACTTCCATGATTGGGACCACACACACACACACACAACACCCTGAGGCAGAGCTCACCTCACCCAGTATCTCTAGCACCTAACACAGGGTCTGGTACAAAGGTGGGGTCCATAAATATGTTGAATGAGTGGTGTGACTAGGGGGGCCTACAGACTAGCTGGGGACCTGGATCCTCTGTTCTTTTCTACTCCTGAGGAGGGGCCAGTGCTAGTGGTGGCAGCAGTGGTAGGTATGGTCCACAGCCTCTCTGGGTCAGTCATCTTTCACAACAGTGACTGCCTTGCTCTGCCCACTCCTGATTCTCAGCCCGCCCAGCTGGTGACACCGCAGACCCCCACCTACTGAGGGTGTCCCATGACTCTGCTTAGACATAACTGTCTACTTCTCTGTTTACTTTCCCATGCGTTGCCGTTTTCTGATTCTTGCTTTGGGGTTCCCTCTGAGAACCCCTGACTTGTCAGCACATCATTTCTAAAGGCCTGAACTTCAACCTCCTCCACGAAGAGCCCCGAGCATCCCGAGCTGCACGCTTTACACATAAGAGTTCTTGGAACTAAGTGCTCATGCTGCCTGCAAAGGAAATGCCACTTCAAACATACCAATGCTCTGGGGACAACTTGCCTCTGAGGTAGCCCACAGGACGGTCCAGGTCTCACCATCCTGAGCACATATCTGCCTACAGTCTGAAGATCGTGGGACTCCTGAGTCTACCAGGCTCAGAGCCACTGACAGCCACGGACAGCTGATACAGCAGCGGAAAGCACTCCTCTCCCTGACACCACAGCAGCAAGGAGGCAGCTGCACACGGAAGGAAAAACGCTTAGTCTCTTGGTGGCTTAGGCCTCCTGCCTCAGCCAGGCCAGTAAATGCAGGGTAACACAATCTACCAACCAAGGAGCACATGTGTCCTGTGCCTGGCTCCAGGCGGGAAGTGGCCTGGGTGATACCAAGCTCTGCCCTTCTCCAGCACCTGCACCAGGTCAGAGCTGTGAATGTACAAAGTGCTTTTGCAGATGCTGGGAGCCTTTGAAGTCAACTGTTAACTCTTTCAGGGATCCTACGAAGGGATTAAATATGTCTTCTGGGTCACAGTTAGAGTCATAAAGTATTGGGGGGGGGACCCTAGAGAATTTGTAAACCTCCTGGAAGGTTCAGAAACTGAGCATAAAAAGCAGGCCACAAGCGAACTGTGTGCATGCATCAAACAAGGAACACTTCCCTTACTGCTCGGAATTTATAGAACTACATGTCATGCACAATAGGTCTGCTGTCATTAAACAGGCAAACACATGAGCCACTGAAAAGTCAGACCATGAAACCAGTGGGAACTCAGAAGATCTGAACGGAACAATTACTCACTGTGAACCGACTGAAGGGCAGACAGCCCCACACCCAGCCGGTAGAGAACAACAGCCTTCCAAGCATGCAGTGACCGTTTCTGAAAGGGATGGAGGAGGGGGTCCAAACGGGGCTCAGCCCCCAATCCTAGTGTAATTTACAGTTATGTTCTGGAAGGATGACCAGTGACAGTACCTTTTCAAAAACATTACTGTTCCGGGGAAGGCATACATCTAATCATGGGTAGCAAAACACCCGCGGCACCTTGATGCATGTGCTTGCTCTCATGTCTGAGACATCTGCCAGACTCTGAGCTTTCAAAGCACGACATCTGTCCATCGTTCAAGTGAAACAGTGCTCCTGAGAGATGGACAGTCCGGTTGGTAACAATCACACAAGGGCCTTTTCTCCTTGGTGCGTAGCAAGGGTGTCAGGCACACTCCCGTTTCCTCACACAGAATACCAGAGAGATGTGCACTCCAGGGGGAAATCTAATAGAAGTCAGAACTGCTGGGCAGGGGTGTAGCTAGGGGTAGAGGACTTTCCTAACATGCTGGAGGCCCTGGCTTTAATCTGCAACACTGTGGACAAACAAACTGCTTCATCAAGGATTGGTTCTAGGGGCTGGAGAGATAGCTCAGAGGTTAAGAGCACAGGCTGATCTTTCAGAGGTTCTGAGTTCAATTCCCAGCAACCAACGTGGTGGCTCACAACCATTTGTAATGGGATCTAATGCCCTCTTCTGGTGTATCTGAAGACAGTGTACTCATATACTTAAAATAAATAAATAATTCTTAAAAAGAGAGAGAGAGAGAATTGGTTCTGCCTTTTAAAAAATGTAAAATTTCTCTGGATGTGTCCGCGCATATAAGCCTTTAGTCCTATTACTCAGGAAGAGGAGGCAAGCGGACCTCTCTGAGTTTGAGCCAGCCCGAAGTACAGAGAAGTTTCAGGCCAGCAATAAGACCGTCTCAAGCCGGGCGTGGTGGCGCAAGCCTTTAATTCCAGCTCTAGGGAGGCAGAGGCAGGCGGATTTCTGAGTTCAAGGCCAGCGTGGTCTACAGAGTGAGTTTCAGGACAGTCAGGGTTACACAGAGAAAATCAAAAACCAAAAAAACAAAAAACCAACCAAACAAAAAAAAACCCCACCCTGTCTCAAAACAAAACACAGCATTCAACTCCCCACAAAAGAAAACAAATTTCAGTTGGGTGTGTCCATAAAGAATAAGCCATTGTGACAGTGCAGGTGAGCACTGTTGCTTTGTTTAAAAAAAAAAAAAAAAAAGCCCAAGATCAACAATGGCGATACATTTTAATGAAAATATCTCTTGCATTCTAAGAGACCTGAACTTTGGCTGGCCCTCAGAGTTGAGTTAATTACACACCTCAAGGTCACTCAGGACTCAGCCTGCTCGCCTGCTGTGTGCTCAGCCAGTCTACCCTGCCCTTCAGAGAACAAGTCACAACCCACCTTACTTGTTTATTATTAGTAGTAGAAAGTATATGCTTGCTTATTATTTATTTATATGACAGTGTACGTCTATGCATGAGGAGGTCAGAAGGCATCAGATCCCCCAGAGCTGGAATTATGGCAGCTGTGAGCTGCCTGATGTGGGTGCTGGGAACTAAACTCTTGTTTCCTGCAGGAAGAATATGTGTTCTTAATCACCAAACCGTGTCTCCAGCCTCTTCCCTCCCAACCCCCACGTAATTAGCTTTTACAACCTAAGCTAATGCATAGCGTTAATTCTGTAATAATAATAATAATAATAATAATAGCTTTTTCAATGTCCCGTGCATATGCTCCAACTCCCCACCCCTCAGAATGGAATGCAGATGTTCCCACTTGACCAGTGTTCTAAAATGGAAACAGCTATGTTACACTGCAAGTTCCCATTCTAGGCAATAGGAAACCCGCATGGAAGTCCCTGAAAGTGGGGAGATAGCCAGGCCTCATGCTCATGTATAGAGCCTCAGATGGAATTCCAGCCAATAGCACTGATCATGGTTTGAATGAGAAGTCCCCCACAGTCTTGAGCACTGGAACACTTAGTCCCCATGGCTGGAGCTGTTGGGGGGAGGGGGTGTGTGTCACTGGAGGGCATGTGTCACTGGAGGTGGCAGTGAGAGGGCTAAGACTTGCACCATTTCAAGATCCATTTCTGTCTCCTAACTGTGGTTCCAGATGTGAGTCCTCAGCTTCTGCTCCAGCTGCCATGCCTCCACTCAACCATCGTGGGCTCTTAACCCTCTGGAACCGTAAGCGCTTGATTTAAAGTTCCTTCTAAGAGTTGCCTTGGCCATGGCTTTTTATCACAGCATGAAGAGTAACTGATACAGAGCCTGACAAGCCCTATCAGTCTTGTGTTAGCCCTTCCTTTTCTCATTCTACAGAGTCACCACCCACTCCCATCAGCTGACATGAACCCAGTATTGAGTAAGTGGCCCCCACTGATAACAACCATATCTCCCATCTAGAGCAGTTTACAGGGACATTAATGATGTACATGATGTTCAACCATTGCATCGGTCAGACAATCACAATTCTTCACATCAAAAAAACCTTTTTTTTTTAGGGGAAGATATCACTGTGTAGTCCTGGCTGGCCTGGAACTGGCTTTGTAGACCAAGCTGAACTGAACTCACAGAAATCTACCTGCATCCACCTCCTGAGTACTGGGATGTGCCATACACGTGGCCATCTTCAAATTTTAAGTGACAAACATATATAGGCAAAATGGTCCACCAGGCAAGCAAACTCCTCCCACAAGAAGCAGCCCTGCCCATCTTCCTTCCCTGGTCACTGGCTCCTATCTCGAAGGGCACAGCAGCACATGGATTGAAGAACTATCTTACTCAAAATAGAGCTTTCCCTTCCAAAGATGCAACACTGTACAGCCTCCCATAGAAGCTGCATCAAACATAAGCACCGTGTCAGGGCTTGCATGGACGAAGACAGGACAACAGGAACAAATAGCAGTCAAACGTGCCGAGGAGAGAGCAGACTGAGGGGGCTCTTCACTGACCACTCCTCGTGCTGTCCCTGACACCATCAATGCAATCTTCACAGAGGGGACATGCCTGAGGTCCCAACCACTAAGTGAACTGGCAGGGAAGCTGCTGAGCTGGCTCAGGCCCAACCCGGAGGATGCTTGTCCCTTCCTCAGTCCACGAGGACTCCAGGGAAATGAGAACAGACGCTCATGTTAGGACAGCTGCAACAGAGCAACTGTGGCCTGCTCTCTCTGTTCCCTGTCCCAAGGGCGATCCAGCCATACCACACGTGAATTGTGAGAGTCAATGGGATTGCAGAGAGTGGCTGGCCAACGTGCAAAAGGCTCCCACATCACCTCCAGCCGGGGAAATAAACCACAACATGGCATCAATTTATCAACGACAAACTAAAATAGGAAAGTGGTTTTATAAAACAAACACAGAGAATCCCACTGACCTAGACTAAATTAACTGACCCAGGAAAGTAACTTAGACATTCACAAGCTAAAAATTCAGTCCCAAATAGATATGTGCATGCTGGCATGGGGGAGGCAAGAGGCTTTTGACGGGACAGAGTCCCCTGTGACTAGCCTCTAGTGGAGTACTGTCAGGAGGGACCAATGGGGAAGCAGAACCTCTCGAAACATGGACAGAAGCCACTCCCAGTGCAGCGAAGATCTCATGGCTCCCACCTCCTCTCTGTCCTGGGAAAGCCAAGCTGAAATCAATCCTGTTTATGACACCAAGTGAACCTGTGCCCCTCTGCAAGGCCACCAACACACAGCTATAAGATTACGAGTGAGAGCTCAGCAGAAGAGCAGCTGGCCTAGGTGACAGGTAAATGACTTTCCTGCAGTTTGTACCTCGCATCCCCAATAATCATACAAAGGAAGCCAGTCCACAATATAGTGGCATGAAGAGGCAGGGCTGAGAGGAAGTGATTAGGTCATGAGGCCTCTACCCTCCCCAGCCCTTAGAGAACAGGCTCCAGGGATCCCGTCTGCACCTTCTGCTGTGTGAGGCACACCACTGTGGCAGGGAGGGGAGCATCTCTGGTGCTGAGGGTTCATTAGTCCCTGCATGTGCTGGCTCCATGATCTCGGAGCTCTGGCCTTCAGCACTTCAAGGAATAAATCTGGTTTATAACTCTCACAGCCTAAGATATTTTTGTCATAAAGATGAAGGACTAAGATGTTCAACAAAATAAGAAACCCCTCTCCAGACAATAATATTTTTCAGTCATAAAAATAATGCACATTCAATATAAAAACCAAATTAGGGCTCGGACACGGCTCAGGAGGTAAAAGGGCTTGCCAAGCAGGCCTGATGACCTGAGTTCAATCCTCTGACCCCATGGTGGGAGGGCCAGCTCCTGAAAGTTGTCTACTGACCTCCACACACTTACCCTGTGGGGTACACACACACACACACACACACATTCCACACACTAATAATAAAATAAAAATTTTAACTTTAGGGAGCTGGAGAGATGGCTCAGCGGTTAAGAGCACTGACTGCTCTTCCAGAGGTCCTGAGTTCAAATCCCAGCAACCACATGGTGGCTCACAACCGTCTGTAATGAGGTCTGATGCCCTCTTCTGGTGCATCTGGACAGCTACAGTATACTTACATATAATAATAAACAAATACATCTTTAAAAAAATTAAA
The DNA here is from genome assembly GCF_978045245.1 of Mus caroli. Classification (NCBI taxonomy): domain Eukaryota; kingdom Metazoa; phylum Chordata; class Mammalia; order Rodentia; family Muridae; genus Mus; species Mus caroli. The sequence continues at coordinate 38,784,143 of NW_028227261.1, read as the reverse complement.
TTTAAAAGTCCAGATTTTAGAAAAATCTCATAAACAATGAGGCAGGGATTTTTTTGTTTCCCTTCATTACTTAAAGGTAATTGCTACATTTCATGGGTTATGTTCTTTGAAATCTCTTCCCATTGATGTACATGTGAACAAGTAAATATATAATTCTACTTACACACTGCCTTAACTTCATGTTGATTATACCATAATACCTTGGACATAGTCTATGTCAATTAAAAAAAAAAAACTTAAATAGTCCTTTTTTTTTTTTCTTTTTAAAGGTAGGGTCTCATGTAGCCCAGGCTGGCCTGCCACCTCCCAAGCACTGGGATTAAGGTATGTGCTACTGTACCAAACTCTGTTACCTTTTCTTTTTACTAGAAAGTGGGACCTTTTCTATTACACAGCACTGGCTGTTCTGAAACTTGCCCTGTAGACCAGGCTAGCCGCAAACTCACAGATATTCGCTCACCTCTGCCTTTCTGAACAATGGAATTAAAGGTGTGTGTTACTATGCCCAGCTCTAAATCAACTGGATTATTCTTCTGCATGGGAGCATCATTATTGATGAAATGGGAATTACTCCTTCTACTACTTTAACTAATTTTTTTATTTAATTAAAATTAATTCACGCTGGAGAGATGGCTCAGTGGTTAAGAGCACTGACTGCTCTTCTGGAGGTCCTGAGTTCAAATCTCAGCAACCACATGGTGGCTCACAACCATCTGTAATGAGACCTGAGAGCTGTCTGAAGACAGCTACAGAGTACTTACATATAATAAATAAATTTAATTCTTTTTGTTTGTTTGTTTGGTTTGGTTTGTTTTTCGAGACAGGGTTTCTCTGTATAGCCCTGGCTGCCCTGGAACTCACTCTGTAGCCAGGCTGGCCTCAAACTCAGAAATCCACCTGCCTCTGCCTCCCGAGTGCCGAGATTAAAGGCATGTGCCACCACTGCCTGGCAAAATTAATTCTTTGTGTTTCTGTGTTGTGGGAGGAGTGTGCATTGCCACAGCACTTGTGTAATGTCAGTGAATAACTTCTGGAGAGAGTGTCCTCTCCTACCACGTGGGTATTGGGGATGGAGCTCAGATCATCAGGCATGGTGACAAATGCCTTCCTTTCCATGCTGGGCCATCTTACTGGCTTCTACCTTCTATTTCTCAAGCCACCAGATCAATTCTATTATGGCAGATTAAGCCAATTAAGACAAATGGCCAGACAGTTTAAAGAGCAACCTAGGAAGCCACAAGAACATTTGCATCTGAGGTGGTTTTTGTCTTAATCAATAGTTAAAATGGGGACATGGTGTGATTTCTCTATCTCTGTCTGCCTCTCTTGTGTATGTGTGTATGTGTGTTAATGTGTGCCTGCACTCAGGCTTACACACATTAACCTGCTTTAAAAAAAATTTTACCAGGAACTTATAATGTGCCAAGAGCTGTTCTATCAAAACGCACGAGGTCTTTGGTTCAGTGCCGCCTACAGCATAGTGGCAGAGTGACAGAACGCAGATGGGGCCAGCCACTTAGAATGGGTGAATACTGAGGATAAGTGGAGGCTCGGCTTTCTAGAGAAGGAACGGGTGTCTAAAGAGACTACCCCAGATAAAGTAACCTTTCTGTAGGGTGACACTGGACAATGAGGACAGTCGTACCGTGGAGGAGGTAAGAGAAGCCTGGGAAGTACAATGGCCGAGAGGCAGGAGGAGACCCAGCATCTCCAAGGAGGAGCAAGTGGCCATGGGCAGCGAGGGGCACAGATGGCGAAGTGAAATCATGGAGGTAAGGTGGACTTTGTAAGTCAGTTAGGACCATAGTCAACGTGCGTGGCTGAGGCCCTAGAGAGCTCACACTGAGGACCAGACAGGAACCAGGCTCACTGAGAAAGGCCCCTGGGAGGCAACTAACAAGCAGACAGCCCAGTACTGAGCAAAGGTTCTGGGCCAGGGCAGAGGGGCCAGGACCTTGGACAGTAGTTGGAGGAGGAGGACAGAAAGAGCAGGGAGGGAGGACGTGGGTGGAAGGGTGTTTCTGTTTCCTACAGGGAGGAGGACGACACAGGCTCTGGGCTCATGGTTTGAAGTGTGAGAAGTGTTTGCAGCGGGTCCTGTGAGTGATTCACGTTTATCCATAAATGCTCCGATTTGGGGACGTTCAAAGAACCTTTTAAGGTCTTCGTTGACACAGTTCGTAGATTCTCTGGGATTCTCTGTGTGACCATAGAGACAGCGGTTTAACCTCTTTCTTGCTCATCTATAACCCACAAGGACCTTTTCTCCCTTCACCGCTTTCTGAGACTTTTAGCGGTGGAGCCTGATTTCAGGCTTATGGGTTGTGGGTCCTTGCAGATGCCCTGCATCAGGCTAAAGACCTTTCTTTCTTTTTTTAAAAAATGTTTTAATTAGTTCTTCGAGAAAACACGTTTCATATGTGTTTTATCATATTCACGCTCCTCTGAGCTGCTCCTTTGAGTGGTCCCTTCATAAACAGAGGTTCAGTTTGTCAAACACTCTTTCTTCAGCAGCTGGTGGGGTCTGTAATTGGTTTATTTAATTATAAAAATATTTTCCCAAAAGATTTATTTATTTAGTATATGTGAGTACACTGTAGCCACCTTCAGACACACCAGAAGAGGGCATCAGATCTCATTACAGATGGTTTTGAGCCACTATGTTGTTGCTGGGATTTGAACTCAGGACCTCTGGAAGAGCAGCCTGTGCTCTTAAGCACTGAGCCATCTCTCCAACACCTTTCTCTGGTTCTTTATAAGATAATTAATTTTGGCTCATATCCTGGATATTTTAATATTGTGTTATGAAATACGAGGCCTTGTGTGACTCCAATGGAGGGCGTTAATTTTGTTTTCGGAGACAATTGAGCAGACTGGGTTTGGGCAGCAGGTCCTGGCCAGCCTTCAGTGGTTATGGATTCCCTGTCAGCACCACTTTCCAGCCTATTCAGACCATCTTGTGTGTGCACACCCAACGTCCCGCTGACACCAGTGTCCACTGACACTTGGGAGGTCGTCCGCCCCTTGGTGGATTCTGAAAGCCTGTGTTTGGGGTCGCCTTCTCAAGCACCTCCTTCTGCTCTTCCTCTTCCCTGTGTGCTCTGGTTCCTTGGGCCAGAAAGCCAGGGCCTCGGTTACCATTGTCCTTTATGCATTTTCTGACCTGCTGTTCCCAGATCCAGAACTACCAGCAGAAAGGCAGAGATCAAAATAAAAAGCAACAGCTCTCATCCACCCTCTTGAGACTTCAGCTTTTCTCAAGTCCTCATCAGTGGTACTGTCATTACCTCAGCTACCACTGTGGGACAGCTTAGGGCTGGACACCAGGGAAACAGAAGGAAAAACAACCGTGGGATTTCCTCCTCTGTCCAGGCCTTAGGATCCCCCACCCTCCAACATACAGACATATGCATATACACACACACTAGAGACATAGCCAGAGGCCATTTCCTGGAGCTGTTTGTATGGTGTCCACTGCTGGCTGGGGTGTGGGACACTGAGGGGGAACTGGGAAACACACTGCTGGTTTGATAATGCATTAAGTTCTGGTACTCTTCCCATCCTGTCTGCTATGACTAATGTTTCAGAGTCCTCAAATAGCTTTGAAGTGCATTCTGTCCAAGCCATTATCGGCGCTTGGTGACAGAGACGTGGGGAGTGATCAGTCCCTTATCTAGGATGCAATCTCACTTCCCTATGTTTAATTACTCATGTCAAAGAAAGGACATAAAATAGGGATTAAGTCCAAAGTTGTTTTGCTAAGATACTAAGACTTCTTTGGCAATGTAGTACGCCCAGTGCTATGAGAAGTCTCTCCACATAAAACAATCCAGCGCCCGCCGAGGAAAGCCTGACCAGCTAGCTCTCCCTGCTCTTGAGAATGAGGCAAAGCAGAGGACTGCTGGCCAGTGTTCCTCCATGACTGACGTGGGACGACCTGAGGAGTCTAGCAGGTGGAGTCAGGAAAATGGAATGCTGGGTACAGTGAGGATCAGTCCTAACCAAGTCAGAGTTTGCATGTGACATGCCTTTATGAAGATGACGGAACAAAACCCATTACTTTGTAAGCTCGTTTTTAAAAAGCTGGGGCTGGAGAGATGGCTCTGCAGTAAAAACTCACTGCTTCCAGAAGACCTCAGTTCAGTGCCCAGCGCCCAGGTCGGAGCCGGCAGCGCCTGGAGCTCTAGGACACCCGACGGATCAAATATATCTGTTCACTGTGGCATCTGCATGCACACGCACATACCTACCCAAACACACCCAATTTAATATTTTTTGAATCTTAAAAAAAGATAAAGCTGACTTTCGATCAGCTTAAATCTATCCTCCACTACAAGAGAGGAAAGAGTGGGAGTCTCCATTCTTTCTCTCCTCTCACAGTGGACCGTGTACAAACCTGGGAGCCTGTGTCCTTAGTTTTCTATCATATCACCTTGAGACCCAAGCCAGGGTCATCTGGGAAAAGGGATTCTGAATTGAGAAAACTGCCTCCAGGAGATTGGGTTGTAGGTGAGTCTGTTGGGCATTTTCTTGGTTAATGATTGATGTGTGCCCAGCCCACTGTGGGTGGTGCCAACTCTCGGCTGGTGGTCCTGGGTTCTACAAGAAAGCAGTCTGAGCAAGCCATGAGGAAGCAAGCCAGTAAGCAGCAGCCTCCCGGTCCAGGGCCTCTGGGTTCCTTCCCTGCTTGAGCTTGAGTGCTTGCCCTGCCTTCATTCAAGGATGGACAGTGACTGACTGTGTAAACCAAATGAGCCCTCACCTCACCTGCTTGCTTTGGTCATGGTGCTCGGTCGAAGACATAGAAACCCTGGTTAGGATAGAACTATATCCTGTGGTCCATAGTCATTTGCAATTTAAACCTAATATATGTATGTTCTTATAACTCCAGGAGGGATGGAGGTAAAGGACCAAAATTCCCTTGAAAATTAATGAGAAGAGAAAAGAGGCAGGAACTGCTTGGACAAGAACACAGATGCCGGCGCCAGCATGCCTGCACTCAAGCGGAGCTCTGATGCATACTTGCTATTTGATGTTAGATAAGGAGTTTTGCTTCTCTCTCTGTGTCAATTTCCTTAACAATCTCTATCGCAAAGCCTTGCTTTGAGAGTTGACTCAGAACACTCACAACAGTGATGTTCCATAAACACTGTCTCCTCCTCCTCCTCCTCCCCCTCCCCCTCTCCCTGCCCCCTCCCTTCTCCTCCTGTTACCAGGTGAGTGCTGCTTGCGGCATGCCTGTGTTATGGCTTTACACGTGTAAGATCTTAATGTACAGCCTAATGAGTTACAGTGAAAGGAACAGTCCCCTAACCCCTACTCAGGCCACGAGAGGGAACGGTCCAGTTCCGAGTCGTTCCCACTACTACCCCAGCTATTATGGAATTTGGTCTCTTATTTCTCCTTGCTGTTTTAACATTGGATTGTGTATCTAAACAAATGTGGTTTCATTTTACTTTCTGAAGTTCATACAAATAAAAACCAGTATATATTCTCTATTGTCTGTCTGCTCTCTTTAAGACTCATCTGTGTTACTGCTGGGCATGTAACTGTGTAACTGGGCATGTAACTGTATAACTGGGCATGTAATCTGTGTAACTGCTGGGCATGGTAGAGCACTTGTCTGGCGCACACAAAGCCCCAGGTTCAATTCCAAGCACCACAGAAGTGAAATACAATAAATAAAACTTAAATTTTTTTCTCATCTCTTACAGTGGAGCTTGGTGGCATGAGCACACATTTGCCATGCCAGCAACCTGGAAGGCTCAAGGACTGCTGCAAGCTGGAAGCCACCCTAGGCTACACAGAGAGGACCCAGCCAGCTAGAAGTGGGGTACCTAGTGAGACACTACCTTCAAAAGCCAGGTGTGGGCATGAGCTCGGGAAGCATAAGCAGAGGCAGAGGCAGGAGGATTGCCACAAGTTTGAAACCAGCCTGGTCCACAAAGATCCCACAACGGCCAGGGTTCTGTCTCTCTGCAGTGAGGGATCCACAGCAAGACCATGTCTCAAGAAATAAACATTGAAATAAAAATAAAAATAAGAAGAGAATTCTGCATGGTGTTAAGTCTATATATAGTTTGATCATTTTCTTCTGTTTCTTACAAATGGGACACTTGCATAATTACTGGTTTTCCCTATATGTGCATTATATTTGGATTTTACAATTCTGAGTACTGCCTGGGACTGGGAGAGCCACCTCCCTGACCTGAGTGAGGGTGGGTCAAAGGGCAGGGTGTGAATTAGTGAGTGAGGAAGGGAAGGGAAGAGGAGGGGAGGGGAGGGGAGGGGAGGGGAGGGGAGGGGAGGGGAGGGGAGGGGAGGGGAGGGAAGGGAAGGGAAGGCGGGTGTCTGGCTGTGGCTGTCACCAGAGCACAGGCAAGTGCAGCAGCCCTCTCATGTGTGACAGGTACCTGAGCACAGATAGCATCCACCCCTGTGACAAAGCTGTCTAGATGAGTTGCCAGGGCCTAGGGTATGTGTGGTTTATACTTATCTGCACACTGTCACCGTCTTTTCTGAAGTGATTGTATAAACTTGACCTCTCACTTGGAGGAGACTGGCATCTGCTCCATCATGGCCCTGTCAACGCTGGATGGTCAAGCTTCTGAGACTGGTGGTTCCTTGGACCTGTAGTGATTCCCTTTTCACTTTCCTGGGTACTAACGTAATTGAGAACCTCTGCCTAGGTTTATGGACCTCTTTTCTGAAATGCTTTTTCAAGTCCTCTGCTCATTTCTACACTGGCGTGTTCACTCTTAAGGATTTTTGTAGTTTCTTGGCTTTAGGGACAAATTCTTTGCTAGCTAATTATGATGCAGATCTCTCTTTCACGATACCTTTCCACTGTCTTAAAGGAGGTCTTTGATAATAAAAGTCCTTAATTGTGATGTATTATGCTGTCAATCTTTTCTCATAACACAGAGGCAACCTGGGGTTCCTTTAAGATCTTCCTTGCCTGTCCAGTCAGTTGAAGTGACTTCTCATGCATGCCTCAGCATTGTGGTGGAGGGGCCCCATGTGGCACGGGACAGTGGCACACATGGTCAGCAAAGGCCAAGTGTGAGCTTTTTAGCTGGCCAGGTATGGATGGATGGGCCTTGAACAGGTGACCCTGTGTTCCAGGTCAGTTAAAGAAATCAAAGCTGAGCCGGGCGTGGTACAGAGAAGTTTCAGGCCAGCAATAAGACCCTATCTCAAGCCAGGCATGGTAGTGCACACCTTTAATCCCCGCACTCGGAAGGCAGAGACAGGCGGATTTCTGAGTTCAGGCCAGCCTGGTCTTCAAAGTGAGTTCCAGGACTGCCAGGGCTATATAGAGAAACCCTGTCTCGAAAAACCAAAAAAAGAAAAGAAAGAAGGAAATCAAAGCCAGTGTGAGGGATAAATAGCCGAGGGACTTGTGAGGCTTTCCGTACAGCACAGACACAGAGTAGGCCCTGTCCCCGGTGGGAGGAACAGCTTTCCTCTTGTCCTCTCTACCACAACTGCCTGGGCCTTGTGAACATGAATTGATTGTGTATGAGGTCAGCGGAAGAGACTAACTACCCTCCAAAGGCCAGCTACGGTCTTTCTGGGATTCAAGCTGAGATAAAGCTTCACTGAATCATATAGGGATATCCTTCCCCTGGTGTGCAGTTGTTCTGAGCTCCCCAGGGGTAGCAAGCTGAAGAATTAAAGCAGTTGTCTGTCCGTCCTTCCTGCCCTGCCAACAAGAACTGAGGTATGGGGCAGGTGGACTGTGTCTGACGAGGACAGCCACCTTCTGGCCTCAGTGACTCGGCGTCAGAACAGTGTGTGCCGAACAGTGAGGTCTATACAGTAAACACTGGAAGGGAGGGCTTGTCTGCCTGTGACTGGTGCAGGCAGGTGCAGCGCTCCCTCCAGGAGTTCTCCACCAGAGCACGTGGTGTGTGTGTGTGTGTGTGTGTGAATGTACAATGGAGGGCATAGGGCTGTCCTCAGGAAGCTGGCTGCTCTAGTTGCCTGCCATTCTGTAGGGGAGCCCTGATGCTCATCATACCCAGAGCTGGTGGTCCCTCAAAGCCCTCTGCCCTGCTCTGAGACAGGGTATGCATTCAGAGACTAGACAGCCTCTCACACGAACCATCGCAATTCTAGGAGGAAGAGTACCAGTTGTGACAGCCCTGGCTGGCCTAGAACTCCTCGTGCCCATCAGGCAGGCCTCAGGCTCAGAGACCTACCTGCCTCTGCCAGTGCCACCGCACCCAGCTCAGTGTCCGCCTGGAAAACAACTGGAAAAGTGTTTCCCGCTGGGACCTTCTGCTCCCTCCATGGCAAAGCCCTGGGGCCTTTTCCATAATTCTGTGGCTCTCTCCCCCTCCCCCGGGACCCCCAACTCATCAGGCTGCACCACAAAGGGCTGAAGAGATGACAGAGGGGGCGGGGAGTTGGTACCTGTGCCTAGGGTTTGTCCAGCGGAGTCAAGGGAAAGAAGCAATGAATCTGTAACACAAGAGGACAAGTTCATGTCTTTCTTCTGTAGTCAGACAAGGGCCTGATGGCTCCACCCAAAGCCTGCAGCAGCCTAAAAGCACTGACTCCTCCCCTTTGGCAGCTCACTTTCTTATGTCCAGATGCGTGTTTGTTTGCTATTCCCACCCCACCCCCCAATAAAACCTCGAAAGTAGAGTATAATAATTTATAGCATATGCTGCAATAATAAAGCGAATATGTCAAAGAGAGGGTAGGTATTAGCGCGCAGAGCCCATGCCACCAGGGCCTTTGCAAACACAGCAGGCAGAATCAAGGGGGTGGGGGTGGGGTGTGAGCTCCCAAGCAGCCAAAGCAAAGAGAGAAAGACAGTTCCAGGGCTCGGTGTCCATAGTGCGTTCTTCTTGTCATTCACAGAGTCAGGAAATGTTCGTTGGGCATCTACTATGTACTAGACTACTATGATACCGTAGTCAGCAGCAACAACAGCAACACGTGGTCTGTGCTCCCGTGGGTCTCCTTGCCTTTCATCTTGGAAAGAGACCTTATCAGAGGACAAACTATTTAGCTAGACACCAAGAAGAACAAATCAGAGAAGACATTGCTGTCGGTGCTAGGGACCAGCCTGAGGGCGCTGCGCAGGAAAAGCTTCTCTGGAGAAACTGGACCTTGGGCTAGGGTTGATGGGGATGCTGAGGGTTAAAGCCAACAAGAATGGAATGAGCACCACAGGCACAGAGATGGCCTCATGTCCGTAAAGACCTGAAGGAAGAAGGGAGCAGGTGCTTCCAAGCAACTCAAAGACTCAAGTCCTAGCAGAGAGGGGACCCAGTGATGTTGCTTCTCCCGCAACATCTCTTGAGTTTGTAGCATGGCCGTCTCTTAACATATGACCCAGTCTCAAATGATGGTAAAAAGCCAATGCACAGCAATTACACATCGAGGGATACCTACATGAGGTGTGGTCCAAACACCCCAGACTCAAGAGATCAGATTCAAAAGGCTCACTCGCTGCAGAGAGAGCTAGCCAGGCATGCAGGACATGTGTATGCAGCCACGGCCTACTCTACAGTATCTTCTAGATCTCACTACACACAGAAATTCAACATAGTTATCATAACAAGGCTCCCACGCTAGCACAGAAGCTCAATGAAAGCAGCCACGGCAGCTGCTCATTCACGGTTGCATCACTAGCTTACGTCACTAGCACCACGCCTGACTCTCAAGCCACTGCAGAAGGACAGTTTCTAGAGAAATGCCCAGACCACAAACCATTGGAAATACGTTTATTAAGAACCATTGGGCAGTGAGCTGGAGACGGGCTTCCTGAAAGGATCCAGAAGCTAGTATCCCGCATCTCAGGTAAGGGCAGATCATGTGCTCTGAAATCCACCAAGAAAAAGGCAGGACAGCTTGTTCTTTACAGAAAGGTGGGTGAACCATCAGGTCTCTCAATGAGCTGAGTCTAACTCAGGAGTGCTGTCCTTTTATCGCGGTGTTTTGTGTCTGCTTCATCTTGGTGAGATGTGTTCTTCCTTTTAAATCCTCGGCCAAGGTGAGAAGGAAAAAGGTTTGCCTCACCTGGAGGCTTTGGAAGACCTCCTGAGGAGCTGCCTGCCAAGATGGGCAGCCTTTCTAGAGGCAGCTCAAGAGCTGGGCAGATGATTCAGTGAATGAAACCCTGGCTGTACAGTGTGAGGAGTGGCTGAGCCCCAGCAGGCCTGTGAAAATGCAGGTGGGTGCGACCGATGAGGCCCGGTGTCATCCCAGAGTGCAGGAGACAGAGCTGGGGAACCGGTCAGGGCAAGCAGGGCAGCTAGACAGTGAGCTCAGAGCTCAGCACAAGACCCTGCTTCAAAAATACAAAGTGTAGGTCAAGGAAGACACCTAATGTCAACCTTAGCCCTGCGCACAAACACACACACACACACACACACACACACACACACACACTCCTCCCCCAGATGCAAAAAAATAATAAAATTTTAAGTACCTGATTTTCACTGGTTGACATTTTTCCAATTGTAATTTACTTTCTTATCACTCATAAGCAATCCTGATCTAATAATCTGTTTTTGAAATTTTTTTGATCCACATATTAAAAAAAGCTAGACCTTACTTGAATAACTAAAGAGCAGTAATTGCTGGTAGTGGCTGCCTTTGGTGGCAAGACTCTACAAAATGTCCACAGTGAACATGTGTTATTTGTATCAAGTGGGTGGGGGTGGGGCTGGGTAATGGCGCTCACTGGAGTCCCGGCGCTCACTGGAGTCCCAGCTATTTGAGCTGAGGTGGGAGAGTTTTGCTTGGGACCAGAAATGAGGGTGTGTGTGTGTGTGTGTGTGTGTGTGTGTGTGTGTGAAGTAGGGCGAGAGGGGAGGAGGAAGGGGAGAAGAAAAAGATTAAAAATAACTGCTCCAGCACACACTCGCTGGTATTGGAGCCAAGGCACGGCAGGTTCCAGATCTCTTCCATTATTTGTGGTGAGGGCTGTTCGACTTTTCAGTTACTGGGGCCATCCTGAGAGCTCAGAGCAGTTACACATCAACTCCTGGTCAACCCAATTTCGCTTCTCTTCTTTTCTTCTTCCTTCCTTCCCACAGTTTGTTCCTCGGTCCCAGGGATGGAGCCCAGGGCTTTGCACAAGCTAGGCAGCATTCCCTCATCAGCTCTAGGCCCCTTCCCGCAAACATTACCAAGCACCAATGCTCGGTAAGAGAGGTCTCTGCCTTGCAGGCCAGGAAGATGGACAAGGTACAGGTAAAGAGTGATCGATCAGGGTCTTGGGAGAGAAGCCTGGAGGGGGGTGGGGGTGGCTGTCTCCTGGAAAGCCGAGTCTCTGCAATGGTCGCTGTGCTCAGGGAACATGCGTCTTCAGAGTTGAGATGTCATGAACAGGGTTGGGGGGTGTGTGTGTGACATATTCATGCTCTGTGTAAGTTCAAATAAATTTTGTTTTCAGTCTTAAAGGCATAGACCAGTTTGGTGATTCATTATTTGTGTTTATTCTAAAGGATGTAAGATTATTTTAGTTATAAACCATGATGACAGTTTACGGGAAAACTTAGCATTCAACAAAGAGAGACGTTTGCTTTGCAAGCAACAGAGCAAGAATCCAGATTTCTCCCTCTGAAGCTAACAAATAAGTCATTTTTACTTGGGCGTTCCAGGCTCCAGCTGTTCCTGGCTCCTAGGCCAGAGGCGGGCAGCCATGTGGTGTGTTGCACAAGTGACCGAACAGAATCCCAGACCAAAGCATGACAGAGCTCGCTGCACAATGAGGAAAGCTAGAATTTACTGGAAGCTTTTTATTACGGTCAGATGTTTCCTGTGTCTGGTTTCTGAAGCAGAATGTGGAGACTCCAGAGGGGTAGGGAAGAGAATGCAGCCCATAGTCTTAGGTTTTGCCCAGGCTTTGAAAGCCCCAGGCATGTGTGAATGAGCTGTACTCTGGGGTGCCGCCTGCCTGCTACCCTAGATGTTCCACATCTAGATCTTCTGCTCTCCACCCCGTGCGAGTTTCAGGAGTGGGAGAATGAGGAGCAAACAGACTGTTCCCAAGCAAACAGGTAGAATTCAAACATGTGAACTAACATGTCCCTGTGATAAGACAGGAAAAAAGAGTGATCAGAGAGATTCCACTGCTCCTTAATACAGAAAATACTACCTCCTACACACCACAGTAACAACAACAGCGACACACAAGAGTAAGAATGTGAGTGTCCCTGTCCTCAAGAAAGTCTCGTTAGTGGGCGAGGGGTGAAATGCCAAGTATGTAAAATGAAGGAAGCCATTTCTCACAGGGGTGGTTGATTGATATGACACAACGTTAAAAGGCCAAGGGGGAGGAAGAACAGACATGACCCATGGCGTGTTAGGGCATGGGGACGGTGACCTGAAGACAGGAGCCATCAGAAGCAAAGGCTAGAAGGGAGTTCTCGGCTGAGGGAGGGCACGCCCCAGAACCTCCTGCGCTTAGGGTCAGAGTGGGCTGACTGCTGCAGCGGAGAAAGCAGGAAGGTGGGAAGTGTTCTAAGAAAGAACCGGCCACATCTGCCTGAGGCTGTGGAGAGACGGCTATGTCCTGCTCCACAGCAGAATTTTTCTATTTAAAAACAATTTTCATGTGTTCGAGTATTTTTAAGATTTATTTATTTTTATTTAATGTATGAATGTTTTCCTTCCATGAGCACCACGTGAGTTCCCGTTCCCCAGGGATGCCAGGAGAAAGTAACAGATCCCTTGGAACTGGATACAGCCAGTTGTGAGGCAACACGTGGGAGCTAGGAACTGAACCTGGGTCCTCTGAAAGAGCAGCAAGTGCTCTAACTACTGAGCCATCTCTTCAGCCCATGTATGGGTGTCTTGCTTGAGTACAAGTCTGTGCACCACTTGTGTGCCTGGTATCCACGGAGGCCAGAAAAGACAGTTGGGTCTCCTGGGATTGAGAGTCGCAGATGTTTATAAGCTGACGCATGGTGCAGGGAATCAAAGCCAGATCCTCTAGTAAAGCAGTCAGTGCTCTTAACCACGGAGACAACTCTCCAGGCCCCAAGAAGCCTTTAAAGACAAGCAAGCAAGCAAGCAAGCAAGCAAACAAACAAACAAACAGTGGCCTCAGCAGGACGGAGGGGAGTGTGCCAGTCACCGAGTGCCTGCTACCATATATCAAAAACAACAAACAGAAACTTGCAAAAATAGGACAGCAAAGGGTTCCAGCTCGTGTTCTCAAATAGAAACTTGGCTTCAGGATTTGCAACGAACAGAACAGGAATGAGAAGTGAGACAGACAGAAGACCATATCCACAGTTCAGGCTTGTGCAAACTCAGGCTGACTTCTCTGACTAAGAGTGGCCTACTGATGGACCACTGAGGTGGCCTGATCAACAGGAAGGTCAAGCCATTCCCTGGGGGCTGCCTTCTGGAGACATGCACTGGGAAGCACAGAGTATTGGGGTGCTAGGAGCAATCACAGCATAGAAGGGAGACGAGGGTGGGGCCTAGGCTAGGCTAGATGCTTGGTCCTGCAGCTCACATGGTAAAACATTACATTGAAGAGTCAGAGCCTGCTGTTGAGAGCACTGCAGAGAAGCTCATAGTGACCAGCTATGACTCGGGGCATCCCTCCTCAAGGCCTTAGTGTTTTGGCTTTGCTCAGTTTCCATGAGGCCTGACCAACCCCTAGGAGTCTCCTCTTCCTGTCTCCTGCTACCTGGATGCATTCTGCGTTTGCAGGGAGCTCGTCCCCTCTGGCAGCTTGCTTCCTGCCCCCTTCCCCGCCCTCCTAACGACTGGTATAAAAGCACGCTTGTCACCCGGGACAACACATTCACAGGCTGACTCAAAAGAAGCAGAGGACAAGTTAGATTATGGGTCTAAGCTGTAGTCACCAATCTGGCTTTACAAAGAGCCTTCAACTTGGCTGGGAGTGGGGGTGGCGCTGGTGATCTATAAAGAGAAATGATAATTTATTTTTCTTACTGTTATTTACTTGCTTGTTTTCTGAGACAGGGTTTCACGTTTCCCAGGCTGGCTGTGAATTCAGTATGTAGTAGAGGATGACCTTGAATTTCTGATCCTCCAGTTTCCCAGTGCTGAGGTCACAGGTGTTCGTCATTGTGTCTGGTTTTATAGAGTGATAGAAATCGAACCCAAGACTACATGCATGCTAGGCAAGCACTCTTCCGACTGAGCTACATCCCCAACCAGAGGCAGTGTCTTTTTAAAAGGAAGAAAGAAACGAAGGAAGGAAGGAAGGAAGAAAAGGTGTATTTACTTAATTTGTATATATGAGTACATTGTCATGTTTTCAGACAGCATTGGATTCCATTGCAGTTGGTTGTGAGCCACCATGTGGTGGCTGGGAATTGAACTCAGGACCTCTGGAAAAGCAGTCAGTGCTCTTAACCACTGAGACATCTCTCCAGTCCCCCAGGTAGTATCTTAACGTCCACACGGCCATCTGTTTCCTTTGCAGTTTCTCCACTGCTTAGATCCTGGAATGATCAAGTCCCCTAGCCCTAGTTCCTCAGCTGCTTCCCTCTCAACCCCACCCCCACCCCACCCCACTCCCACAGACACACAAACAAACAAAACTTAAATAAACTGATTACTGAAGAAACACACAGGGAAAAAAATGTCCTAGGAGAGTGAGCCAAGAGAGATGAGAACTGATGACAAGAAAGGCGTCCTAATATGGTGCGCAGATGGCGGCCGGACTGGAAGGAAGGGCGTTCCTGATTTCAATGGGATCGGTTCCGTCCGGCGGTCCAGCTTCGAGGACTCAGCTGAGAGTGGAAGCTGCGGATGCAGTAAACTCCTTCCAAGAAGGCTCTCCTCAGATTTTATCAATCCAGCTTACCAAGCATGTAAGGCTCCAAAGCCTTTACAAAGCTCAGCTGCTCGAAGGAGGGTGGAATGGCTTAGTGTATAAAATGTTTGCCAAGAACTGGCGTTTGGATCCTCAGAACCCAGGTAAAACCTCAAAAGTCAGAGACAAGCTGGCTGGCTAGACTACCAAGAATCAGCAAGCCTGGTGAGGACACGTGACACAACTTAGGGCTTCCACACGCGTGTGTACATACATGTACCTACCCACCTGCAAACAAGAATACACGAGTGCATGCACAGGGAATAAAGGGCTAGGGAAAGATCAAAGATGGTCCCTGAAGTCCAAGAATGTCTGAGCTCTCCCAGGATCCCAGAGACTAACAGTGTTAGAAGCCTTAAGAGTTAGGGGGGGAGTCCAGGTCTAGGGTTTTTACTAGGAATAGCTAGAAAGACGTGTAGGGAAGGCACCTCAGCTGTGTGAGGTGAGCAGGCCACAGTGGCAGGCTGGGAATGAGTAAGCAAAAGCCCTGAGGTATGGGAAGTGAGGGGTGTGTGGCTTCAGGGGGAAAGGTCACCCCTAATTAATATCTTAGGGTTTCTTTGAGGAGGTAAGAATCCATGTGACTCAGGGACCAGTCAATACAATGACCACGGTTAAAAAAAAGAAAAAAAGGCCTTGACACATCAAAGACTATTTTTAAAAAGTGAGTCACCGTGAAATTAAGGGCAAAAACTGCTATGTCATCCCAGGAGACAAAAGGCACTTGGCTTAAGATTGAGGCAGGAGAGTCCCTGGGGGTTTAGCACACTGGAGGAGAGCAGGAAGTCTGGGAGGAGCTGGCCCTGGAAGGCTAGGCTGTGGGGGTGGCACTGCTCACACACCTGCGCGTGTGAAGAAGCAGAGGGAAGGACGGACGATGGGATGGACGTGGGCACGTGCTGAAACTGAGAGTGAAACCCTGGGAGTGAGCTGAGAGGCTCCAGGGGCACGGGAAAGGTCGACGTGGCTGCCCTTCGGAGACATGGGACCACCCCAGGTCATTTGTCCAGTACGTGCTGGAGGGAGTGAGCATCTTTACATGGAGTCTCAAGTGAAGGCCAGCCAGGAGCATGACCGAGGGGCAGAGAGGCAGACTCGGATGGACAGGAGATGAAGAAACTGTTTCTTCTATTGGATGGTCCAGCCTGGGCACGAAGGATAGGAGGAAACCATTGAGGGAACAGAGGGCAGAGGCAGGGACCTGAAGCTGCCTGAGGGCACGACATGGCCTGCAAGGTTCCAGGTTTGAGGCAGACTTTCATGTCTACCTAGACTCCCCCTATCCCCAACACACACAGTGTCTTTGGATCTGATTCCTCCTGTGTAGAAGTTAATGTGGAAACTCATAGGTTCCTTCTTCTGTTCTGTGTGTGTGTGTGCACACGCGCGCATGCACATGTGGGTACATGCGTGTGGAAGCCAGAAGACAACCTCCAGTGCCGTTCCTTATCTTTATTTTTTTATTTTTATTTTTGACAGGGGTCACTCGTGGCCTGGATAGTGCCAAGAAGGCAAGTGTGCCTGGCCAGCAAGCTGCAGGGCCTGTCTCTGCCTCCCTTCCCCTCTGTTTATACAGGTCCTGGGAGCACGTGCAAGGCTTGTGCTTGTTAGCCACACTCTTTACTGACTGAGCCATCTCTCCTGCCCACGGCAGTTTTACAGATTTTAGAACATCTATATGCTGCACAAATCAAACATTACTTAACACCCCACCACTGTGAGACATGGAAGCTACACGCTGGAATGAAATACTTCTGCCGTGGATTTTTATACTAAATGAGAGGGACTATAAATATATTCACATCATTTTAGATTAGATTTTGTAGACAAATGAGTTTTTATACTAATCTCATAAAAAAAAAACTGTTAAGGGTGGGTAAGACAGCTCAGTGGATAAAGGCACCCGTTGTCAAACCTAAGGACCTAAGCTCAATCCCCAGGACCTGCACATGGAAGAAAAGAACCGACTTCTGAAAGTTGTCCTGTAAGCCCCCCCACATAAACACATGTGTGTGCATACATGTGTGTGTGCCACTCATGGGAGCACATGGGTACATGAGCATACTCACACCCAAGCACACACCCATACAAACATACACTCACACATATGAGCACACACAGTAAACTGATGTCAACAGACTTCAAAGAACCCCACTGTGATCGTGGTGAGAGGCAGTGGGATGCACACGGGCAGGTACAACAGGAGAGCCTTCTAGCAAGCCACGTCGGGGTGAGAAGAGTCTAGTGTGGTGCTGTGGTGCCGGGGATCTCAAGAACAGGGTCAAGTAAGTTACTCAGTGTGGAAGCCACACAATCTCAGATACTATGGAGAGGAAATGAGGAGAGGGCAGGGCCGATCTGGATTGTGTAGCTGTGGACTAAGATGCACTTAGCAGACAGGTGGAGCTCTCTCCTGAGTGTGTCTGTGAGAGATGTAGGATCTGGTTAGATGTGGGGAGGTGAGGACCAGTCCAAACTGGGATTGCAGAAGAAGGAAGTACAGGTACTCTAGAACAGACAAACGACCACAGTGCCAGACGTAGCGCAGAAGGGGAAGCGTGCGCTGGGGACCCTTCCTCTGGGGCTGTGGTTTGAACAGGCTTTGCTCCTGCTGAAGCTCAGGCTAGCGTTCAGTCCCCACAGTGAGGTATTAGACAGGGTGGGAATGGACGCAACTGTAGTGGTAGAGCCACTGACGGGTGATTAGGGCCGGAGGGCGACATCAGGACGGAGCCCTATGAGTAGCTCATGCGAACAACTCCCACCATGCAACCCCCTGCACAGCTTCAGGACTCTGCCAGCAAAAGGGCTGTCTCACTGGACATGGACCCCTGACCCTGGACCAGAACCAAAAGCCGAAGGAAACCTTTATCATTTACTCATTCTGTGGTGCTAAGTTAATAGCCAAGGGACAATGAAACTAGACACCTGTGCCTAGCAGTTAGCCAACCAGTGGCCTCAAGGGCAGGTTCAGGTAAATGACTAGGCACGAAAGCCACACAATCTCAAATGCTATGGAGGGGAAATGAAGAGTGGGGAGGGCGGATCTGGACTGTCTAGCCGTGGATTAAGACATGCTTAGGAGAGACAGGTGCAACACACTCCTGGGTGTGTCTATGGCAATGATTACATCATGAGGACTCTGACCTATGAGTGGATTAATTCCTAGATCGCTCCAAAATATGATGCATGGTTGCATGGTTATTAGGAGGTGGTAACAGAAAAAGGCGGGGCTACTGGAGGAAGTGGTCACTGGTACCAGTCCTTGGGCCTGTATCTGGCCCTGGTCCCTCTCTGTATTTCCTTGCTGCCTGTTCACCATGAAGAAGCTCTTGTGTCCCCCTGCCCCCACAACCATGATGTCCTAACCCTCAATGGACCCAGTAATATGGAGCCAAATGATCACAGGCAGAATCTTGTGAAACCAGGAGCCAAGATAAATCATTCCTTTTGAGTTGTTTATGGCAGGCATTCTGTCCTGGGGAACACGTACCCTCCAAGTTCAGTTAACAAAATCTGTGGTGACTGTTGCCACGCACTGCAGATGGCCCAACTGAAGGCCTGCGGCAACCCACAAGTATAAAGGTTTAAACATGGGGAAGCCGTCCATGCATTCAGTTGTCGGTCAACTCTGAGTGGGCACCCAGGAAAGTTAACCAGTCACCCAGCTGAAAATGGGCTTCAGTCGGGAACTGGAAAACTTGCTCTGCAAATGACCAGTAAATATTTAAACTTAGTTGGTTACATCAAGTCTCTGTAGAAGATCCCACTCAAAGGGCACACTTAGGTGATGGAGACATGGCTCCATCTTGTGAGAGAGTATACCAGTCTCGAGGACCTGAGTTCGACTCCTAACACCCACATGGGGTGACTCACAACTGTGGGTAAGGACAGCTCCAGGGTTCTACTGCCCTATGCTGGCTTCTGTGAGCACACATAAAGAGACACAACATAAATAAAAATAGAAGACATCTTTTTAAAACTATAATGTATGTCAGGAATAATGATTTTTTTAAAAAAGGTTAAAAACAAATTGAGAAAAACTTTCGGAATATAGGACAGAAAGTTAGACACCTAGAATATGACAGCTAGAACATGAGAACAAATAAGAAAAAAGTAGGATGCCGGGCGTGGTGGCCCACGCCTTTAGTCCCAGCACTCGGGAGGCAGAGGCAGGCGGATTTCTGAGTTCGAGGCCAGCCTGGTCTACAAAGTGAGTGCCAGGACAGCCAGGGCTACACAGAGAAACCCTGTCTCGAAAAACCAAAAAAAAAAAAAAAAAAAAGAAAAGAAAAAAGTAGGGAAGATGCACTCAGCGGTGTTCTTCCAGAGCTCCTGAGTTCAATTCCCAGCAACCACATGGTGGCTCACAACCATCTGTAATGGGATCTGATGCCCTCTTCTGGTGTGTCTGAAGACATACATAAAATAAAAAAATCTCAAAAAAAAAAAAAGTTGGGTTAAAAAAATGTGAAAAGAGAAAAAATTTAAAGAAATAATTCAATGAAAATTTCCTAGAACTACAGGGCCTGAGTTTTTGTGATTTTTTTATTTGTTTCTTTTTGCTTTATTTTAGCTTCGAAGGGTCTTTGGGGGCTGAGGAGATGGCTCAGTCAGTAAAATGCCTACCACACAAGCATGAAAACCTGCGTTTGGGTCCCTGGCACTCACGTAAGAGCGGGCCAGGTATAACGATGGAGACTGGGAGTCTCTCAGTTGGCCTGGTGGCCATTCTTGGTTGTCAACTCGGCTACATCTGAAACTAACTGAAACCCAAGTGGCCGGGCACACTTGTGAGGGATTTTTTTTTTTTTCTTTCTTTTCTTTTTTGTTTTTCAAGACAGGGTTTCTCTGTGTAGCCCTGGCTGTCCTGGAACTTGCTCTGTAGAACAGGCTGGCCCCAAACTCAAGAGATCCTCCTGCCTCTGCCTTCCGATTGCTGGGACTAAAGGTGTGTGTGTGTTTCCACTACCTGGAAGGATTTTTTTCTTAATTAAATCATTTAAAGTGGGAAGACCCACTTTGAAAAAGTGTTTTATTTTATGTTTATGTGTAAGGGTGTGTGTCTGCTTATGTGTCTCTGTGTCACATACATGCCTGGTGTCCAGAAAGGCCAGAAGAGAGCATCAGATCTCTTGGAACTCGAGTTACATATGGTTGTGAACCACCCATGAGGGTTTCGGGAATTGAACCTGGGTCCTCTAGAACAGCAGCTGGTGCTCTTAACGGCAGAGCCATCTCTTCATTCCTTTCGGCAAATCTCTTATCTCCAAAAATATTTACATTGTGACCCATAACAGAAGCAAAATTACAGTTGTGAAGTAGCAATGAAAATCATTTTATGGCTGGGGGTCAGCACAACACGAGGAACTGTATTCAAGGGTCCCAGCATCAGCAAGGTTGAGAACCACTGTTATAGGCATTCTAATCAATCCCCTCCTATCTATGTTAGACTCGCTCTGTAAGCCCTGTTCCTCTAGTGAACCCTGGCTAAACACAGTTATCCTATGATTCAGCCATCCCACTGCTAGGCATGTACCAAGAGAAATGAGGATGTGCTGCACACATAAAAGCCTGTACATGATGTCCACACATCCACACAAGTATTATTTCTAACAGTCAGAAACAGAAGAACCTATACCGGGCGTGGTGGCTCACGCCTTTAATCCCAGCACTGGGGAGGCAGAGGCAGGCGGATTTCTGAGTTCGAGGCCAGCCTGGTCTACAGAGTGAGTTCCAGGACAGCCAGGGCTATATAGAGAAACCCTGTCTCAAAAAAAAAAAAACAAAAAACAAAAAACAAAAAACAAACAAACAAACAAACAAACAAAAAACCCCGAAGAACCTAAATATGCATTAGTGGGTCATGTGTGGATCAGTAAAATGTAGTCATTATCCTACTAAACCGTCATTCAGCCACAGGAAGGCATGAAGTACTGGCGTGTACTAGCCTGCGGGTGAGCTCTGAAACGCTACGCTAAGAGGAAAAACAACTGGGCCTGGGGAACTGAACTTAGGTCCTCTGCAAGAGTAAACAACGCTGTAACCACTGAGCCACCTCTGCATTCCCCACAAGTCTAGAGTGTTTCTTAATGTTGCTTTGTAGCCTCTCCCACTCATTCCCAGTTCACCTTTTGTTCTGAGACAGGGCCTCTCTCTGTATAGCTCTATCCTTGAACTCCCTCTGTAGAACTCTGGACTGGAATTCAGAGCTCTCCCTGCCTCTTCCTCAGAGTGCTGGGATTAAAGGTGTGAGCCAGTTCTCCTTTTGTAATCCTCTGTAATAGCAGATCTGTTTTCTGTCCAATTTCACATTAAAAAAATGGTATGGATTTTACTGCTGAGCAATTTTCTCACCTCTTTATGTATTTATGGACCTTGAGATGGTTTCTAATAGCGCAGTATTAGAAATAAGACTTCTGTAAGTCATTGTTCCTAAACCCTGCAGAGGCACATGGTCTAATTTTCTCTGGATAAATATCAATGAACAAAAAGCATGCACAACGTGACATGTGTACTCTTGCCATATGAAGAACATGAGAAAATGCTTCCTAAAGTACTTGCATAACATTTTTTTTTTTTTTTTGGTTCTGACTTCTGTCAGAGATGAGAGTATTGTTCAATGGGAACACATGCTCGCCAGTAGTGTGTGGTCAATTTTTAAAATTTTAACCCTTCTACCAAGCATGGAGTTTTAGTTTGTGTTGCTATATCACTGAAGACTCACTAGATGTGGTGGTATTTGCATAAATCTGGGGCAGCTAGAGTTGAATGTTTAGCTTGAATGGTGAGCTATATGGCATATACGTTATATTCCAAGACCGCTGTTATCAGTCACTTCTATTGTTCCAGGTACTCGGGAAGCTTCCAAGTTCAAGGCCTACCCAGACTACAGAGCAAGTTCAAGGCTGACCTGGGCAACTTGACTCTGTCTTAAAGCATGTTCTCACAGGAAGGCCGGGGATAGAGCTCAGCGGAAGTGCTTACCTTGCAGGTGCGAGGCCCTTGTTAGGAATCCTTAGTACCAAAAGGGTGGAGCACCCAGCCTCAGAAACACCACTCAGGATGGGTCACGGAGGCTGGCAAAGGGCGGGGCGAGCCCCCTTTGCCCACCCCTTATATGTGGATCCTCACTGTTTGGATTAAGGGAGGGAAGGAAGGAGGAGAGGAGACGGTACGTACACTGAGAAGGGGGTTGAGAGGCGCTCAGCAGATATTAGTATTTGCTGCTCTTTCAGATGACTGGGGTTTGGTTCTCCCACCCACGTAAGGGGGCTCACGACCACCTACAGGACACAACCACAACTCCAGCTCCCAGGGGATCCAACACCCTCTTCTGGCCTCTATGGACACTTGTATTCACACAGACACCACCACCCCCCATACACACCTACACATAATCTAAAACAAAATTAATTTTAAGAGTTAGGGCTAGGCAAGAAGGGAACTTCCCCTAATCTTTGAGCCAGAATTCTCACTAACTCAATAACTAAACTTCTGCATCCCAAGATGTTGTAAATTGGAAGTTCGCAGATGTAGCAAGTTTAGTGCCCACAGATTGTTTGGAAAATTCTGAATTTGTTAACATTTATAAGTCAGGATATTTCAAAAAACAATTCCTCTGTCTAGCTTCTGGGGGTGGGGAGGAGATTCTGAGAGTGGGGCAGAGGGCTGGTTTTACTCAGCAAGGATGAATGGATCATCCTATAAACTGGTGTCCAGGGTATTCATAGGACAGGCCAGCTGGCTCTTACTCTAAGACTCGGGAAGAACATGCCAGAATCAAGGAGACAAACTTGGAGGACGAGGGGCTGGAGGAGGTGGAGGGCCAGCATCCTCAGAGCCACTGAGGTCCCCAAGTCTTTATTCTTTACAGCATCTCTGTCTTCTCCCTGGAGAGTTACCACAGACCAAGCTACGCACTCTCTTGATTGCATCTGATGTTGGTTTCCTAGTGGAGACTGAAAACTCTGAGCATCCCAGAATATCCTTTTCATAATACAGTATTCTCCCCTTAGCCACAATTTCACTTTCTGTGGTTTCGGCTGCCCGCAGTCAACTGTGACTTGAAATTGTGTGATGGAAAATTCCAGACATAACTATCCCTTGAGTTTTCAACGTCTATGTTTCCAAGTAGTGTGATGAAACCTCTTGCTGTCTCGTCCATCTGTGCTCTCTGCTGCTCAGGATGCGAATTGCTTCTTTGCCCAAAGTGTCCTCGCTGTATGTGCTACCCTCCCTACTGGGTCCCAGCGGCTGTGGACCCTGGCTCTCAGAGCAGTTGTTGCAGCCCTGGAGTGCCTGGGTCCAAGTGACTCTCACTTCACTTGGCCTTGGCCCCCAAACAGGTAAAGTAGTGATGCAGGAAATGCTAATAATGTATGGCCATAATTATTTTATTACTTTGCTAGTTATTGTTGTTAATCTGTAACAGTGCCAAGTGTGTAAATTTTTATCACAGGAATGTATCTGTAGGAAAACCCAGTATATTATAGGGTTTTATACAAACTTCCTGAGAAAACCTGCAGTTGCGGGCATCCATTGGTACCCTACAACATGGATGAGGGAGATATTCAGCCCTTCACTGAGAACCTTGCTTGCTACCCGACACACACTGACAAAGGAGTGAGTGAACTAGCTGATGACAAGCCAGGAGCTAGGGAATCTTTAAGAAACAAACATTCTACCACTGCCTTTCCCAGTAAACGAAGGATACAATTCCTTTCCCAGTAAACGAAGGACACAATTCTACACCGTCACAATACTGAACAGCTGCTGCCTCAGAATGGCCACAGCCCTGGGCGGGTGTGCGCTTGCACGGCTGAACCTTCCACACAGACTTCAGTCATTGTTTGCCTTCTCCTGGGGGTTGCACATACGTAGGCCTTCCATCCAGCCCCTCACTCGGTTCATACTCAGCAAGACAAAAGTCCTGAATATTCCAGAAGGAAGCCCACCGGGGGAATCCGCTAGACACCTGCACATGCTACAAAGTGGCGCACTTCTGGAAACATCGCAACACTTTCCACAGCAACACATAAAACTGTTCATTTTCCCATCTGTGCAATGAAATAAGAAGAGGCTGTCACCACCCCCTAAGGACAGGATGTTCCTGTACACAGTCCACACTCGTATGTATCCAACTGCCCCCTCCCCCACGTTTTTCTATATCCTCTCCTCTGTGGGCTCTGGAAGAGCTTTACTCTGACCTTGGCTGTTTTGTCCTTAGTCTCACTGACTTAGGAATGCCACACTCACTGTTTGTCTTTGCCCCTGTTAGAGCCTTTTTCGGGGTCCAGGACACTGTTTGGAGCACGCCCTGCCGAGCAGCTTTCCTGGCCAATCCTCAGTGCTTACAGTCGGGTTAAATATGTCAGCAGGGCCACTGAAGCAGCTCTGTGTCTCACACTCCTCCCTACAGAAGGCTCACCATGAAAGGATGTCCCACGGGCATTGGCAATGTTAAATTTGATCATCTGCTAGCTACTGAACCACAGAACATTCCATCCTCCTGAATACTAGTAAGTTACTATTAAGTAATTCATGTAAGAATTGATAAGACAATTTTTAAGACAATTTCTTTAGCCTAAAAATGATCTACTATGGAGAATAACCTTGTTTTTCAGAACCAAGCTGGGATGGTTTACAGAGTACAAACACGGCAACTTCCTTACATTCTGTAAAGAAAAATGTTAGCTGGGCTTGGTGTCCTATGCCTGTAATTCAAGCACTTGGGAGGTGGGGGCTGGGAGGACCAAGGTCATCCTCAGCTTGATAGTGAGGTAGAGGCTAGCCTGGCCTACATGAGACACCCCCCCCCCAAAGAAGAGGGGGAAAAAGAGAGAGGCAGACACATACATACACACAGAGACAGAGATCCCGACACACAGAGAAAGAGGACACATCCATCTACCTATCCACCTTCCCATCAATGGAGACAGAACAAATGTTGTTACCACATGCTGGTACCTCCTGCCCAGTGTGTAGGAGGCGCTAGGTTCTACTCTCAGCACCCCAAAAAGAAAAGGTTAAAAGTTGACCTGTTGAGCCAACACTAATGCTCAACCTGAAAGTCAGATGTCACAGCACCCTGGCTCTGGGGACACTAGAACAGAAACCATCTACAATGCAGGATTAAAAAGGACCTCCTCTCCTAGACACGGTGTCAAGTGACCACCTAGAGGAGAGGATAACGGTGCCCACGTCCACTGCTGAAACTGACAGTCTCCAGAAAGCAAGGACAGGTGTCCATCTGTCTACGGAATTTTCTTGCAATTGCCAGATTAGATTTATCATCCTAACTATAACGCCCATGCCCTGGATAGGACAGGTGTGGCCCCTCATACACAGAAAGCTGAGGACGGACTCTAGGGCCTCGCGCAGTCTGGTCAGGTTCTCTCTCTCCCACAGAGTCACACCCACACGCTAGGGACGTGGCTTGGTCTGAAGACTGCTCACAACTGCCCTGTAACTCCAGTTCTAGGACGTCTGATGCCCTCTCTGGCTTCCATAGGCACTGAACTCACACATGGTGTACAGATTCACAGGCAGGCAAACAGCCACACACAAAAAATAAAAGTTTAATTTAAAGTAGTTTTTAAAAAGTCACACGCTGATTTTACTGTTTAAGTGTGAAGCATTCTAGGAATTGAGTTTATGGCTTGTGGAAAAATCTCTTAATTTCTGTTTTTGTTTTTGTTTTTTGTTTTTTAACCAGACAGCTATCGATAGCAGACGTGTTGAGGCTCTCATTTTGAATATAAAATATATTCACAGCTTTTATTGGTATGCCAATAAAGGATTAAGTTTATTGCCCAAGTGGAAGAATCTAGAAGAAAGAGGAGAGTGGAAGTGACAGGGAGAGGGAAACCCATGACTGGAGAGGGACATCCGCAGCCTGAGTTCTATTCCACCTCTGGAAGAGGTGAGGCAATGAGCCCTCACACTCAGGACCCTCCCTCAGGGGTGACATTGGTTTCCACCTTGGAAAGTGGGGCTGCAAAGGCAGCCAGAGATCCGGAGTGAAAGCTCTGAGTGCCACAAGGGGAGATCTGGCTGGAGATCAGGCCTCGGGGTGCTCTCCTGTTCAGAGCCTAGGCCTCACAGGACTTATTAGTTTATGCTTTGGGCACAGGGCCTATCAGCAGCAGGGATTTTGAAATGTTTCCTAAACTGAGTAATTTCCTCTTTGTTTGAAACATCCGGAAGCAGGGCAAGATTCCTTCGGACCCACGTCTGTTCTGTGCCTGTTCTCATCTCCAGGGTAGTTTACAGTTCGGAAAAGTGGCCTTTCGACAGGACACACCCTTTCATTACTTTGTCCTTGCCACTAACTGAACCTCAGCAAGTCATGATAAGGCTGTTCCTGACTTCTAAAATCTCTACCGGCTGCTCTTCCAGAGACCCGGGGTTTGATTCTCTGCACACACATGGTGGCTCACAACTGTCTGTAGCTCCAGTTTCAGGGGATCCAGTGCCCTCTTCTGGCCTCTGCAGGTATTGCATGCACACAGTACCCATACATGCAAACAAAACACTTACATAAAGAGATACTTTTTTTTTTTAATCTGTTTTGTTTGTGTTAATTTTCTCACAGAAAGGCCTGAGCTGTTCAAGTCTCTCACCCTCTCCTCATCCCATATTTCTACCCACCCCACCCCATTTTTTTCTTCTTCCTGGTTTTTAAAGGAGCTCTACCTGACCCATGCTGGCCTAGAACTTGCTGTGCAGTTAAGAATGACCAGGGCCGGGCATGGTGGTGCATGCCTTTAATCCCAGCACTCGGGAGGCAGAGGCAGATGAATTTCTGAGTTCAAGGCCAGCCTGGTCTACAAAGTGAGTTCCAGGACAGCCAGGGCTACACAGAGAAACCCTGTCCCCCCAAAAAAAAAAAAAAAAAGATTGACCAGGAACTTCTGATCCTCCCATCTCTTCCTCCCCAGTGCAGGAACTTCAGGTACACATTACCATGCCTGGCTTTTCAGGGTACCAGGAATGGAACCTAGGGCCTGGTGTGTGCTAGACAAGCACTCTACCAGCTGAGCTATTTGTCAGCCACACAGATTTCTACTTCAAGCATCTTTTGATTTTTGTGCTTGTAAGTTATGGGTTACTTACTCCCTGGGTGGGAAGTTCAAGTCTGAGGCCCATTGTGACCCATCTGTGTGCCTACACTTGCTTCTCTGCCTATAAAGGTAGCAAGAGGTCAGTCACAAGCCACAAGCTGTCCTTTTACTTCAGAGTCCGCCACACGGATGCAAATGAGAGGACAGAAAGAACTGCGGCCACATCTGTCTCAGCATACCATCCCACCCAACTTACCCGAGCTCACTGCCTGATCTTCATCCCATTCCCTAATGACGGTATGAGCTTAAGACAGCAGAGATATAAAGGGAGTAACACAGAATGCATGAAAGCCCAGCCCGGAGCTTCTCTAGTGGGAACTGAATAATTCCCTACTCCATCCTTTCCTTTGCCTCAGCGCACCAGGCTCAACATCCAAGAGTGGCTTTCAGTAGCATCCCTGTTTTTCTTTCAAAACTTTATAAAATCTACCCACAGAAAGTTTGATTGAATGTGTGTGTGTGATGCATACATGTGTATGTTAGTGTGCGTGTGTGTGTGTGTGTGTTTGTGTGTTGGCACAGTGAATCCAGAAGTTGCCAATTAAGCTGGCCGAGCTGTCCAGAGCTCCTGGGACCTCCCCTTCTCTGGTGGCAGTGCTGGGATTTCTGACAGGGGCTGCCTGTTCACATTTATGTGGGTCTTTCTGTTTGCTCAGCAGGCGCTTAGCCCACTGACCCATCCCCGCCATCCCCACCATCCCTGCCACCTTAACTGCTTGAATTTCCAGATTCTCCTTTGCAGACTGGAGGTCTCCACTAGCACCAGCATGTACACATGTGGAACTTTATTTACTTACTTCAGAAACTAATCTTGCAAGCTGGGTGTTGTGGCACACACTTGGGAGGCAAAGGCAGATGGATCTCTCTGAGTTGGAGGCCAGCCTGGTCTACAAAGCAAGTTCCAGGCCAGCCAGGGATATGCAGTGAGGCTCTGCCTCAAAGAGAAAATTTTAATCTGTGTATATGCGTGATAAATGTGCATGTGTGTATCCATGTTCCTGCTGTGTGTGTATGTGTACACTCACGCACATGAATGTGCAGGTGTGCATGCATGTATAGGCCCAGAGTCAATGTTAGAGTGTTTTAAGGTTTCTATGGCTGTGATAAAAACTAACCAAAAGCAACTTGGCCAGGAAAGGGTTTACTTCAGCTTACAGTTCCACATCACAGTCCATCACTGTGGGAAGTCACAGCAAGAACTCAAGCAAGGCAGGAACCTGGAGGCAGGAACTGATGCAGAAGCCATGGAGGGAGAAGTGTGCTTACTGGCTTGCCCATGGCTTGCCCATGGCTTGCTCATGGCTTGCTCATGGCTTGCTCATGGCTTACTCATGGCTTGTTCATGGTTTGCTCAGCCTGCTTTCTTACAGCACTCAGGACTTCCCAGGGGTGGCCCTGCCCACACTAAGTTGTGCCCTCCCATATCCATCATCAATTAAGAAAATGCACCTCAGGCTTAACCACAAGCCAATCTGGTAGAAGCAGTTCTTGTTTGGGATTCCCTTCCCAAATGACTCTAACCTGTGTCAGGTTGACATAATTGTTGCCAGCACACTCTTTTTTCTTTTTTTAATAGATCAGGAGACAGGCAGTGGTGGCGTGCGCCTTTAATCCCAGCACTTGGGAGGCAGAGGCAGGAGGATTTCTGAGTTTGAGGTCTACAGAGTGAATTCCAGGACAGCCAAGGCTACACCGAGAAACCCTGTCTTGAAAACAAAACAAAAAACAAACAAACAAACAAAAAGAGTCAGGGTCTCTTGCTGAACCCAGAGCTCATAGATTCCAGCAAGACTAGCTCTCCATCCAGCTTGCCCTGGGGATTCCAACTTGGCCTCCCAAGTGCTGGAATTACAAGCAGCTTCCACGCCTGGCTGACTTTTATGTGAGCTCTGGGGATCTGAACTCCAATCCTGACATTCTGATGTAGCCCAGTAAATGCTGGATTTTCTTAAATTGATCCATCCATATATACGAATTCTCAGACCTTTTTGGCAGGAATCTGATCACAATATCCCTGTGGTCTGTAAAAGCCTGCGGCTTCTGCTGCGTTCACTCATTCCTTCCCAGCTGCTCCTCCTCCCCCACCTCCTCTGTCATCTGCCCTGCCAGGGATTTCTCAGTTTTATCGCTCTCTGGAGAGACCGCCTTCCTTTGGTGGTCTTCTGTATAGACCAAAGTCCTCCTGTTTCCTCCTTTGAGTTTAAGCTGCTGTACAGGGTTTTGTTTTGTTTTTTTAACTTAAAAATAAGTTAGAAACTTACATTAATTTGTGTGTGTGTCTGTGTATGACATGTACCGGTGCCCAAGGAGGCGAGAAGAGGCCACCGGATGCCCTGGAGCTGGAGTCACAGGCTGTTGTGCCATCTAAGGGATGTGGATGCTGGGAACTGAGCTCACTTCAGGACCTCTGGCAGAGCAGCAAGTGTTCTTAATCGCCGAGCCATCTCTCGAGCCATATTTTTTTTTCCAATATTTATTTTGTTTCCTGTGCATGGGTGATTTCACTGCATCCCTGTCTGTGCAGCACCTGCGTGCAGTGCCCACAAAGGCCAGAAGAGCGTCCGATCCCCTGAAACACAGGGGTTTGTGAGCTGCCATGTGGATTTGGGGAATCAGGCTGGAGTCCTGTGCGAGAGCAGCCAGTGCCGAGACTGCTGCTTAAGTAACCGAGGTGGGCCTCCAATGTGTGATTCTCCTGCCTCAGCCTTTGAAGTGCTAGGATTACAGGCCTGCATTACCATGTCCATTTTTTAACTTCTTGAAATTGATGTTTTAAGTGACTCATTTTTTTCTAATAAATGCAATTAACTCTGTAAATTTTCCCTTAAGGTTTTTATTAGCATTACCCAAATTCTAACATGTAACATTCTCATAATGACTTAGGTGAAAGTATCTTCTAATTTACACGATGTTTTCCGTTGGTCCAATGATGAGACATTTACTGATTAATTGCAAACACACAGAGAGGGAGGCTAGTTATTCTTCCACAGTAGAATTGCACCTGTGGTCAGGAACATACTTAATATCAGTTCTGGGAAGCCTGCTTTATGCAGTGTCTGCAGCCTCCCTTTCATTTACTGGGTAAGGTCTAAGCCCTTTGTTGTGATACAACCCTTCATGATTTGACTCACTGCCTGCTCACCCTGAGTGCCAGCAGCCATCCATCCTGTGTGCCAGCCCACTTGGGTCCTCCGGAGGCTGCTTCTCTCACCTAGTGCCTTGGCCCACATCTGCCCTCTGCTCGCCATCCTTCCTGTCTGTGGGGCTTGCTTTTGCCTTGCTGTGATCCCATCATGACGGCAAAAGCACATGGGAGGCCGAAGCGTAAGGCAGAGGCGGAGGTGGAGGCGGAGGCGGTTCATGTCACGTCACAGTGCAGCAGAAGCAGGAACAAGGTGAAGACCCTCAAAGGCCACCCCAAGGACCACTCTCTTGAACTGTCTTGTCTGTCAGTCTGCCCTGCTGTTAGCCTCCTCCTTTACTGCAAAGCTAACTGTGTTTCTTTAGTGCTTAAAATCCTCTCACTGGCTGCTCCCTCCTAACTCAGCAACCATAGTGGGCTACTGAGCTATAGTTATGCCATCTCATGAACGTATTCCTAAGAGCCCTTCTAGTGCTAAAACTATCTAGGGTAAGACGGGTCTCTGGACCAGCCATAGATTCCTATACAATATGAGCCTGAGCTAAAGGTTCACTGTCTGGCTGGTTAACTGTTACCTCTCCGCTTCTGTAGTCAATGCTTGCTTTCTGTATAGTCACAATTATCTTAATTGTGTGTGTGTAAGGGGTGGGGTCCCCTTAACAACTGAAACCAACTGGAGGCTGGAGCTGTTTCCTACTTATCAGTTTGGGACAGTCCTGTCACGTGGTTAATAAGGACTCCAGTTCTTCTCCTTAGGTGTCCTATAACAGCACAAACTTAGCATCCCGACAAGAGCGGCCTTTCCTGGCCCTTGCATCTCACTCCTGCTCTTCCATCTATGTTGCATGTGCCTCACCTTATTTATTCCCCTGTAAGTCCAGGCTTGAGCTGTGGGCTCCAAGAAGCCTGTCCTGGACCCCTCCCACAACTGTGTGTCTCTGGGTCAAACTATCCACTCCTTAGATGTTCGTTTTAAAATATCGAGTAAAGGCGACTACAGGCATTCTTCCAGGTTGATTCGCACTCCAAGGGCTGCCATGCGCTCCCCTGTCAGCTCATGGAACAGCAACTGTGCTTAGGTTTTTTTAAAAGCTTACCTTTCTTAATCAGACTACAGCTTCCTCAAAAGTAGAAGCAAACTCTAATTTTGG
Organism: Mus caroli; assembly: GCF_978045245.1. NCBI lineage: Eukaryota > Metazoa > Chordata > Mammalia > Rodentia > Muridae > Mus > Mus caroli. The sequence continues at coordinate 38,752,901 of NW_028227261.1, read as the reverse complement.
TTTCACAAATTAGGTCAAATTAATTTTGGTCTTAAAAATGACTGCCCTAGTCATACAGACTGCTAGAGTAACTTGTTTAGTGAGTGATTATATGGATGTGGGATGGATTTTGCTGAGAAACAAGGGAACATATCCCCAGTTTTCAACTCCACACACCAGCATCCTAGTACTTGGGAGGTGGTGGCAACAAAACCAAGAATAGGGAATTCACGGCTTCAAGGAAGGTTTGAGCCCAGCCTGGGCTACATGAGACCAAGTCTTCAAACAAGCAACAAAGAAAATGATAATTAATTCTAGGCACTCAAATGGAAATTAGAAACACACAGACTACCAATGGCCACCAGCTCTTCCTCCCTCTCCTCATTTCCTCCTCCTCTTCCTCCTCTTCTTTCTCCTCCTCCTTACAGGTCCCTCACAGACGGCACTGGGACCTGAGAAACTTCCTAAGATTCCACTCACCCGGAGCACTTCCCCCAGGTCCCCAGTGGCCACACCACCTGTCACAGCAAAGCTGTCTCAAAGTCTTCCTCAATGGCTTTTTCCTCATCTCTGAAAACCCCCTTCTCGCTTGGTCCTGTCCTCAGTCTCTTCCCATGACCCTCAGCTACGGATGCACAAGACATCTCAGGCCCAGAAGCCTCTCTCCTGGCCTCACAGCACTGGGGTGGATCCCCTTGACTGAGAAGAAACTGATCTTTCTTCTGGGCTTCTCTGGCCCCAGAGCTATGTGGGTGGCAAGGTGCTGTCAGGACTATGTGCATGAATGTTTCCTTGTAATCCAAGATCCCCCGACTGTCATCATGTCACCTGCTGGAGTTGAGGGAAAGGGATTAGCTGGTTCTCACGGTTTCCTGACAAGCTTGGGGCTTCTCGAGCTAAAAATAAACACATGCACGCGATGGCAAACACACACCTATGTAAACACACACACTCGAACACATTCACGCATGCACGTACACAGCATCAAACTACGTTGCCTCTCTTTTTGCCTCCCTACAGCAAAGAATCGTTGGGTTAGTTTTATATATTTATATTTGTTTTATATTCTTCCTTCTATTCCTCCCCTCTGGTATAATTTAGTTCTCCCCAGTCTTTTAATTTCATTTTTATTTTTTCCCCTGTCTTTTTAAATGTCCCCAGGTAAGGAAAACGATGAAGTTATGTTGGCAGTGACTTAAGCTTACTGCTTTAAGGAATCTAAAATGTAGTTTTTAAAGTACCTTTGGTTTACCAGCAGGGCTAACAACCAAGCTGCCCTCCAGCTATGAACCATGCAGTCAGTATGAACCATGCAGTATTGTAGCAGTGAGGGCCACATGGTCTTCCTGTCTTCCCTCTGCTAGGTGGGACCATGTGAGTGAAGCACATGATAGCTAGGCCTGATTCCTAAGCACCCACTAAAATCTGGGCACTGCACAGCTTGTGTCTAAAGCCCCAGCACTGGGGAAGCAGACACAGGAGAATCCCCAGAGCTGGAAGGCTTCAGGTTCAATGAGAGAACCTGACTCAAAAACCAAAGGGGGGAACGACCGAGGAAGATACTTGGTATCAAGCGTGGGCACCATGTGTACGTGCAAAGGTGTGTGTGCACACGAATGCTCCACGCCATCCAAAGCCATCCCTCTTTATCCCAGCCATGTGTGACAGCTGCGAAGTAGTTCATCCCCAGCAGGTTCATGGCCTACAAGCCCATTTACAACACACTGGCACTGAGAAGTGGGTGGTGGGGCAATTTAAGAGGTAGAGCCTTTTGGAGGGCAATTAGGTTTTAAAAGTACCATTTTCCCGAGGGGTTAATACTTGCCAAAGAGAATATGTTACAATAATACAAATCTGGGAGCCCAAAGTGTTAATGCACTACCTTGATCCCAGCACTCAGGAGGCAAGGCAGGCAGAGCTCTGTGAACTAAGGCCAGCCTGGCTTATCTGCCCAGGTCAAAGCTATCTCTCACTAAGCAGTCATGGACAAGCTTGAACTTCTGTTCTTCCTGCTTCTTACCACAGCACTTGGTTTATTTAGTGCTGGGGACTGAACCCTGATTTTCATACATGCTAGGTGGGCACTCTCTACCACCTGAGCTGCATCTCCAACCCTGAAAACTATGACCCCACATAAAGTATTTTGTCATAGAAATGCAAATGGATTAGACACCATGCCACGCACTCCCCTTTCAAGTGACCTGGACACCTCGGCTGAGCTACAGGACTCTGCAGGATGCCACTCAGATGCCCCAGGAGAAACAAGATCTGCTCATCAGCTGCTGAGATCCCCCAGCTGTCAGCACTCTGGACTGACGGGCACTGTCAGCTCTGAGGTCTTGTAGCCTCTCTGGGGCAGCCCTGGACCAATGGATAGTGGTGACCAAGGAACTACAAAAGCAGACTCCCCTCCCTCCATTTAAAAGGACCGGCTCAACCCCCTTCTCCACGGGCAGAGTGAGGTCGTTACTGAGACCAAACCATACGTGACTTCTTACGTGAGTGTCCCTTGCATTTCTCTGCCTCCCTTCCTGTCCTTCCGGGGGCTGCTCCCACAGCCTCGCCCTGGTGAGTTTACCCCACCTGAATTTTATCTCAGAGTGTGCCTCCCTCAACAATACCGCCTTGCCCAACTGCCTCACCTGAGCACTGACACGACTTTCCCGTCAAAAGCACACGGAGACACACTGGAATGAGAGCTTTAAACGTGAGACTGCAGAGATCTAGAACTCACACAGTAAATACATGCACATGTACACACACAATAAAAAAAAAAACTGTTTTATAGAGGGTAAACAAGGCCATAAGTACTTTGTAAGCCCCTCTGAGAAAAAACAGCTTTAAAATGGTTCTAAATAAATATTTCTACCTTGCTTGCAACCAAACAAAAACAATTACTAAATACATAAGAAAGAGTCACAAGTCAAGAAGCCAGCAATAGCACATGCCTTTAATCTCAGCACTCAAGAGGAAGAGGCAGGTGGATCTCTGTGAGTTTGAGGGCAGCCTGATCTACACAGGGAGTTCTAGGATAGCCAGGGCTACATAGAGAGACTGTGTATCCAATAAAAACCAACCAAACAAACAAAAATAACCTACTAAGAATTTATTACCCATCTCTGCTGGTAATTGATATTTTTTTTAAGATTAATGTATTTATTTTACAAGTATGAGCACACTATAGCTGTCTTCAGACACACCAGAAGAGGGTATTGGATCTCACTACAGATGGTTGTGAGCCACCATGTGGCTGCTGGGAATTGAACTCAGGCCCTCTAGAAGAGCAGTCAGTGCTCTTCACTGCTGAGCCATCTCTCCAGTCCAACTGATGTTATTTTAATTATGAACATCTATTTTAAAATGTTTTGACATTAATGTATATATTGTGTGTGTTTGTGTATGTGTGGGTAAAAATGCATGTGGCGATCAGAGGACAACTTGCTGGAGCCGGTTCTTGCTTCCACTAAGTGTTTCAGGGATCGTGCACAGGACGGCAGGCTTGCGGCGAGTGTCCTTCCCCACGGAGCCTGTAATCAGCTATCTCCAGTGCTCAGCACGGTGTAGTGCTAAGAGGTTTACTTAGATTATCTCCCTGATAATCTTAGGTTCGAAGCGTAGGAACATAAGCCCAAAGCTGCAGAGCCAGGACTCAGGGACAGGCGAGAGGCTCTGAAGCCTCAGTGATTATGTATGTGCTAGCTTGCTGCACCACCCCGAATGTCTCCCATGCTGCTCTGTAATCCACTGGACAACCTGTAAGAGAGGAGGGAAGATGACTCAGAAACCCACCCCTTCCCCTCTCACCCCTCTGCACCTCTGAGGTCGGCTCACACAGTGCCCTGACTCCTAGGTGCACACAGCTGAATTGAAGGACAGTAAGCAAGCAGCAGCCGGACTTGGCCAAAAGCCATCCTCAGTCCATGCTGCTGCAATCAAAGGGTTCTACTGCCCCCTTGTGGCCCAGGCCGACTGCTACTCCGTGATGCTCCAGTACAGAGCTGAATACCATATAAAGGCACTTGGCCACCAGACACAAATCAGTAGGAGGTCACTCTGATTGGCTCAAAGTGGAACAGATTTAATAACTCAAAAATGTGATTTTGTCACTCCTCTGTGCCAAATACTGCTCATAATAAGAAATCTCATAATAATGACATGTTAGAGCCCAGAGGAAAATGTTTCAAAACTATTTTATAATAAAAGGAATGGAATAACAAGTTGCACTGACTTCGAATGATGACAAACACTTTAGAGCATTGCTAGACCCGTGCAAAACTCCTGACACTTTTGTCTTGCATCTGAAGATACATTCTAGAAACCTTTTCCTACCAGTACATAGAGGCCCTTTAGCTCCAGCCGCAGACTCACTAAATGGGAACCTAATTCATTAATTTGTTCCCTGCTGATAAACACCTAAATAGCTGCCAAACACTTGCTACTAAAAAACAAAGAAACAATGTTAGGTTAGAGAGGTGGCTCAGCCTCTAAGAGAACTCACTGTTCTTACTGAGGTCCCAGGGAATCTTATAGCCTCTTCTGGTCTTGGGGCACCAGGCACACACATGGTACACAGACACACATGCAGGCAAGACACCCACACACAAAAGAGAAAAGGAGAAATGACAGTGCAAGCAAACACACAGAAAATCCTGCAGTGGGTAACTCTGCAGGAACGCTGTGGATGAACTCTTGGGAGTGGGAATACTGGGTCACACAGCATGGTGAGAGCATGTATGCACACATAAACAAATAGACACACACATACATATATACACACAGACACAGACACAAACACAAACAGAGGCACATACATATACATACACACATACACACATAGATGCATACACACACAGACACACACATGCTCTTTGGCACCCTCTCTTCCTCCAGCCCAACTCTCCGCAGCACTCTCTCACACCTTCTCCAGTCTCACAAACTCTCTCTCTCTCTCTCTCTCTCTCTCTCTCTCTCTCTCTCTCTCTCTGTGTGTGTGTGTGTGTGTGTGTGTGTGTGTCTTCCCAGCACTCTCTCTCACCTTCTCCAGTCTCACAGACACACACACACACACACTTTCTCTCTCTCTCTCTCTCTCTCTCTCTCTCTCTCTTCTCTCTCTTACTTTATTCAGTCTCACATCTCCCAGCTTTCTTCCTGGAAGGCAACCAAAGTTATTATTTCTAGATTTCGTGCTCACAGTTATTTTATACACATGTATGCAAATCTAGATGTGATCTAGGCTTATGCATAGATAAACATGAACATATGTACAATTTCCCACCCTCTTCTGAATAAACGAAGACATTTATACCCAAAATAGAACAGTGTTAAAGGGACTCTGTAGACAGCTACCTTCAAGATCATGCTGCGGCTCCAAACATTTTTCAACTTATATTTGGGCTTTTTGCCAGCCCACTGCTGTGGACTCACAGGGGAAGACTAGACCAGAAATACTGGTTTCTACCAAAGCCTTCTGGATCGGAGGCTCTCACAAAGTTCACTGGGCCAGAGATGGAGGTGTGGGTGTTGGAGAGATGGCCCAGTGGTTAAGAACGCAAGCTGCTCTTCTAGAGGGCCCAGGTTCACACACACACACACAAACACACACACACACACACAGAGTGGCTCACAACCACCTGTAACTCCAGTTCCAGGAGATTTAACACCTCTTCTGGTCTCCTGGGGCACCAGGAATCTAACAGCACACAGATTACATAAAAGCAAAACCACCACTTCTATAAAATCAAATAAAATTTAGGAATAATAAAAAATAAAGTTGTGTTTTTCATAATGAATTTTTTTAAGATGTGTGTGTGTATACTCTATTTGAATGTACACCTGTGTGCCAGAAGAGGGCATCAAATCCCATTCATTATAGATGGTTGTGGTTGCTGGGAATTGAACTCAGGACCTCTGGAAGAACAGCCAGTGCTCTTCCCCGCTGAGCCATCTCTGCAGCCGTCATACTGACCGTTTAAGAATTGTGCTTTCACATTTCCCTTCTTTATAATGAAGTTAAAAATTCATCATTCAAGAAACTAATGACTGTTTCCCTGTGTTTTGTTTTTTCTCTTTCACTTTGAAGTGTTGGGAATCCAACCTTGGAGGATCCTCTTCGTGGATGCAGCAAGTATTCTATTACTTCTATACATGCCCGGCCTTGATCTTCTCTGTGTTATGTCTGTCTGTCTGTGGACATATTCCCATCTAGGCGGAAGCTCGTCGTGTGGAGCAAAGGCATCTGGAGGACAACCCCAAGTCTTAGCCTCACACAAAGCCTGGCCACGGCCTTTGAAGCAGGGTTTTTCATTAGCCTGAGGCTCACCAGTTAGGTAATCCTGGCTGCCATCGAGCTGGGCTCCAGCTTCCACTCCCAGGGGCTGGGCTGCTGCACACTGATACCCTGGTACTTTTTACAGGAATTCTTGGGAACTAAACTCTGATCCTCATGCTCAGAAAGCAAGAACTTCACCAACTGAGCCACCTGCCCAGCCCTGACTGGTCTCTCTGTAGCGGTACGTCACCGTCACCACCAAGCTGGATACGATGTCTTATGCTTATAACCCTGACACTGGGGAGGCTGGAGCAAGGCAAAAGCCAACCTGAGCTGACCTGGAATGAGAATCTATCCCCACTGTCCCCACAACCAAAGTCAAAAAGTCATCAGGCCACAGATATTCAACTCACAGTGGAGCCATGTCCCGTCAATCCTCAACTGGAAAAGATAGTTAAGCTGAAATGCGTGCGATGGAGGGGCTGGAAACATGGCTCAATGGTTAGGAACATTGACTGTTCTTCCAGAGACGCAAGTTCAATTCCCAGCAGGCAGGTCAGGCACCTACCTCACAACTGCCGGTAATTCCAGCTCCAGTGGATCTATCTGGCTTCCATGGGCACCTGCACTCACACGCATACAATCACACACAGAACACACACACACACAAGTGATAATGGTTCTGGTGGCGCATGCTTTTAATCCCAGCATTTGGAAAGCAGAGCAGGTGGGTCTCTGTGACTTCATATTCAGCCTGGTCTACATAGAAAGTTGTAGATAAGTCAGGGATACACAAGTGAGAACCCAGTCTCAAACAACAACAACAACAAACAACCCCAAACCTATCTGTAATTCCAGGTCCAGGGAGATCCAACACCTTTGCCCCTGTAGGAACCCTGTAGAGGTTTGAATAAAAATGGCCCCCATAGGTTCATAAGTCTCGATGCTTGGTCCCAGCTGGTGGAACTGACTGGGAAAGATTAGGAGGTGTGATCTTTTGGAGGAAGTGTGTCACTGGGGTGGGCTTTCAGGTTTCAAAAGCCCACACTATTTCCTCCCGCCACTCCCTCCCTCCCTTCCTCTCTTGCACTAATGGATCAGATGTGAGCTCTCGGCTACTGCTCCGGTGCCACGCCTGCCTGCCTGATGCCTGCCCACCTGCCTGTTGCTATGCTTCCTACCACGATGGTTATGAACTATACAACACTCTGAAACTGTGAGCCCCAAATTGAACGCTCTCTTTTCTAAGTTGCCCTGGGCACACATGGCGTTTTATCACAGCCATAGAAAAGTAACTAAGGCATCACCCAGACTCACACGCGTGTCAGCCACACGCAGGCCCGCACACATTAAAAACAATTTAAAAAGTGAGCCAGATATGGTGGCACACACCTTTCATCTCAGCACCCAGGAGGCAGAGGCAAGTGAGTCTCTGTGAGTTTGAGGCCAGCCTGGTCTACACAGAGAGTTCCAGGATAGGCAGAGCTATATAGTAAGACTCTGTCTCAAAACAAACAAACAAACAAACAAACAAATGCAAGATGCAATGCAGCTAATATGTCAAATACAGCTTACATTGCCACACATATAGCTATGCTAAGTCATCTCACACAACACCTACGAGATAGTGTGCTCAACACTAATGTACTGAATACGGCAGCGCAGGTGAGAAGCAGGTGATTGTATGGGGACTTTTAAGATTTATTTTGGTGTATGTGCATGTGTGTATGTGCAGCTGAGTTTATATGCACCACACCTGTGTAAGAGCCCTCAGGGGGCAGATTGCATGGGGACATTTTGCCCTCCTATAAAGTTAACAGGCAAACTGTACACTAGATTGTCATTTGTCTTTTGTTTCAAACCTACTCTGCTTCTGGAGCAGGGAAGAGGTGAGAAAGCCATGTCACCAGCTCCAGCAGCGGCTCCAGACCAAGCCACCTCATCCGCCATAGCTTCCCCACCAACGGCTGCATCCCTTAAACCATGAGCTGAACAACTACTTCCTCCCTAGGGACGGTTCCGCCAGGTGCTGTGCCCCAAAGTCAAGAAAGTTGATAAAAGGCACCTGGTTCTAATGGGTTTCTGCATTCACTCGGTGTTACAAATCACTATTTTGAACAGGCATATGCAATCGACCTCTTACAGAGTTCTACAATTAACTTCTCCACAGGGCCACGGATGGTCTTGGATGCTAACCCAAACTAAAATCTAATTTAACAATGCAACTTTGGACCTGTAGGTATCAGAGCACTCCTGGGATCCATATAATTAAAATCTATGATGCTCTCTTAACTGCACGGGTCTGTAGCTTCCTAAAGGTGGAGGGTGGGCATCACTGCTCCTCGAGGTTTATGGCTGTCTTCCCAGGTCTCACAGTGATCACACCACACAGCCACACGTGTTAATATCACCCCCCATCATAACAGAAAGGGACTTAAACGACAGAGCTTGTGGCAGCTCTGTGATACAGTCATTCTCTCTGGGCATAACATGACAGTCCATCATGGAACAGATGGCTGCCCTGACCTATACAATACCTTGGCCCCACAAAGGAGGGAACAGAACAAGCAAAATTCAGTGGCAGCAAGGCCTATGGTAGTGTAACAAAGGGTCCCTAAACTCTCTCCCCTGGCATTCTCTTCACCATCCTCATCCTTCTCTCCCGGCTGCACACGGTCGTGGGGGAGGGGTGGGATGCTAGATACAGAGGTAACCCACCTGGGGTAAATCCATGTCTTCAGGTCTCCCTGGAAAAAGTCATACAGCAGCAGCAGATGCAGGTTCTCCATGACTCTGATCACTTGAAAGCTGAGGTTTGTCATTGCTACACACCGTTGGTGGCTTCCTTTGGGACAGCAGGCTCACCTCTTTCATTTCTGAGAAAAGGCCACCCCTGCCCAACCCGAGATAATGCAGAGAGTCACCGTTTGCCTATGACTCATTCTTCACCAGGAGAGTGAGTCCAAACAGCAGCTGCTCATCTTACAGGCCAACAAGAGCACACAGTCTCGAGACAGGGAGCTCCATGCTTTACCACACCACACTTGGGTAAAATGACCATATCCAAGGCCAGCACCTAATAAACTTAAGACAGTTTCACCAATAGCATTAAGTGTTGCCTGTGCCCTGGACAGTTCTCTGCCTGACCTTACCTGCCCTTAGCGATTGGGGGTGAGTTGGCGCAGAGTCAAACGACACAGACTCCCTGAGAAACGCTGCAGCAAGCTCATCTGAGCACTGCTGCAAACTCCTTTAGCACCCTCCATTCCCACTGCTCCCTCCATCCCCATTGGTCCCTTCGTCCCCACTGGTCCCAAGAAAGCACCTATTCTAAACAGCAGCTCCTGATTGGCTGGCACGGTTTGTACCAGCAATCCCTGTTCTCTCGGGCAGTCCTCAATGAGGTCCTCCTGCAGGAGATGTTTTTGCAGCTGCACGCCCCCAGAGTTTACACAGAGGCGGCCTCGCTGTTCCTGCTACAATTAAGTAAAACTGGCTTTTAAAAAGGCTGAGTGTCGGGGGCCATGGTGGTGGCGCACGCCTTTGATCCCAGCACTCAGGAAGCAGAGGCAGGTGGATCTCATGAGTTTGAGGCCAGCCTGGTCTACACAGTGAGTTCCAGGACAGCCAGGGCTACACAGAGAAACCTCATCTTGAAAAACCAAAGATAAATAAATAAAAGTCCTGAGCAGCTCACACTGTTTGGTGCTCCTGCTGTGATCTGAGTTGTGGAGTAAGCTTTTTCCTTTGTGACATCAGTGCAGATGACACAGGGCAACTGGCAGGAAGCCTCTTTGTAATAAGAGAGCACTTGGAGGGAGCACCACGCACTGTTTCTATGGAAGGCAGCCCCTTGCTTCCCTCAGAAAGAACATATGAGGCATGGCTCCTGCCTTCAGTGTCACTACATGCCACTGTTTGGTCCAGATACTGTGGGCCTTCCTTCAACGTTATTTTTGCCTGCATGTATTTTTCTGCTTCCTCCACCTCTCATTGCATTTTTGCTCCTGTTCAGTGTTTTGGGTTTTGTTTTGTTTAAGATTTAAATCGTTTGTATAAACGTAGGGGCATCTATGTGTGCATGCAAGTGCAGGAACGCAGGAAGGCCACAAGAGGGCAGAAGAGCCCCCTGGAGGTGTAGTTACAGGCAGTTCTGAACCGCTTGAGTTCTGGACATTGAACTTGGGTTCTCCGCGGGAGCACCAGGCGCTCCTAACCACTGAGCCATCCGTCCAGACTCTTCTGGGAGTCTTTAAGTTATGTACTTTACAGGCACTTTCTTTTCTTGGAATAATTAACCTAGAAATTTCCCCTGCCCGTTTAACTTAACATGGGCATCAACGTATCTGCACTACTACCAAATAACACAGGAAAAGTACAATAATGGCTCCCGACACTCTTCCTATCTAGATTCTATCACTAACTGGCAACTTGATATAACATCATTGTGATGATGCCAATGCTGATTGGACAACACTGCCTTGTGGGTGGAGCCAAGGAAATTTACTCCATGGTCTTTGCCCTTTCCTCCCATAATCCCTCCCTGGAGTTTAAACTTCATCAGCCCTTTATTAGTGGTGAGTTTTCTTCAGCATGTCTCATTCCTAGAAGACGGGGTTCCCTGCCCACCCAGTGCGCATGCGCGGGCAACACAGCCCCCCCCCCCCCCCCGCGGGCTGTCTTCAGAAGCCCACTGTGTCCAAGCAGCGTTCTTTCATGGGCAATGTTTTTTACTCTCTGAATGTTTTTCAGACAGCCCCATCAAATTACATTTCACATACAGTAAACCGCCTCTCTAGAAGGTGTACAAGCTGGTGTACTTTGACCGTCGTCATCTGGGACACTGGGACATCGCAACTAAGCCACCGAGCATGCTCTCCTTATGCCCCGTTCGTTCATGAGGTTCCTCATTTGCTTTTTGCCACAAAACGAGCTTGTACTTTAGAGAATTCTGCATAAATATAATTACAAAGTATTTTCTTTCTATCTGGATTCCTTCACTCTGAATAATCGTTTGAGATTCGTATAAGCTATTACAGGAACCAATTCTTTGTTCATTTGAATACTGAGCCGCATCCCACTGCGTACCCGTGCCACAATTTATTGTTCAGGTTGTTTCCAGTTTGGGCTGTTACAATAAAAGTTGCTAAGACGATTCGGTATGAGTTTAGGCATGGATATATGCCTTCATTTCTCTTGGTGTGGTAGGACTGGAGGGATGCTGGGTGAATGTTAATTTTCAAAATATTGCCAGATTGGTTTTCAAAATGGCCGTACCATTTTACATTCCCACCGACAGTGTAATCGCTGCTGCGGTTGCTGGCGTGTCGCTAACCTGATAGAGTCTTTTAATTTTTGCTGTTCTAAAGGTTTATTAGAGCAGTCTATTACCACAGCTTTAATTTGCATTTCTCCTAATTACTAATATGGTGAGCAGCTTTTCAAATGATTACCTGCCATCTGTAGGCTTGCTTTAGTGAGGCGCCTATTTGTACCACTGCCCAGTTTTAATTGACCCTTTGTCTTCCTGTCCTGGGTCGTAAGACTTCTTAAGTGTTCAAAATACATGACATGAAAGTAGAAAGAAGATTATGGACAAAGAGAAATAAGGGAGAGAGTAATGGGGGAGGTGACCAAATCTCTCTCATTGTGTGTGGGTGTGCCTGTGCACGTGTGTGTGTGCATGTGTGTGTAAAAACAGAGAAATGGGGCTAGGGGGTGGTTAAGAGCACTGGCTGTTCTTTCAGAGGACCCAGGTTCAATTTCCATCACCCAGATGGCTCACAAGTGTCAGAAAATCCAACACCTTCTGGCCTCCACAGGCATGGTATGAATGTGATGTATATGCATATACATACAAATATTTCTTTTTTAAATTTATTTTTTGTCTGCATTGGTGTTTTACCTACATGTATGTCTGTGTGAGTGTCAGATCCCCAGGAACTGGAGTTACAGACAGTTATGAGCCACCATATGGGAGCTGGGAATTGAACCCAGGTCCTCTGAGACAACAGCCAGTGCTCATAACCAACCACTCAGCCATCTCTCCAGCCCCATAAAAAACTCTCTCCCTCCCTCCCTCCCTCCCTCCCTCCCTCTCTCTCTCTCTCTCTCTCTCTCTCTCTCTCTCTCTCTCTCTCTCTCTCTCTCTTTCCTTTCTCCCCCAACCCTGAGACAGGGTTTCTCTGTGTAGCCCAGGCTGTCCTGGAACTCACTCTGTAGACCAGGCTGGCCTCGAACTCAGAAATCCTCCTGCTTCTGCCTCCCAAGTGCTGGAATTAAAGGTATGTGCCACCATTGCTCGGCCATAAAAACCTTTCTTAAAAAATAAAAATAAATAGAAGCTTGGTAATGATTTGCTTGTTGATACAGGTTTAGTCTCCCTGTAGCCCAGGCTGGCATGGAGCTCATTATGTAGCCAAGGATTACCCTGAACTTCTGATCCTTCCATGTTCAGAGTGTAGGGGTTACAACAAGCATGTTGCGGTAAGTTCTCTCTCTGGTGCCTTGAGAGCCGCCTTCTTCAGCCTCCTGGAGCTGCAGCACCACGCTAGGCTCAATTTTCATTTTCTTAAACTTTTTTTTGTTTTTTTTCAAGATAGGGTTTCTCTCTATGTAGCCCTGCCTGTCCCTAAACTCACTATATAGACCAGGTTGGCCTCAAACTCACAGAGATCCACCTGTCCCCACCTCCCTAGTGCTGAGACTAAAGGTGTGTGCCACCACCACCTGGCTAAATTTTTACTTTTTTATCAAGTTCAATATATTAAGTGTTTCTTACATCATTTAAGGAACTGTTACCAAACTGAAGGTCACTAGGATCCCCCTCTGCACCTTCTCTCCACTTAGGCCCCTGGTTATCAACTTATGGACTATGACCCCTTGGTGAGGGGCCCATACCAGACATTTCTGTTACAATTCATAACAGCAGCAAAAATACAGTTTTATGCTTGGGCGTCACCGCACCATGTACTGAAGGGTCACAGCATTAGGAAGATTGAGGAGTCTCCATTTCTAGTAAATGCAGCTGGAGAGAGGTAACCGTCAAAGCCTGTATTTCTTGCAACCATTAAGTGAACAGATTGTACTGTCCCCACTGAATGGCTCTGGCACTCTGGTCACACATCAGCTGGCCTCACGCATGTGGATCTACGTCTGGATTCTTTCGTCCCACTGACCTGCCTGTGTTCTTTATGCAACGCTCCCTCTCCTGGCTATTGTATAAACCTCACAGCAGGTGATGTGAACCCTCCCCTACCTGCTTCTTCCTAAAAATGTCCTTACGTCCATATAAATTTTAAAATCCATTGTCAGTTTCTATAAGAACAATAAATAAATAAATAAATAAATAAATAAATAAATAAATAAATAAATAAGAGAGAGGGGGAAAACCTCAACTTTTCTGAGATTTTGATTGGAAATGATGTTGAATTTTAAAACAAGTCAGGGAGGTTCGGTGTCTCACTATTGCGTGGCTCCTGACCCTCAGCAAGGATGGCTCTGTCTCAGTGTTCCCGCACTCTCAGAGTGTCCGTGGGCTCCTGTCCCTGCTCGCCATCTTTGTTGATATGGCTGTCCTAACTGTCATGGGAGGTACAGGCACACAGAAACAACTGTCCCACTACACTGAGTGGATGTCATACCCTACTGTCTAGAGAGTGACATAAGTGGGGTCACAGTGCCCTACCCTCCTCACCGCCCACTCCCTAACCAGGCCACATCCTGCTGTGTTGACAGTTTGGATTCCTTTAAGTCTAGAGTGGAACTTTTCAAATCAGTTCTACTGGAGAATTTGCAGACAGTAAGCTGCATTAGAGTATATAACTTAAAAAGTTGGTCGGACTCTCGTTCACGAATCCCTCAGCACAGCATCCATGGCTCATTCCTGTCGGTCTTGGAACCTCCCGTGCCCTGCACCCTGTGCCTCCCTTCACTCTCCCTGCAGAGAAAGACTGACCTAATCCTCAGTTACCAACCACGAGCTTCACTTTCTTATGGAAGGAACCATGCAACAGGGTCTCCTTTATAGGCTACCTTAGTTGGTTGGTTGGTTTTTTGACACAGGCTTTCTCTGTGTAGCCCTGGCTGTCCTAGAACTCACTCTGTAGACCAGGCTGGCCTCGAACTCAGAGAGCACCTCCTGCCTCTGCCTCCCCTGTGCTGGGATTCGGGTGTGAGCTATGTCAGTATTTCAGCAGGAGTGCTGGGAATCCAAACTCACAACCTTATGCTGACACAAGCATTACCTACTAAGCCGTGTCTCTCCAGGCCCTCAACTGGCTCCTTTTACATTGCTACATGGTACTCCATGACAGGGCTGTGTCTTTTTTTTTTTTTTTTTTAAAGACATTTTGTTTAAGACAAGGTCTTGTGTGGCCTGGCCGGCCTGGAGTTTGCTACATAGTGTTGGATGAAGTTGAACTCCTGATTCTCACATCTCAACCTCCCAGTGCTGGGACCACAGGCATGTGACATGATGCCCTTCTGGAATGCCACATTCTGTCTGTCTATCCATCTGTTGACAGACATCTGGTCTGTGTTGTAGCCTGAGGCCATCACAAATGGAGCGGTTGGTAGCATTCCAGTGCAGGCCTGTGTTGACACAGCCTTATTATTTTGTATATGTGCCCAGTGACCAAGGCTGAGAACTGTCTGTCGCCTGTGCCCTCCAGTCCTCCTCAGACTCTTTCATGAGGCAGCTCTCGGCCTTCACTCATTTTTATGAGGCATCTACTGTCTCACTGTTAGTCATAAAAACCTTATATTCTGCACATAAATCTACCCGAGGACTGAGTTTTTACTGCTGGGTATTCTGCACCCGGGTACTGAGTACCTTCCCATTCTGAGTTTTACCGTTTTACTCTTTTTTTTTTTTTTAAAAGATTTATTTATTCACTTCATGTGAGTACATTCGCACTGTCTACAGACACATCAGAAGAGGGCATCAGATCTCGTTACAGATGGTTGTGAGCCCCCATGTGGTTGCTGGGAATTGAACTTAGGACCTCTGGAAGAGCAGTCAGTGCTCTTAACCGCTGAGCCATCTCTCCAGCCCTGTTTTATTCTCTTAATTACATCTTTTGAATAGCAGGCAGTTTTAATTTTGGTAAAAATTATCTAATTTTTTTTCTTTTTCTTTTTCTTTTTTGGTAACTGAATCCATAGCTTACTGTGGGCTAGGCAAGCAGCCCAACCCTGAGCCAGAGCCCCAAGTTCAACAGTTTTCATCTTTCAGCTTATTCTCCTCCCTCCCTCCCTCCCTCTAGCCTTCTTTTCCTTCCTTCCTTCCTTCCTTCCTCCCTCCCTCCCTCCCTCCCTCCCTCTCTCCTCTCCTCTCCTCTCCTCTCCTCTCCTCTCCTCTCCTCTCCTCTCCTCTCCTCTCCTCTCCTCTCCTCTCCTCTCCTCTCCTCTCCTCTTCTCCCTATCTCTCTGTTTTGCTTTCTCTGTGTAGCTCTGACTGTCCTGGAACTCAGTCTGTAGATCAGGCTGGTTTTGAATTCACAGAGATCCTCCTGCCTCTGCCTCTCTGCCTCTCTGCCTCTCTGCCTCTGCCTCTGCCTCCTGAGTGCCAGGATGTTTCAGCTCCTGCATCTTACAGCCTACCTTACAGTCTTTGTACAAGTACCTTTGCCGGTTTGTTTTGGTTTTGGAACTCTATCCCATGTTGGCTTTACACTCATGTGAATCCTCCTGCCTGAGTTTTCCAAGTTCTGAAATTACGGCTGTGAGCCATCATACCTGATGGTGTTCTTTCATCTTATAAAAGTAAACTGTGTTATTATGACTTTTATTCATTCGAACAGGGTTTTCCTTTTACATCCTATCCATGTCTTATGTCTGTACCTTCTTGCTTTAAATTGCTGTGTATCATCTATGACATCGCCCTGCCTCTTGCCCACTTACCCCCTACCCTCCGTCTATGACATCATCCCACCTCTTGCCCACTCACCCCCATCCTCAGGGCGGAAGGCCACTCCCTCTAGCTGCTTGGTCTAAAACGTGTGTCTCTGCTGAGCTGTGTGGAATATAAAGGGAAAGGGGAGGCGTGCTGGGTGAAACAACGCTCATGTGTATGCTTCCGTCAATCACGTTACAGGGCTCTCCAGAACGGCTGCACCTTCTACCTCCTGCAGGCAGAACTACAGGTTACAGGATTTTTATATTCTGGCCAGCATATGACATCGTTCAGCTTTCAAATTCTTGTCAAAGAGGGAGAAACAGATATTTTGTTTTAACTTGAGTATTTTGTAGCCTGAGAGTTTGTTTTCTTACAGCCAGTCTCAGTGGTTTCTTAATTCTTTAAAATGCCTGGAACAGTTCTCTGCCGTTCCCTGTTGAGATCCTGAGACCTTTACCTTTCTCTCCATCTCTGCACAGGGTCTCACATAGCCCAGTCTGGCCTTGAACTCAGACCTTCCATCTCTGCACAGGGTCTCACATAGCCCAGTCTGGCCTTGAACTCAGACCTTCCATCTCTGCACAGGGTCTCACATAGCCCAGTCTGGCCTTGAACTCAGACCTTCCAATTCTGCTGCCACCCCACTCCGCCCCCATACTGGGATTTCAGGTATGCAGCCTGACGCTCCAAAGACAGTTCTGGAGATCAGAGAGGGCTTCCTGCTCACTAAGCCAACACTCTGCCGACCAAGCCCATCAGGGTGCCTCTTTCTTTCTCGATGCAGCTCTCTGCATGTTCTGTACATCAACCCTTGCACATTTCAAACCCTGCCGCTTTCTTTCCCGCCATAGTCCTAACATACAGATGTTCATTTTGCCTGTGCTGTCCCTAGTTACACGAGGTCTTTACATTTAGTGTAAAGAAGTCCAGGATTTTCTCCCTATGATTTTTCTGGGGTTTCTGCCATCACTGTGTTTATCCTTTGTTTGTTTATTTGTTTTAACAATCGCATGTAGCTCAGGCTGGCCTTAGCCTGGCTTTGTAGCTGAGGATGATCCTTCTTCCTGCACCTTCCAACCGCTGAGACCACAGTGCACTGCTGTGTCTGTCACTGTCTAAGATGTCTGCGGCTAAGGTTCGTCTCTTCCCGTCTCTTAGATGCCTAAGGCACTGATGCCTGCCTCCTCTTGACTGCCAGCTTCATTACAACCACAAGTTTCTGGGAGAGGAATAAAGGACATCCCCGGTGTGTCTCTCAGGGTATTTCCAAGGAGAACTAACAAACTGGGGGAGGTGGGGGCGTGGCCTCACCTCCCAGGCTGGGGGCCTGGAGAGCACGGAAGCAGCAAAGGAAAGGAGACGGCAGTGGACGTTTTCCAGTTCCTGACTGCCACGCTGTCACTTGCTCCACTCAGTCACTGATTCTTCTCTCTGCTGCTCTGGGGCATTTGTCACAGTGACGGGGACTACAATTAGCTCTGTCACAGAGGTGCTCTTTTCCTTTCTCCTAATTGACCACACTCCTCGGGATCTTTCCTTCTAAAAATTTTCTCTTTATGTGTTCGTAATGCCTGCATGCACAACTGCAGGTGTTCAAGGAGGACGAGTGAGTGGGATTGGACCCCCCACCCCGACACACACACACACACACACTCCCAAAGCTTGAGTCACGGACTCACAGGAAGTAGGTTCTGGAGACAGAGCCCTGATCCTCTGCCATAGGCAGTCAGTGCATGCATTCTGGCAACCATAGAGCCATCCCAGCCCTGACCTGAAAGCTTGAGGCTTTGCTAAGGTCTTCATTTGTGTGTGGATTTCGTGTAAATGGTTCTCCTCAGCCTCTTCCATGAGGTGTGTGTCCTGTCTGCTCTTAGTGTTGCTATTACACTCACTTAATTCCTACATACACAGCTTCTGTCTCTGCTCTCTAGTTTTCAAATTGTTCCTTGTTTTTAATTCCTGTGTAGCCATTTCACTATGTGACATTAAAAATGTCTTCATACTTGGGAGGGCGAGAGCCCCTCCTCGCTATAGAGAGAAATCAATCTGGATTTGTGCAGCTTCAAAGATGCAAGAGCTGCTGCAGGAAGCCCAAGAAGGGAGAGGACAACGACAAAGGTCGGATGTCTAAACGGGAGGGCTACAGCGTGAGTTCCGAACCTGAGAGGGCTGTGGATGACTAAGGCAGTCAATAGCACAGTGAGAACAGAGGGCTTTCCCAATTCCTCATCACACACACCCAGACAAAGCCCACGATTCAGAGGCTGGTTGTGGCTCAGCTGGAGGAAGCTTGCCGTGCAAGCATGGAGTCCTGGGTTGGATCTCCAGCACCACATGAAGATGAGGGGTGGAGACACGCACCTGTAATCCCAGCACCACATGAAGATGAGGGGTGGAGACACGCACCTGTAACCCCAGCACCACATGAAGATGGGGGTGGTGACACGCACCTGTAACCCCAGCACCACATGAAGATGGGGGTGGTGACACGCACCTGTAACCCCAGCACACAGGAGGTGAACTCGGCTACATAGGGAGTTTTAGGTCAGTCTGGGCCACATGAGACCTTGCCTCAAAGAAAATTTAAAAAATGATTCTAGAACAGCTCACTGGTGGCTTTTTCTAACAGTCCACAAACTGACCCAAAAATGCAAATTCATTCTTCGTGACAAAGGCAACTCCACGTATTTTCACTTTATTTATAATTAGACTATACCTACTTACCAGAAGTCTGCAGAAGAAATTACTGAATGATAAGAACATGACTTAAGCAAAACCAGAGTGTTCGTCTGGAGTGCACTGCCAGCTCAAGTCTCTCTTGAACAGTTGGCAGAGCATGCAGCGGTGAGTCGCTGGGCTCACACAGTTCCCCTCCGCTCACACACACCATTCTGACCCTTGCTCTAGAATCAGGAAGTTTCCAGCACTGCCTTTAAACGGAAATGGTATGAAATCACTGCTACTTTTAAGTTTCCAATCTGAGCTTGCTCAGCCATGAGATCAGCTGGTCATGGCTGTGCAGTGGGGAACTCTAGAGTTAATACCAATGCACACTGACAGCAGTATGATGTCATACTTTTACAGTAAGACACCTGGGTACTTGGGGGCAGGGCATATAGTTCAAACATGAATACATGAAAACTCTCTTGAATGGATGGACACGCAATCGCTTCTAATTTACTTGTATGGAGACCTCCACCCCTGCCTTTCATTTTGTTTTCTTGTAAGTAATTCGTAACTCTTGAAGAAGACTCTGCCCTCAGTTGGCTGTGGTCAGAAATGCTACCGATGGGCAAGCAGAAGGAAAGATAGCTCCTGACAAAAGGACTCTGTCTTATGCAGGTGGAGGATCGGTCAGACCCCTAGACACCAAGTACTGAGACCAGAATGCAGACCCGTCTCCACTCAGGACCAACTCACTTTAAACTGAGTTTTCCCATGGGAGTGGTGGCACATGGCTTTAATCATCACAGGCAGCTTGGTCTATATAGCCAGTCCCAGGCTAGCCATGGCTACACCATGAGACCCTGTCTTAAAACAAACAAAAACCCCAAACCCTGAGTTTTCCCATCTGTAAAACTGGTTAAGAATGGCCGAGACTTTACAACTCTAGGAGTGTGATTTCAACCAAGACATGGATAATGTGTTAAGCCTCATGAGTCAAAACTTTAAAATGTGGAAGTACTACCAAACACTTAATAGGGGCTAACGCATGCATGTAGGCTTGTCATGGCGGCACACGCTGGCGATCTGTGATCTAGGGACATAGAGGCAGGAGATAAGGAATTCAAGATCATTCCTAGCTACAAAGCCAGTTTGAGGCCAGCCTGGGCTACAGAAGACCCTGTTCTCACAAAAGCATAAGATGCATGAGCTCAGCTCCAAGAACTCGAGTCTTCAGGATATCTTAGTAGGGTCTGGAGAGATGGTTCCTCACTTAGGAGCACTGGCTGCTCTTCCAGAGGACCCAGGTTCAGCTCCCAGCACCCACATGGCGGCTCTCTTAGTTAATGCTCTCGCTGTGGAGAGACATCATGACCCTGGCCAGCAACTCTTATAAAAGGAAAAAATGTAGTTGGGGCTGGCTTATAGCTTAGAAGTTTAGTTCATTATCATCTTGATGAGAAGCAGGCGGCTGCAGACAGACATACTACTGGAGAGGTAGCTGAGAGTTCAGCATTTACATGGGCAGACAGCAGGAAGAGAGACACAAGGTCCACCCCCAGTGACACACTTCCTCCAACAAGGCCACACCCACCCCAACAAGGCCACACCTCCCATTAGTGCCAGTCTCTGGTGACCAAGCATTCTAATATATGAGCCTATGACTAGCAATCTTATTCAAACCCCGACAGGAACTCACACCTATAACTGACATATGCATATCACACATGTACATACGCTCAGGCACACACCCTTATACATAAGTTTCTTTTTAAAAATTTCTCAAAGGGTGGCCAGATCATGAGAGCCATGAGAGAAGAACAGCAATATGAACACGTGCATTTATGCCAAAGCCTTGACAAGTGGACTGTGAGGACCACCCTGCCAATAGATGCTTCCTGCTGCTGATTTCAGGCTTCTTGCCAAAGACTGCCCTTCTGTACGGATGTGCACTGTGTGCATTCCAGGGTATGCATGTGCATAGACATCTTTATTAATCCTCTTTGTGTTGGTACATTCATTCACCTCACCTGTTTGTGTGGCTAGTGGAATCCAGGCATAGGCTACGATGCAGTGCTGGCCAGCCAGCTCTGTGTCCACCAGGCATAGGCTACGATGCAGTGCTGACCAGCCAGCTCTGTGTCCACCAGTATTTTTGGTTGCTTTCATCTTTGTAAAACAATGCGGGTAGACACTGGTGCATCTGTCTTAGCTTGTTATTGCATTTCTTTAGGACGTAAAACTGCTGCTAGCTTTCTTTCTTTGGCAAGTAAAACCCGATTAAACAGCATGTGTGTTAAAACTCGTAAGTATGAGGGCTGGAGAGATGGTTTGGAGCACTTGTTGCTCTTACAGGGGACTCAGGTCTGATTCCCAGCACCCACACGGTAGCTCACAACCATCTGTAACTCTAGTTCCAGGGGATCTGACGTCCTCTTTTTTCCTCCTCCGAGACAGGGCTTCTCACTCTATAGACCAGGTTGGGCTTAAACCCACAGAGATCCCTTCCTCTACCTCCCAAGTACTGGGATTAAAGGCGTGCACCACCGTGATCAGGAAATTATATTCTTTATAACTTTGATTGAGTTTTGTGTGATATATAAGAAGGATGTAACGTGACTTTTTCTGACTAGATTAGGCATTGTCTGAAACTAAAGAAGGATAGTCCATCTTTGCCCTTAGATCTGAACGTTCCTGCTTCTTACGCCTCTTCCCTGCAGGCAGCAGTCCCACTGACCTCTTCCTGTGTCAGTGCCCCATTGACTGAGTGTGGCTGAGAAGAGATCTGAAGGCTAGAAGGGTAAACATCTCTTGCTTTACTTTCTTTTGTTTTTTCAGTTTTTTTTTTTTTTTAATGGGTCTGGAGATCAGCTTAGCAATTAAAAGCACTTGTTGCTCTTACAGGGGACCAGGGTTCTGTTTCCCGCACCCACACAGTGCCTCACAACCATCTGTAACTGCAGTACCAGGGCATCTGATGCCCTCTTCTGACAAATGTGAACAACAGGCACATTTACATACATGCAGAAAAATGCACATACATATAAAATAATAGTATTAATAAATCTTTGAAAAAAGATTACATTTTCTCATTTTGTGTGTATGTGTGTGCATGTACAAGCTTGCTGGGGTGCACACATGGAAGTCAGAGGACAAACGGTAGGAGTCTGTTCTCTCCTTCCACCACATAAGTGCTGGGAATCAAACTCAGGTCACCAGGCTTGACAGCAAGCCCCTTTTCTTACTGAGCCATCTTGCTAGCCCAAACTCTTTATTTAAAAATAAAGATTTTAATGAAGCATACTTACTGTGATGGTTTGTATATCCTTGGACCAGGGAGTGGCACCATCTGAAAGTGTGACCTGGTCGGAATGGGTGTGACCTGGTTGGAATGGGTGTGTCACTGTGGGTGTGGGTATAAGATCCTCACCCTAGTTGCCTGGAAGTCAGTCTTCCACTAGCAGCCTTTGGATGAAGACATAGAACTCTCAGCTCCTCCAGCGCCATGCCTGCCTGAATACTGCCATGCTCCCACCTTGATGATAATGGACTGAACCTCTGAACCTGTAAGCCAGCCCCAATTAAATGTTGTTTTTTATAAGACTTGCCTTGGTCATGGTGTCTGTTCACAGCAGTAAAACCCTAACTAAGACAGAAGTTGGTACTGGGAGTGGGGTATTGCTGTGATAGGCCTAACCATGCTTTTATTTGAAAGAATGTAGATTTTTGGACTTTGGATTTGGAACTCAGTGGAATGCTTTAAATGGGACTTAATGGGTCATCCTAGTAGGAATATGGAAGACTTTGTTGCTGGGAGTAATTTGAACTGTGTTGACCTGGCCCAAGAGATTTCAAAGGAGAAGAATTTCAGGATGTGGCATAAAGACTGTTTTTGTGGTATTTTGGTGAAGAATGTGGCTACTTTTTACCCTAGTCTGAAAAGTTTGCCTGAGGCTAAGGTGAAGAGACTTGGATTAATTGCATTAATTGCATTGACAAAGGAAGTTTCAGAAAAGCCCAGCAGAGACTTTGTTCTCTGGTTAAGTCTCACAAAGAGAAGTTTGAACAAGCATAGCAAGCTTAGAAAGGCAAAATATAAAATACATGGTTCGAGTATTAAAGGAGTACCAGGAAGTGAAATGGAGCAAAATCTTGTGTTCTAGGAGATAACAGATTAAGGGAGTGGGACCTTGGGGCAAGATCCTACCCAGCTAAATTAGATCCAGGCATGGTGGTACACACCTTTAATCCCATGAGGCAAGCATGCTGATCTCTGCATTCAAGGTCAATCTACAGAGCAAGAACCAGGATAGCCAAGCTTAGGCAGTGAAGGATTTAGAAAACATAAAGCCAGTGTTAATGTAATAGTACAAGGGGATCATGTTCTAGATCCTGTAAGCAGCAGAACTTGGCAGCTTGTGGCAGAACATGTGGCTCTGGCTCTAGAGTTAAGAATGGAAGGAACTACTGGGACAATTGATGCTGGTTAGCTGGAGCTAAGACATTAGCAATGATTAAGAAGAGACCAGCATCACTGAAATTGATGAAATTGAAATCTGGAAATTGTTTTCTGGGAGCACAAAGAAGCTGTGTTCCAGAGATACCCAAGGTTGTACCTCATGCTGTGGCTGGACTTGGTAATGTGTAAGAGTCACTCAGGTGGTACTGCTTGTGAAGGAATGAAGGGATCATGGAGAGAAGCTGAGGCTTAGCACTGTGAGGCCAGGGAAGGCCATTGGAGAAGGTGAAGCCTCAGCTGTAGTTGATGGCCCAGGACTAAAGGGGTCATGCAAAGGATTTGAGGCTTGGCACCCTGAAGAGAGCCTAGGAGAGGCTATTGGTGAAGCCTAGTTAGAGTGGAACACCCCAGTGTATTGGAGATGTCAGTACCATGGGATGATCACCTAGAACAGCAGCCGTAGTGGAGTGGATCAACCTGAGCTTAGAGTGCTACAGAGGGCAGAGCTGGAAAAGTGATGCCAGCCCTTAGGAGGAGTCCAAAAGATCAAGTGGAATCCCAGACACTGAAACAAGAAGCTGTAACATTGAAATTACCTTGGAGACTCAAAGATGTTAAAGATGCCAGAGCCATGGGATACATGCTGAGGAAAGCTGCTAACAGGGGGTGGAACCAGCCCAGGAGAAAGCAGTTTGTTGCAGTCAACAAAGATGAAAAAGGAGTGGAGATCTGAAGACTGCTTTGACATCAGCCATGGAGATGTAGAGTTTGGAGTTTGCCCAGCTGGTTTCCTGCCTTGCTTTGGGGATTACAGTTAATTAAGTTGAATGAATCTCAGAAGAGACCTTGAACTTTGGACTTTTAACATTGTTGCGACTGCTATAGACTATGAGGACTTTGAAAGTTGGACTAAATGCATTTTGCATTATGCTATGTTTAAGTATGGCCCCCATAGACTCATGTTTTTGAACAAGTCTATGGGGACCAGGGAGTGGAATGTGATGGTTTGTATATCCTTGGACCAGGGAGTGGCACCATCTGGAGGTGTGGCCTTGTTGGAATAGGTGTGACCTGGTTGGAATGGGTGTGTCACTGTGGGTGTGGGTATAAGATCCTCACCCTAGTTGCCTGGAAGTCAGTCTTCCACTAGCAGCCTTTGGATGAAGACATAGAACTCTCGGCTCCTCCTGCGCCATGCCTGCCTGGATACTGCCATGCTCCCACCTTGATGATAATGGACTGAACCTCTGAACCTGTAAGCCAGCCCCAATTAAATGTTGTTTTTTATAAGACTTGCCTTGGTCATGGTGTCTGTTCACAGTAGTAAAACCCTTACTAAGACACATTATTTTTTAAATGCATAAAAATAAAATTCACATTTAAGTAGCAGGTGTTCTGACTTCTGGCAAATACATACACTTGTGAGGGTATGGCCTGAAACAAGAAGTTTAGCATTGCATCATCCTAGATAATCTCTTCTAGTTCCCACAATCCGCTCGCTGTGTAGATTACCCATCGATGTAATCTCTACAGCTGAGGACTGGTTTAACCCCTTCTAGAACTTACTCTAAATGGAATCACATGACTTGTACTCTCTCCTCCCTAGCTTATTTCACTCGGCGCATGGCTATGGGATTCACCCACGTTGTCTTGTGTAACAGGAGCTTGCTCCACTGTGCACTACAGCACAGTGTGCTCCCTCATCACTACAGCAGTGTGCTCCCTCATCACTACAGCAGTGTGCTCCCTCATCACTACAGCAGTGTGCTCCCTCATCACTAAAGCACAGTGTGCTCCCTCATCACTACAGCAGTGTGCTCCCTCATCACTACAGCAGTGTGCTCCCTCATCACTATAGCAGTGTGCTCCCTCATCACTACAGCAGTGTACTCCCTCATCACTACAGCAGTGTGCTCCCTCATCACTACAGCAGTGTGCTCCCTCATCACTAAAGCACAGTGTGCTCCCTCATCACTACAGCAGTGTGCTCCCTCATCACTACAGCAGTGTGCTCCCTCATCACTAAAGCACAGTGTGCTCCCTCATCACTACAGCAGTGTGCTCCCTCATCACTACAGCAGTGTGCTCCCTCATCACTAAAGCACAGTGTGCTCCCTCATCACTACAGCAGTGTGCTCCCTCATCACTACAGCAGTGTGCTCCCTCATCACTATAGCAGTGTGCTCCCTCATCACTACAGCAGTGTACTCCCTCATCACTACAGCAGTGTGCTCCCTCATCACTACAGCAGTGTGCTCCCTCATCACTAAAGCACAGTGTGCTCCCTCATCACTACAGCAGTGTGCTCCCTCATCACTACAGAGGTGTGCTCCCTCATCACTAAAGCACAGTGTGCTCCCTCATCACTACAGCAGTGTGCTCCCTCATCACTACAGCAGTGTGCTCCCTCATCACTACAGCAGTGTGCTCCCTCATCACTACAGCAATGTGCTCACTCATCACTACAGCAGTGTGCTCCCTCATCACTACAGCAGTGTGCTCCCTCATCACTACAGCACAGTGTGCTCCCTCATCACTACAGCAGTGTGCTCCCTCATCACTACAGCAGTGTACTCCCTCATCACTACAGCAGTGTACTCCCTCATCACTTCAGCAGTGTGCTCCCTCATCACTACAGCACAGTGTGCTTCCTCTCACTATAGCAGTGTGCTCCCTCATCACTACAGCAGTGTGCTCCCTCATCACTACAGCAGTGTGCTCCCTCATCACTACAGCAGTGTGCTCACTCATCACTACAGCAGTGTGCTCCCTCATCACTACAGCAGTGTGCTCCCTCATCACTACAGCACAGTGTGCTTCCTCATCACTATAGCAATGTGCTCCCTCATCACTACAGCAGTGTGCTCCCTCATCACTACAGCAGTGTACTCCCTCATCACTACAGCAGTGTACTCCCTCATCACTACAGCAGTGTGCTCCCTCATCACTACAGCACAGTGTGCTTCCTCTCACTATAGCAGTGTGCTCCCTCATCACTATATCAGTGTGCTCCCTCATCACTACAGCAGTGTGCTCCCTCATCACTACAGCAGTGTGCTCCCTCATCACTATAGCAGTGTGCTCCCTCATCACTACAGCAGTGTACTCCCTCATCACTACAGCAGTGTGCTCACTCATCACTACAGCAGTGTGCTCCCTCATCACTAAAGCACAGTGTGCTCCCTCATCACTACAGCAGTGTGCTCCCTCATCACTACAGCAGTGTGCTTCCTCATCACTACAGCAGTGTGCTCCCTCATCACTAAAGCACAGTGTGCTCCCTAATCACTACAGCAGTGTGCTCCCTCATCACTACAGCAGTGTGCTCCCTCATCACTACAGCAGTGTGCTCCCTCATCACTACAACAGTGTGCTCACTCATCACTACAGCAATGTGCTCACTCATCACTACAGCAGTGTGCTCCCTCATCACTACAGCAGTGTGCTCCCTCATCACTACAGCACAGTGTGCTTCCTCATCACTATAGCAGTGTGCTCCCTCTCACTATAGCAGTGTGCTCCCTCATCACTACAGCAGTGTGCTCCCTCATCACTACAGCAGTGTGCTCCCTCATCACTACAGCAATGTGCTCACTCATCACTACAGCAATGTGCTCACTCATCACTACAGCAGTGTGCTCCCTCATCACTACAGCAGTGTGCTCCCTCATCACTACAGCACAGTGTGCTTCCTCATCACTATAGCAGTGTGCTCCCTCTCACTATAGCAGTGTGCTCCCTCATCACTACAGCAGTGTGCTCCCTCATCACTACAGCAGTGTGCTCCCTCATCACTACAGCAGTGTACTCCCTCATCACTACAGCAGTGTACTCCCTCATCACTACAGCAGTGTGCTCCCTCATCACTACAGCAGTGTGCTCCCTCATCACTACAGCAGTGTGCTCCCTCATCACTACAGTGCTCCCTCATCACTACAGCACAGTGTGCTTCCTCTCACTATAGCAGTGTGCTCCCTCATCACTACAGCAGTGTGCTCCCTCATCACTACAGCAGTGTGCTCCCTCATCACTACAGCAGTGTGCTCCCTCATCACTACAGCAGTGTGCTCCCTCATCACTACAGCACAGTGTGCTCCCTCATCACTACAGCAGTGTGCTCCCTCATCACTATAGCAGTGTGCTCCCTCATCACTACAGCAGTGTGCTCCCTCATCACTACAGCACAGTGTGCTTCCTCATCACTATAGCAGTGTGCTCCCTCATCACTACAGCAGTGTACTCCCTCATCACTACAGCAGTGTACTCCCTCATCACTACAGCACAGTGTGCTCCCTCATCACTACAGCAGTGTGCTCCCTCATCACTACAGCAGTGTGCTCCTTCATCACTATAGCAGTGTGCTCCCTCATCACTACAGCAGTGTGCTCCCTTATCACTACAGCAGTGTGCTCCCTCATCACTACAGCAGTGTGCTCCCTCATCACTACAGTGCTCCCTCATCACTACAGC
Organism: Mus caroli; assembly: GCF_978045245.1. Classification (NCBI taxonomy): domain Eukaryota; kingdom Metazoa; phylum Chordata; class Mammalia; order Rodentia; family Muridae; genus Mus; species Mus caroli. The sequence goes on along the minus strand of NW_028227261.1, from coordinate 38,725,160 downwards.
ACAGTGTGCTTCCTCTCACTATAGCAGTGTGCTCCCTCATCACTACAGCAGTGTGCTCCCTCATCACTACAGCAGTGTGCTCCCTCATCACTACAGCAGTGTGCTCCCTCATCACTACAGCACAGTGTGCTCCCTCATCACTACAGCAGTGTGCTCCCTCATCACTATAGCAGTGTGCTCCCTCATCACTACAGCAGTGTGCTCCCTCATCACTACAGCACAGTGTGCTTCCTCATCACTATAGCAGTGTGCTCCCTCATCACTACAGCAGTGTACTCCCTCATCACTACAGCAGTGTACTCCCTCATCACTACAGCACAGTGTGCTCCCTCATCACTACAGCAGTGTGCTCCCTCATCACTACAGCAGTGTGCTCCTTCATCACTATAGCAGTGTGCTCCCTCATCACTACAGCAGTGTGCTCCCTCATCACTACAGCAGTGTGCTCCCTCATCACTATAGCAGTGTGCTCCCTCATCACTACAGCACAGTGTGCTCCCTCATCACTACAGCACAGTGTGCTCCCTCATCACTACAGCAGTGTGCTCCCTCATCACTACAGCAGTGTGCTCCCTCATCACTACAGCAGTGTGCTCCCTCATCACTACAGCAGTGTGCTCCCTCATCACTACAGCAGTGTGCTCCCTCATCACTACAGCACAGTGTGCTCCCTCATCACTACAGCACAGTGTGCTCCCTCATCACTACAGCACAGTGTGCTCCCTCATCACTACAGCAGTGTACTCCCTCGTCACTAACAGATTTTGAAGGTGTTTTCTGTACATGCCTATTGCAAATAAATTTGCCACAGACATTTGTTTCCAAATCTTTTTGTAGACAGAAGTTTTCACTCCACTGGAGTAATAGTTATTGACAAATGCACACGTATGTGTAACTTCTTACAAGTTGTTTTCTAAGGTTGAGGTGTCCTGAACTTCAAACACTGTCTTGCTAGAAGCTCTGTGGACACCTAAGGGCACAGCCTTTCAGTGACTCCGCTGTTTACCCAGTGCTGAGAGCTTTCCACTGCAGGGCAGGGTCTCTGGTGTCCTAGCTCCCCCATCATGCCTGCTCTGCCACCTCTTTTATGGAATCCTAGGCCAGAGCACTAGATCAGAAGCCTCGGTATTTCTGCCCCATGTGTGACAGCTCAGACTCCCTGGAATCCTCCCACAGATGTCTGTGGGCCACTCCACAAATTCCCATAGTTTCAAATGCCCTGAATGCTGCTCCTGGTCTCTCTGACTAGCAGAAACCACCACAGCCAGTCCCACACTGACCTCTGAACAGTGGTATCCTAGCAGGAGGCTGAGAGGCTGTGGGCTCCCTCAGGGTTTTCCTTCACAGGTGCTGAAATCTATGCTCCTTCCCCTTGTTTGACACAGCTGATTTGGTCTGCGTGAACAATTCTTTATGGAGCTAAAGCTACTTCTGACACTGGCTACTCTATCACTACAGGGAGCAGAAAGTTTAACCCAGTGGTTCTCAGCCTGAGTCACACCCCTGATGGACTGTGTGGCAGGCATTCTGCAAAGCAGCCATCTACATTATGATTCATATATAGAAAATTACAGTTACGCAGGAGTAACAAAAATCATTTTATGGTTGGGGGTCACCACAGCACGAGGAACTATATAAAAGGGTCACAGCATCAGGAAGGTTGAAAACTGCCAAATGCCGCCCTCCAAGTCACCTCCTGAAAAGATTTCTTTTCTCTTTTTCCTATGTGTGGGTGTGGATGTGCGTGTGTGTAGGGGTAACTGCAGAAGCCAGAGGGATGTTGGATCCGCTGGAGCTGGAGTTACAGGTGGGTGTGAGCCACCCAGTGTGGGTGCTGAGAACTAAACTCAGGGCCTCTGGAAGAGCAGAATACATTCTTAACCACTGAGCCATCTCTCCAGTCCCTCCATTTTGGTTTTAAGAGGGAGAGCTAAGAGTTTATTTAGTAATATGTTCTACATCCATTAGCTTGGTCCAGCCCGTCCCGTCCTTTATAAATATCAGACACAGTTTCCAACTGACTTGCTCCATAAGATGTTCAGTAGCAATCAGATCAGCAGCGTGTATTTAGGGCCTTTCTGGTTACAATTGTTCACAAGTAGGAAACTGAAGGGACTTACTATAATTACTAAACACAGTGGCAAAAATATTTAAGGATCTTAGCACGCAGAGAGAAATACTACAAGATTCATTTTACTAACAAGGAATAACAGAACTTTAAGTTAACATGCATAGTTTTCATGGAACAGGACACTAGAATCATTTCTGGGAAGAGCCACCTACCTTTTAGCCAGAGTGATGGCTCAGATAAACAATCAGGGCAAAGAGAAACACAAGCACTGCATCCCCGCTTGGAAATGATGAAATGGGAAGATGCCTAAAGCTGTCTAACCCCGAGGACTATGCTGGCTTGCTTATTAATTTACAAAAATAGCTGTGCAAAAAACAAGTGTGTGTGTCATTACATTATAATAATAAATATAACTCTACAGTTCATGTGTGCATGTGAATGTAGGTGTGTGAGTATATATATGCATGTGTGTATGTGTTTAAGTGTGCATGAGAGTGTATATAAGTATATGTGTGTATTATATGTGTGTATGAGCATGGGAGTATGCATGTATCTGTGTGTGTGTGTGTGTAAACGTGTATGTCAGTGTGTGTGTGTATATGCAGGTGTGTTTGTATGGGTATATGTGCATTAATGTATGTGTGTGATATGTATGTGTATATATGAGTGTATGCATATATGTGTGTTTGTATATGTGTGTATGTGAGTGTTTGTGTGTATAGAAGTTTGTTAGTGTACTCGAGTGTGTATATGGGTGTATATATGTATGTGATTGTGTATATGTTAGTATATGTTTATGTGTCTATGTGAGTATATTATATGTATGTATGTGAGTGTATGTATATATGTGTTAGCATGAGTATGTGTGTATGTGAGTGTATGCATATATATGTATGTATGTATATGAGTGTATGTGTGCCTCTGTATGTGTGTGTGTGTGTGTGTGTGTGTGTGTGTGTGTGTGCAGTGCTGGGGACTGAACCCAGGGTTGCATGGTAGGCCACAACTTTACTGATAGCCATGTTTCCAGAGAGAGAGAGAGAGAGGAAAGAGAGTTTTTTAAATTTTGAGACAAGATCCCAGTGAGGTGCCCAGGCTGCCCTGGAACTCCCTGTGGAGCCCACGTAGATCTTTCGCTTTTGCTCTTTTTGTGTCAGCCTCCTGAGTAGCTATGATGAAGGACCTGGGCCACCAGGCTCAGCTTATCTACTCTGAAACAGTGTCCTGGCCTGGAGCCCAAACTACTTACTTAGCTGTTGGGCTTGTACGTGTGCACCACAGCATATAGTTTCTATGCTATTTTTTGTTTGTAATAACTGTTTTTAAGATTTGTTTTACTTTATGTTTTTCTGAGTCAGGACTTACTGTGCTGCTCTGGCTGACCTGGATCTCTCTAAGTAGACCAGGTTAGTCCGGGACTTAGAGATCCGACCACCTCTGCCTCCCAGGTGCCGGGATTGCTGGGTGGCCAGCTTCTTTTACAGGTTTTCCTCCCCTCTCTGTCCCTTCCCCTTATTCTCTCTCTCTTGTTTTTCACTCCCTCTCTGAGAACCCTTTCTCTTTTTATCAAGTAGATTACAGAATTAAATTCTCTCTTCAGCATTTGTTATAGTTTTCTACATGAAATGGGTCTTAAAGATGGGAAATTAGAGCTTAACTCCAGCTCAACTGTGTGACCCTGGTAGATTAATTAACTGCTGGGGTTTGTCCAACTGGAAAATGGAGATTAATGACATCTTCACAGACCAGTATTAAGAATTAAATTAGATGAAATAAAATGTCTATATTGTCTGGCTGAATGCCTGACATTATGGGTCTTCCATAATATAAATTCCTTTTTACTTCTGTAGGAAAATATTATTTGATCCTTAGTTATGACTTCGATGGGGGAGGGGGGCTCTGTTTCTTGGACATGTTCTCCACTGACACAGAGTCACCATTCAGAATTCTACACTGTCTGATGCGGATGCTCCTTACCTTGGAACACTCAACTTTAACTCTAAAAATAAATCAAGGCAGAGAACTTTGAGTAACTTCTTGAAATACAAAGTAGTGATAATTGCAAGCTAGACTTTTTTTCTTTTAAACAGAGTCTTGGGTAGCCTAGGATGGCCTTGAACTTACTATGTAGCCAAGGATCACCCTGAACTTCTGATCCTCCTGACTTCACCTCCTGAGTACTGGAATTACAGGTGTGAAGCACCATGCCCAGTTGTGTTTGGTGTTGGGCTTTGTATATGCTAGGTAAATACTCTACCAACTGAGCCCCAGTCCCAGCCCAGGTCCAAGCTGAACATTTAAGAGGCACAATCTATACAACGCAATAAAGATTTAACACAGTATTTTAAATCTCAGCTTAAAATATGCATATAGTTCAGATCACGTGACAAACACCGATCTTCCACCCAGCAAAGCTCTCTGTTAGGGCCTCAGTCTAGCGGCGACCAGTCACCAGCTGTGCTCCTCCGCCTCAGCTTACCCTCAGCCTGGAGACTGACCTTACCCTATAGACCAGTTCTACACTGAAGCCCAGGAGCTTTCCGGAAAGATACAACTGGCCTTGATTCACACATCAGTGGGAATCAGATTTGGCAACACAGTGTCCCCTACAGCGGGCTAAGATTAAACAAAATAACCAAAGAAGAGCCGTGAGGAGTTCCCTATGTGATGCTTCAAGCTACAGCCAAAAATAGAGTGTACAATGACAGGTGACAAGTAATGCCATCACATCAACTGCGTGCCTGTGACTCAGAGGACATTGGGGAACACAAGGGAGATACCACGTCACACCTGAGACCAGAGGCTCATGTGGAGGGAAGGGGTTGGGGGTTGCTGGGTTCCTGGTACTCTAGTTAGGTGTGAGTACAAAACCAAAGGGCTGCAAAGGTGAAGGAGACAACGTCTCCTCAGGGGAAAATAAAACAAAGACAATATCAAACTGAAAGTGCAAGGAAAAAGTAAAGGTGGAATTCTGGGGGCCGAGAAACCAACCAGCTTCAACACCCAACCCAAGGCAGTAGGTGAGAAGTAAGGGTCGGGACACCTTACTAACAAAGGAGATGAGAGCCTTCGGGAACTAGAAATGCGGGTACAGTCTGAGGTTTGACGTGAAGAGCGGCACATGCTCACGGGGCTCGGAAAGGAAGCGGAGATTTGCCACAGCATGCAGATTTAAGGGGTTGGGGGGAAGGGGAAGCATCAAAGGTCTCAGGCCCCAGCAACTAGAACGGCGGGAGATTTCTATGCCTCCGTCCCGCAGGAATTGCAGCTGCATGGTAAAGGGTGAACTACGGTGACCATACTTACTGGAGTCTTCCCATTGGAGTAAGTGTAGCTTCCAGGCAGAATAATACAAAAATCCCAGGACCAGGAAGAGGCAGAGGGCTAGCAGCAGATTGCGCACAAATACCAAGAGTCCCATCTTCACATGACTCACAATTTCCTACATGACCTAAAAACAAACAGGAAAAGCCAGTAAGATATTAAGCAGTCTTCCTCCGCATAGTGAAGAAACTCTAAAGATCGTTCCAAATGCATGACACTCACTGATCCCAGCAGGGCACTCGGGGGACGTTTCTAGACATACATGTCCTCTCCTTGTTCCTGTGGACGGCAGATTTCTGGCGATTATAAGCTCTCAAATAAGTTTTGTAAAAATGTATTTTGATTTCATGTGTATTGAGTGTTTTGTCACATACACATGTGTGTATGCGTGTGCACCATGTGTGTGCTTGATGCCAGCAGAGGCCAGAAGAGGGCATCAGATCCCCTGGAGCTGGAGGCACAGATGGTTGGGAGCTGCCATGTGGATACAGGGAACCGAACCTGGATCCTCTGCAAGATCAGCAAGTGTTCTCAATGGCCAAGCCAGCTCTCCAGCCTTTTGATTTCTTAGAAAAAGATTTTTCAAAGATTTTCGTGTGTTTATTCATGGGTGTACTACATGCCTGCATGCTCACCACATGCAGCCAGGTGCCAGGGAAGCCAGACCAGGGTGTCAGATCCTCTGCTGGCCGGAGTCACAGGCAGTCGTGAGCAGCCCAGCATAGGTGCTGGGAACTCAATCTGGATCCTCCAGAAAAAGCAATACATGTTCGTAGCCACTAAACCACCTCTCTAGCCCTCATAAAATTATGTGTACACTTGCATGTATGGTGGGATTTGTATACACATACGTGTTGTGTCTCCAGAGTCCAGAAGAGGACCTCAGATCCCCCAGAGCTTGAGTTATGGGTAGCTGAGAGACGGGAACCAAAGTTCAGCCCTCTGCAAGAGCAGTAAGCACTGTTAACCACTAACCGTCTCTCCAGCCCTCAAGGAACTCCTCCGTCACATGCCATCCCACCGTCACACTGTCACATGCCATCCCACCGTCACTGCCCTAGTCACACTGGCACTGTGTTCGGACAAATCCGTTTTTATTCTCCGTATCCATTTGGCACAGAGCACCGTTATTTGGTTCTGCTTCAAATTTTCAAGACAGGGTCTCTAACACTTAGACCTAGGCTGACTTAGATCGTGGCCTGTGTAGCCCAGACTGGCCCCAAAGCTATAATCCTTCTGTCTCAGCCTCCAGGTGCTGGCTGAGGCTTCAAGCACGTGCCACCACTCCCAGCTCAGAGTCATTTCTAACATAAGATCTGAAATGTTACTTCCACGCTCAAACCTGTTTGGATTCATTTTCTTCTGTTGCTAAAACAAGGTCGGGGCAGACTAAACAGTTTACAGTAAAACACATTTATTATCTCAGGGTCCTAGAGGCCAACACCCCCACCACGGAGTAGCTCTGCTTGGTGCGTCACAGGCTGCGCCCTGCCCAGAAACTCCCGAGAAGAGCCTGAGTCCATGCTCACTCCAGCTGCTGCCCGAATCTCCTTCCTGCGGCTCGCTCCCATGCAGGAAGGACCAGTCTTTGCTCCTGCAGTTTTTCTCCAGCTTTCTCCATGGCCCCCATCAGTCCTGCAGGCTATGCCCCTCTCTCTCTCTCTCTCTCTCTCTCTCTCTCTCTCTCTCTCTCTCTCTCTCTCTCTCTCTCTCCAGTTTGTCCTTCTGTAGCAGCTTGCTTCTGTTTTCAGCTGGAAAAATTCCTTCACTTTTCAGGGCTCCTATGACTACCTTGGACCTGTCTACATAATCCAGGCTTTACTGCCTTCTTTAAAGGGTCATAATCTTCATTATATCTAGAAAGACCCTTTGCCAAGTGAGGTAACATATTCACTGGCTCCAGCAATAGGGAGGCAGGCATCTTCTGCTAACAATCTCTTGTTCATTCTAAACTCTGCTCAATAGGGTAAGCCCCTGCTACTTTTCAGGCTGCCCTGCTTCTCTCAGTCTCACCAGTGCCCTGTGCACCAGGCACCCTCTGAACGCCACCTCATTTCCCATCCCAGGGCCTGCCTGGAACCCATTCTCCATCCACTTTGCTACAGTACCTTCTGTACACCCTTTGATACAAACTTGTTTGTATCCATGGTCCAAGAAGACTTCCCTGGGTCAGACCCTGCCCCCAGTCCCAATCACTTAACCCAGTAACCAAATAACATGAAAAAGGCATATGTAGTATAAATATTAATAACGGGCCAGTGGGATGGCTTAGAGGATAAAGGAGCTTGCTTTATCCTGAGCCTGAAGAGCAGAGTTCATTCCACAGGACCACGTGGTAGGAGAGAACAGTCTCTCGTGACTTCCACAGCCCCTCTGACTTGCGCACATGCACTACGGCACGCCCATCCAACCCTAACATACACAGTGTGGAGATAAGTGTAGCAAAAATGTATGAATAACAAGGTGATAAAAAGCTGCAATTTGCAGATGATGGATGTCCCCCTTAGGACAGCTTTTCCCTTACAACTGGGGGAATTCCCTTACTGTCTCACTGCGGAAGACAGCAGAACACACAGAAAATTCAATAAAGGAGGTAATTATAAGATTAATTTACAGAAAAGCTAAGAGCTTCTTTAAAAACATTCCAAAAATACGCAATTAGAAAATGTAAGATGAGACACTGAAGAGATAGCTCAGTGGTTAAGAACACTGCCTGCTCTTCCAAAGGACTCTGGTTCAATTCCCAGCACACACACACACACACACACACACACACACAGCAGCTCACAACTGTCTGTAACTCCAGTTCCAAAGCCTCTGACACCCTCAGACCAATGCACATGAAATAAAATAAAATATTTCTTCTTTTGTTTGTTTTTTTTTTTCCTTTTTTTTTTTTTTTTTCGAGACAGGGTTTCTCTGTGTAGCCCTGGCTGTCCTGGAACTCACTCTGTAGACCAGACTGGCCTCGAACTCAGAAATCCACCTGCCTCTGCTTCCCAAGTGATGGGATTAAAGGTGTGTGCTACCACCGCCCAGCCAAAATAAAATATTTTTAAAAAGAAAATGTAAGATGAAAAGTATTCCATTCATCATGGCAACTCAATCTGTAAAGTGAATTCAAAGTGTAAAGTGCTTAAAAATGAATTCGGAGAGAAATGGATAAGGCTTTCACCAGAGGACACAGCCAACAAGAGAAATGAATGTAGTGTGTTCCTCATGAGTGTGTGCGCACATGGAGAGAGGCGCACGTGGACAGAGGTCAGACGTGGAGCTCTCACTGACCCTGCAGCTACTGATGGGCCAGTGGAGTCCTCTCCTCCAACTCTGCTCTGGTAACATCTACCTGGAGACAGCAGACAGCATCCGATCCCAGAGGCTGAGAGTTCAGTCCCACAGACCCACGCCAGATGCCAATCACAAGCCCCAGCCAGACTGCCCAGTACTTTTGACCCAGGACCTACAATCAGGATTGTCTAGACCGCCTGCCTAGGTTCCACTAATTTGACAGACTAGCTCATAAATCTCAAAGAAACACTACATTTAGCAGAAGAGACATGCCAGGTAACACGGAGGAAAGGAGACAAGGGGCTTCCATGGCCTCTGCAGTTGGCACCCTGGAATCTTCACTTGTTAACTCCATCTTTTGGGGATTTGTGGAAACGTTGTAACATGGAAATCATTATACAATGGCCACTGTATCAGCTTACTCTCCCTGAAAAGGCTGGGGAGTGAGACTAAAGGTCCCAACCCTTCACTCTTACCTCAGTCCCTTCTGGAAAAGTGTGGCTTGCGTAAGAATGGTCCCCAAAGACTCCTGTGTTTGAATATGTGGCCCACAGCGGGTGGAACTGTTTGGGAAGGATTAGGAAGTGTGGCCTTATTAAAGGCAGTGTATCACTGGGAGTGAGCTCTAAAGTTTCAAAAGACTAAAGTCATTCCCAGTGTCCCTCTCCACCTTGTGACTCAAGGTGTAAGCTCTCAGTCACTGCTCCAGAGACGTGCCTGTCGCCTGATATGCTTCCTGACACGATGGCCTAACCCTCAGAAACTGTAAGCCACCCATCAAAGGCTTTCTTTTATAAGTTGCCTTGGTTGTGGTATTTTTATCACAGCAACAGAAACTAAGTAACTAAGCTATTCAATCCCCATCCTGCAGCCACACAGCAGCAGCCAGCTGTCAGTCAAGCCATTAACACACACCGAGACATCACGTATTCTAAAGACATTAGGAGTTATAGAGTCAGGAGACAGAGGTGAAGACCAAACGTATGTGTCACAAATATCGCTGATATCTCATATCAGAACTAACTTCAATCTGTAATTATTAAGAGGCAGGAATACTGACATGCTACAAAAGAGGCATGGTGGGACAGTGGGCTCTGACCCTGAGCCCCCCCAGACAGATGCACAGACATATAGGCACGAGTTTATCTATGCACACATACGCATGTTTATTCAATCTAAACATATACATATAAAGGCCTGAGTAGCTCCACAATTGTTATGCTGGCTGCTCCTAGGGAACAGCATGGGTGGTGCATCCTTAGGAGGCATCTGTTTTCCCCTGATTACACTTCAGAATTACAACTGTTATGAGTCACAGTATTGCCTCCATAATTGAGATTTTCAATACTCCTACACCTTAACTCAACTCTGCAGCAAATAGTGAGGAGTCCTATGCAGGGCTCAGTGGGTAGGGGGCTTACTGCTAAGCCTGATGACCCAAGTTCAATCCCGAGATCTACATGGTAGAAGAACCAGACTTTTGCAAGTTGTCCTCTGACCTCCATGTGTGTGCCACGCCATGTACGCATATAAACACTATTTTAAACCAGTCCTGTATAGGAATGCCCATTAGCAACAAGGATTTAAAAGATAAAATTAACAACAGTTCAAATACCCAATTAGCAAGAGTGATGGTTTGTATGTGCTTGGCCCAGGGAGTGGCACTATTAGGAGGTGTGGCCTTGTTGGAGTAGTTTTGTCACAGAGGGTGTGGGCTTTAAACTCCTACCCTAGCTGCCTGAAAACAGTCTTCTGTTTGCCTTCAGATGAAGATGTAGAACTCTCAGTTCTTCCTACACCATGCCTGCCAGTACACTGCCATGTTCCTGCCTTGATGATAATGGACTGAACCTCTGAGCCTGCGAGCCAGCCCCAGTGAAACATTGTCCTTACAAGAGTTCCCTTTTTTGTCCACAGCAAACTAAGTTCACCCTGACTAAGACAGCAAGGAAGCCACAGAGCTTGGCCTCTCTGCAGCGTGACTGCTTGGCCTTGACAGGAAGCAGGCTGCACACGCAGAAGGGATCCCGGAGGAGGTGTGATGGCAGGATTCTGTAAGCTGTGTGGGTAGGGTTTAAAGGAGCCGCTGAGAGACTAGCGAGGGCAGGAGGCAGCTTCCCTCTTCTGAAAGGGTGAGAAGAGAAAGCCGTGAACGAGCTGGTGCAAGAGAGAAGACGCTGCTGGATGGAGGCAATGGGATGCATGGTACCATTTCCACTAGAAGGTGGCCAGCAGTCATGGGTGACAGAACACTCCGACCTCTCTGGCTCACGCTTGGATCTGTGGTTCTGCCTTTTGCCAGATGATCCCAGATGGAAACCAAAGGGCAGGAGAGTGTGAGATGCAGTTCACAAAGGCTGGCCACCGCACACAGAAGGTGGACAGTCCATCCTCCAGGCCCAGGGAGTAATGCGGAACCTGACACACCTGTCACAGAAAATGTAACAAAGGGCGTGCCCCAACACAGATCAGAGCCTAGACCCGCTGCTACCAGAAATGTGCCCCAACACAGATCAGAGCCTAGACCCGCTGCTACCAGAAATGTGCCCCAACACAGATCACAGCCTAGACACACAGCTACTGGAAACATACCCCAACACAGATCAGACCCTAGACACACAGCTACTGGAAACATACCCCAACACAGATCACAGCCTAGACACACTGCTATTGGAAACGATCTACAGAGAGGGGTATGTGTATGTATAGTCTCACACTGGCAACAACAAATGGGAATGCCTGGATTTGGGGGTGGAGAGATGACTCAGAGGTTAAGAGTACTCGATGCTCTTACAGAGGACCTGGTTCAGCTCTCACAACCAACGTGGTAGCTCACAACTGTCTGTAACTCCAGTCTCAGTGGAGCCAACATCCTCTTCTGCCCTCCAAGCGTTCCTGCATATACCCGGTGCACATCAACTCACACAGGCATGTACACATGTACACAAAGATAGATAGATAGATAGATAGACAGAGATAGATATATACAGACAGACATCTTGAGAAATTTAGTAGATTTGGAGGGGTATATTTCACGATCTATTTATTCATATATTTATTTTCAGTCTTTATAAAAGTCAATATACAAAGTTTCCGAAGTGAAACAGAAAGCCGAGACTCTGTGGGTCTTTTTGTCTGTCTGTGTGGGTTTTCAGCATGGGGTGTCCTTCCCCAGAAACCACCTTGTTTTCTGAGACAAGGTCTCTCACTGAACCGAGAGCTCACCAATCGTGTAGACCAACCAGCTGGCCAGCAGGTCCCAGAGCTGGGATTGAGAGCATGAGTGCCAACACGCAGCATTTCATGTGTGTGGCGATGTCATTTCCGGTCTTTATGCTTGCAGGGCAGTACTTTACCAGCTGAGCAGCCTCCCGGGCCCCAGAGACTGAACCTCTAGCAGCACAGTGGACTCTAGGTCTTAACTTTCCTCTGAGAACTAAAGAACTAAAAATGTACAAATGTTCAATCTGCCTCCAAAACACAGTGATTCTAAGGGGCTTTCCTCTGAGGGGGCGGAAGGGCAGATACCAGTGTCATCTCAATTGGTGCAGCCAGGTGGTGACCACAACCTCAGGCTCACAGACACATGGCAGTCTGTGAGTCAGTCTAACCGATGGACCCCTTTATTGAACAAAGAATTCAAGAGCAGCATTGCTACATACACACCAAGAAACAGCGCCTCCCTAGCATGTGTGAGGCCCTGGGCTCCATTCTCAGCACCTCAGAAACAAAGTGAAACCCAACACCTAGATGTCCTATGTCCTCACTGTCGTGGGTCCTTTTAGGGGATGAGCTGGGCAGTACAAGTGAGCATACACCCAAATGTGCACACGTGCTACCGGCACCTGTGCCTGCACTTGAGCCTGAATCTGTGCCTGCACCTGCACCTACGCCTGCACCTGCACCAGCCTTTACATCTTTACATACTGAAAACCTGATACTTCCAATTCTACTTCAAACCAAATGATTAATCCTAGTCTTTCCCTTTACAGATCATTTAGAACTCCTGTCACAACCACTGGCTTCAACAGATTCACTTTTCTGTTCTGTGACCCCTTGAACTCTCTATGGACTTCTGCTTCTCCCTCCCCTTCACCTACCTTGCTCAGCCCTAAAGCCTATGATTTGCTTAATTGAAATATTCAGAAAAGCGGGGGGTGGAGGGAGGGAACTCATCTGTCTCAGGCTATTGTCCCAAGGGGATGTCTTAATTTACCATCCTTTTGTTGACGCTCTCAACTGCTACTGTCAGCTCGCTGTGTCACAGGTCCCTCTGACCCCCTCTTCCTTGAGGTTGACCATCCATCACAGGTGATGTAGAACTCGGCCATTGCCATCTTCTTCGGGGCAGCTGTGACTTCTGAAAGTGACCTTCAAGATCGGGCCCATCTGGTTGACATTTTCTCTCAGAATATGGGTCAGGAAGATCACTGCACCTAACTGGGAGATTCCAGCCTCCCCTCCTAAGCGATCTTCTCAGCTGTGTGAGTCTACGCTCGCTGCACGTGGCCTCGTGATCTTTGGAGGTAACAAGGGAGTACTCAGGAAGTAGAAGGTTTATTGAAGTGGGAGACCCCATCTATGCAGCCACGGGGAGGTTGTTTTCCATTCTGGGGTGGGGCTTACTGGCGGTGCGGGTGTTTCAGGGATACTAATACTCCGTAAGTAACCTCGAACTCATCCTCTTTAACTTAATAAACTCATTGGTTCACCATGCGGGACTCTGGTGGAACTGTACTTTGGTCTGTGGTCAGTGCCTTATCAGGGATAAACAGACAGTTGCTCACAACTGGAAAAGTTCACACACAACAGGAGTTCCTCAGAAAGCCGGGCAATGATGCTGGACACTCCCAACACAGTCAAACAAGCCATCAAACAAGGCGTCAAACAAGCCTGGGGAAATTTACCTTCTGGCTATACCTGGAAGCCTCGCCTCCACCCACCCTATTGAGGAGACTATATTGCCCTGTTCCCAGCCCACTGTAATTTTCGGGTCTATAACAGCCTCATAGAAACCTGTGGCCTCCATCCTCACCCTCCCGACTCTCACACACAGTAGCCAATATGATTCCCTCCGGGCATAAATGCCCCACCTTCCGTAGGATACTTCCTCAAACACCATTCCAGGCCCTCCGAGCTCTCTTCCCATCCCCATCACCCCGAGTCCCCTCCACAAGCCTCTTTTTCCCACCAGCTAACTGTCAGTGTTTGGAGTGTATCCTTCCTACCCGAAGTCAAGCGGAAGCCTTTGCTCCCCACTTGTTCTGAGATGGGGTCTCACTGTATAGCCCAGGCTGGGCCTCTGGTGAAACCTCTTAAAAAAAAAAAAAAAAAAAGATTTATTTTTATTGATATACTTGTGTGAGTATGCCACACTTGCAGACCAGAAGAAGACATTGAATCTCTTAGAGCTGGAGTTTAGAGGTGGCTACAGACCCCCCTGCTATGGATGCTGAGAACGAGCCTGCAGCCATGGCTGAAACTCTTTGACCAGACGCTTTCTCCAGCCAATCCTACTCACTCTCCACTCTCATCTGTTACCTGCCTCACGTTTTAGGCAGAGGCTTGCTGTTGGATGCTTCCCACCCTGTGCAGATGGTCCCCTTTCACAGTGCACTTACAGTTGGTAAGTATGACCACCTAGCATTTAGACTCTGGCTCACCCAGGCAGAGAAAATTGCTGTTTTGTTTGCCATTGTGCCCTGGTACGTGTTCACAAACTCATCTGTGGACTACCTGATGACTCAATAGGTTATGACATGCTTTAAAAGAGTCATGCAGACCACTGAAAACTGGACTGCCTTAATGCGCCATAGGAAGAAAGTTATACAAAAGTCTGAACTGGCTGAAAGAAGCTGCCTCCAAACCATTTCTAAGATACTCTAGTTGGTTATTTTCTGCACTAAGTGCACCCAGAATAGAAGCACCAGGGCCGCAGACCCTCAGCCGTCAGCTAGGGACAGGAACACCACCATGCACAGCCACAAGGCACTTTTAGGGCATCCTCCCGTGAAAACTTTTCAAACAAGCTCACTAGAAGTTTTCACATATAATTTATTAACCAGTTTCCCAAACCAGTTCCTGAAAAGTTTATCAATTCTTAAACAACAACAACAACACAACATCCAACTCTTCAGAATTTATTGCTTGACTGGATAGATGTAAACAGTTAATATAAATGAAATTATTCTACTCAGAACAACTGTTTGTTTTAATCACAGGCAATAAACTAATTAATAGTGCTGATATTCACATAGCACTTACTGTGGACCAGACACCGCTCTAAGAGTTTTATCTGAGTAAATTTATTAGTTCTGCTTATCAGGTCTATGAATTTATCATCTATAGTTCATAGTGAAGAAATCCAAGCGCACAGCAGTTTAAGATCACAGCCTAGCATGCGACAAAGCAGGACTCTAGCTCAGACAACCTGCCTCCATTCAGACTTCAGCATCTCTCTAAGTGAAGAGGGGGCTAGGGATTACCTCGCTGGCAGAGCATGGGGTTCTGGGTTCAAATTCCCAGCACCAAAGACAGAAACAGGGAGATCCTGAGAAGAGCTGCATCAGAACACTAGCAGAGCCAGGCAGTGGCGCACTCCTTTAGTCCCACACTCAGGTGGCAGAGCTGATGGCCAACCTGATCAACATAACAAGTTCCACCGTGTGTCAAATAAACAGATCGTAACAGTGAAGAAATGGTTCATACAGGGGCTACATATAAATACGGCAATGGCGATGGAAAGAGCAGGAAAAGTCAAGACAGCAAATCAAGGAAAGTATGGGGAAAAAAGTCAGAGAACCAGCAAAGACCATTAACAAGATCAGCAGGGAGACGTAACAAGAGCTCAAGGTGTAGCTTAGATGCTGAGTGCTTCCACGGCATCGGGTGCAGCACTGGGTTCCAGCGCCAGCAAGAAGTCAGTTCTACACCTCCCCTCCCCTAAATATCATTTTAAAAACACACACCAGGGGCAGAGGGCAAAGAAAGAGCTCCAGGGGAAAGAATACCATATGCAATTACCTTCATGTTGCTATGACCAAACGCCTGAGGGAAGCAAAGAGAAGAAAGGTTCTCTCTCTTGCTCACAATTTCAGAGGCATCGGGCCACGGCCACTAGACTTCTGTCTCCGGGCTTACGGTGAGGCAGGAAGGCTGGGTACTGCACCAGAGTGTGATGTGAAGGGGAGGTGATTCACTCAGGGAGTCACACAGTAGCCAGGGCAATAACAGGAGCTACACTTCCTCCATCTGGGCCCCACCTTTCACAGCTCTACATCCTAAGGGCTACTCAAATCTGAATCCAGCAATCCGTAGTCGGTGGAGTGTTCGAGGCCTAATCTTCTTTGAAAACACTCTCAAGGCCACACCCAGAAGTTCATTTTACTAAATCGCTAGCTAGGTCTTTCTCAGTCCAATCGAGTTGGCAATCGAGATTAACCATCACAAACCATAAAGCAACAAGGGCATTAATAGTCAAATCAGCAGGGGGCTGAGGTGGATGACACACAGGGACACAAAGAGCTGAGGGGAATACCGTAAAAGATAAGTAGTATGGGAGAGAAAGCGGACCCTCTTGGAAATACAGTGGGGGGTGGGGGGGTCATAAAGGCTGTAACTGATTAAAAAGAAAAAAGATGAACAAGATAAAAGGAAGAGTCTGAAGGGTTTCCTGAACAAACCAAAACCAGCAGAAGTCACAGGAGGTCGGCACTGTCTGAGAAGCAACCAAGCAAACGGGGTTAAGAGGTCATGGGGAGAACTGGCCCCTCTGAACTTTATGGCAAAGGCAGCAAGAACAGGCTGGAGGTCAGCAAGGACAATTCTGGTTCACTAACGTGCATCAGCATTTTGTCTGCGTTGCATGTCTGTACACCACCTGCATGCCCAGTGCCTGTGGAGGTCAGAAGAGGGACCTGGATCCTCTGGAACCCAAGCTACAGATGGTTGTGAGCCACCATATATGTGCACTGGGAACCAAACCCAGGGCCTTTACCTGCTGAGCAACCTAGCTGGCCCCATTCTTTACTTTTTAAAAGCACTTGAGCTATCCTTCACCCATTAAGAGTAAGTAATTCAGGGCTGGCAAGCTGCTCAGTGGTTAGGAATGCTGGCTGCGAAACCATGGAACTTAAGTTCCAGCCCCCACAAAACAACAGGCATTCCCCAAATGCTTTTAACTCCAGCTCCTTAGAGGATGGGCATGTTAGTGTCTGTCCTTAATCCTAGCACTCAGGAGGCAGAGGTACAGAGATCTCTTGAGGCCAGTGTGTAGGGAATTACAGAACAGTTACAACTGTATAGTGAGACCCTGTCTCAAAAAATAACTCTGGTTCCTTGGGATCTATGGTCCTCTTCTGGTCTTTGCATATATAAATACACACACACACACACACCCTGGGGGCTGGACAGATGGTTCCATGGTTAAGAGTATAGTCTGTTCTTCCAGAGGACCTGAGTTCAGTTCCCAGCATTCATGTCAAGTGGTTTACAACTTCCGTAATTCTAGTTACTGAAGACATGATGCCTCTGGCCTCCATAGGTATCTTCACACACATGCACACACAGGCACACACATGCATATTTATTTATTTATTTATTTATTTATTTGGTTTTTCGAGACAGGGTTTCTCTGTGTAGCCCTGGCTGAATCCGCCTGCCTCTGCCTCCCAAGTGCCGGGATTAAAGGCGTGCGCCACCACGCCCGGCGCATATTTTTTTTAAAAAAGAATTAATAAATTTAAAGAGTATATGATTTAGTGGCTCTTAAAATACTCACAAAATGCTGGGCATGGTGGCACACACTTTTAACCCCAGCACTCACAAGGCAAAGATAGGAGGATCTCTGAGTTCAAGGCCAACCTGATCTACAGAACAAGTTCCCTGAGAGCCAGGGTTAGAGGGACACCCTGACTCAAACAATAACAACAAAAGAATAATCACAGCACTCAGAGATGTACAGACCACCATAGTCACTCCTCAGATGTGCTACTTGTCTAGAAAGGCATCCTTAGCTGACCCCATCTGATGGAACCTCTTGTTGCTCCAACTCTAATCTACTTCCCATCTCCAGGGCTGTGCCTGCCTATTCTGGAATTTCATAAAAACCAAATCATGCAATACGTGGGTATTTGTGGTTAGCCTCTACCGATTAACAATGAGTCTGAGGTTCTTGATTGCTGTGGCACATATCAACACCTATTGCTTTTTATTGCCAGAGAATACTCCCTTATATGGACGTACCATATCTTACTTACCTATCTGTCGTGGGTAGGGATTTGAGTTCTTTCTTCTTTTGGTTTGAATAATGTTGCCACAAATGTTCAACTATAAATTTTCACATAGACATAGCTTTCTAACTGCTGGTGGAGATAGACTTTGGGGCATCAGTGGGTAAATATGCCTCAGAATGGTGTATGTCTGAACTAGACATTCATTGTGTTTACTGAGGAAATGTCAGGGTTTTCCACAGTGAGGACCCCCAGTACCAGGGCTGCAGAGCTCTAATCTCTCGACGCCTGCCCCAACACAGCCTCCGAGTGAGTATGAGCTATGTCTCCCTGCATACATCTCGCTGCTGGTTCCAGATGCTGCCCACTGGGCCACCTGCCTTTGATTTGCTTCTCACTCATCAATCCCACAGTATCCCAGCTCTTTCAGTTAATGATCCTTATATTAAACTTCACTGGTGGTTGGAGATGTGACTCAGAGTTTAAGAGCACTGGCTGTTCTTTCAGAGGACCTGGGTTCAATTCCCAACTCCCACATGAAGGCTCACAACTATCTGTAACTCCAATTCGAGGAGATGAGACACCCTCTTCTGGCCTCTTTAGGCATCGGGCACAGACATACATGCAGACAAAACACCCAAACACACAAAAGGAATAAATATGATAAAGTTAATAAATTTGCCTGTTCTAGTTGCCATGTGGTCTTTCTCCTGACTGGTCCCAGCCCCACAGTGACTTCCTAAACAAAAGTTAAATATAGAGTTTTTAAAACTAGGAAACAGAAAAACAAAAACAAAACAGGAAACAGGGGTCAAGGCTCAGCAAGTACTGGCACTGGTCAAACACCCGAGTTCTAGCCCCAGGACTCATGTAGGGGAGAGAACCAGGCTATTGGCACATGACTCCCCCCACATACACACAAACAGATAAATAAGTATAATTAAAAACTAACAACAACAAAGGAAACAGAAGAGTAAAGATGGAAAATATGCTATTGCTAATCACAGTCTCGGGTATGTTGGCATGTATTTAAAACATGCTAGGATGTTGTGATGGTTTGTATATCCTTGGACCAGGGAGTGGCACCATCTGAAGGTGTGGCCTTGTTGCAATAGGTGTGACCTGGTTGGAATGGGTGTGTCACTGTGGGTGTGGGTATAAGATCCTCACCCTAGTTGCCTGGAAGTCAGTCTTCCACTAGCAGCCTTTGGATGAAGACATAGAACTCTCGGCTCCTCCTGCGCCATGCCTGCCTGGATACTGCCATGCTCCCACCTTGATGATAATGGACTGAACCTCTGAACCTGTAAGCCAGCCCCAATTAAATGTTGTTTTTTATAAGACTTACCTTGGTCATGGTGTCTGTTCACAGCAGTAAAACCCTAACTAAGACAGATGTAGTGCAACTTTTTTGGTGACCCAACTGTGTAGTTCTCAAGCATGAACTTTGTAAATGAGTCACGCTGCTGTTATCAATAAGTTGAACACAGACTGGAGAGATGGCTCAGCAATTAAGAACACTGGCTGTTCTTCTAGGGGTCCCAGGTTCAATTCCCAGCACTGTGGCTTACAGCCATCTGTAAATCCTGTTCTGGGATTTGATGCCCTCTTCTGATCCACACTGGAACCAGCCACAAATGCAGTATACATGCATACATTATATACATACATGGAGGCAGGCACATGTGCGTACTTGGAAAATAAAAAATAAATCTCTAAAAGCAGAGGTTAGGGGGACAGGTCAGTGAGATGGCTCAGTGGGTAAAACTTATGATTAAGGCTTACAACCTGACAACCTGAGTTAAATGCCCAGATCCTGCAGTGGAAGGGGAGAACCAGCTCTCAAGGGTTGTCCTCTGACATGCAGACAGGCAAGGCACAACGGTTATGCCCACCGGCCCACCAGCATTAACACACACACACCACACATACAGTAATAACATGCACTCTACATTGCTCATGCTTGCTAGGAGTCAGGAAAGGCTGAGAGCAGGGGCTCATGCCTGTAACTGGAACCAGGGAGAGATATAGGGAGTGAAAATTCACAGGAAGAAACCATTTGGTTTTGCACAGGTGAATTCATTATCACTTTTACTAGAGGGAGCTGGGAGTCTTCAGAAAGGAGCTGTTAAAGTGTGGTCTTAATATTATGTGTGTGTGTGTGTGTGTATAATATATATATATATATATATATATACACACACACATATATATACACACACATACATATATATACACACAAACATATGTATATATAATTGTATGTATATATAATATGTATATAATGCACACACACATATATACATATACACATATATATATATACACATATACATACTTATATATACATATACATATATATATATATAAAATCTTGTTTGTCTTAATGGTGTTCAAAGGAAAAAGTTGTATACATACTTTTTATTCAGAAAAGGTGACTGCTATGAAAACAATCAGAAAGCTGAGTGCAGACTTGGGGAAAATCGTACTGTATTTCACCCATGTTTGAGAGATTGACCCTTCTTTGCCCGGCCTGCCTGAAACAGAGGGGTAGGGGCTCATGTGGAAAGCAAGGCTGGGAAATGGCAGTATGCCCAGAAAACCACAGTGTAGCTCAAAAGCAGCAGCTAATGATATGTACCTGAAGGCACATGGCCGTGCCCCATGCAGGCCAGCTCGCTGGACTCTGCTCTGTGCTGCATGTAGATGCAGAATGTGTAACCCAGACTAGAAACACGGGGGAGAAGCGGTCAGAGCCAAAGCTAGCTTGTCTCAAGTGATGGAGCAAACGCTAGGGAAAGCACACGGAGAGAATGCAATGCTCTCTGTCACAAACCCCAAACTACAGCCATGCAACAGCCTCAGATTTAATGAGTTCCACTAGCCTCTGCTGTTCTTTCCTCTCTGTGTATAGATTTGCTTTATTTTTAGTTGTGTATCTGTGTGTGGGCGTGTGCACATGGGTGTGGGTGCGGGTGCTGGCAGAGGTCAGAAGCAGCAGAAGATCCGCTGGAATTGGAGGTACACTTGATGTGAGTGCTGGGATCTGAACCTGGGTCCTCTGTAAGAACAGCCCTGACCATTCTGCTCTTAATGTACTGAACAGTATATGGCTATGGATGTGAGGGAGATGCTCCTTCCCGCTCCTTCCCTAAGACCCTGCACCTTTAAGCCTATGCAGTGGCCCCACAGTCTTGTAAAACAAACAAAAAGCAAACAAAGAAACAACAATGGCCAGTCCTCGGGAGCCAGAGGCAGGCGGATCTCTGAATCCAAGCGAGCCTCATCTGTAGAGTGACTTCTGGGCCAGCTAGGGCTACACAGAGAGACCCTGCCTTAAAAGAAGCACAGAGCGAATGAGGACAAACCACTGCACCTCGGGATGGAGGACAGCCACGCTGGAACCCTGCTATCTTCTTATCGGAGCAAACAAAGCCACTATTTACCTGCCCAGGGATAACTGCTGCCAACGGTGAAACTGCTGAACAAACAAGGCTAAGACATTATGGGATGGCGGTAATTAATGGCTGTCGCTTCCAAGAGGTGATGTCTGGACTAGCCTAAGCCTGGGGAGCTGGTACAGTAACTCTGCTGGGGAATGTGAGCTTTCTCTGCTGGCAGGGAGGACTGCTACAGGATTACTTAGGGAAACATGCTCAAACCACAACACCAGGACACAGGACAGAACTGTGCCAAGACCAACATGAGGCCGCTTTAGTCACACAGGCCACCTGTCTCCAGGGACGCTCAAAGGGAGCCACCAGAACTCTCACCTTTGTATGAATTTGCCCAACTTTTCGTTTCGCTGGCATGGGGCTGGGGTGGGGGAGTAGGGGGTGGTTCCAGTTAGAGGTGCAGAGGCTGCACAGGTGAGAGGTGCAGAGGCTGCACAGGTGAGAGGTGGCGACACGCTCACTTCCTAATGTACACTGCCCATGCAGTAGTAAACCACACCCATGTGGATGTGAGCAAGTTTGTAACAATCAGATGCACAGAGCGGGACCATCACCACATGTGACACTGAATACGGAGACACTGCAGACTGTCAGCCAGCATCCTGACAAGCCCTTACAAGTCCTCTAGAACTTAACTGTGGTGCTTAAGCTGGGTTTTCTTCCATGGGAATATCGGTTTTCCTAGTTTCCAGATCATGTGACCTACCTGATATGGCAGAGGTGCAGGCACCTGCCCTTCTGAGACAGAGCACCTGTCTCGGCGCAGGCTCGAGGCTAGCGTCCTTCAGAGGAAACTGGGCTGGGTGCATCTGAGAGTAGACTTAGTTAATCAATGCTACCATTCTTGTTACTTTGTTAGCAGAAGCACATAAAAACATCATATAAACACTGTCATGCTTCACACGCACATACCACACACACACACTCTATACACACACACAACACACACATTCTGTATACACATACACCATGCACACACACACACTCTATACACACACACCACATAAACATATGGAACACATCACAACACATACTCTATACACACCTCTCTCTCTCTCTCTCTCTATATATATATATATATATATATATATATATATACACACATACATACACACACACACACACCACACAATCTGTATACACACACATATCCAATACACACAAACACACACAAAACACATACACACACTCTATGAAAAAAAAGAAAAGTCAAACACTCTATGTACTCACACCTTACACTCTCTCTCTACACACACACCATACACACTACACACACATAAGCAATTCTCAAAGTGTATCCCAAGGACCAGTAATCCCAGAACTTTTCAGGGACTCTATTTACAAAATTACTCTAAGATACTATTCCTTGTTCACACCTACTCTCTCATGAGACAGAGTGTCTTGGGGCCACACAGTGTGACATATGATACAACTGCTCTCACAGCTATTGGAAAACATGACTGTGTATTCCTGTGATCTAAAGTTTTCTCAGTAGCTAATAACTTTTTAAAAGTGTTTTATTGCCGGGCGTGGTGGCGCACGCCTTTAATCCCAGCACTTGGGAGGCAGAGGCAGGCCGATTTCTGAGCTTGAGGCCAACCTGGTCTACAGATTGAGTTCCAGGACAGCCAGGGCTACACAGAGAAACCCTGTCTCGAAAAACCAAAAAAAAAAAAAAAAGTGTTTTATTTGTGTGTGTGTGTGAGTGTAAGACAGAGAAAGAGAGAGAGAAAGAGAGAGATGGGTAGAGGTCAGGAGACAACCCAGTAAGCCATCTCACCATCCCTCTGGTAACTTTTAATGCATTCACTATATCTAATATAGTAAATAATTAATCAGCAAAACCCATGGAAACACACATTCTATGGGAGTATTTAATATGTTTAAATGATAAGGAGATCCTGAAGCCAACCGTCTCTGCAACACTTAGTTTCAGGGTTTCACAAATAGTCTTGACTTTCTAAACAAAGGGTGTGATGAAGCGACATAGCCTGCGCCTCTGGAGCACTGTAAGCCCAGCACTGGGTGGATCTCAGTACATCCCTGGGGCTTGCCACCAATCAGCCTAGTCTAATTGCTAAGTTCCAAATTAGTGCGCTTGCACTCTCTCTCTCTCTCTCTCTCTCACACACACACACACACACACACACACACACACACACACACACTCCACAAAACAAAAACAAGGTAAAGAACAACTAAAGCTGATCTTTGGCTTCCTACACGCATACAGGCATGCACACAGCACACATACATACATACAAACATACATATACAATATACTTCATGTAGGGAGTTGGCTCCCTGAGTAAAGCACTTGCCATGCAAGCGTAGAGACCTGAGTTCAAATCCCCTGAACCAATGTAAAAGTTAGGCACAGTAGCACAACTGTCTGGAATCCAGTGCTTCTGTGGAGATAGAAAGAGGAAGACAGGCGAATCCCCAAAAGCTCCTAGGTCAGCAAGCCTGGCATAGCAGACAACAGACATCCTGTCTCAAACGGGATAAAAAGTGAGGTTTGACACGTGAGGCTGCCCTCTGACATCTACATGCACATGCCTGTACCCACATATATGACACACACATGGACACATACATTAACACACACATGAACACACACATAAACACATACATGAACACACACATGAACACATAACACAAGATTTAAAAGTGGGGGAGGGTGAAGGTTGTTAGGCATGATGGCACACGTCTTTAATGCCAACAGTTAGAGAGGGCAGAGTCAGGAAGATCTCTGTAAGTTTGCAGCCAACCTGGTCTACGGAGTGAGTTCCAGGACAGCCAGGACTACACAGCGAGATCATGTCTTGATACCAACAACGCATATAAACATGCCGCTTTATCATTATTCTGAAAGAAAACCTGACATGAAGGAAAGAGCGATGTACTGATACAGTGACAAGTACTGACAGGCAACAGATAAAGAGTCATCATGACAAAATATGATAAAACACTGCAGGGTCCAGAAAGCAGCTTATGCACAGCCAGCATGGCTAGAGAGGAAGCTGACAGAAAAAAAAAAAAAAAAATTAGACCCTATTAGCATCTGTGATGGTTTGTATATCCTTGGACCAGGGAGTGGCACCAACTGAAGGTGTGGCCTTGTTGGAATAGGTGTGACCTGGTTGGAATGGGTGTGTCACTGTGGGTGTGGGTATAAGATCCTCACCCTAGTTGCCTGGAGGTCAGTCTTCCACTAGCAGCCTTTGGATGAAGACGTAGAACTCTCAGCTCTACATGCACCATGCCTGCCTGGATGCTGCCATGCTCCCACCTTGATGATAATGGACTGAACCTCTGAACCTGTTAAGCCAGCCCCAATTAAATGTTGTTTTTTATAAGACTTGCCTTGGTCATGGTGTCTGTTCACAGCAGTAAAACCCTAACTAAGACAGCATCCTTATAAAGAAAAAGCTCTCCAGAAGACAGTAAGAGAATAAAACCTCAGGGGAAAGAAGTCAGAAAGGACAGACAGAGCAAGAAGCAATGCGCCGACACCTAACACCATGTCACCATCGGTGGCTGACTGAGAGCTGTACACTGAGGTCACTTCCACATGAGGGCTGTGAACAGAACTGGTTAGCATTCGAACAGTGTTTTAGCTGGTATGATACTCATATCACTTCTCTTTTCTTAATGTCATAATAAATTCCCTTATGCCTAACACTCCCAGAAAAGCTTCATCAATCACTTAAAAGACATTACAAAAAAAAAAACAAAACAAAACCATGAAGCAGGCAGTGGTTATCATTAGTGAAGGGAACTTGAGACAAATGGTCACCACTATGGCTGAGGTAACATGTATTAAATCTTAGGAACGGTAAAATCGCCAGTTTTATTGCAAGACATTCTTTATGGGGCTGTGGGCATGGCTCAGTTGGTAAAGTGCTTACCAACCACATAAACAGAAAGACCTAGGATGAGTTCCTCAGGACCCATAAAAAGCAAGGCTGTATGAGTGTAAGCTTGTAATTCCAGCGATAGGGTCATAAGACAGGAGGACTGCTGGGGTTCGATGGCCAGTCAGCCTAGCTTAGTCAGAGAGCCCTAGGTCAGGGAAAGACCAAGTCTCAGAAGAAAGCAATGTGGACAGCTCCTGAGGAACAAAAGCTAGCCTCTTCACGCAGCCACCACATGTTCATGCTCACTACCACACACATACACATTCATGCCTACAAGAGAGAGAGAAAGAAAGAGAGACATACAGACAGGCGGACAGACAGACAGGCAAGCAGAGATCCTCACACATCGGACAACACAGGCCCAGGCCTTTTATCTTTTATGCTAACCTGATCTGCACAATAACTGTGGAAGGTAAGGAATTTTATCTCTAATTTTCAAATCTGAAAATCAGGAAGACACAAGAGGTTTGCAGCCTGCCCAAGGTCAGACGTTAGAAACTGGTGACTGACTGAAATCTATCAACTCCGCAGGCTCTTATCTGCACTTCCATAGGCCATGGACGCACCTGGCACCTGACGGTATCGGCCTCTAGTATCCGTCCCCTCTCTTGCCTCACTGTAATCGCATCTATAAATCTTTTATGACTGGTAGTAGCTTGGGACTGTGGCTATAAACCTCAGAGCTTTCTGTCATGGCTCCCTCTCCCCCACCTCCTCCCACTGATCTTCCTGAAAGACAAAGCTGATAATGTCATTTCCTACTGGCCAATCCGCTCCTGGCCCCTAATCATCTTGAAGCTTTAGCTCAATCTTCTTGGCTGGCTTTTACATCATTCCCACCCACCCACCCACTGAGGACATTCTGCACTGCTACCATAAAGCAGCCTCAGGATGCAGCCATGTTCTTGGGTCTCTGGGCCTGGGTATACATTGTTTCCTGTGTGAAAAGCCCTCTAAACCCACATCCACCTAGCTAATGACTGCTGATTAATGAAGTCTTTAATTAGGCATGAATTTCTCTAAAAAAAAAAAAAAAAACATTACTTTATTCCCAATTGGACACCTGGCCCCCTTAAGTCAGCTACAAAACCCTCAGCTCAGCCCTGGTTCTAAGGTGGTCAGCCCCTCTATCTTTGCCTGTTCCACATTCTATCAACCACAGATTGAAAATATTAAAAAAAAATGTCTGGGAATCTGAGAGGTGGCTGAGCAGATAAAAGTGTTTACCATGCAACTAAATGGACTGAGTTCTATCCCCAGAACCCACATAAAAGTCAAGGAAGAGAATCAACCCACAAAATTATTCTCTGAGCTCCACATGCATGCTATGGTACCCCACACACACACACACAAACAAATAATATACATAAATAAAATTCTAAAATACTGTATTTCCTTCAGAGGACTTGAATACAGTTCTCAGTACCCGCACTAGGGAGCTTAAACGTTCCTGTAACTCCAGTTTCATGAACACCCTCATCTCTGTAGATACCTGCATTCACATTCACTCACTCATAAACACACACACACACAGAGAATCACAAATTTGTAAATATGTTATATTTGATGGTTCAGCATCCAGGAAGAAGCGGAAGGATAAGAAGTTCAAATTTATCCTCAGCTATATAATGAATTACTGGACTAAAGACCCTGTGTCAAAAAACAAGACAAAACAAAACAAACAAAAACGTGTCTGAGGTGCTGGAGAGATGGCTTAGCAGTTAAGAGCACTGACTGCTCTTCCAGAGGTGCTGAGTTCAATTCCCAGCAACCACATGGTGGCTCACAACCATCTGTAATGGGATCCGATGCCCCCTTCTGGTGTGTGAAGAGAATGACAGTGTACTCACATACATAAAATAAATAAATCTTTAAAAACAAACAAAAAACATGTCTGAGTCAGGTATGGTGGTTCTTGCTTATAATCCCTACACTGGGGAAGCAAAGACAGGAACACACAAAGGATTTACACAGCATTTACATTGTATCACAGGCTACAGTCACAGGTGATCTCAAGTATAAAGGAAGCTGGGTGGGGTTATATATAAATTCTAAACTATCTTAGTCAGGGATGTATCATTCCCGTTTGTAATGCTACAATGTTAGAGGTGAGGCTGTCACCAAGCCCTGTTTAACACTGTGGCAGTGAGTAGAGTCTACTGAAGTGGCATAGATTGCCAGGTATAGCTAAATACCATGTTAAGTGTAAAAATAAAAATATATATATACAGTAGCCAGATATGGTGGCACACACCTTTAATCCCAACACTTGGGAACTGAGGCAGGAGGAGCTCTGTGAGTTCCAGGCCAGTCTGGTCTACCTACAGAGACTCTGTTTCAAAAAGGAAAAGAGAGGACAAGACACTGGATAGGGATGTGGTTCGGTGGTAGGGTCCAGCATGCACAAGATCCTGGGATCAAACTCCAGCACAGGAAGTTAAGATGAAACAAAAAGTTTGTTAAATGTCAGACAGGTGGTTGGTGACAGAGCCAAGACCCATAGCCAGAAAGTCAGCTCTTCTGTCTCCAAGTCAGAGCTCCAACCAACACTTAGCTTTATCAAAAGCAAGCCCAAATACCAAGTTTGAAGACTCATTTAAATCCAATTAAATCAATTAAATGCATCTTAACATTTTAGACTCTTGACTTTTTACTCTGAGACAAGGTCTCACTTATGTAGCTTAGGCTGCCCTTGAGTTTGAGACTCCTAACTCTGCTTCCCCTTTCTGACTTCATAATGAAAAACACTTAAATATGATTTGGCCTACTTATTATTTCTTATTATTTGTTTGTTTGTTTTACACAAGGTTTCATGTATCCCAGGTTGGCTTCCAACTCTGTGTAGATAAAGATGACCTGGAACTTCGAACCCCTACCTCTAACCACCTGAATGCTAGATTAATAGACATGCTACCACACGCTCAGTTCATGGCACTGAACACACCCACAGCTCTGTGCATACCAGGCAAGTACTTCAGCAATTAAGCTACATCTTAGTTGTTACTTAATTTTGCGACAGGTTTGAGACTAGCCTCAAACTCTTCGTCCTACTGTCTCTGTTCCTGAGTGGGTAGCACAAGTGCACACTTTCTAACACCCCCGAATGCTGTAGTACTTGAGAGATGCAAACAGGAGGATTCCAAGTTCAAAAGCTATCCTCAGCTACATAGAGGATTTCAAGCCAGCCAGAGCTCCATGAGACACTATCTCCAGACAAAACAGACTGCTATCAACCAGTAATCAGCTAGGGAATGGCTGCATTATCATCGGGGTGTGATTTATTGCATTATCGTCAGGGTGTGATTTATTGCCCTTGTAATTCTAAGTATTGAACCCACCCTTCTGTTTCTTCTTCTTCTTCTTCTTCTTCTTCTTCTTCTTCGTTTTTTTGGGGGGGTTGGTTTTTTCGAGACAGGGTTTCTCTGTGTAGCCCTGGCTGTCCTGGAACTCAACTCTGTAGACCAGGCTGGCCTCGAACTCAGAAATCCACCTGCTTCTGCCCCAAGTGCTGAGAATAAAGGCGTGCGCCACTCTTGCTGATATCTATACACTTGCCTCTAGCGCCGGTCCGACTTACTAGCTCTCATCGTCAATGGTCTGTGATTTAATACAGGATTATGTAGTAGCTGTCAGTGCCAAAACACAGCTTTGGCTCTTGGTACATTTGCTATAAGCTAAGTCCGCCATTCCCCCACCCTGTTTTAAAGTTAGGCAAGGCCACGTGCCCCTCTCTGACCCATGAGATACCAGTAAAGCAACAGAATGGAAGCTGTAAAAGCTGGCACCCACTTGACCACCCACTAGTTTCCAACTGTCTCCATTCCTGATTATGTGTGACAAGCAGAGTCCTCTGGACACTCACAGTAAATGGGCTACATCGACAGGAAGCCAGCTTAGGTTCTCTTAAAGCCACCAAAATCTTGAGATCTTTTTTTTAACTGTAAATTACCCAAACCAATGCTTTGGCTCTCTCAGTAAAGCATTCTCTTCCTATGGCCAGTTTACTTGCATGTTTT
This sequence comes from Mus caroli, assembly GCF_978045245.1. NCBI lineage: Eukaryota > Metazoa > Chordata > Mammalia > Rodentia > Muridae > Mus > Mus caroli. The sequence continues at coordinate 38,695,856 of NW_028227261.1, read as the reverse complement.
TAATGACAAATATTTTGATTGCACAAGGGATGTTGTTGTAGCTATCCTACTTCAAGACTATTTTCTTTTTCTTTCAGGGGAGTACAAGATCTCATGTAGTCCAGGCTGGCCTCAAATTCCACAAATAGCTGAAGATCATCTTGATTTTTTTTTTTCTTTTAGCTCTTGTCTCTCTTTTACGTTTGTTGGCCCACCAGACAGTACCCATCTGGCAGTCAAGAGGATCAGTTCTTCTCTTCTAACGTGGTTATTCCAGGAATCAAATTCAGGTCATGAGGCTTGGCGGCGAGTGCCTTCAGCAACTCAGACAATTGGATGGATCTTCAGTGCCTGAGCTTCCTGCTTCCACCTCCAGAATGCTGGGATTACAAGCATGTCCTGCCATATTCTGCGTATGAAAAGCTAGGATGGAGCTCAGAACCTCATAAATGCCTAGCAAGCCCTCGACCAGCTGAGCCCCACCCCCCCTCTTTTTCTTTCAGTTAGAATCATTTTTGAGTATGTAGCAAGAGAGCAGTGGCCAGTAATTACAGCGGGCAGGAGCAGGAGACAGTAACTACAGTATTGCCTGTATCAGAATACCATTTTGTACATAAAATACATATGCCAAGTACCTACTATGTAAAAACACTGTTGCAGACAACAGGAAAGGCAGCCGTGCCTTTTCTTTTAAAATAGGTCTAACACTGCGAGTGGAAGAGACGGTAAGGTGACTATGGCATGGAAGAGACGGTAAGGTGACTATGGCAAACAGGAAAACTCTGAAGCCTGCAGAGCTAAGGGGACAGGAAGACTCTGAGTTCAAGGTCCTCAGCTGTTTGAGGCTGGCCTAGGATGCCTGAGGTCCTGTCTAAAATGGAGGGAGAAAGGGAGGGGGGGGGTCGGTTCAAGGCCAGCCCGGACTAGACAAGATCTTGCCTCAAAAAACACCAACCAAACAAACAAAACACCCACACACCATACACAAGAGAACCAATAAAAAAAAAAAAAAAAACAAATACAAAAGGGCAGAGTCCCAGAATTAGAGAGCGACAGGTCATCTAGGCGGAGGGAAAAGCAGAGAGGGCTTACAGAGGAAGTTCTATATGGAATGGCCATAAAACGTGGGCCAGGGCAATGATGGAGAATGAAGGGCTCATTTAAGACATAAAAAGCCAACACATAGCCGGGTGTGGTGGCGTACGCCTTTAATCCCAGCACCTGGGAGGCAGAGGCAAGTGAATTTCTGAGTTCGAGGCAAGCCTGGTCTACAGAGTGAGTTCCAGGACAGCCAGGGCTACACAGAGAGACCTTGTCTCGAAAAACCAAAAAAAAAAAAAAAAAAGCCAACTCATGCAAACACATGGAGCTTAAGCAACCAAACACATGGATGAAGGGACCTGGAAAGGGCTTATCAAAGGGCATGCCAATAACCTGCTGATGCCAGGCTGCCCTCGGCCTAACCCAATAGAGAGCCTGAAGGCCAGAGAAGCGGTGTGCCTATCTGTAACAGTGGGTGAGGTCTAACAGAAGGGGGAGGGGGACACATGTTCAGGGGATTCTGGGGCAATTCCCAGAAACACCAGGCCCCAACCTGTGTGATGACTGTAAGAGCTGAAAGAAATCAATGTCAGAGCAGTGTGGTGGCAGCCCTGGGACCTGTCTCTAACTGCTCGAAGCTGGCTGGTAACTGAAAGTAGCTCAAGGCAACGTGGATTCCGGCTGGAGGCAGATACAGGAGTGACATTCCTATCTAAGTGCTACTCGTGGCATCTTTCCTGCCGGGCCCAGGTCCTTATGGCGATTGGTTTGGCCTTTGATCCTCATAGGAAAAAGGTGCTTCTCTAACCCACCTCTGGATTGCTTTTGTTTACGACAGGGTCACTAGACTAGCCTCAGCTCACTGTGTAGTCAGAGATGACCTTGAACTTCTTTTTTTTTTTTTTCCAACATTCAAAGCTTTTTTTTATTAAGACTAAGATCCAGAGTTAGTTTTCGTAGCCTCGGCTGGCCCTTTGGCCTCTGGCACGCTCAAACTTCCGGCCTTTGGAACGGACATAGGGTTTGGTGTCCTCCTGTGGTGCCATGCCTGGTTTTACAAGGTGCAGAGGATCACATAGGGCTCCTTGCATGCTAGACAAGGACCCTACCAACTGAACTACATCCCCAGCCCCCAACTTGTCTTTTGTACAACCTCATCTCCCTTTCTTCTGCTGCTAAGAAAGCCCTGGAACCGCACACCGCATTGAGTCCTCCTCTGCCACCTTCCGCATCCTGGATTTTCACTGGCTCACTTCCTCTCCGGGTAGCCTTTCCACTCTTTTTGGTTCAACTCAAAAAACTTCAGTTCCGCCATGAAATCTTCCTTAAACACACTCCCTTCTCCTCTTGGAATTCTAGAGGCCACACCCTGAGTTTCTCATCTGTGTGTGTTTCACTTCCACATCCTACAGAGGTCCAGAGAACAAGCTCCGTATTTTAATTGTCCAAGTTCCCTCAAGTCTGCGCCTTGCACAAAACAAAACAAGGATTCAGTAGGCGCTTGACTGTGTGAGCAAGCTCACCAGTCTCTAGGATCACACTTGCTTTGCTTCATCATTAATAACTTGTTAGGAGATACAGACATCCGATTAGTGAAATGGAGCAACCAACACCACTTTATATTTCAAAATGTGTTATTTTAGGAGACTATATGAAACTCCCATTTGGTCATAAGGTTTTACTCCAATTTTTAATCCTCCGATCTTTCTTCTTTTCCTTTCTTCAGTCTGTTGAGACTGGGTCTTGCTATGTGGCTCTTGTTGACATGGTACTATTATTCTATGTAGCCCAGGCTGGCCTCTGAAGCAATCCTCCTGCTTCAGCTTCTCAGTGTTATTACAGGTGTGCACCTACCACCCCGGGATCCAATTCCTCTGAGTCTTTAATTGAAAGTTTAGGGACACAAGTGGAATTGTCATGATGTCTACTGTGCTACATGTCAGGAACCTAACTCTAACTCGTGGCTTTTTCTTCCTTCTCAGCACATTATCTATAGTGCTAATAATTCAAAGGACCTCAGAGAAATGTGTTAAGCACTCTTTGCTTTCTGGGATAGCAGCTGGCTCCCTTCATCGGTCACTCCCTGGGTTAATTACAGTGACTCAGTTTTACCACCTCCCGGTACTCTAGAGAAACAAACAAAAATTAAATTTATTGAGGAATCATAAAAATGGGTGCTACTGTAAAAAGGAGTCTAAACACATCTGTGGGACATCCGCCTATCCAAATCTACCGTCCTCACTAAGCTTTTCTCTCGCAAACAAGACCACTGAGAAGACAATGGGGAAGCACTCCAGAAGAAAGGGTAGTGAGAAGACGTACTTTGACAAACTGGCCCGGTCGCTCCAAGGAGGATCTGGCCCCGGGGAGGGCAGAGATGACAACCGCTACTCTTGGTGACTCCCGCTAGGCTTTTCCCGGACTTTCTTGCGCTTGTCCCACAGCGGGTCCCGGGTGACCGTGACCCTCCTCTGTGCCCAGACTCGCGCGCACTGGGGCACTGCACACAGGTGACCTCGGCGCGCTCGGTCCGGCTCGCGCGGATCTCTGCAGGCCTGGCCCCCACCCGGGCCCGGGCTTTGGTCCCCAGCGCGGCTCGGGCCGGTCTGGCCGGGGGAGGGGCGCGGCGGCCAAGAGCTGCTTCGGGGACGCAGGGCAGGCCTTACCGCAGCGGAGAGGGAGGCCGGGGGCGGGTGGCGCCAGGGTGCACGCCGAGCGCGGAGGCAATTGCAGCGCGAATAGCGGGGACAGCCGAGGGGACCCCAGAGGGAGCCCAGGACGCGGCAAGCTGCACGGGCGCCGCCATGGTGGGGACGCAGCGGCGGGACCACCAATCCTGCGGTCCGCCTCGGCGGCCGCGCCGGGGGTCGGGCATCAGCAGCCAATGGGAGCACCGGAACCGGGCGGGGCGCCGGTCAGGCCAATGCGAGGCTTCGCCGCAGGGGTGGGCGGTCCCGGACCCCGGAGACCCAATGGAAGCCAGAGGCCGAATCCATCCCCTCCCCATCCCCGGGCTATAGCTGGGGCTTGGGAGGAGCGCCGCGTGGAGCTGCCGTGCGGGGGGCTGCCCGGCTGCGGTCAGATTTCCACTGCTTCCCAGAGGAAGTCTTCTGTCCCTACTCCACCACTCAGCTGTCAGACCCGACCGCTGGTGGTAACCTCTAGAACGCCTTCTGAAGCCCTGTCCAATCCCGTGAGGGTAAGAGGCCTGCTAAGTTCAGGCGTGACCTCGAAGAAAGGTCGCAGATAGGCCACAAAGCCACCCCACATACCCAGTTCAGTAGGTCGCGCCCTCATCCTGCAGCGGAGTGCATTATCCTAACGCAGAATTTAATACAGAATTTCCCCAAAGAGGAGGTGGGGACATAACCTGCCACTCTCAGATGCCAATCTTATACAAGGTATACAAGACATAAGTTTCTGCTTTGGCAAAAAGCTGAAGTGCAGTCTTTGGCTGTGGTGGGTCATGAACCCAGATTAGACTACACTGGCCAGGAAGTGCCTAAGGCAACTTTGAAGTTGAGCAAGTTCAAAGCCCCAGGCCATCCCCAGCACCAGAAAAAAACAAAAAGAAAAACAAAAAACCACAGGCCAATTTTATGAGACTTGGGAAAGTCCCATAGCTTTTTTTGAACTGGGAATTTTCTTATAATTATAGGCCAAAAATATTTTTGAATGGTTGACTTAACTAATCATGGTAGTGGTGGTACGTACTTCACTACTCTCTAAACTGAAGCGGGATTAAACATTCAACAACTTTGTGGGGCTTAGTATCTTTGGGTTTTTGTTTTGGTTTATTTTGTTTTTTAGTGTCTGTATGAATGTATGTCCCAGTGCCTGTGTATCCCAAAAGGACTCATAGCCCCTGGAACTAGAGTTACAGACAGCTGCAGGCCACCAAGTGGACAGTGGTAACTGAACCTGGGTTCCCCAGAAAAGTATTCTTAAGGGCTAAACCATCTCTCCATCCCACAGTGGGCTCTTCTTTAAGGATGAAAAAGTAGAGAGGGCTGTCGAGTATAGCTTGGCAGTAGTACATTTGCCTCAAACATTCAAAGGCTTGAATTCAATCCTCAACTCCCATAGAGCTGGGATTACACCAGGCACGAGATTATCCGGTCCTTTAGCAAGGCTAAGGTAATGAGACTCATGGGGAGGAACTACGGGTGCCTGAGGAAGTTAAGTATTCCTCTCTTCCATGAACGCTCAGCCCCAGCCATTTTCCCCTGAAAATCCCCGAGTGAAGAACAGAGGGGTAACCTCCTTTCCTTGGCTCTAAGGATTTAGCTGTGAAAAACATCTGTGAAACTCTTCTCTCTTTCCCCAGAGTCAATACTAAGTAGCAGCTCCCAGGCTACAGGGGTACCGAGCACATCGTCTAGCACTGGGGCACGAAGCTCAGGCCAGCTGAAATACGGAGGCTGTGGAAAGGAGCCTTGCACCAGCTCAGGATCACCTCTTCTTGTCAAAGACTGGGTCTTCCTCCAGGGAAGCACTCAGCAACAACAAGCTTTGCAGAGAGCAGCTTCTGCAATCCATGGGAGGGGGGGGGGGGATCAAGGGTCTCTCGCCGTTCAAGCACCTAGAGCGTACTCCCTCCTGGTTCCACAAGGATGGAATCCTGATGCAGGAAGTGATCTGTATGCCAGGATGCTGATGACATCAAAAGGGGGTTAAGTGAAACCTCTCTTAAGAAGACTGTAGTCGGGGCTGGTGAGATGGCTCAGTGGGTAAGAGCACCCGACTGCTCTTCCGAAGGTCCAGAGTTCAAATCCCAGCAACCACATGGTGGCTCACAACCATCCGTAACGAGATCTGGCGCCCTCTTCTGGAGTGTCTGAAGACAGCTACAGTGTACTTACATAAAATAAATAAATAAATCTTTAAAAAAAAAAAAAAAGAAGAAGACTGTAGTCCAATCCTTTCTGTTAACTCCTCCAGGAAAGCAAAAGGAGGTACTGAGAGCCACAATGCCCTGGATGCTCAACGGGCCACGGCACCCACCTCCGTGAACGGTGCCCACCTCAGCGAACAGCTACCCAGCCCCTGCTCCACAGCCTGACCCTGGGCCACTTGGGCTCCGTGGGGCAGACCACAGTCAATCCTCTGTTCATTCCATTTTATTGCTAAGGACAAGGTAATGCACCGGTTTTCAAAATAATTTGGTTTATAGAGTTCATACGTAACAAAAAAGGGGAAGTATTATAAATCTGACTCCTGTATACAGAGCAAGGTATGAAGCCCTCCAATATTGGGCCCAGGCAAACAAATTCAGGAGGAGCAAAAACCTGTTTAACCCCTTCAATGTTGCCCTCTAGTCCCGTCCCACCCCCACCCTCAACCAGCCCCACCCCACCCCTGACCAAGGGCGTAGCTACACCGGCCCTTGGCCTCCAGTGGCCCCAGTTCATCCTAACCCATAGTTAGCCCTGTATAACTGCATTTCCCCCTGCACAAAAATCACCCACCAGGCTCTGCCTGTCTCCATCATTAAAATTCTCCCTTCAAGGTGGTCCCCACCCACACCCTCTAACACTGTGCCGCAGGCAGGGGCTTCGGTGCCTGACGTTTGTGGGCTCATAGTATATAACCTCTGAGTTCTACTTCAAGGGTGGACAGAGGTGGCAGCCAGCTCCTTACCATCCCAATACTGCAGCTTTGCCCGCGCTCTCTTGAGATTGGTCCAGGAAGGGACAGATGGCACCCCACCTCTACCCATCCCCTGGGGCCCTTACTCAGCTTGGCTGAGGGCAGAATTTCACATTTTGTTTGCCCTGCAGAGGCAAAGAAGAAAGTGAAGCCCAGGGGCTGGCAGAAGCTAGTCCTGACCAAGCACACACGCACTCACGCACACGAGTGCACCCACACACACACACACACACAGGTGTACACTCACACGTTCTCACGCTCACACACAGGTACACACTTGCATGTGTGCACGCTCACACACGCATACATAAATACAAAAGGGGATTGGGTCAAGCACCAGCACCTCTCTGCCTTGCTGGTGCCGGTGGGCGGGTGGGAAGCAAGCCCTAGGCTAAGAAAGAACAATCCGCCCAGCAGGAACAGCTGACCCCATTGGACTGGGCGCTGATGCAATCACAGCATCCCAGTGTCGGCCTGTCAGCTGGGGACGAACAGCTGCTGCCAAGCACCCACAACCGGCTTGTCTTTTCCCGGCAGAATGCATCGAGGGTGGAGTGAGAAGGTGATAGGTCGGACACGTCATTCCTTTTCTGTGTACAGCTTCACTTTCGGAGTGAAGTCCCAAGTTCGAGTTCCAAGCGTCTGCTGTGCTGTGGAACCCTCGAGTGCTCTCGCCTTGATGGCTGGGAACCTCTCAGATTCTGGAAGCATCTACTCCATGATGGCCCGGTACAGCGCTGGCTCGATGTAATCTTCCCGGTACCGCGAGTTGATGACCCGTTGTCTCTTCTTTTCTTGCTTCACTTCCTTCTCTGTGAAAATCTCATTGAAGCGCATGTCTGAAGCCACCGACTACAAAGGGAAAGACACGCAAATTGTCACTTTGTGGCCACACGAACAATAAACACTAAAGGGGCATGTGCCTGCCATGTTCAGGACACATGCTCAGGGCACAGAAAGCTCACTCACCAGTCTAGACTTGACTCTCTTGGGAAGCTCTTCATCGAGGGTGTATACATCATCTCTCTTAACCACCAACTGCGAGCCATCCTCAAACTCCACCTGACAAGCAAGCAAAGGCCCTTTAGCTAGGATACCAGAGTCCTGCGGGACCTGCGTGCAGTGGCAGTTTCCCATAGCTAGAGGAGGGCAACTCGGTAGTAAGGACTTTCCGTGTAAGGAATGACGGTCATGCCCGAAGGCACAATACCAAAGTGGATACCCCAGGGCTCCAGATCTGTGAAGGCACTAAGTGACCGGCAAGTTCTTTCAAGAGCAAAGACAAGCTTCTTGCCCAAGAGGAAACACTAAATTAATGAAGTACCCTCCCACCCTCAAATGCCCATTCAAGAACCTTTGGCTACCTGGTACATCTGGATGGGGTGGGAGGCCACAAACTTAGCCCCATAGACTTGGCCATCTGTCCATCTGACTTGAACCACTTCACCTTCAGCAGGAGGCCCCAGTTGGAGACAGTCCTGACTCTGAGGACAGAGCAGAGGAGGAGAGTGAAGCACAGCTCACCCAACCACAGCGGTAAGTGCCAATGACTCGGGAAGGACTTCTGCCCACGCACTGCAGGAAAGGCAGCTAGCTCTGGGCTGAAAGCCAAGGTAAGGTCCATCAAACAAGGTCTGCCTTATTCATCTGCCCTAAGCCCTGCTGCCCCCGGGGGAGCAAGCAAACAAAACAAAAACCCCATTACTCAGTAAATGTAGTAAACAAAGAGGCAGGGGTGGACTCTCAAATCCACCATCCTGTGTCCTCTCAGCTGAGCTGCTCTGCTATGGAGGAACAGTAAGACTGCATTTGAGTGCATTCTAAGACATGTGCTTCAGAGAGAGAGAGAGAGAGAGAGAGAGAGAGAGAGAGAGAGAGAGAGAGAGAGAGAGAGAAAGGAAGGGACCATCTAGCTGAGAGCAGAGGCTCCCGGGAGACCAGTGGAGGAACTGGGTGAAGTTCAGCTTTGGCTAAGCAGTGTGACCTGCTGTGTGAACAGACAAAAGCAATGCCAGGAGATGTAATTCCGGCCCTGGTGCCCAGATTCACAAAAAAGAAAAAAACAAAACACAAACAAACCACTAGCCCTTTCACCATGTTAATATTTCTGGCAATATATACTGATTTTTCAAGACAGGATTTCTCTGTATAGCCCCGGCTGTCCTGGAACTCACTTTGTAGACCAGGCTGGCCTTGAACCCAGAAATCCGCCTGCCTCTGCCTCTCCTCTGCTGGGATTAAAGGTGTGCGCCAACCTTGCTGTATTTAACTGCTGTATTATGTATGTATCTGTAAGACACCTGAGGGTATAAGTACTACGATGTTTGGAGGAAAACTTGTGTCTGAGCTGGGAGTGTAGTTCAGTGGTAGGTCTCTAAGGCCCTGGATTCAATCCACCAGTAGATGGAAAGAAAATCACTTCTGACCTGTGCAATCGTGTGATTACATAAGCTTTTATAAAAAGAATACCAGCTTTGAGCTGGGTATGGTAGCACATATCTTTCATCCCAGCACAGGAGATAGTCAGATCTTTGAGCTTGCAGTCAGCCAGGGCTACAGAAAGCACAGCTTTATCTGAGGGAGAGTAGGCGATAAACTGGTTACTGGCACGTGTGTGCGTGGCAGACACCTTCCTAAAAACAAGTGGAGGGAGCATCTCGCTTCAAGGAAAACAGAAATTATATTTATTGCCAATAACAAAACTCAACTTTTTGAGCAAAAATTAGCATTTCAGGAAAGTGGCCCTCTTCCCTGTAAAGAAATTAAACTGTCTTTTATGATGTGTATGAGATGTGTGTGAGCGTGTGCCTGAGTGCGCGTGTGTCTACATGTGTGTGAGCATGTGCCTGAGTGCGCGTGTGTCTACATGTGGTGGCAGAGTGCAAGTTGCAGGAGATGGGTGTTTCTCTCTCTCTAATAAGTGAGACTTGCAGTCTAAACTCAGGTCTTCAAGCTTAGCAACAAATACCTTTACCCACTAAGGCATCTCAGCCCTTCCCAGAATTTAGACTTCCAGTGAGATGGATCATGATTTGAATTTGGTTTTTTGTTTTTTTTTTTTTGGTTTTTCGAGACAGCGTTTCTCTGTGTAGTCCTGGCTATCCTGGAACTCACTTTGTAGACCAGGCTGGCCTCAAACTCAGAAATCCACCTGCCTCTGCCTCCCAAGTGCTGGGATTAAAGATGTGCACCACCACACTCGGCTGTGAATTTGGTTTTTAAAAATGTATTTATATTAAAACCTAGCGTCATTTGGGAAGCTCTCCACAGCCCAGGATGGCAGTGTTTTCTGAATGACCAGCATACAGTCTAACAAATCAGGCAGGAGACCCACCTCAGTGTGAGGTGGGCGGACGGACGTCATGTATGTCTCCATAAGGCTCAGTGTGGGCTTTTGGATTTCATGCTGTTTATAACTATTTTTAAAAAAATTGCTCCTTGGTCAGACATAGTAGCACACACCTGTGCTGCCAGTATGCACAAGTTCAAGGCCTTTCCAGGCTACATGAGGCCTTGTCCCAAAAAGCTAAAAGATCAAATTACCCCAGTAATAAGACTGTAATCTCAACCAATCAGGAGGCAGGAAGATCAGGAGTTCAAAGCCTGCCTCAGCTATAGATAAATCCTATTTCATATCTTAAAAACGTGAAAGGACCAGGCAGCAGCTCCACAGACAACAGCTAAGGCCCTAGTTCCAATGCCCAGTTCCAAAAAGAACTCATTTCAACTCTCAGGGGACTGGGGAAGGGGGGGGGGGGGAACCTCTGTGAGTTCCAGGCAGCCATTGCTACACAGTGAGTCACTCCCTCAAAAAGTGAAATGTTACCTCCATTCCAACTGCAATTCAATGTCAGGTTTTCTTTCCATACTTTTTTTTTTCTTTCTTTCTTTCTTTCTTTCTTTCTTTCTTTCTTTCTTTCTTTCTTTCTATTCTATCTATCTATCTATCTATCTATCTATCTATCTATCTATCTATCTATCTATCTATTTGGCTTTGACATAGGCTCACTGTGTAGTCAGGACCAGATTTGAACTCTAGAGACCCTGGCCTTTATCTCTTATGAGCTGGATTCATAGGTCTTATACTATGCCCTATATGTTAATCAAAACAATGTATAACAGGAATGAAAGAAGAATTGACCTGAAAAAGATTCATAAAACTGGGGAAATACGTCAATATGACACAGATACACAGACACACACACACATGTACATATCAAATAGTTATTAAGATAATAACTAATCTTAGTTTTCATTTCTAGTAGAATAACTATTGATAGGTAACATTCACAAATACACGATCCCTTAGAACAAAAGGCACTCAGACAGGAGCAGTGTTTGGAGTTAGAGCCAGCAACACTTCTCAGCGCATGCGTGATACGCGAGCCATCCTGACCTACAGCACAGCACCAGGTCTGGCTGAGCACTTACTCGTCCCTCTCCATGCTACTGCCGGTGATCACCTTCGCCTCACAGTTACGCTCTGCCTGGTAACTAACTGTGGTGGTTTGAAGGAGGATGGCCCCTAGGCTCCTTGGTCCTTACTTGGTGGAATTGCGTGGAGAGGATCAGGAGATAGAGCATTGATGGAGAAGGTAACCCTTGGGGAGGGCTCTGAGACTTCAAAACACTCTCAACCGTGTGTGTGTGTGTGTGTGTGTGTGTGTGTGTGTGTGAGAGAGAGAGAGAGAGAGAGAGAGAGAGAGAGAGAGAGAGAGAGAGAGAGAACCTGTGTCATCATGCCCACCCCATGCCCCTATGTCCAACCTGGAGATCAAGATGTGAACTCTCAGCTGTTCCTGCTGCGATGTCTTTGCACCATGAACTCTGACACCATAGGCCCCAAATTAAGTGCTTTCTTTTATAAGTTGCCATGGTCATACTGTTTTGTCAGAGCAACAGAGAGTAACTAAGACACTAATTAAGATGCTTTTGGCAATGATGTTGCTAATGTAGTATAAATGCGTAAAGAATCATTAAGGAAAAAATGGCTTTGCCCTTCTGTGTTGGGTGCATAGGCTAGCACATTTTGAAGGCTGGGGAACCTGAGCTAAGCTCTGAATAGCGAGCCAGGAAAGCTGGGCTCGGGTCCAGGCAGGGCTCTAGTGTTTCAGGTGTTGATAAAGCTTTCTTAGGTAGTTTCTCTGTAGCTCCAGAGCCATCACCAGTGAAGAACCCAAAGCAAACTACATACACATCCTGAGAGGGCATGGCTGAAACAAGGGTTGGATCGTTCTTTTAAAGAATCACGCCAGGCAGTGGTGGTGGCGCATGCCTTTAATCCCAGCACTTGGGAGGCAGAGGCAGGCGGATTTCTGAGTTCAAGGCCAGCCTGGTCTACAGAGTGAGTTCCAGGACAGCCAGGGCTACACAGAGAAACCCTGTCTCGAAAAATCAAAATACAATAAAAGAATCCCACAGCTTTAATGCAATGAAACTGTATCAGCAGCCGTTTGCTACCAGAGCGTGAGCTTGCATCCTGAACTAGATGCTATTAGAAATAATTTGGTCTGAGATATAAGCATATTTCAGTGGACTGCAGGGAACACTGACTCCTCTGAACTCCTCGGGGAAGCTGCTGGCAATACCGAGAAGATGTCCCAGACCCAAAGTGCTGCCAGAAGCTGCTTTCAGACATTACCACTATGTCCTCAGGATAAAGGTTGTCACTGAAGGAGCCATCGTCAAAGTTGACTTCGTAGAAGGTCTCGGTGGTGAGTCTGACCACTTCACACTGGTAGAAGCGCCCGTTCTTGTGTTTGCTGATAACCTTCTGGCCCGCCGTGATGCTCAGCAAGGCTCCCTTAGCACGCTAGAAGGAACAGCCTGGATTAGCCTGGATCACACTGTCCCCTATGGGGGCCGGGGGAAGTGAGTGTGGCAAAGAAAAGACTGAGACAAATGGAAGGCAGAACAGGCCTTTCAGACACCTACATTCCAGCGACAAGCCACTCACATGAGCTCTGAGCTCCAAGCCAACTAGTTCTTAGATGACACTATCTTTTTCTTTAATTATTTTGTTTTGTTCTCCAATTTACAGCAATGTCCTGCCTCAGCCTATCTTATCCAAAAATCTATGAACTCACTTCCCTTCATGATTTCCCTGAAACTAACCAAATAATACATTCTAATGTATACACCTCAGGGATGTGTCATAGCATCTGGATAGAGACGCAATAGGTAGCTGGCGCCCTGGGCCCTAGACCCTGAACATCACTAACCAACCACTTGGGCATTAGCTCTACCCTCAGGAGAAGAGCGCAAGAACTGAGACCCTCTGGTCTGCACAGTGAGTTCTAAGAAAACCAGGACTACAGACCCTATCTCAAAAAAACAAAAGAAAACAAAACAAATGCCAGCCACTGTGACAGGCACAGTGAAGTCACAGCATGCCTGTTTCAAGGCGAGAGGTATCAGCTGAAGAATCACCTGGAAGCTAAGTGGCCTGGGTGGGGGATTCGAGAAACGCTACATCCACAAGGCAGACGGAGAGACCTGACTCTCAAAAGCTGATCTGCTTCCCACATACACTCCAATGTATGTGCACAGCTGCACACAAACGACTCGAAATCCTGGCCTTCCACAAGTTATCCTCACTCAGAAAGAGAAGGGAACTTAAATGTGGCAGGCCAGGGCCTTCCCCCGGGGCACTGCTCCCTTTTTATGACTACCTGCCAGATTCCCAAAACCACCCTGAATGTTCCTTCTTATAAGACATACTCCTCTGTTTCTGAAGCTATGATTACAATCTAACTCCCCTCTACTTCCTTGGGGCCCCCGCAGGCCCCTCCAGAACTCCACAGGCCACATCCCACACATCCTGCACATGTCACCGCCCTCCTATGTGGCAGAAAATGTCCAACTGTCAGAGGGTTCAGCTCTCACCACTTACGGAACTGCTCTGACATACCAGGCTCTTGGGTGAAGATGCTCAGGAGACTTAAGCAAGGGAACAGGTAAAACCAAAGAACCAAGCCATGGTTTGCCAGTGCCACTGAACTGTGAAGGCCAAGGCAAGAAGTGGGTCAGGCTGAGCCATATGTTAGTTGCTAACTCATTAACATTTTCCATCAAGGATATATGCTGATGTAATAACTTGGCAACATGAAGAGAAAATGACCCTGAAACCTGTCAAGAGGACTCTATTATGGTGCCCTCTCACCTCCAGATTGGGAATCTTGTGGCGGAAGCACGTGATGAAGACAACAAAGGGCCAGTCGTCGGGTTGCATCATCACCCCAGCAGCCTGAGCACAGCTCACGTGGAAGGCAGTGGGGCAGCGGCCATGGGAGCACTGCACACAGCAGCCAGCATTCCGTTTTCTCCGCTTCTTACAAAAAACACACTTCTGCACAGGAGAGAGAGAGAGAGAGAGAGAGAGAGAGAGAGAGAGAGAGAGAGAGAGAGAACACGATTCTGTGGAATGGCCATCCATCTCTTCTTGTTTTCCCTCCGAAATGCATAAAGCCAAGCCATCAAAAGCCAACTCCCCCCTCCCCCAATACGTGGGAGCACCTAGGGACTGCTCTACTCCTATATCCAATGTAAAGTCCCCGTGAGGCAATTCAGCCTCATGAGGGGAATGAGACTGACCAAAGCTAAGCCGAAATCCACTCAGCTCCCCAGACTCATCAGCGGGGAGCTATGCAAATCCCAAGCCCACTCTGGCTTACCAGTTTGAAGCGGGGCAGAGGGATCTTGCTCACATCCACTGGACTTCTTTCAGCAATGTTGACAAACCTTGCTTCTAGAATTGCCACTGCACATGAAACATGAACCCATCTGCCAAAAGAGGAAGTTTAGTCACTCGTTTATATAGCCCCAGGGGCTTGCTGACCAAACTTCCTCTATCACCCAGCATGACCGACCGATGGACTCAGGGAAAGCGTCATTTACACCATATGCAGTACTGTGCACACACTGCCCAAGGCCAGTGCAGGGGCAAGCCTCTCACACCACCTCCTTGCTCTGGCAAAGCGACTGACTGAGAGTGGTGGGCTTTTCCCTCCCAGACATCTTTTGGGAAACAGACATGCCCAAAGTGGAGAAACCCAAGATTGGAATGTTGGGGTTCCACTGATGTGTCAATTGCACAAGGCCCGGGGTTCAGCCCCAGCTAAATATGAAAACCTATAGGAGCCATGGAATCGAAAGTCTGCACTACTGGTTGGGCTGTTATTGGGGATGGGAACAGGTCTGGCCTTAGAGGGCAGAACATGGATCAAAGGTTAAAGGGCAATGATGAGAGGTTTAAGCAAAGCCATTTCCACTTCAACAAAAAAAGTTACCAGCCAGGCTCTACCTGCCCTGGGAGAATTACAGTGACCACTGGTAACAGCCGTGTTTCTGTAAAGGAGTGAGGATAGCCACACAGCATCCACCACGAGCAGTGTGGGGATCCTGCCAGGGTGGGGGCTGGGTTTTATTCAGAGGCAGGCTATCCACTGCTGGCTGCTGTCAGCCCACATGTGCTGTGCTACTCTTTACAGAGCAAACCCTCAACAGCTTGTGTTTCCTCCTCAGAGGAGGTAGACCCGAGACAGCACAAGGGTATAACTCAATGAGAATTACGTGTACAGAGAGAGGCTGAGAAGCCCAGAAACTTCTATAGCTCCAACAGTGGGTGGCCTGCCTAAGCTCTCCCCGGTGCCCAACAGGTTCCCCTAAGGACATCTGCCTGATCTCCACCAGCAGGTCCAGCCAGGCAGAGTTAACTCTGTGGAAAGTGCTTGCCACTGTATTATCTATAATCCCAGTCTGTGGGAGGCTGAGGCAGGAGGATCAACAGTTAAAGATGCCAGCAGGGACTACACAGGACATTTCAGGAGACCCTGTCTTGAAAGAAAGAATCAGGACCAGAGAGCTAACTCAAAGGTTGAGAGCACTGGCTGCTCTCCCAGGGTATCTGGGTTCAATTCCCAGGACCCACATAGTGACTGACAACCATTTGTATCTCTAGACCCAGGAGACCCAAAGTCTTGGTCTGGCCTCTGTGGAAACCTGTGCACAGGATGCCCAGAGATGCAATGCAGGCAAAACAGCCACACACATAAAATAAGTGCATTGTTTTTTCTTTAAAAAGGAAGGCAGGCAGCCAACTGGGACCAGGTCAGTATCCTCACTTCCAGACCACAAAATGCCTGTGTCATTTTCTCAGGACTATCATCTCTCAAAGAAGGACACTGCTTACGTCTCTGCCTCTGAGAAAAAGGTGAAGTGAGAGAGGAAGCCTAGGCCAGTCTTGCTCATTCTATTCCAGCCCCGTGCCATGGGCTGCCCGAGTCCTCACCAACCCTCAGGAGCAGCTCCTGCCCTCGAAGCATTGCACATGCTCAGAACTGGGCCTGGGCGTCAAACTTCCCAGAGAACTCACCTGTCGTCATTTGCTCTCTGCAGGGCCCCTCCACGCAACGAGCATAAACAGCAGTCCTGTCCGGGAAGCAAAAGGGAAACAGTTACCAACAATTCACTACATACAGCCTGCTCTCCTGACACTTCCTGTGGACAACGAAACCCTGCCAAGAGTAGCGTAGTGGCAGGGAGGCCTTCAGGTACATGCCCTGCAGTTGGGACTCCCCTAAAGGCGACAGGCCTTAATGCATAATTAGAACTACATAATGAACCATCTGAGCCCCATTCTGAGACTCCAAACCAAGAGTTGAATTCTTCAAAGGAAGTGATGGCTGCTCCAGGGACAGCTACCTGACCTGCCCTCACAGCACTAACACAGCCCTCAGATCCACTGGCTCTGACATCTCAGAGTACCAAATCCTCAGCCAGCTGCTCTGGACATAAATTGTGTCCAGCATGGAAAGAGGCTAGCCCCAAAGCCACCCCGATCTCTGAAGACGATGGGAAAAGCATGGGGCTACTCACTTCCTCCAGGGCATTGGCTGAACATCGAGAGCACATCCATTCTTCAGAAGCCTTGGCAGGAGGGACGCCATAGCAACCTAAGAACAGCAGGAGAGCAAATGCAACCCAACCCAGAGGCTGCCGTTAGAATGCAGATGCACAGTGCTCTCCCAAAGACAGTAAATCATACAGAAATCCCAGAGTCCCCAGGGCTCAACCATACAGTATGGCCCCGAGACCCAGGAAAGTCAGAAACTGTGGATTCACTGGTACAGCTCCCTAGTATGTATCTAGAGACCCCAAGTTGACAGGCAACTCATCCACCAGCCACCAACTTCCCAAGAAGACATAAGCATCCTTTGCAGCAGGAGACTGGGAAGGCCATTCGGTGACAACTTCCAGCTCCCGTGAGAGGAGGCAAGAGGTACTCACTGGCGTGGACCCGGACACTGCACTTCTTGCAGGACACTAGCATGCTGGTGCCGTCCTCCTCTAGGTACGGGGTGGACAGATTGATGTCTGTGCTGCAGCCAGTTGTGGTGAAGCACATTTCAGGGATCAGCGGCTTGGTCCTCTGAGTCTGGGCAGCTGGCTCTGAAGCATCCCCACAGCTCTGACTGAATGCTCCAAATTCCACCTAAGTGAACGGTGGAGAATGAACGGGGGCAGGGCGGTGAGCATGCGGCTGTGCTCCTAGCCCTCCACCTGCTCCATCAGCAGAAAGCTGGGCCTCTTACGGGTATGACTGCAGCTATAGCTCCCGGGTGCACAGCCATTATCCTGAAGCTACTAATTGAAGTTACCTCTAATGACTCAAATTCAATTTCTCACAGCAGCATCAAACAAAGGGCCCTGGGGGACAACTGAGAAAAGGGAGCAAGTAAGAGGCACCTGGGACTTGAGTCTTCCCAAACCAAGTGATAATAAAATTCACAGAGACACCAGCAGCCAGGCACTGCCTGTCCCCCAGGTGCTGTGCCACATGGCAGCCCCACTCGGGGACAGCACCCAGAGTCCGTGCTCCTAACGGACCAGCACTGACTGCCTCTGCCGGGCCACGTCAGCAGGTCACCTGAACTGTGGCACTGTCACATGGCTGGGTCCCCACCTGTGATTCCTGGCTTGAGGGCTCTCTAGAAAGAACATTATGTTTCATAGTCCCCTTGGCAAACTATAGTCACTACAAATATCCTCTGGCTCTGCCGCTGGATGGCACCATGATCCTTATTCCTAGGACAGAGCCAGGAAGCGCGGCACCCTCTGAGCCTATGCCATTCAAGAAACTCTGGCCCCCACCTAAGAGAGCTGCTGACAGTAACAATCAGGCAGTCACGTCCCTCACAAACACAGCACAAACAGTTCTTTGCTTTGCTGCCAGTTAATACAAAGAAGTCGCTGTTGATCCAGCATGTGGGTCTAGATGCCATCCTTCTGCATGCATGAGCCTGGGCCCTGCCAACCTCAGGGCATCTGGGCCACTTTAACTATGATAAGGAAACTGCCTACCTACTGCCACACGGCATAGGACCCATGTGAGCCTGAGTTGGTTACTCGGCACCTGCCTGCTGTGAATTCCTGTCTGACCTTCTGGAGCTCGACCTAAAGCGATCCACGCTGTGAGGTCATCAGTGGCCCAGCATGGGAAGCCCACAGTTGAGCCCAGCCTTCACTGTGGCAGAGCCTCTGCCCTCCCGCCTCCCCGGCCCCAGCTGCCTACTGCTCAGGCAGCACTCACTATGACAATGAGGAGGGGAAAAAAGAAAATGGCATGAGAAGACCAGGCTCCTGGCCCAAGGCTGATGTCAAATGGGAAAGAAACTGCATTCTTGTACCCTAATTAACCAGAACTGCATAGGATCAAGAAGAAAGAGCCCCAGACCAGAAAGATAAGAAGAAACATGCTCTGCAAACAGCGAGATCTGTGTCACAAACAAGGGTCACCAGATCAAAACATTCTTAAGTGTTATCTGCCTGGCATAGCCACGCGAGCATTAACAGAACGAGGATACTAGGGAAAGGCCCCCTAAAGACAAGCAGTGACAAGCCTCGCACCCACAATTAAACCCAGCTTCCTCCAATTGCTGGCCCAGGATATCTGGTGGCAGCAAGGCACACTCACCTGATGGTAGGTCTGGAAGATCATACACACAGCACAGTGAGGGGCCTGTTGGGCCATGAGCTCATTGAATTCCTTTTCAGCCTCAAAGTTCGGGGGTCGGTTCTGCCACAGCTGGCTCAGAGGCTTGGCCCACGCCTCTGTCTCCTCAGCCTCTTCCTCGGGGGTCAGCTGCTCAGAAGTCTCTAGAGGAGGAAACAGAAGCGTGAGTTAGCACCAGCCTGCACACAGGAGGTCTGCCTACAGTGCAGAGGAGCTCAGCCAGCGCCCCTGGTCCCTGACTAAACTCAGGATTCCAGAGGGTGATAAGAGGCAAGGGCCAAACAATTAGCAACAGATTCCTTTTAGGCCAGGGTGACTTAGCTGGGATGTGAGCCGGGACATGGGGGACTAGGGTGGCTGTCGCAACTGCTTTCTCTGGCTCAAGGTCTCTATTCTTCCTCATGTTCTGGGTGCTCATCCCACTCTGTCCCCTTGTAACAGCTGCCACATTCAACCCTCTGCCCTTGTGGGCAGCAGAATAAAGCAGCAGCCTGTCAGAACTATGCTGTTTGCTGCCTCCAAAATGCCAGCGAGTCAAGTCTGTTCTCCTCTGGGCTTCCCCTTCAGGTGTCCTGGGGAAACAGGCCGAAACAGGACTGGTAAGGTTGAAAAGTGTTACATCATGGCCCTTGGTCAGGACTTTCCCACTCACTCTGGAAAGTCCAGGTCGTGGGGGAAGAACAATCTGCCTGTTGAGGGCAGGGGGCATCCCAGGATCTCAGATGAATCTTCTTCCTGGCCATTAAATGTCTATGTCAACCAGGAGCTTGTGAGTGGAGAACTCACAGGCATAATGCAGCCAGCCAGGAAATAAAACTGGCTACTGCATGTTCAAAGACTGGGAGAGAGGGAGGAAAATGCTGATCCTGAAGAGCATCAAGTATTATAAAGCCTCAACCAGCAACTTGCTGGCCTTCCTCAGAGCCCTGGGCCATAGACTCCTCGTCTCTCTTCAGTGTGCTGGGCAGCAGCTGGCCTCACAACTCGGGCACCCTTAACCACGACCAAGGAAAAATCTTCCTCTGGGTTCATCTTTCCCCAAGAGTGAGACTCAATGCAGAATGGAACACAGTGGAACTATTCTCACAAAGCAAGAAAGGTGCAAAGCCCACTAGTTCCTGGCACACACAAGGTCAAGGAGCAGGGCAGAACCTTAACAATTTTGAACGCTGGAGAGAACCCTGATAGAAGCAGGAGCAAACGTCGGGACAGATTGATGCAATAAACAGGTGAGGAGGCGCAAGCCTGTAGGAACTGCTGTTGCATGTGGAGATGAGAAGCCCCTGTTGTCTATCCCTCTGGCCATGCATTCAGTGGCTGACAGAAAATTGGCTTTGACAGTGCACCCATCAGGCATTGCCATGAGGCTACTGCCCAGGGGACTGTGTATTTGTAAACCACTGCAGTGCTACTGGCTACGATAAAAACACTCCTTCCCCCAGAGGCTCGAGGTCTCTGCAAAGAAGCCTAGCGTAAGCTGTGGTGGGCACACCTATTGTAGGTGCCCACATGCTCACTCCAGGCAACTCTAGCACAATGCAGAGAAGCCATTTCTTCCTCCACCTACCATAGTCAGGTTTCATCTACAGGGACCTGGCAGCTGCCACTGTGCACAGCCAGCCCCTGTGAAGGGCCACTGTAGCGTAAGGAGGTCAGTGTGAACGAGCCAGACAGCCTCTAAGAGCCCAGAGTGCCTGACCCCAACATGAGGGACCAAGATAGTACAGCAGGGACAGAAATAGACAAGCTCATAGGCCCGTCTTCACATACTGACATCTGCTCTACTCACGAAGCCAAAAGTGGCCCAAACCATGACATATGTGAACACTGAATGCCAAGGGGAGGCTTCCACTGTGTTAAGTGAAAATTGCAGGGATCAGAATTTTAACAGTTTACATATGTAAAGCTTCACTGAGCCTTATAGTCAAGATGTGTGCATCGCACTGAAAATGTTGTAATTCAGATAAAAAGCCAGAAAGAAAGAGGAGAGAGAGAGAGAGAGAGAGCCAGCCAGCACTTGAGAGACAGAGGCAGGTGGATCTCTGAGTTCAAAGCCAGCCTGGTCTACAGAGTTCCAGGACAGCCAGAGCTAAACCGAGAAACCCTGTCTTTAAAAATAAATGAGGACAGTGAAGAGACCAGAAAACCACATCCTCCTCTCAGGGACACGGCAGGTGTCCAGGAGAAGCCAAAGCTGCCAGAGCAGGCTGTGCTGGCAGCACCTGAAAGCGGAGGGAAGAAGATCAGGAGCTCAAGGCCAGCCTGGGCTATACCACAGCCCGAGCTATACTACAGCCTGGACTATTCTATACCCTGTGTCCATAATGTACCAGCAGAAAGAAAGCAGACAAACTCACAGTAAAAGTTCTGATAGCAATGAACGCATGGGGGGACCACACAGAGTCTCCTTTCACTTTGCCATGACTGAACACTGCTTATCACAAAAAGTAGAGACAGATGACATCAGTTACATAATTCCAAAAAGACATACTCAGACAACAGTTCACACCTGCCTGGAAGTGTGTGCCCTCAGTATGCACAAGCTCCTCTTTGGATGATTTTTCTTTTGCCTCTTGGAAAATTTTCCCTACGTTTTTGTCTGATTGGTTAGTTTTTGCTTTTGAAACAGGGTTTTTTTATTCTGTGTAATCTTGGCTGTCTAAGAACTGGCTCACAACCACCCGTAATGAGCTATGACCCCTCCTCTGGTGCGTCTGAAGGCAGCCACAGTGTACTTATGTATACTAATAAATAAATCTTTGGGCCGGAGCAGTCAGGGACTGAGAGAGTGGAGTTGACCAGAGCGAGCAGAGGTCCTAAAGAATTCAATTCCCAACAACCACATGAAGGCTCACAACCATTTGTACAGCTACAGTGTACTCATATACATAAAATAAATAAATAAAGCTATAAAAAACAACAACAACAACAAAAAAGAACTGGCTCTGTAGACCAGGCTGGCCTGGAACTCATAGATCCACCTGCCTCTGCCTCCCAAGTGCTGGGATTAAAGGCGTGTGGCACAGCTGTCTGGCTAACCTGGGTCGTTTTAAAGCATCGAGGGAAGAAATCATACAAGAAGCAGAAGCTCTCAGAGCACAGACTCAGAGGGACAGCTGGGACAAGACTCAGAGTCTGGCCACTTCTGATCCCAGGGCCTGTAGGCTATCCCTGCGCCCAGGCTGTCCCATACTTTCTAAGAGGAAAACTGAGAGATGAGCTGTGACAGCATGCCACAGGAGAGGAGGAGGAGAGGGGCTCAGCACTGGAGAGTCAGCAGTCCAAGTGGCTCTGGTTCCACAAGCGTGCAAGAGCCAGTACCTGGGAGGCCTGCCAGCACCGGCCTGCTACTCCAGGCAACGGAGATGACCACTCCCTGCTGTTGTCAAGATGCACTTCAGAGCTACACTTCCTAGTTCTCCTTACACAGATCTCTTAGTTCCCTTTTCTGACTCCTTCCCAAGCTCTTCTGCTCCTCTGTCCCACCTCCAGCCCCTGCTCAAGCTTCTAGGCGTTCTTGATGAGTGAGACCCTTTCATTTAAAAACAATCCTCCACATCAATGTCTTCCCACATCAATTTTCTCTATCTACACTAACCTTGGGTTTCTGAAGCCAAAAGCCTTAGGACACGAAGATGAGGCCATCGACTCCTCTTCTTCCCTGTGGACTACCCTCTTCCAGCTCTGCAGGCTGCTGCCCAATCCGGCTGGCGCCGGCGTCTTCACTACTTCCGCTTCTCCCACCCCACCAGCATCCAAGCCCAGTGGTGTCTGGGAGCAGTCCTTCTAATGCCAACCCCCCCACTGTGGTGCTCCCCTTCTTCAAACACACCTCCACGGCTCCCTATTGCCTGTGAGGACAGCCTCAGTAGGCTCGTGAGAGGAGCTGTGGACGGCCAGCCCGACGCCTGCCTTGCTCCTCCAGCTCACTTCAGGCTGCAGCTGTGCCCTCCAGCTTGAGCTATGTAGCACTGCCAGGCAGCTCCCCTGCCTGCACCCCCGTTCCCCATCTCATCCCTGCTGTCCCCTCAGCTTGGATAGGGCTCCTTTCTTTACATCCCTTTAGCTGGCAACCCCACTACTCTGTGGGTACCTTGAGGGCAGGCACATATCTTAGCCAGTTGTGCATGCACACAGCCAGCACAGAGCTTGGTATCACTGATGGAACTTACTATCCTGAAAAACCAACCTTATACCTCCTAGGAAGAGAAAGGAAAGAGGTTGCGTACAATTACACAGCCCACCAGCCCTGAGTTGTCCTATGCCCTGGGCCCACGCCCACCCCTGACCTCTGACGCCCTGTGAGGGCGAGGCTCGCTGTGGGGACCCACTTTCCTTCTAGTGAAGAGAGGAGACGACTTACCGTCATCACTGCCGCACTCCTGCAGCACGAGTGGGTGGTGGCGTGGGAGCTTACTCAAGGGCTGGCGGCGACCCTTGGTCTTCTTATTCTCCTCCAGGGAGAGCATGTACTCATCTGCAACCTGAGCAAAGATCAGCCAGGTGATGAAACCGCAGGGCGCTGTGATGACACCACCACCACCACCACCACCACCCCCACCCCCACCCCCCCCACACCCCCGCAAACACCAGAGAGCCGCCCCTCTCCCTCTCTCCTGAGGCTGAGGTTAGAGGACAAAGGCTTGTGGGCCATGTGTGGGATACAAAGTCTCAGAAACAGGAGGAAGGGAGGGAAGGCAGGGGAGCTGAGGGGAGAAGAGGGACCCAGGGAACAAATGTAGAAATGAACAAAAGGTCAATTTGGGGGCTGGAGAGATGGATGGCTCAGTGGTTAAGCTGCTCTTCCTGACACCCACCCGGCAGCTCACAACCATCTTAAGCCCCATTTCTAGGGAGTTCAACGCCCTCTCTTCTGTAGTTCTCAGGCACTGTACACATGAGTGCACAGGCACATACGGGTGCCAAATACTCACGCACAAATAAAAGTTTAGACAAATCTAAAAAACACGTCTCAGAAAAGCAGAAGCCATAGTGCCATGCACACTAGTCTATACTGGCATACTTTAGAACTTAGGGCAAAAATCTGTGTATGTCTTGCTTCTTGGACTTCTCACAAGCCGCCTAAACAAGGCAGGGACTCTCCCACTTTAAAGTCCCTGCCATGAAACACATCAGGACATCAGAGGAGTCCAAGCAGCCCTTTCCTTTGGAGGTCAGCATCTGTTTCAGTGCTGGGCTGCTGGGCCCTCTATACTGAGAACTTAGAAGACAGACAAAGGGAGGTGGCACCTAAGCCATTGCAAGGATAGCAACCCAGCTCCAACTCCACCTTCCCCCCTGTGGAGACTGGGCTCTTGTGGCCACTGCTAGCACCCTCGGTGATGTGAGCTTCCTTTTCTCCAAGAAAGAATGTCAGCCAACAGAGTGTCTGCCCTCTGGCCCAGATGACATGGGAAAGTTGTTTAACACTGCATTTGCATCATGCCTGAGCAAACATAATTAGATTTAAGACGTACAGGACTGATTAATACTCCAGAGTTTCTTTTTAATCAGCATGCTTAAAAATTGGTTATACTGACATTACAAGACACAGTCTTGGCAAAACCATTAAGGAAGGAAATGAGGCCTAGAAGTCAGCCACTTTTCGACACTTATGCCTCAGGTCTACGGAAAAGTGGAGGCACTACAGGGCCACTTTAGAGGTCTCCTGGACCCATGGAATACAGAGCATCTCGGAGCTTCAGGATGGCACTTGGTATCTCAAGAGAAAATAGTTCTGTATCAGCTACATTCAGGCAGAGAGCCTGTTCCTGCGAATACAAGTGTACCAATAGGTCCATGAGACCACCCAGTCAACAAATGTTGACTCAACACCTTTGATGTGCAAAGGCCCCTCAGGAACGGAGGAGGTGTGAAGCAACGGACTGACAGGACAGGATCTAGATCTCCTGAGTGAACGATCCATGGACCATACCAGAACGAGGCAGAGTAAGAATCTTTGGTAGGCACTGCCTGGAACACACAACCAGACTTCCAAACAGACCCTGCCCATATGGTATACCCAAAGCAGTGTTTTTCTAATGTACAACGGGGCACCATGGTGTAGTTAAGGGGCACTACCCCTGCTGTGCATGTCCAGGCCAGGCTTAACCCTCTGCATCATCAAGTGAACAGTGTACGTAAAAAGGCCCCTCAGCGGATACAAGTGAGGAGCTCCACACAGCTGGGAAGGCTCCCCGGGACTCTAAAAAGAAGTATGGAGTTCCACAAAGCTCAGAAGGCTTCATGAAGCAGAGAGGTGCTCAGAACACATGGCAATCTAGACCTAATGTCTACTTCTCCCAGAAGACAGCAGGAACAGGAAGGAATCACACCTCAAGAGAAGTTTGATTAGTCTGAGGACAGAGTGGCCTCCAGGACAGGCCATCGAAGCATGGCCTACAGCCAGAGAGAAAGAAGTCAGTAAAATGGAGACAGTAAGACAGGTGGCAGACAGAATGCCCATGACCTAACCCTGTGAACGTGTTATGTTCATATGACAATGGAGACCTAAGACTGAGAAGCAGGCGGCTGTCAAACAGGGGGACCATGCCGTACGATCTGGGCAGGACCGATAGAGTCCCTAAGGCACATACAGCAACAGCACCAAAGAAGGCCAGGAGCCTTGTGCAGAATGTTCCAGGCCCCTGCCTTCAACAACGCGGCGCCCCAGGTTCCAGAAATTTCTATTTCCTCTCTAACATGTGGCCTACAGAGTTATAGTCAACGTTGCCAGTGAGGCTTGTCTTGCACAGAAGCATCTGTTCCCAGCCTTGCTTGAACAAGCAGGTCTGCAGCAGATATGTCTCCGTGGCCTCCTAAGCCGTGGGAACCCCACTGCCTTGGCACTTCCGCAGGGCACCGTCACTAAAGCTAGCCTACCAGGTGGCTCTGGACAGAGCCTGGGTGTGGACAGGTAGCATACACACTGAAAGCAAGTGGCCCGGTTACAGCTAGAGGATGCCAGGGGCAGGGTATGAGTACCTGAGACACACTGTGCTCTCAGGAACCCTCATCTTTCCAAACACACAGTCGGTGCTGTCAGATCTGTGGAGCAAAGCTGTTGTGCCTCCATGCTGGCTTCTCACTAAAACAAGCCTGCCCTTCAGTCACTCGCTCCACAAGTACGGAAAGCTCATGGGCCAAGCTGGGAGGATCTTCCCAGTGCTGCTGAGCAGGGATGCTGAATGGAGGAGGCTATGTGCTTATCTTCCTCTCCAGCCCGATACCTGCAGGGCTTCCAAGGAGAATGGAACTCAATGCAAAATAATGGCTTCTGACAAGAGCTGGGTTACACGGAGGAAGGTTCATACTCCAGGACACCCTGGAAATAACTCCTGTCTCCTCCCATTCCAAAAACATCTACTGAACAGGACACTGGAAATAGATGGTAAATTTGCCATTGTTTCATTACATTTAAAAAATAAAGCAAAAGCCCTATGTACAGCCATTCCCTCCTAGTCCTTCCACCTGTGCCGTGATACCCACTTCTGCCCCCAACATCAGCCATGCCCTGGATCCAACCCATCTTTCCCCATCAGCTGCAACCTCCCCCCCTTCACAGGCTCCTGCCCTGGTTCATGGTTCACTTGACCACATCTCCCACTATCTTGGAGCTGACTACACCACTCTTTACTGGATCTGACCTCTCACGGATCCTTCCCATCCTCTGTGTCCTGTGTCCATCCCATGACATGTCCCCATCATCATCTACCTACACCTTGCTAATGCATGCCCCCTGACAACCTCACAAGCAGGTGCGGTTCAATGTGCCCTGACCTGAACTCACTAACCAAACACTAAACACTCCTTTAGTTTGCTTAGAATCTCCATTGTCCTTAGATGATGCTCTTCCCACTCCAGGAAGCCATAGCTGGGTTGCCTGCACTGTGTTACATGTCAGCCATCCTGTCTCCAAGTCCTGAGTTCTTCTCTTCAGAAACTCAGGTGCTCCTTCAGCCCCGACTGGGTCAGGCAGCCCAGCTCCATCCTCAAACAAAAAGAGCAAGTTCTCAATGGGCTTTTCTTTTTTCTTCCTTCCTTCCTTTCTTTCCTTTTTTCTAGTTTTAGACAGGGTTTCTCTGTATAGCCCTGGCTGTCCTAGAACTTGCTCTGTAGACCAGGCTGGCCTCGAACTCACAGAGACCCTCCTGCCTCCTGAATGCTGGGACTAGAGAGGTGTGCCACCAAAGCCTGGCCAAGTGCTCTTTTTCTTTTTTAAATCCTTTTTCCTCCTATCCTGGAACACAATAAATAAAAGTAAGCTGGGTTTGGTAGCACATTCTTTTTTATCTCAGCACTAGGGAGGCAAAGGTAGGTGGATCTCTGTTTGTTCAAGGCTAGCCTTGCTCACAAAGTGAGTTCCACAATAGCCAGTGATACACAGTGAGACCCAAAGGATAAGGAAGTTGTGAGGCATCTGGGTTTAAAGTAGTAAAAGCCGAATGGAGAATTGTGCACAAGAGCCTGAGGTCAGATCTGCATGACAGGCACCCACACTCCCCATGGCACACACATTCCATCTCTGTACAGGTCAGAGTCTCCAAGCACAGCCCGCAGAGCACACACATCATGCTCTGACCTCAGTGTGGGCTACCAGAACTATGAAGAAGAGAACACTCTCCTCTTCCCAGACTCGCATTCCAATCACCTTCTATCTACCTGGTACATTCCTCCAAACTTCAAGATTGAGCCAAAAATCTCCTTTTCTACATCCATAAAGAACTTTCAGCTCTCTCAGTGGGAGCTTCATTACCCATCACCACCCAGTGCTGGGACTGATGCTCTCAAGGAGGTCCTGGAAGGCAGTCCTGGCATACAGAACACAGGCCCTAACAACTCCACAGGACAGCAAGCAGGCCGATCGGACAAGTCAACCTCTTTGGAGAACTTAAGTAGCTCAAAGCTGCCAGCACAAACTGACGAAGAACAGAGAATTACCGAGAATGAGAATCCACAAAGAAATGGAAAGGAGGCCGAGCACACCGGGCTTTGCAGCAGGACGGGACAGGCATCCTAAGAGAAGCCTCCCTACCCTGCGGGTTAGCATGGCGAAGGTGTCCTGGCTTCTGTCCATGCCACGGATGCTCAGTGTGCAGCAGCGAGCTGCAATCTGCCTGCCGCAGAGTACACACTAGTCTGCAGCCTTTCTATGTGAGAGCTTGGGCAAGGCTTTGCCCCTTCCCAGAGCCTGTGGACACTCAGGACAGCCTGTCCCTCGGTCATCCATCTATTTGAAAGCAAAAGAGGAGTAGGACCATTTACCGACAGGTTAAAGAAAAGTCACTTTGTTCAATAGTATTTACTGATAAAAAGATGACACCTAGTCCCCATATGCCCATTTTTTTTAATCCATCACTTAACTGATATCAAATATAGGAAGAAAAGGAGATGACTGGTATTTATTGACTTACTGGAAGCTCTCCAAATATAAAATAAAAATCACACCAAAAAACTCCAGTAACATTAAATTATAGTAATGGACTGAACAATGTTCATAAAATATTTAGGATCCATTACATCTTTGCTGTTTGCTAGCTAGTTTTTGGACTGTGATTGAAACTGGAGGCAGGAAGTCAGGATTCTGCAGGCACAGGACAGGCGGGGTAAACCGCCGTGCCACAGCAGGGCAGGCTGGCACCCGAGGGCTTGTGAGAAAAAACGAGGTAGCAGCTGCAAGGGGTAAGATGGTCTCCAAGCCGAAGGCCCTGCACTAAGGGTCATAGAGAGTGACCATGGCATCCAGAAGAAGCGTGGGGTTATCAGTTCATTAGCCTGCCACCACTCCGAGGTGCGCGGAGGAAGTCTACAGAAACTGGGTCCTGACACTCAGAGCAAATGGAGAGAATTATCTGGGTACTGAAGACAAGAGGAGGGAGAGCCATGAATGGCTCAGCGTGGAGAAGCACTACCCACCACCAAGACCGATGGATGCCCTGTGAGTTTGGTCCATGGGATCCACACAATGCAAGAGGAGAGCTGATTCCCAATATACAGTGAGAGCTGTAGTCCCAGCACTTGGGAGGCCAGGGCTGGAGGATCTTTAGATCAAGGCTACATAGTGAGTTCCAGGTCAGCTGAGGCAACTTTCTGAGAACCTTAATAACAAGATTTGATTGAGTTCCAAAAAGATGAGGCGCTGTGTATGAGGCAGGAGCCAGAATTAGGGAGCAGAAAAGCTCAAGGCCAGCCTGGGCTGTATCAAATAGCAAGATCCAGAGCTAGTCAGATGACCCATCAGGTAAAAGCACTTGCCACACAAACCTGCTAACTTGAGTTCTGTCCCGGTAACCCATAGGAAAAGCTAGATGCGGTGGCGATCCAGCACCAAGGCAAGACGGGAGGCAGGACTAGCCATACATTCTCAGGCCACGCAGCCAGGAGCACATGCAGCAGCAGCAGCCACCGCCGCCGCCGCCACC
Organism: Mus caroli; assembly: GCF_978045245.1. Lineage (NCBI taxonomy): Eukaryota > Metazoa > Chordata > Mammalia > Rodentia > Muridae > Mus > Mus caroli. The sequence continues at coordinate 38,666,753 of NW_028227261.1, read as the reverse complement.
GCCGCCGCCACAGCTGCAGCAGCAGCAGCAAGAGGCCCTACCCTAACAGGGTGGAAGTAGAGAACTGACTCCTGAAAGTTGTCCTCTGATCCCCAACTGTCATGTATGCAAATACCCACATATCACATACATACACAAACAACCCTCTCCCCTCAAATCCTGAAAAAAAAAAAATTACATAGCAAGATCCTAGCCAAAAAGAAAAAAAAAAAAAAAGAAAAGAAAGAAAGAAAACAAAACAAAACAAAAAACCCCAAGGTGCTAGAGATGCGAGTTCACAGCTGAAGGTGTACAAACACACACAAAGAGCACACACATACACATAATTCAAAGTAAGTATTTTTTTAAAAAAAACATAAGGGGGTAAAGGAAGCTGAGATGGGGTGAAAGGCAGCAAGCACTGGGGAAAGCCGTGAGGACGAGTGAGGAAGAGAGGCAAGCCAGCAGCACGTCAACCGGGCCGTATAGGGAAGGAAGGAAGGTCCACAGGGCCTGTCTGCAAGGGTACAGCGGACTCACGAAGCATTCCTGTTTTTCAAATATAACCAACCAAACAAGTTACTTAATATGAAGGGAAAAAGAAAGCCATGTAGGTCTCTGTGAGTTCAAGGCCAGCCAGAGGTACACAGCGAGATCTTGTCTCAAACAACCAACAACCAAAGTCTAGGCAAAGGAATGTAGACACTTGGGGTCTGCGCCCTCAGTTGCTGCCACCGAAGTGTGCACGTGGAGTGGAGATCAGAAACAACTTCAGGGGCTGGATCCCCCTTCCTACCATGTAGGTTCAGAAACGGAAATCAGATCATTAGGCCTGTTGGCAGGCACCTATCCCTATTGACCAATCTCACCAGCTCCTTTTTACAATTTTCTTAAGACTGGGTCTACTGTAGCCCTGGGTTGGCCTCAAACTATTATGTAGCCAAGGATGGACTCCTAGTCCAACCTCGTCCTCCCAAGTGCTGGGATTACAGGTGTGTAGGTAGCATCATGCCTAGCTTGCCCACTTGGCCCTGACTGGAATCTGGGAAGCCAGGGAGAGGCTATGTGGGAGAGGTGAATCAGCTGCGACCCATTCATGTCCTTCTCGGCACGGCAGACCTGCCGGGAACCATGATATACAAAGTGAACCGGCTTCTGGTGACAGTGGGCACAAGGAGGAAGCCTGAACAGGCACAGCTGTGTACAGTTTTGGGAATTCACAGTGGTATATCAATGACAAGCTAGGACTCCACAGAGCAGCGAGGACTCCACAGAGCAGCGAGGACTCCTACGAAGCAAATGCCCCTTGAATATTGGGGTGAGAAAGGCCACTGTGGGGGTTTGACTAAAATGGTCCCATGGCTCAGATATTGGAATGCTTGGTTACCAGGGAGAGCCACCATTTCTAAGGATGAGGGGGTGTGGCCTTGTTGGTAGAAATGTGTCACTTCGTAGTTTTAAAAGCCCATGCCAAGCCTAGCTATCTCCCTTTCTGCCTGCAGATCAGGATGGGCGAAGCAACTACTACTCCAGCGCATGTCTGCCATGCTTCCCGCCATGATGGTGAAGGACTAAGCCTCTCAAACTGTAAGCCAGTCCTCAGTTAAATACTTACAAGTGTTTGTAAGTATCTCTTGTAAGTATTTGTAAGAGTTGCCTTGGTCACCCTGTCTCGTCGCAGCAATAGGACAGTGACTAAGACTGCCACCTCATCTCAAATCTCAAAACATCTGGGCTGCAACAACTGCCACTCAAACCTTCCAGTCTCTAGGCAACGAGTCAGAGGAAGAGCTCCCACCATAGCAGAGCATCCAGCCAGCCAAGCTTCGTTTTACACAGCACAGTCCCTGAGCTGCTGCTGAGGTGTAAGCCTCTGCATTGAAAGACACACAGAGCAAAGGTGAAGAGCCAGTGAAGAACAAACTGGGAAGACGGGAAATATGGCCTGGCATTCTGACACAACAGATGCAGCAGTAAATGCAAGATGGCGGGGAGGGGGGGGCTCTCCTGTCCTCCCACAGCCCACAGCGCCTTCACCCTCACAGGCCCCCTCCTTCACCGGATGCCTTGCAGGGCCTGTACCTCTGCCAGCTCCTGCTCGCTGATGCTGCGGGGAGCACTGCGCTTCTTCTTCACACTCGGCTCTCCTGTGGTAGCCTTGCCGTCCCCTCTGGCATAGCTGTGCACGGTGAGAACTCCCGTTTTCTCTTGGCCCTGGCAAGAGACAGACTCGGCGGTTTCAGAATCTGAAGAAACTGAATCCTGAGACGAAGTGGAGCCCAGGCTGGAAGACGATTTCTTTTTGGAACCGGAGAAGACGAGGCGTCCTCCTACGGACGCAGGATTCACAGAAAGGTCCAGTGCGGCTGCTTCGGGCTCATCCTCCTCATCTTCCTCCTCTAGTTTGACATTCTTCAGCTCTTCAAATTTGACTTCAGTGGGGTCAGAGTAATCTGAAACATAGGTGCTGATCAGATAGATTCAGGCGGGAAAACTTGATGAAGGTAGGTTGGTAAACTACAACACGCACAGGCTCCAGGTAAGAACTGACTTCCTATACTAGCTCTCACCGACAAGGCCACCACGTGACTGGAACCAACTGTGCACCTTCTAGGGCCCCCAATTTCTCCCTCTCCTTGCTATGTGAGAAATCTACCATTCATTTTCAGGAGTCTGAAACCCAAGTCCCGGGCATAAGGTGTCATAATTCACCTATGACAAGGTTATGAACAAGTGATGCTGTCATTCCCTCATGCAGCTGAAGCTCGGCGGCCAAAGTTAAAAGAAATCTGCTAAGAGCTAGCCAAGCCCCAAAGCACATGGCCACAGTGCTATCTAACCATCAGACATACAGTTGGCATAGTAAACAGATTTCTTCAAGTCCAAAATAAGCCTGAACCTAGTAAATCCAGACTTGGTGCTTATCTGAGTGGCTGCTCCCAAGACATGTCTCCTCCAACCCAGGTCCTCCAGCCTCCCAGTGAACAAAGCACCACAACGGCTGGGCCCTGATCTGACACTGTACTCCTCCAACACTGACAGTTACACTTAAGACTTAAGATGGACAGGTAGTGCTTGCCTATGATCCCAGAACTGGAGAGGCAGAAGGAGAGCCAGTTGAAGGCCAGTCAGGGCTACAGAGCGAGACAGTGACTAAAAACAAACAAAGGCCAGCGGCGGCACAAGCCTATCATCCCAACATCAGGAGCCTGAGGCAAGCCTTGCCCCTCTCATCCAGCCTGGCCACAGACTGCATCCATCCTTCCCAACCCGACATCAGATTCAGAGGAAATCCCCGAGGGCTCCAGGAGATGGTACTTTCCATCTCAGGCTCTTTCTGGTCTTCCTCGTTCAGACGCCCCTGCTGCACCCACCCACCTTCTAGGACTGAATCCTTCACAGAAGCCTTTGGTCATTGGTGTCCCCGAGTCCCCACCAAGCAATAGAACAAGCCGTTTCCTCTGTGTCTGGCTGCCCTACAAGTCCCCAAGCAAAGTGCTTCTCACACTCCAATACAGGGCTGCCCACAGACAGGTCACCTTGCAACTCAGTACAGCACTGAGCCTCCAACAGACAGGTGTCAGTCAGGGCTGTGGGCCAACCAGTCTGTCAGCTCACCTGGGAAGGGAAGACTGTCCTCAACTTGCCGCACGGAGCTGTGGGTGGGCCTCACTGGGGCGAGGGTGGCCGGGCACTCTGTCATCTCATACTGTCCAGAACTCAGCTCTTCCTTGGGGAAGAGCTCGCTCTGACTGACCTCCTGTGGTATTTCCAGACAGACTCTGTGTCTCTTTGTCCCTATCCGATGCTTGGCCAGGCTGCAAGGAGACAACAAACCTAAGAGCATGTACAGTCACCAACTCACCATTCACCAGAATGCTGCCCTACAGGCCACACACAACCCAAAGCAAACGGCCAGGCTGCCTCAACACATCCCAGTCATTCCATCATCTGAACAGTGCTGCCCTGCTGCCCACCCTGGACATGAGGACTGAGGCGAGACATACAGCTGCCCCAGTCTTTCCCCAATGTGCACAAATCCTCTGGTTCACACCCCAATGAAGCCAGTTACAATTCCTTAGTCCCCCAGAATGGATAAGTCTAGCTCCTACCACCATATTTCTTTCAAAATTTATGTGGTGCTGGGGGAAACTGACTCTCTGCACAGCAGCACAGGCTCCCTACCCTCACCAAGAACCACGGGAAGCTGCCGGGTCATCAGCGCTGTGACTTCCAGAGCTGTTTCCAAAGCCTGCCTGTGCGCAATGCAAACAACGCAGACACTCAAACTGTGGTGCCTCCACCCCTTCCTTCCCCAGAGCTAAGCCCACAGCCCACCCTGTACCTTCTCTTCACATCCCCCTCCTCTCCCTGCTCCGCTGCTTCCGCGTCCTCCTCTGGGCACTCCTCACTCCCTGCTCTCGGGGTTAGTCCGCCACTGTCCTTCAGGAACTCGGCTGCTTCCGGTGTGGGCAGAGTGTGGTCAATAACCGTGCTGTCCTTCCCGGCTTTCCAAAGTTTGTAGCGTTCCGGCTGGAACCTCCTCACGAACACATCCATGGAGATCTTCACCATATCTTTTCTGCAGGAGCACTGCCACAGGAGAGAGACAGTGAGGACACCTGGTCACCTACACACACACACACACACACACACACACACACACACCCGTGTCCCACCTCCATCCTCTAAGTGTGATTCAAGCATTAGAAGGTTTAAAATCACATTGTTGGGGCAGGGCACAAGAGAGGATTATTTGGGGGGGGGGTAAAACCTAGTACATTTTAACATATATAAAAATGATATGAGACAGTGCGTGCCTTTAATCCCAGCACTCGGGAGGCAGAGGCAGGTGGATCTCTGGTGAGTCTGAGGCCAGCCTGGTCTACATAGTAGGTTCCAAACACAGCCAGAGCTACATAGTGAGACTGTTTCAAATATATAAAAAAAGAAAGAAAGGTGGGGAGGGAGGGAGAGGGACAGAAAGAGAGAGGGAGAGAGAGATGAAGGAAGGAAGGAAGGAAGGAAGGAAGGAAGGAAGGAAGGAAGGAAGGAAGGAAGGGAAAACAAAGATGATGTGACAGGATGGAATGCATTATTTTGTATGATATGGGCCACATTTAATAAACCAATTTTAGCTGGGCGGTGGTGGCGCACGCCTTTAATCCCAGCACTTGGGAGGCAGAGGCAGACAGATTTCTGAGTTCAAGGCCAGCCTGGTCTCCAAAGTGAGTGCCAGTGACAGCCAGGGCTACACAGAGAAACCCTGTCTCGAAAAAACCAAAAAAAAAAAAAAAAAAAAAAAAAAAAAAAGACCAATTTTAGCTGATGCTGAAGTTCCCAGACTCAGGGTTCACTGTCCTGGAGAACCTTCAAATCCCAGCAAATAGGAAAATCCAAAAGCAGAGTGCACAGCACGAGGCTCAACTAATCCAACCACATGGGTCTAAGGAGAACAGGTAGAGACAAAATCTGCAAATGCTTCCCCAACGGTGAGCTGCTACCTGCCCTGGGTATCTACCCACGCTGGGACCAAACAGGCAAGTTTACTCTTTTAGATCAACAGTCTAGGCCCTGCTGCTTGCCCTAAGACTCTTGCATGACAGATGCCGAGCTAAATAACAGTACCCCAGCAATCCGAGAGACCCAGGAAAGACAATCACAAGCACAAGGAGAACCTAGTCTACAGAGCAAGACCCTGGCTCCAAACAAAACTTTGTAAGGGGAGTTGAGGCTGGGAGTGGTGGTGCAGCACTCGGACCACAGTGGTCAGGCAGAGGCAGAGGCAGAGGCAGGCAGATTGCCTGTGAGTTCCTGTGAGTTGAAGGACAGTCTGGTATACTGAGATCCTGTCTTTATTTAAAAAAAATGGCTGAGGCCACTGCTCAATGTTAAACATTGTCTAACATTCAAAATGCCCTAGGGTCAATCCTCAGTCCCCATTAGCAACTCAAATGCACACGTGCACAGAGTGAGGACTTTTCTGTCTTCAGCTAATTAAGTTAACCAGGTCCTGGTCTGCAGTGGCTGCAAATAGCAGCCTCCTTGGAAGTGTTCCTTAAATGGGTTGCCCTAGAGGACCTTGGGAGGCTAGTCATGTTTTTTACCTAAATGTTGTACCTAATGTATGCTCTTGATATGTACACAAGACACCTTTGTGAAGCCCCAAGGCAAGTTGGTCATGTCTCACACTGCCCAGGACATCATGTCCCAACGGTTAAAAAAAAAATGTTCTGACCAGAATATCCTTAGCCGGACACGTCTGCCCATGGTGTCCTGGAAGAACTTACCAGCACAGCCTGCTTGCCATACTCAATCCACCGGCGGGTAGCAAAGTTGGTAGACTCTGCACAGTTGAAGCCATGGTTGAAGCCAGCGTGGTAACCATACGGAAAAGTGATCATAAACTCGCCAGCCTCTTGAGTCACCTGAAGAAGAGCAGATATGACACAACTGCCATGCCTGGCAGGGGCCTAGCATAGAACTGGGCTCCTGCGTGTTTCTTTGCTACCACTTAGATGATCAACCAGGGGTAAGTGGAAACTGCCAGGTCTTGAACTGTCGCTTAACAGATCATGTATGCTAAGAGACTAATTAACCAATCCTCTCAGCACCAGGAGAAGGCATTAGCCACCTGCTGTTATCAAACCCCACCCTAGAGACAAGAACAATAGACCGCAAAACTCTGCCAAACGAAGACCACAAGGGGTACTTCTGCATAAGCCCGAGGCCTTCTGTGGGGACCACAGCCAGCTCACCTTGTCAAAGGGAATGCCATACTTCTTCAGCATTAATGGGGAGATCAGGGTCATCTTGTGGCGGAGAAAAGCCTCACAGCTTTGAGCACTTCCTGGGAAAAAGCCTGTTTGAAAGGATGGCAGGTCTGAGTTAATGAGGGAGGCTCTGCACAAGCGCGGTGATGATTCTGGGGTTACTTCCCACCTGCAGATCTCAGGGGTGATTACTGAAGGACAGTCACCAAAGTGATGCTAACTGGGGCTAGGAAGATGGCTCAACAGTTAAGAGCATTTCGCTTACTGCTCTTACAGAGGACCTAGGTTTGGTTCCCAGCACCCACAGTGGGCAGCTCAGAACCACCTATAATTCCAGTTCCAAGGAATCCAACATCCTCTTTCTGGCCTCCTCAAATGGTACTCACAAACATCGACAGACACTCAAGCATGTAAATTAAAAATTATAAATAAATAAATAAAATTATAATTAAAAATAAACTTGGGGGGTTGGGAATTGCACTATGCACCCAGGGTTTGCCTGGAACTATGAAGACCAAGACTGGAGAGATGGCTCAATGGTTAAGAGCACTGACTGCTCTTCCAGAGGTCCTGAGTTCAAATCCCAGCAACCACATGGTGGCTCACAGATCTGTAATGTGAACTGATGCCTTCTGCTGTGGCTGAAGACAGCTACAGTGCATTCATATGCATAAAATAAACACATCTTTAAAAAAAACTGCCTTTAATCCCAGCAATTGGGAGGCAGAGGCAGGCAGATTTCTGAGTTCAAGGCCAGCCTGGTCTACAAAGAAACCCTCGAAAAACAAACAAACAAACAAAAACAAAAAAACACTCAAAGATCAGCCTGCCTCTTCTGAGATTAAAAGACATGAGCCACCTAGTCTGGGCAGAAAAAAAAAAAAAGGTAGTGCTGACAATGGTCCAGTCACAAGAAGTCTGGGACCTGGGTGAGCCTCCAGCTCCCCCAGACTCTGACACTCAAGCTGCTCCTGCTCTTAAAAACCTGAGAACTAAGTCTTATCTTCTCCAGGCCCTGAACACTGAGCCTGTACCCCCAGCCTGTTGAAGGTAGCACATCTCCAGTTTGATCTACCCAGCATCTCCTGAAAGAGGAAAGACTCTCCAGAGGCACAAACCTACCAAAGTTCACTTAAAGTTGCCTAAACACACACACACAAACACCACACACACACACAAACACCATACACACACACACACACACATACACACACACACACAGAGTCACTCAATCTGGCTTTCACACTTGACACTTGGGAGAAGAATCTGACCAAGTCTCTTCCTAGTTGAGGGAGGGCTGCAGGGATGTAGGCAGAGAGAGCAGGGAAAGGAGTAAGTCCATTCACAGACGGAATAGGAAAGGCTCAGGCGGGGCCTGTTCCACGAAGGTATGGGATCTGGCAGCTGAGCTCACACATCCCACCAGATCTGCAGCCTGTGAAAGGTCACAGGTCATCTGACCACAGAGAATGAACATCTCAGGACAAGGAGTTAGCCGAGGAGATGGCTGACCTGTACCTGGAGGGGATACAGTACCTTTGGCAAGACGCTCCAGGCGTTTCCCATGCTCAGGTGGAACAGAGTACCTGCAATCACATGACAATGTCAGACACCAGCAGAGGACGAGGAAAGGCTCTTGAGACCTGCTCTCCCTCACAAACACCCTGAAGGAAAAAGATCCCGAGGGTCCCCAGCTCAAAGACTCGACAAACGTCTGACGTGATGGCTGCACCAAATACCCCAACCTGATTGTTACACATCACACACATGTACTGACATATGGTACGATAGCTCATGAGTATGTACAATCACTACATGCAAGGCGGAAACTACTTTGGGGCCGCAGGTCTCACTATACAGCACCATCTTGCCTGGAACTCAATATGTAGACCAGGTTAGCCTGGAATTCAGGGAGCTGCCATGCCAGCCTCTGCCTCCCTGGTGCTGGGCTTAAAGGTGTGTTCCACCACACTGGGCTGACAAATGTATTTCCTAAGAACATCTGGAGCAAAAAGCAAACCTAGGAAGGCTGAGACAGGAGGATAAAGAATTCAAGGGTAGCCTGAGCTATATAGAGGGAAGGCCACTGAAGAGCAATCTATGGAAATAGCAGACTTTAAGACAGAGGAGTGGAGAGCCTACACAGCAGCAGAATATATTCATGCTCACTCACTCTGCACACGACGGTGACCGAGCGAGAACCTACAGAACAGTCTCTCTCCTTACTGAGGGGCTCCTGTAATAACACTGTTTCCTGATGTGGGAGGGGCATCACACCACTGTGAAGGTTTTCACCCTGCTCCGGAAGGATGGGAGAGGCCTAGCGGAGGCTGGAGGAGTGCGAAACACGGTGACCGAGCGCTGGACACCTTGACACTGATGAGCCCATTTTTCTCCCATACAAGCTACACTGATTACCCAGTAGATTTAATTACTCCTCCATGCACTGTGGTGTCTGCTGCTCTTTGTGGAAAAACAAAGGAAATGGAGACACCAGGGACTATTTAAACCGTCTACAAAACTGCTAAGCTTTAAATTCAACTATCTCATTTTAACCTTCACGGCTTATACTGAAGGCTATTTCAACTCAGCACACAATGGGACACGGCTGTGGCCTTGGCACCAGACACGCAGCACTGACCCAGCACTGTCTCCTTCTGCACACACCGGTGGACCTCGCAGGACCGAAGGACATAGCCTGACAATCCCATCCCACCATGCCTGCCGCCATCCGCCCAGCTCTGTCCTTCACAGATCTCAGCCCAGACACTTTATTGGTCTACAGTACAGTGAGTTCCAAAATAGCCAGACACACAAACCTTGTCTCAAAAAGCAAAAGAAAAAAGAAAAAGGAAAGGAAAGGAAGTGGCAAGCCTCCTGAAAAGAGGGAGTCAGCCAGCAGCAGAGCCCCCTGGAACGGTCCCATGACTCCGAGCGACTCCACTGCCACAGGAAGCGAAGTTCCGTACGCAGTGTAGAGCACTCTAGTCTCTGAGCCCCTCTACTCAGCCATGTGTGGCAGCATGTACCTATTAATCCCAGAACCTGGGAAGTTGAGAAGCAGTTTAAGGCCAACCTGGACTACAGGGTCAAGACCCTGTCTCACACAACAAAGAACAACAAGAATAAAACTTGCCCCTCAAACGCATTCTGGACTCAAGACAGATTGCCGGTTCTTCCTCAAACCCAGTGCCCAGACCCTGCAAGTCCCACGTGTAAGAAAGGCCAGAAGCCCTGTGCCAACGGACACCCGCTGCTAAGTGCAGGCTGACTTTACCAAGACTTTGGCTCTCCGAAGTGCAGATAGTTGATGCTGTATAGATCCATGTCTTCCGTGTGCCAGGCAAAGGACGTCTTCCACATGCCGAAGTAAAGGTAGGGGGTATTCACCCCCTCAATGGTGATCCCGCTCTCCTTCTCCACCAGGTCCAGGATGGTCTTCAGCCGGCCGATATTCCACTCATCAACATGCTGCCAAGAAACAGCAACCCAGGACACGTATGTAAGTAAACACAGCGGCCTCAGGTCAGTTGTCACTGTGGACTACAGTGTGACCTGTCAGAGCCACAGCATCCAAAACAAGGAAGTGGCCTGGCACGGAAGCACACATCTTCAGCCCCCTGCATCCAGGAGTCAGAGGCAGGTGGATCGCTATGCATTCAGTACCAGTCTGGTCTATACAATAAGTTAAGGCAGCCAGGTCTATACTACGAGACCCTGTCTCCAAAAAAAGAAAGGATGAAGGATGACAGACGGACAGACAGAGAGATGGAAGGTATGCAGGTAAAATTAGAAAATAAAAAAAGTTGAAAGAATATGAAGTAAACTTTAAAAATATTTAAGAAAGGGCTAGCAAAATGGTGTAGTGAGTAAAGGCGCGGGCCATCATGCCTGAGTTCAATGCTCAGAACCCACGTGGTGGAGGGAGACAGCTGACCACACCACGTCCATCCCCTGAGTTCCAGTGGCCATCTAGGGGCTCTCTGGAAGCAGGTTCTGAAGTGCATGCGGCTCCCTGCTTTTCTGCCTCCATCTCACAGCTGACACCTTCTGTCACCCTCTAAGGTTTCTCCACTCTCTGCCTACCTGTGCACCCTTCCATGTGGACCTTGGGACCTACTTCTTGCCCTCTGACCTTTTCCTTCACCACCCTGCCACCCATCCATCCACGAGTAACTTCCTACCCCCGAACTGACATCGACAAACTCAGAATTCACTTTTAAAGGCTTCCCTTTCAATAACTGATGCCACTATTAAAGCCAATCTGAGAGATAAACCCTGAAAGCCTTATGTTTCTTTGGTCAACCCAAAACAGACCCAAATATTCCCCCTTCTACCACGATAGTAAAGCAATTTATTAGCTCAAAAAAGCACAATATCCCAAGTCAGTAAAAGTGGTTAAAATGGCTCCTGTCACAGCGGCTCACTGGAGAGCCGTGAAATCTGAATATGCTTCTCTTAAGCCCCCGCCCTTCCATTTGATTAGTCAGAGAGCTGCTTCCTGCAGAGACCGCGCGTTCCCTCTCCCTCTAGCAATGCCTCACTTTCTGTGATCTACGCCACCCTCTCAGGAACTGATCATCTACCACCTACGCACTATGGGCACAGCCTTGAAAAGGACACCACAGCACCCGGTTCACGTGCACCGCGGAAGATACAAACTCCAGTCACATGCACAACTGCTAACAAGGAAGACAGAACAGTGCATCGGCAGGAGAACATCTGTTGTTCATCTGCCCACTCACCAACCACCTTTTTAAGTGCCTACTGTGTGCTTGGCATACACTGCAGGATTCTCAGTGGTCTCACCTGTTCATAGAGAGTACCATTCACATCTGCTCCATAAATGGGAGGATTGAATGTGAGGTTTTTCCAGTATTTACGCTCAAGTTCTTCAAATTCACTATATCGCGGGGTGCAGTACCTTTCAAACATAAAATAACGATGTTAGTCGTTTACAGATGGTTTGAGAATGACCCCCATAAGCCCGTCTTTGAATACTTGGTCGCCAGGTGGTAGAACTGGGAAGGGGTGTACTCTGTCCCGCTTGCCATTTAGGATGTGAGTGCTCAGCTGTTCCTGCCACCATGCCTTCACTCGGCTACCACGGACTCTCACCCTCTGAAACCTTGAGTCCAGTTAAATGTTTCTTTTATAAGTTGCCTTGGCCATGGTGCTTTATCACAGCAACAGAATATGTTTATTAGGCATTATAAGGCATATAAGATACAAGCCACTATTCCAGGGACAACAAAACATTTCAAAAGAACAAGACACAAGGCTGGGACCGTGGCTCACCTGATAACAGTGCTTGCCTAGCACACACAAAGCTCTGGGGTTCAAGCCAGGCGTAGTGGAACACACCTACAACCCCAGGACCTGGGAATCAAGAATCAGGGCACGGGGGCTGGTGAGATGGCTCAGTGGGTAAGAGCACCCAACTACTCTTCCAAAGGTCCAGAGTTCAAATCCCAGCAACCACATGGTGGCTCACAACCATCCGTAACGAGATCTGACTCCCTCTTCTGGAGTGTCTGAAGACAGCTACAGTGTACTTACATATAATCAATAAATAAATCTTAAAAAAAAAAAAAAAAAAAAAAAAGAATCAGGGCACGGTCATCTGCTACACGAGACACTGTCTCAGAAAACAAAGCAAGGGCTGGAGAGATGGCTCAGCAGTTAAGAGCGTGGGCCATGCTGCTCTAGGACAGGACCTGACATTGGTTCCCAGCACCTGTATGGGCAGCTCAAACCTTCCTGTAATTCTAGTTCCAACGGACTCTGGTCTCAGCGGGTTTCCAGGATTTGTGTATATAGCCACAGACACACTAACTAAAAATAAAATATACTTTAAAAAAGACAACTGTGAGCCGGGCATGGTAGCTCACACCTTTAATCCCAGCACTCGGGAGGCAGAGGCAGGTGGATTTCTGAGTTCGAGACCAGCCTGGCCTACAAAGTGAGTTCCAGGACAGCCAGGGCTACACAGAGAAACCCTGTCTTGGAAAAAAAAAAAAAAAAAAAGACAACTGTGGGAGGGGAGGAGGGGGCCTGACCATATGGCTTAATAAGAAAGGTTCTCAATTTGCAAGCCTAAGTCAATGCCCAGACTCTACATAAGCAGGAGAAAACTGACTCAGCAGTGTGGCCCTCTGAGCAGGAGACATGGGCCAAGGCACGTGCAATGCTCCCTCCCCATCCTCCACCCGACAAATGTGATAAACAATTTTGATTTTATTTTTTTAACTCCCCCCCCCACCGGGCTGATGGGTGGTTAAGAGCAGTGGGGGCGCCTCCTGTGGTTCCCAGCACCTCCATGGGTGGGGGGGGAGGCTCACAAGGCTTTAACTCCAGCTCCAGGAGACCTGACGCCCTCTTGTGGCCACTGGGAGTACTTTGAGTACCTGCTATATCCAAGCAGACATGCAGGCAAGCATCCTCAGACATAAAATAAAAAATTTAAAACTCAAAAAAAAGGTATTCCCCCCTTTGAACCTCTCACTTTGAAGAGTTTTTTCCCCCCTTCACTTTTCTTTAATAAGTCTGTATTTGTCCTGCTTGGTAAAACAAGCAAGCCATCTTGGCCTTCCAAGCCCTAGTAAAGTCTCGCTTGCATACTGAGGAGGTGAGATAGAATCACCGTGTGAGTCAAAGCCAGCCTGGGTTACCTGGGTTACACAGTGAATTCCTGGCAGATCTAATACAGTTTCTCCCTCTGGAGACCTTGGACAGGAGGAAGCCTGGGGAAGGTCACAGACACAGGTGTGAACCCATTCTCCCTTAGGAACCCCGTACCCTCCCCTCTCTGGAGAGGTTACTGCACCCTGCAGGTCCTGGAGTGACGTGGGAAGCCAGGCTTCCAAGCACAAAAGCCAAAGATGCGAACCCAGCCACACCCTGACACCAACCCCTCCGGGATGTAAGGGGTCGGTCGAGGCACGGAGCAGGACCTGCATCCCTCACTTATGGCAAGGACGGGGCTCCACGCCCCTCACTCGTCAATGCCTCGTTCCCAGCATCCTCTCAGAGACTCACACTCAACAGATAATTAGTGGGGCTGAAAACAGTATTTGAAGAAAAATACTTAGCAACAACAGAAATTAGGGGCAAAAAAAGCTTTTTATATATCAGGGTGGTGGGTGGCAATGGAGCTCATTTTAGTAATGGCTCGCACGAGGCCCTACATGCACACAAAAAAAGTAGATAAATAGTATTTTTTAAAAAAAGATACCAGGGTGGAGGGGATCATCTGTGTGATTTAACATAAAAAATATAAAAAAGGAAAAAAGTAAGTTGGGTCAGGGGTGGCCCACACCTTGAATCCCAACACTAGAGCAGCAGAAGCAAGTGGATTTCAGTGAGTTCCAAGACAGCCAGGGCTACACAGAGAAACCCTGTCTCAGAAACAACCAACCAAACAAACAAACAAACAAGGAAAAAAACTAACGTGCTCACAGCAGAGAAGACAGGAGGCTGGAGACATGGCTCAACAATTAAGAGCACTGGCTACTCTTCCAGGTTCCCAGCACCCACATGTTTGCTCATGCCTGTAGCTCTAGTCTCAAGCGTTCTGATGTCCTCTTCTGGTCTCCGCAGGCACCAGCTATGCGTGTACTGCATATACATACCTCCGAGAATAACGAAAGTTTTCTCAAAAAGAGAGATGAGAGAGGATGATGAAGCCCTGAGGGGGCCCCCCACTCGGAAAACAAGCAGGCAAGCTTGGTACAGGGCACAGCTGAGAGCAGCCGTAAAAGGATGGTTCAGACTTTCATCCACAGAGCACGTCACACTTCCACAGACAGACATTTGCATAGATTCACTCGCTGGCCAGCGATGCAGGTGTTTTAAGGGTTATGAACACACCCGTAAGATCTCGCTCGGTTAGTCTAGTGACAAGAAACAAGAGAAGGCAGAAGAGGAGAGGACACGGAGGAGGGATGTGACAGTAAAGTACACTGCACCTGCCCAGGGGCTTGCAATGGAGGTCCCACTCCAGCTGCCAGGCTGAGATCAGAATAGGTGAACCAGCAAGACTCAGGGAGTGAGGAAGGGGAAAGGAAGGGATCCCCGTGGCCCCTCAGGCTGGGGAGACTCGGGGAGGATAAGTAAGAGAGCAGAGCGCAATGCCCGGAACAAGATCCGTCCAATGCGGGGTGGATGAGATGAGCCAAGAACAGAATGGCGGGCGGGCGGCAAGCCACTGAACAAGCAGAGACACCAAGAAGAGAACAGGGCAAGACGGCATGGGAAGGGCTGGCAAACTGTAACCGGCGTGATAATTGCTCATTCACATTCCAAGTGCCCTGACAGCAGTGAGACAGTGCCCGGCTGCGCTGTGGCAGACAGAAGGGGAATGGAAATGAGCAGCGCCACTTACCTACGAGCGAGTGGGACAGATATATCCCGAAGCAGCTCCTGTGGCCTCCCTCCGACTTTCTCCTCTACGACTATGCAATTTTCCACAGTCAAAAATGCACCAGACTGCTGGGGCAGGAGCTACAAAGACTATGTGTCTATACAAGAGGCCTTGGGTACCATCAACACCAACAATTTTTTTAATTTATAAAAAAAAAAAAAAAAAAAAAAAAAAAACACCAAAAAAAACCCCAAAACATTAACAACAATAACAACAAAAGACGAAAATAAAGCCATACTGCAGCTGGGGCAGGGAGATGCTCAGCCTGAGAGGGCGTACTGATCTTGCTGAGGACTTGAGTTTAGTTCCCAGCACCCACACTGGGTCACCCACAGTGATTCTCCAGCTCCCCTGGATGGATCTGACACTCTCTCCCAGCCTTGAGGGTCCCTACATGCTAGTATGGATACAGACAGACACACACATATCAATAAACATAAGACCATGTTTTAAGATGTATTTAAGATGTATGAGACACATAGCTGAGGCTGACCTGAACTTGCTCTATAGACCAGTGTGACCTAAAACTCACAGACACCTTCCTGTGTCTGCCTCGAGATTAAAGGTGTGTGCTGGGGCTGGTGCGATGGCTCAGTGGGTAAGAGCACCCGACTACTCTTCCGAAGGTCTGGAGTTCAAATCCCAGCAACCACATGGTGGCTCACAACCATCTGTAACGAGATCTGACTCCCTCTTCTGGAGTGTCTGAAGTCAGCTACAGTGTACTTACATATAATAAATAAATAAATCTTAAAAAAAAAAAAAAAAAAAAAAAAAAAAGGTGTGTGCTACCATGCTGGCAAAATAAGTCTTTAAAAGAAAATTACTGGTACCAGAGAAATGAATGGCTCAGTGGTTGGGGAGCACTTGTTCTTGCAGAGGACCTGGGGTAAATTCCCAGCTCCTGAACAGTGATTCACTACTACCTGTAACTCCAGTGTCAGGGGGTCCAACATCCTCTCCTCTCTGCCCCCACATGCACAAGGCATGCACATGATGGACAGACATACACGCAGACATAACACCTACACACTAAAATTAAAAGGAAAAAAATTACTACTTGCAATGAGAAAACAGCGGGGTCACTTTATATAAGAGCAAGGGCTGGCTGAGGCTGGAGAAATGGCTCAGCAGTTAAGAGCACACTGACTGCTCTTCCAGAGGACCAGGGTTCAATTCCCAGCAACCACAATTGTCTGTCCCTCCAGCATCCAACATCCTCACAAAGATATAAAAGCAGATGAAACACCAATGCACTTTAGAGAAAAAGAAAATAATAAAACATTTTTTAAAAGAAGAATAACAACAAAGGCTGGCACACTGTCTGGCAGGTAAAAGTCACTACCCCTGAGTCTGATGACCTGAATTTGATCCCTGGGACCCCTACACCTGAGAAAGAGAAGTGACCCCACAGCTGCTGTTCTTTTGATTTTCACACAAGGGCCATGCACGTATGCTTACATACTCCCACACAAATACGTAAGGAAATGTACGTTTAAAAAAGGGCACAGATAGAGTAATTCCAGCACTGGGAAGTAGAGGCCGAGGGACCAGGACATTATTCTCGGCTATACAATGAAGCAGAGGCTAGCCCAGGATATTATAAGAAACACCTAGCCTTTAATCCCAGCACTTGGGAAGCGGAGGCAGGCAGATTTCTGAGTTGGAGGCTAGCCTGATCTACAGACTGAGTTCCAGGACAGCCAGGGCTACACAGAGAAACAATGTCTCAAAAAACAAAGACACACCTATATAATCCCAGATCTCAGGAGGCAGAGGCATGCCTGGGATACAGAGAGAGTTCCAGGCCAGAGTTATGCAGAGAAACCCTGTCTCGAAAAACCACAATAATTAAATGAATTAAAATAAATTAATTAAATATTTAAAACATAATACAAAGAAGTTTAGACTGTGGCAGAGCGCATTGCACTATGAGGAGAAAGTCTTCTACACAAAGAGCAGAAGCGGGGACGGATGCCTGAGCGTCAGCCTTCTTCAGTGAGACAACTATGAAGAAGCAATGCTAGGGCCAGAGACGCCTCAGAGGGTCAAAGGACTTCCTCGACAAGCCTGATGATCTGAGGTTGACGGCCAAAACCCGTGACAAGAGAGTGGAGGGAACTGACTTCAGAAAGCTGTCCTCTGACCTCTATACTCATGTGTGGCACACATGCACCTAAACATACTTACATGTGAATAAAAACGTCCAGAAGTGGTGGCACACGCCTTTAATCCCAGGGCTCAGAAGCACTGGCATGAGTTCAACGCCAGCCTGGTTTGTATACCCAGTTCCAGGCTAACCAGGGCTACCTAGTGAAACCCTCTCTCAAACTTAGTTTAAAAACTTATTAGAAGAGGCAACTCTAGGCCTAGATGTTAAGTCGGGGGGTGGAGGGGGGTGGATTTCTACTGGCTGAGCCTTAACTGCTGCGCTTGAAGGATGAGGGCAGCCTAGGCTCCACAGCCAAACTGTGTCTCCAAACCAAAGCAGAACAAAACAGAACACCACCCCCCAAAAGCATCTCCACTCACTTGTCGCTATTGGCGATCTTGCGGAACTCACGAACAGTCATGGCTTTCTTCTGTATGTTGTACTGAGTGAAGAGGCCGGACTGGCCAGTCACCAGCTGCTGGATGGGCGCAGGAATGACTAGATCATCAATATCATCGTAGGATGTTCGAGGCTTCCACTCTTTGGGAGGAACGACCTACAAGGCATGGAGAAGGAGGCAGATGAGAAACGAGCACGTCAGAATCCCACAAGTGTGTAGGCCACCGTCCAGACTAGCAGTCCATTTTACCAGAAAGGAACTCTGATTCACTTACGCTCCCCCAAACCCAGGAAGTCACGCTGTCATGCGAACACTGCCCACCCCATAATCTCAGTGACCTAAGCAAAACAGAACTTGTAAACCTAGGCCCCTTATCTGATTGAAGAGTGGGTTCCTGAACAGCCCAGGGTTCTTTCGCAAACAAAGCATTGGAAGCAGATGTGCTGGGCGACACCCGTCGCACTAGTACTCCAGGCTATCTCCTATTTGAGACCAACATGACTACCTAGTCCACTCTAAACTCGCCTAGGCAAACTTAAAACTGAGAAAACAGTAATTATTATGGCTTTTATGAAAGAAAATAATGGATATGCATCATAAAAATCCAAACAGCTTTTATATAAAATCTAATACGTATATCAATTTATACCCTCACCATGTGTTGCAAAGCTATACTGTGGGCCCTGCAGGGCCTACTACTGTGTGAACGAGCCATTTTCTCTGAGACAGCTGACAGGAGCCTCAGAGAACGACACCAAAGCCTAAGACTAGTCCTCAGCTTTGGAACTGAAATCCTTAGATTTTGTGTATATATTTTTTCTTTTTTCTTTTTTCTTTTTTCTTTTTCTATATCAAAAGAGTACGGGCTAGGGAAAAAAAGCTCAGAGCCGGGCGTGGTGGCACACACCTTTAATCCCAGCACTGGGTGGCAGAGGCAGGTGGATCTAAGTCTGAGACCAGCCTGCCAGAGCTACAAAGAGAAACCCTGGCTTGTAAACAAAAACAAAAGCAAAACAAAAAAATCCAAAAAGGTAACTAACTCAGAGATATAGAGTGTTATATCTGAATCTTCAGTCCCATGATAAACAAAAACAAAAAGTGAACCCGAACACACATACAGCAGGGAATTCAAACTGAAACGGCAGAATAGCTCCCCTTGGCTCAGAGGGAGTCTTCCGCATCAGTCTAAAAGGGTTCCTTCAGAAATGCAATCGTGTTACAGTGGGGGGCTCAGAAAACCTCGAGAGTGACTGAACATAGAAAGGGTTGATTGACTAGGGGTTGGGTGGGCGGCCCTACTTCAGTGCCTAGGAAGAATAGAAACCAATTTCAAACTACAGAGGCCACAATCCTCATGTGGCCTGGCCAGTGAGTCTCTCCCTTGAAGAAAGTCCCTGAGGGAAACCGAACTGTATCAGTGCAGGGGGGACCGAACTGCGAGGGGCAGGTGTTGGGAATGCCAGTGGCAGGTTAAAAGCTGTAAAACACGGGGCCCCAGGCCAGGCCTGGGGACACTGGCTCTGTATGTCCCTTTGCTGTCCCACCTGCATACCATCCTATCAGCAAGGATCGGGACTACTCGGGTTTTTTCCTGGTGTTCACTTAGAGAAAAAAAAAAAAAATAGCACCACTGTCCATTTCCTCTTTAGGGACTCAGGAAACATGACTGTCACAAGCTGTGTGAAAGAAAGACTGGACTGGAGAGAGAGGAGCATCAGTAATTCAATGCAAATAAGTACAAGCCCGCCACTAATTTCCAATTACAGAGGCCAGAAATATTCTCAGAGCGGCTGCCGCAGCAGGTTCACAACCCTGCTCCTACCTTGGCCAGCCCAGCCCGATGAGCTCCTTGGGATTCGATGTAGGCAATGTAGCGGCTGAAGTTCCGGAACTCTTCCATGGTGGGGTAAAAGGTCATGATCCGAGCGCTGGGGTTCAAAGTTTCTGATTCAGAAGCCATCTTGTCTTCTCTGTTTTGGGGGCCGATTTGCTAGGATAAAAACCTGAAGTGTTAAGAGAACAAAAGTAAGTGACAAGGAACTGCCCCCCACGATGCTTATTTAAATGGACTAGATGGACAAGCAGAATCTGTTCCACTTAAAAAGAACCCGAGGAAGCCAGAAGATGCCCAGCAGCCCAGCAGCCCAGCACTAGGGAGAAAGAAGGCAGGATGTAGAGTTAGTAATCCAACCTACAACAAGTACACCTGGTCAAGGTGAAAAAATGTGGTGGTAACACGCCTTTAATCCCAGTACTGAGGAGGCAGAGGCAGGTCAGCCTGGTTTACAGAATGAGTTCTAGGACAGCCAGAGCTTCTAAAAAGCTTCCTATGGGCTCTTTTCTAGAGCACAGCATCACAAGATTCTAAACCACTGAAAATTAACTTAGCTGCAGACTCTAAGGCTTCAGGAGGTTCACGTTTTAAAAGTACTTCGACAGGAACAGTATGTTAGGAGTTTAAAACACTGAAGGGAAACTGTTCTATCTAAATCAAAATGGTTTCAGCAGTACTCCATGACCTCCGATGGCTCAACTGCACTGAAACCAGGCAATGAGCTGGCAATACAGGCACACTCCCCAACTGCAGGGAGAAAATACACAGACATTTTTGGATGAGGCCCTCAAGTAAGTGGGCAGAGCCTAAGGCCAGTGTTGGTAAAACAACAGATCGCCACAACCAGAAAAAGACAATGCATGCTAAAAAGGAGCCCGTGTAGAAGCAAAACTGGCATGTCCTTCACTGGACCTCCTCACTCACAGCCCAGGAGTTCTGTTTCCTCAAAGCCACTGGCAGTCCTACTCACTATACAGGAGAAAGCTGCCTACAACCTGCCCACCACCTAGCATGGGTTTTGGGAAGCAGCAAGGAGTCAAACTCCAGGGCAGTAGAACAGAAACCCTGTCATGGTAACTCTTGGGTTTCCATTCCACTCCAAGGGAGGGATTTCTGGCTAGGCATTTTTCATTAACTTTGCATAAAAGATATACTGTTATCCCTGCTTTACATACCAGGAAATGTATCCACAGTGCCCTCCCTAAAGCATCTTCTACCACTTTCTGCTACCTCAGCTCTAATACTTACATGAACTAAGACCTAAGACCTCTCTGCAAGAGAATATTCAAGTGTGGAGGAACTTGAAGCCTATTCAATTTAGTAGACTTTTCATTTTAAAAGTAAATTTTCAATATATTCTACTTTTGAAATTTTTTCAAAAAGGTAACATAAATATCGGACTGGGGCTCCTCCCCTGGGCTTCAAAGGTGGTCACAATGTTACTTCATCTGCCTCTAGCTCTGTTTATCTTTGTGTGTCCAGAAGCTAGAACAATGCTCGCCACAAAGTAGGCACTCAGTAACTGCTGAATAACTCATTTCCTCTACTCACTTTAGCGGATCATCCCATTACTTTAACTCTAGGGTTCCATTCCTGCGATCAATTCCCTTGGGGAAATCTGGTCTGGGGCACCTTCCCGTCCGCCTTCAGCAACAAAGCAAAGAGTACCGGGAGCTAAACCTTCGGCTCTAGAGTGAAAACTCTGAATACCGGTCTGATCTCTTGTCACTTTTTAACACCTTGGCTGTGTGAATGGACTGGATGAGTCTCAGTTTCTCCACCTGCAAAATGGGGACCCCAAACCCCTGCCTTGCTGGATCGTATGATTAACTCAGATGATGCAAGCGAGCCCTAAACGCTAGGCCCGGTAAGCACTCCATAAAGGCAGCTGTTGCTAACAGTGACCTGAAACTCCCGCACTCTCCGCCCCCGCAGCCACCCCCGCGGCATCCCTCCAAAGGCAGCCCAGTTCCCAGTGTCCCCGCACACCACTTACAGACACTGCCCCTCCCGGCCCCACCGCCTAGGCGAGGGAGGCCCGGCCGCAGGAAGAAGAAAATAAGGCCCAGTGGGCCCGCCCCCCTCTCCCGACGCCCATTGGCCACTAGAGATTGGAAAGAACCAATCGCAAAACTTATTTTAGAAGCTCCTTTCTCTATTGCTCAAACCACATGTCGATCACGGAGCACAGAAGACCCACCTCACCACCCTCCCCCACCGGAGCTCACGGCCAAGGGTTTTGGCAACATCAATCCCTTGGGGAATCCAAAACCCGATGGCTCTCACCTGGAGCCTAAAGCCCTAGCAGGGCTCAGGCCCGATTGCTGTTGTCGCCACTCGCCGATCCCACTGTCTTTCTTGAGGGCGAAAGACAGAGCTCCGCCTCCTTTAAAGTCTGACTCTGCGCAGCCTCACAGAGCCCATAGTCAACCAACCCAAGAACGGCTTTAAGTCCTCAGCTAACCAATGAACACTCACTACAGCTACTCGGCGTCTGGAACTACGAGTCCGCTTAGCCTATGAGCGTCGTCTCGAGCTGTTGCCAGGAGAAAACGCTGAACCTCCCGGGACTGGGGCCACTGAGCATCAGGGCTGGATCCAGAGTTAGCCTATCAGAGGCTGACTCAGATCTCCATAGTTAAGCTGGGTAGAAAGAAGCGAATACCCTGAAATGGGCTGGCCGGTTATGGGCAAGGGGGAGCAGGTGGTTATAAGATGTTTCTAGCGAAAGGATAAGCCTAATTTTTTTGGAGTAACTCCTTTGCCTAAGATATAAAGGCGATGGAAGACCTCCGGGAAAGTTTCTAAAGTCAAGGAGTTCAGAGAACGTGACCGGCATGTCCAAGTTTGCCCAGGACTCTCAGTTCTCCAAAGTCTTGCGTTCTAAGAAGCCCCTCGCCTGCTGGCAAGGCGGATTAGGTAGAGATCTGTTCCAGGAGAAGGAGCCCTGGGGGGTCATTAGGACAGATCCTGAAGGAAGATATCCCTGGGGCTTTTTAAAAGCGGCTCCCCTTGAGCGAAAATTTTGGGTCATTAGCAGCTCTTGGAGCGAACAGGGTGATTCTAAGAATCATTAAAGGCACTTCAGGGGGCCGAACGGGATCCCTACAAGTCATTAGGAGCAGTTCCTGAGAGGCTGTGAGCAGCCTTAAGGAGTTCCCAGATTGTCAAGGACGATGAAGAAAGAGAGGTTAACACCCTTATAAGTCAAATAAGGAGGAGGACTCACTAGGGCATAAAACATGAGCAAAATTCCCGATAGCACCGGGAAAGAGTTGTATTGTGTTTGAACTGCTTTCAAAACCAACCCCTCGGTACAGAGAGATGACTGAGAGGAAAGGCACAAGTCTTATGATCTGAGGTAAGCCGTTGAAGGAGAGAATCAATACAAGTTCACAAGATGTCCTCCGACTTTAGTGGATTGCAGTGCGGCCGCCGCCACAAACACACTAAATAAATAGGTTAAAAAAAAAAAAAAGAAAAGAAAAAAAGTAAGCCGGGCGGTGGTGGCTCATGCCTTTAATCCCAGCACTTGGGAGGCAGAGGCAAGCAGATTTCTCAGTTCAAGGCCAGCCTGGTCTACAAAGTGAGTTCCAGGACAGCCAGAGCTATACAGAGAAACCCGGTCTCAAAAATACCAAAAAAAAAAAAAAAGAAAGAAAGAAAGAAAAGAAAAAGAAAAAATAAATAAAAAGAAAAAGGAAAGAAAGAAAGTTTTTAAACAACTTCTCATCCATGCCTGGAATTTTCAAGGGGAACAAATTCAGAAGAGTTGAGATGGACGGCAAGAGTTTACCAATGTTAACTAAAAGGAGATACTTCATAGAATGCTATGGGTTAAATATCTAGGCACATATCTGATGAAAAGGGTGCTTAAAAAAATGAGAGGCCAGCCTGGAATAGGGAGTTCCAGGATAGCCAGAGTTACATAGTAAGACTATTTCTTAAGAGGGAGAGATGCAGCCGGGCGTGGTGGCGCATGCCTTTAATCCCAGCACTCGGGAGGCAGAGGCAGGCGGATTTCTGAGTTCGAGGCCAGCCTGGTCTACAGAGTGAGTTCCAGGACAGCCAGGGCTACACAGAGAAACCCTGTCTCTATATATAAGAGGGAGAGATGCAGAGATAGATATGTGGACATCATGGCACAACCCTACCAATCTCAGCCCTTGAGGGGTAGAGGCAGGAGAATCAGAAGTTCATAGCTGGGCATGGTGGCACATGTCTTTAATTACAGATCTTGGGAGACAGAGACAGGTGTATCTCTGTGAGTTTGAGGCCACCCTGGTCTACATAAGGAGTTTCAGGACAGCCAGGGGTACATTTTAGAACTTGTCTCAAAACAAAACAAAAAAAGTCGTTCAAGGACATCCTGGGCTACATAGCAAATTCCAAGCCAACATGGACGACATAAAACCCCAACTCCAAAAGAAGGAAGAAGAGAAAAGAGAAGGGACATTAACTATCGTGTGTGTGTGTGTGTGTGTGTGTGTGATATTTATATTGATCATATATTATGATAGATAGATCGATAAATCGATAGATAGATAGATTTTTCAAGATAAGGGTTTTCTGTGTAGCTCTGGTTGTCCTAGAACTTGCTCTGTAGATCAGGCTAACCTCTCAAACTTACCAAGATCCCAGAGAGACACCTGCCTCTGCCTCCTGATTCCTGGCACTCCCAATATTTTAATTGATAGTATTCATTTTTTTCTAATTCTTAAAATTACATCTATTTTGGGTGGACATGATGGTACAATGCCTTTAATTCCAGCACTCAGGAGGCAGAGGCAGAGGCAGGTGAACGTCTGTGACTTCAAGGCCAGCCTGGTCTAAGGAGTAAGTTCCAGACTAGGCAGGGATAATGGTGAGACTCTTTCTCCAAAATAATAATATGTTCACATATTTGTTGAAGGGCAGTGCATATTCATACAAAGACCAGAGGACAATTTTCGAGATTCAGTCCTTCTACCCCTATGAGTCCTAGGGATTCAACCTGGATTGTCTGTCTTGGTAGCAAGCATCTTTTACCAGCTAAGTCATCTTGCTAACTCTTTTGTTGTTGTTCTTGGTTTTTTGTTGTTGTTGTTGTTTTGGTTTTGGTTTTTGAAGACAGGGTTTCTCTGTATAGCCCTGGCTGTCCTGTAACTCACTTTGTAGACCAGGCTGGCCTCAAACTCAGAAATCCGCCTGCCTCTGCCTCCCGAGTGCTGGGATTAAAGGCATGTGCCACCACGCCTGGCTGTTGTTCTTGTTTTAAGCTAGTCTTGAATTCTTGAATTTAAGATTCTCCTCGGGGATGGCAAGATGGCTCAGCGAGTAAGCCTGCTCTTCCAAAGGCTCTTCTGAGTTCAAATCCCAGCAACCACATGTTGTGTCTGAAGACAGCAACAGTGTACTTACTTATAATAATAAATAAATCCCGGAACAAGCAGGGTTGACCGGAACAAGCAGAGGTCCCAAATTCAATTCCCAACAACCACATGAAGGCTCACAACCATCTGTACAGCTACAGTGTGTACTCATATACATAAATAAATAACTCTTTAAAAAATATTCTTCTACTCATACTGCTTGGAGCTAGAGAGATTGTTCAGTGGTTAAAAGCATGTGGTGGGGCTGGAGAGATGGCTCAGCAGTTAAGAGCGCCGACTGCTCTTCTGAAGTTCATGAGTTCAAATCCCAGCAACTACATGATGGCTCACAACCATCGGTAATGAGATCTGATGCCCTCTTCTGGGGTATCTGAAGACAGCTACAGTGTACTTACATATAATAAATAAATAAATCTTTAAAAAAAAAAAAAAAAAAAAAAGCATGTGGTGTAGCTCTGGCAGATGGACCCAAGAGTTCAGTTCCCAACATCCCCATCTGGTGGCTTACAACTGCCTGTACCCCTGCTTCTATGAGCCTCTGACTTCCACCAGCAACTGCACTCCCGTGCAAATGCTCCCTCCACACATCACACAGTCCATGCATGCACACACATGCATGGACATAGTTTAAAATGGTAAGTCTTAAAATCTTAATCACCAACATATCCTGTCTAATTTTGGACCACTTTTATCCGTTCAGTAAGAGGCTTCATCTCACTTCTAGAGCCTGTTTACAAGTGATCTGGGCTCCCACCCCAGCTGAGGGAACCAGTGCCTGTGTAGATTTGCCTCTTCTGGTTGTTTCCTGTAAATAAAGCCGTGCCGTGTGCGGTTGGTCCTTTGTGTCTAGCTTCTTTCACTGAGCATAATGTCTTTTGGAGAGAAACCCATGTTGCACTTGCATCCGTGTTTCCTTCCTTTCTGCTGGTGAATAGCATTCCATTGTGGTTTTGATTGACAACTGGATTGTCTCCACTTTGGGGCTGTTATGAATAGGGCCGCTATGAACATTTATGCACAAGTCTTTGTGTGGATGTCTGTTTGCATTTCTCTTGGGTAGATAACTAGAGTGGAATAATTGCTGGGTTGTATAGGAAATTTGTGTTTATCTTTTTAAGAAACTGCAAAAACTGTTTTTAGAAATGTTCATATTCCCATTACCAATATATGAGGATTCCCATTTCTGCACGCCCTTGCCAACATTTGGTATTGTCTGTCTTTCTGATTACAGCCATTCTAGTGGGCATGAAGGAGTATCATGTTGTGGTCATAATTTGCATTTTCCTGATGACTGATGAAGTCGACCATCTTTTTATGTGCTCATTAGCTGTACTAATATATAATACACAGGGGCGTCAGCCAGATCTTTCGTCTGATTTTGAATTGGGTAGTTTGGATTGTTATTGTTGACTTGCAAGGGTTCTTTGTATATTCTAGATTCAAATCCTTTGCCAGCCATAGTAGACTTTATAAATATTGTCTCTGATTCTGTGGCTTGTCTTTTTCAGTTTCCTTCTGGTGTCTCTTGAACCATGTGAGTTTTCCATATCGATGCAGTTCCAGTTTATCAACTTTAATTTTAGGAATTGCGCTTTGACATTAACATGGACTTGGTTCCGATTTGCATCTAAATACATCTAAGAAGTGACCGACCGTTGCCCCGAACCTCCGCTGCATCCGCTGTACCCAGGTGGTCCGGACCATCCCGAGCTTGACTAGGGTAACTTCTACCACAGGCTCCGAGGTGTCTGCTTCCGCCTGGCTCTTTGCAGCCTCCTCGCCACAGCCGACCGTGATTCTTTCCTAGGAGTTAGATCGTGTCTCTCCTCTCCAAATCATCAAAAGACATCCCAGCTCGTTTTGGAGAAAAGCCAAGTCCCTTCAGACATTAGGTCAACTCCCATCCCAATATCTCCATCCCCATGCCCATTTTCTCCTCTAGTTCCTTATTCCCTGGTATGGGGCTTGCTCCTGGACCACCATTGTATGCTTGCTCTGTTCTATGCTCTTGTCCTGACCTATGCTGAGGCAGCAGGATCACAAATTCAAGATCACTGTTTACACTGATTTTAGGACCAACCTGGTTGACTTAGTGACTTAATGGGACTCTATGGCAAAATTAAAAAGTGATGGGGGTGGGGCAATTAGCTAGTAAGAGCACACACACACACATACACACAAACACCAAAGAACACCCATACATTTTTAAGAAGTGACTTGGTGGCAGGATGGGCCAGCAGTGTTTGTTGCCAGCCTGAAGACCTGAGTCCAACCTCTGGGATCAAGACGGTAGCAGGAGAGCCAACTCCAGCTAGCTATCCTCGACTTTCACACCTGCACAGTGACATCACATATAAACACACCATAAAGAAACTAATGGAGTTTTCCCTCTCTCCTTTTTCTTTGTTTTTTGTTTGTTTGTTTGGGGGGTTGGGTTTTTTTGTTGTTGCTGTTTTGGTTTGTTTTTTTTTTTTTTTTTTTTTTAAGACAGGGTTTCTCTGTGTAGTCCTGGCTGTCCTGGAACTCACTCTGTAGACCAGGCTGGCCTCGAACTCAGAAATCTGCCTGCCTCTACCTCCCACGTGCTGGGATTAAAGGCATGAGCCACCATGTCCGGCTACTAATGGAGTTGGGTTTTTTGTTTGTTTGGTTGGTTGTTTGGGTTTTTGTTGTTGTTGTTGTTTTTTGTTTTTGTTTTTTCGAGACAGGGTTTCTCACCCTGGCTGTATAGCCCTGGCTGTATAACCCTGGCTGTCCTGGAACTCACTCTGTAGACCAGGCTGGCCTCGAACTCAGAAATCTGCCTGCCTCTGCCTCCCATGTGCTGGGATTAAGCCACCACCGCCCGGCTTAATGGAGTTTTAATACACCTTTAATTCCAGCACTTAAGATACTTAGGAGACAGAGGCGAGCAAAGCTTTGTGAGTTCCAAGCCAGCCAGGACCACATAATGAAATCTTGTCTAAAATGGGGATGGAAGGGTGCTTGGTAATACACGCTTTTAATCCCAGCATTTGAAAGGTGAAGGCAGACAGAGTCTAACCTGGTCTACACATACAGTTCCAGGCTGGCCAGGGCTGTGAGTGAGACACTGTCTCCATTAGATGATACAGTTCCAGGCTGGCCAGGGCTGTGAGTGAGAGACACTGTCTCCATTAGCTACTCCATACATGTACAAAGTTAGGAAGTGAATCCTGGGTGTGGAAGCCCACACCTTTAATCCTAGCACTCAGGAGGCAGAGCTCCGTGGATCTCTGAATTTAAGATTAGCCTGCGTGACAGAGTTCCAAGACAGCCAGGACTACACAGAGAGACCCTGTCTCAAAACAAAAGAAACAAACAAAAAAAATTAAAAGTGCATAAAAAGCTGTGGCTGTGGCTAAATGGTAGAGACTTTGTGAGGCCCTGAGTTGAGTTCTGCCAGGTAAGTTAAATAAATATCTATTGAGTGGTATCTTTTCCTTTTGCTTGCACAATGAACTTCAAATTTGGAAGTCAGCAATATTACTCATTACCCGTGGTGTGTAGGTGAGAGATTGTGGCTATACTAATGACTTTGGCCTTCACCCCTGGTTCAGTCACACCTAACCCTTGCCCGTGGCATTAGCTGCAGGAAGTAAACACTTTCCCCAGGTACCCTTGGAGGCTTTGGGCACAAGAATAGTAAGCAGCAGGAACTCTCTGAGTCAGCCCCACCACTTGAGCCAGTTCACTGGGCAGGGGACTTCTGCAGCCAGCCCACTCATGTAAATAAGGAAAGACTCTGGCCTGAACTTCACCTTGCAGACAAAGGGCGGTTGAAAAGTCTAGGCATCCTGGACAACGAAATACAGAAATCCAAATAGACATTTGCATAATTAGCCTGGCAACACGGCTCAACCAGTAAAGATGCCTGCCTGCCACACACAGCCTTGTGAGCTGAATCTGATCTCTGGGACCTACGTTACGTGGTGGAAGGAGAGAACTGACCCCCAGAAGTTGTTCTCTGACTGGCACATGTGAACCATGGCATGTACACGTGGAATAGGAACATTTCATTTAAAAATGAACCCCGTAAACCCCTCACCCCACTGAAACCTCTTTAAAAGCCCCACTGGCTAAGAGTAGAAATGTATGCCTATAACCCCCTGCTTCGGGAAGGAAGAATGGAGAAAGCTCAAAGTCCTCTCAGTTACAGAGTTCCAGGCCAGCCTGTCTCTGAACAACAATAAATTAGCTGAGTGTGGAAGTTCATGCCTGTAGTCTCACATGTGGAAAGTGGAGACAGGAGGTAGCTGCAAATTTGAGAACAGCCTGGTCTTATCAAGTTTCAGACTCAACTACGTCTATAAAGTAAAACCCTGTCTCAAAAAAAACAAAGAAGGAGAAGAAAGAGGAGAAGAAGGAGGAGAGGGATGAGGAGGAAGAGGAGGAGGAGGAAGGAAGGAAGGAAGGAAGAAAGAAAGAAAGAAAGAAAGGAAGAAAGGAAGGAAGGAAGAAAGAAAGAAAGAAAGAAAGAAAGAAAGAAAGAAAGAAAGGAAGAAAGAAAGAAAGAAAGGGAAAGAAGGAAGGAGGAAGAAAGGAAAGGAAGGAAGGAAGGAAGGCAGGCAGGCAGGCAGGCAGGCAGGCAGGAAGGAAGGAAGGAAGGAAGGAAGGAAGGGGAGCTAGGTATGATGGCATATGTTTTTAATCTTGGGAAGCAGAGGCAGGAGGATGTCTGTGAATTTGAGGTCAGCCTATTTTAACTAATAAGCATATAATGAGTTTCAGGAAAATCAGGGCTGCATAGTGAGACACTTCTCAGGGAACAAAGAGGAGAAAACAGTAAAACAAAATGAAACAATAAACCTGGGTGTGGTGCATGCCTTTAAGCTCAGCACTTGAGAAGCAGAGGCAGGCAGATCTACAATTTCGAAGCCAGCCTGGTCTACAGAGAAAGATGCAGGATAGCCAGGACTACAGAGAGAAACCCTGTCTCTGAGCAGGGGTGGGCGGGGTAGAAATAATACAGGGGAAGTACTTCTCATATTTGGTGCTTAGAAATGCTAGCAGATATTATTATGCTTAATAACAGAGGGATATAGCATGGAATAATTATTTAAGATCTTACAGGAGTTCAAATGTTGAGCAATAACACTATAGAAGTCTCTTGACACATACCCGGGAGAGCTGGAAAAGGCCAGAGTTAGAAAAGGTGGGACATAAAAAGTCTTGGGCATACTCAACAAAATAGCACAAGCCTGGGGGGGGGGGTCATCTACTTGAAACATGACATTGCCACCAGGTAAACCACCCACTCCACCCATCTCACCCCTGCCATGGGAGCCATTGCTACCCACTGGTGCTGGAGGCCAGCAGAGAAAAGCAGTTTGTCCTTGAGAAGAGGACTTGACTTGGTGGGGCTGGGAAGTGGCTCTCAGATCTGAAGAGGGTGTGTGTTCCCTATGGGAGCTGGAGGAGACACTGAGGATGGAGGCAGAGATTCTGAGCACTCACCTCGAGCTGCAATGCTTACAACAAACTTCTCTCCCACTCGAAGGCAAGAGAAGCAGGTCTCCTTTATCCAGTTAGCAAGCATGGATGGCTTTAACTCAGGCTCTAAGTCAGGAGGTGAGCGACACTTGCTCCTGGCTCCATATACACAGTCTAGTAGGGACAGACAAGACAAGCAATAATCACTACGCCAGTTTGCACGTCCTTTGTGCCCTGCAACCTGGATAATTTCCTTGATATTTTCCTACCTTTTACTATTTGAATAGCTGAAGAAGCAAGACTTTTTTTTTTAAACTTTTTTTTTAAACACTAGAAGAGGGCATCTGATCCTATTACAGATGGTTATGAGCCACCACGTGGTTGCTGGGAATTGAACTCAGGTCCTCTGGAAAAGCAGTCAGTGCTCTTAACCACGGAGCCATCTCTCCAGCCTCCCCACCCCCTTTTCTTTTTTTTTGGGGGGGGGGTGGTTTCAAGACAGGGTGTGCTGGAACTCACTCTGTAGACCAGGCTGGCCTCGAACTCAGAAATCCACCTACCTCTGCCTCTCAAGTGCTGGGATTAAAGGCGTGTGCCACCACTGCCCGGCCTGTTCAGAGCTATGGTCACTGGACTGACAAGGCAGCTGGACTAGAGTCTAATCTTGTGAGGTTAGAGAAGGAAAGGGCTTCAGGGAGACTTCCAAAAAAGACTTGTGTAAGGCATGCCAAGAAAGGCAGCTAGGCAGTGGGACTGACATCTGCAAGTACAGCACGGCCCTTCTCTACCACTGACACTTATCATGAGAAGTGCATGTCAAAGGCTGAAAAGCTGGAAAGCGCACGGGCAGATAGGGAGGCATCCCTGGATCCTTGCTAATGTCGCTGGCACACGTCGTTGTCAGCCCGCCTCTAATTTTAACGCTCATACAAGTGCCATACGGCACTGTCAGAGCACAGGCTCTGAGTCAGCAGGTCTGTGGCAGGGGCTAAGATTCTGCATGCTAAGAGGACCCAGGAGATAGCAATCCTTTAAACGTGTCTCTGTATCTCTAATTTGGGTTGCTTCCAACGTTTCAGCATTATGAATGCTGCTGCAGTGTATAAACTATTTGTGTGATTCCCTTATATAAATTCCTAAATATGTATAGTTGTGTAAGTGATGAAACACATTTAAATTTTTAATCTATCTGTCTGTTTGTCTGTCTTTCTATCTACTGACCATTTTTGTTTGTTTTGTTTTTGAAGACAGGGTTTCTCTGTGTAGCCCTGGCTGTCCTGGAACTCACTTTGTAGACCAGGCTGGCCTCGAACTCAGAAATCGGCCTGCCTCTGCCTCCCAAGTACTGGGATTAAAGGCGTGCACCATCACTGCCCGGCATATCTTTTAACTTTTTGAGACAGGGTTTCTCTGTGTAGCCCTGGCAGTTTTGGAACTCACTCTGTAGACCAGGCTGAATTTGAACTTAGAGATCTGCCTGCCTCTACTCCCTGATTACTAGGATAAAAGATGTTTATCACTACTGCCTGGCATTGCCCGGCGTGGTGGCACATGCCTTTAATCCCACCCCGCCTGGCCTAGTCTTTTTTTAAACATTTTTTTAAAGATTTATTTATTATATATAAGTACACTGTAGTCACCCTCAGACACTCCAGAAGAGGGCACCAAATCTTGTTACATATGGTTGTGAGCCACCATGTGACTACTGGGATTTGAACTGAGGACCTTCAGAAGAGCAGTCAGTGTTCTTAACCACTGAGCCATCTCTCCAGCCCCAACATTTATTTTTTACATATGAGTTTTTGCTTACATGTACAGATGTATATCACAAGTGTGCCTGGTGTCCTCAGAGATTAGAAGAGGGTATCAGAGATCCTGGAAGTGGAGTTAAGGATTGTTTGAGCCACTACATGGATGCTGGGAACTGAATCCCAGCCATCTGCAAGAGCTACAGATACCCCAAACTGCTAAGCCTTCTCTCCAGCCCTAGAACAATCTTAGGCATGATGAGCTTTGGAAGATTTTGTTGGTTCTTGTTTGTGTTTATTTGTTTTGTTGTTATTGTTGTTTTGCTTTTGAGACAGGGTCTCACTATGCAGCTCTGACTGTTCTGGAACTCACAGACATCCCCCTGACTCTGCCTCCTGGGTACTAGGATTGAAGATGTGTGCCATCACCCCTGCTTTAGCTGAGAGGAGGTTGTTATAAAATAGCATGTACACCACTATGCCTGGCTAAAAACGTTCTGTCGTTCCAACTAAAACTTTCTCCCTGTTCAATACTGAGCATGAGATGGCATTAAGTGCCCCCCCAACACACACAAACACACACACACATACACACACACACATACATACACATATATACACACACACACATACATACACACACAGACACAGAGACACACACATACACACACAGACACACACACACAGACACACACACACATACACACACACACATATACACACACACACACACACACACACACACACTCACGACGCTAGGGCAGTTCTCTACCGCTGAGAGACCACTCTCCCCAGCATGCCTTTTTGTTTCCTAGAGTCTCATGTTTCCCACACTGGTTTGGAACTTACTATGTAGCTGACAATGAGCTTGAACTCCTGACCTTCCTGTCTCTGCCCCAGGAGTACTGGGAGTGGCAAGATTAAATTCCACCCAGTCTCTGTGATGTCACGGATTGAACTCAGGGCCTTGTACATGCAGGGTAAGCACTCTAACTGAGCTACATCCTCTGCATCCAATATGACCTTCGACAAATATTGTAAAATATTCTCTAAAAAGGTAGAATTGGTTTATATTCCCACTGGCAACATGGGTCTAATTCCCTGTGTCAATATTGATGTATAACTTTTGCTGATTTATTTTTTTCTTTTGCCTATTTGACAGTCAAACATCAGCACCTCATTCTTGTCTCCATTTGCATCCCTTTGACTACTGAGTGGGGCAGCGGGGCCTTTGTTGTTATCATGAGATTTTGTAATTTTCCTCTGAATTTACCTATTTGTCCCACACCTACTCTTCTTACTTTTTGCGACTGATGTGAAAGAGCCTTTAATTAGTGGGTCAAGGTTTAAACACAACCCCCCAAACCCCGACACACACACCTTTTTTCTCCAGACAGGATATCACTATGTAGCTCTGGCTGGTCAGGACCTCGATATGTAGCCAAGGCTAGTCTCGAACTCACAGGCCCATCTGCCTTTACCTCCAGAGTTCTGGGATTAAAGGTGTGTGCGATCAACAAGCTCTTTTTTTTTTTTTTCTTTCCCTTTTAAAAAAGAAACTGAAGACTCCGTATATAAAGAAACTGAAGACTCTGTATATAAAGAAACTGAAGACTCCGTATATAAAGAAGTTTTTGCTTTCTTTCAAAACAGAGCTTTTGACTGCCTGGAACTCTGTAGACCAGGCTGGCCTCAAACTCACAGACATCCACCTGCCTCTGTCTCTGAGTGCTGAAATGAAAGGTGTGCGCCACCGCCACCAGACTGCAAATTAACGTTTTAAAAAGAGTTTTAAATGTTAATTTGTGTTTGCATGTGTGTATGTGTATATGCGTTTGTGTCTCTCTGTGTGCATTTGTGTATTTGTGTTTGTGTGTGTGAATGTGTGCACACACGTGAGTGTGGGTGCCAGAAAGCGATGCCTGATCATCTTGAGCTCCAGGACACTGCGAGCAGTAGGAGCTGAGTGTTGTGGGCTGACCTCTGACGCTCTAGAAGAGCGGCAAGCACTGAGCCGTCTCTCCAGGTCCAAACCCTCCTTTTTAAAAAAGATTTACTTTGGGCTGGTAAGATGGCTCAGTGGGTAAGAGCACCCGACTGCTCTTCCTAAAGGTCCAGAGTTCAAATCCCAGCAACTACATGGTGGCTCACAACCATCCGTAACGAGATCTGACTCCCTCTTCTGGAGTGTCTGAAGACAGTTTATAATCAATAAATAAATCTTAAAAAAAAAAAAGATTTACTTTTTAAAATTTTATGTATATGAGTACATTGCAGCTGTCTTCAGACACACTAGAAAAGGGCATCAGATCCCATTACAGATGGTTGTGAGCCACCATGTGGTTGCTGGGAATTGAACTCAGGACCTCTGGAAGAGCAGTCAGTGCTCTTAACCATTGAGCCATCTCTTCTGACACCTCCATAGTTTGTTTGTTTGTTTTTCTTTTTCTTTTTCTTTTTTTCTTTTTGGTTTTTTGAGACAGGGTTTCTCTGTGTAGTCCTGGCTGTCCTGGAACTCACTTTGTAGACCATGCTGGCCTCGAATTCAGAAATCCACCTGCCTCTGCTTCCCAAGTGCTGGGATTAAAGGCGTGCGCCACCACGCCCGGTTTAGTATTTTTATTGCTGTGATAAAATATCGTGACCCAAAGAAAAGGTTTCATTTCATCTCATACCTTATAGTTAGCTCATCATCCAGGATAGTCAGAGCAGGAACTCGAGGCAGGAGCCTGGTGGCCGGAACTGAAGCGAGACAATGGAAAAGCACAGCTTAATGCTTTGCCCCTATGGTTTTCTCAGCCTGCTTTCTTAAAGTCCCCGGGACCTCTTGCCCAGGGTGGCACTGTCCACAGTGAGCTCGGCTTTCCCATCTACTAAGAAAATATTCGACAGGCTTGCCCACAGGACGATCTCATGGAAACGTTTTTTTTCAATTGTGGTTCCTATTGTCAGATATGTCTAGGTTTGTGTCAAGTTGACAAAAGCCAACCAGCACACATGTCTATTCTTCAGATGTGTTCCCATCGATTTTTTAAAGATACAATAAAAATCTGTTAGGAAAACTGAGGGAGGGAGGCCCTGGGTTTGATTCTCAGTACCTCATAGGTTCTATAAATTGGGCTTGATACTACAATCCTGCAATCTCAGGACTCTTTGGAGGCAGGAAGATTGAAAGTTCAAGGTCATCTTCAGCTACACAGGGAGTTTGAGGTCAGCCTGGTCTACATGTGAGAGAGAGACCCTGTCTCAAAAAGAAAGAAAAAGGGGGGTGGTAAGGCTGGAGAGATGGGTCACTCGTTAAGAGCACTTGTTCTTGCAGAGAGCCCAGGTTTGATTCCCAGTACTTACATAGCGCCTCATAACTGTCTATAACTCCATTTCCAGGGGATCCCGCTCTTTCTTCTGACCTACTCAGGCACTAGACATGCGTGGAGAGTATAAATATCCATACAAACAAAATATTCATATCATATACACAAATTAGCAAGGCAATGAGAGAATGATGGCAAAAGCCTTTAATCCCAGCACTCGGGAGGCAGAGGCAGGCAGATTTCTGAGTTCGAGGCCAGCCTGGTCTACCGAGTGAGTGCCAGGACAGCCAGGGCTACACAGAGAAACCCTGTCTCAGAAAACCAAAAAAAAAAAGCAAAAAAACTCATACATATAAAATGAAAAAAATATAAAAAAGGAAAAAGAAACCCCTACTAATACCGTACCCCAAAAGAAAAGAGAAAGAAAGGAAGAAAGAAAGAAAGGAAGGGAGAAAGAAAGAAAACAGATAAAAATTGAGAGAGAATTTTCCCTAAATAATTCAATGTTCATTTGGAAGAAAACCAGGGACTAGTCAAAATAGTTTTAAAAATATAAAATGATGACTGTAGTGGGCTAGCTGTGTAATGAAGCAAGCCAGTAAAGTTAGGTGCCTAGCTCTGGCTCGGCTTGACTGCCCAGCCAGCAGTCTGCTCTGTTCACTTTGTAAGGGAAGCACTTCCTCAGACAGGGTCTCCTGGGACGCAGGCTAACCTTGAAAATGCTATTCTGACTGGGATTACCTTGCCATCCTGAACTCTGCCTCTGGAGTGCTGGGATTGATAAAGGTGTGTGCCACCATGGCCAGTGTGTTGCCACGGTCAGTGTGCTACCACGGCCAGTCCTGTCCTTTAATTCTTTTTTTTTAAACTACTTAATTAATTAACCTATATTTTATATGTGTGGGTGTTTTACCTGCCTGTATGTCTGCGCCACGTGCATGCCTGCTGTTGGGAGCCAGAAGAGGGCATCAGATTCCCTGGAGCTAGAGCAGCACACGGTTGTGATCTGTCATGTATGTCCTGGGAATATCTCTTTGATCCTCTGGAAGAGCAGCAAGTGCTCATAAGCACTGAACCATCTCTTCAGCCCCTTCAAAATCTTTTTCAACGAGTTATTTGTTTTATATGCATTGGTGTTTTGCTGCAAGTACGTCTGTGTGAGGGCGTTGGATTCTCTAGAACTGGAGTTACAGACAGTTATGGGCTATCATGTGAGTTCCTGGGAATTGAACGTGGGCCCTCTGGAAAAGCAGCCAACACTCCTAATAACCACTGAGTCCCACTCCAAAGTAGTTTTAGAAAACAAGGATCTAAGACAGTAAGACAGTGAAATGGCTCAGGGGGTAAAGCATTTGCCATCACCTAAGTTTCATCCTTGGGAACAAACTAAAGTGAGCAAACCAACCCCACAAAGTTATAGTCCGCATGCTATGGCCCATATGCCCCCTATATAATAATAATAATAATAATAATAACAATAACAATAATAATAATAATAATAAAAATGTAAGGCCACTTGTGGTGTTGAATGCCTTTAATTCCAGTTCACAGAAGGTATCGGCAGGCAGATCTCTGAGTTCAAGGCCAACCTGGTCTACATAGCAAATTTTAGGCCAGCCAAGGCTACATAGTAAGACCATGATTAAAAATTAAATTAAAAAAAAAAGTCTGCAGCAAGCTCTTTTGTAAAGAACCTGGAGTAAGCAAACTCCACAATGAATGCTGACAATCTCGGGCATGCAAGCATCAGAAATTTTAGGCCAGCCTGTGTGGAACACCTGTGAGGAAGGGTGCTCCACAGACGGCACTTAGTGCAAGGGGACCGGCATGCCTGATCAACAGTGGGGATGAGTTCTGAAATGCAAGGGACAAGGGGAAAATCATCAGAAGACCTGCTTGAAGCCAGGCCATGGCGGTGCACACCTTTGATCCCAGCACTCAACAAGGCAGATCTCTGGAGTTCGAAGCCAGCCTGGTCTACAGAGTGAGCTCCACAACAGCCAGGGAAGACAGATACCCTGTCTCAGAAAACCAAAACAACAAAACAAAAAGGAAAGAAAAAAGAAAAAGGGAAGAAATGGATACTTGAAAGATTTTTTTTCTTTTTTCTTTTTCTTTCTTTCTTTCTTTCTTTCTTTCTTTCTTTTTTTTTTTTTTTTTTTTTTTTTGAGACAGGGTTTCTCTGTGTAGCCCTGGCTGTCCTGGAACTCACTCTGTAGACCAGGCTGGCCTCGAACTCAGAAATTCACCTGCCTCTGCCTCCCAAGTGCTGGGACTAAAGGTGTGCGCCACCACACCCGGCAAAAGATTTTTTCATAAACATACAATTAAAATGCTATTTATTGGCTTTTAATTGTTAGAATGAGAGGCTTGGTTGTGTTGACGAACCAGTATTATAAACACCAACAATATGAGATCAGGAGAGAGGTATTTAGTGGAAGGAGGTGGAGGGAAATAGGTACACTGACATCCTCATTTTCTCTGAGGGTAATCAATAGGGACGGTCCACAGGTGATAAGTCAGCAAACAGACGCTTAAACATCAACGTTAAAAGCCATGCAGGGAGCGCTAAGATGAATTAAAAATAGTAATATATCTCACAGAATTAGGAGGTAGAAGAAAGGTAGAGGCAAGGGGTCAAGTAAATTTGCTAAACCTGTCACATTTATAGCCAAGGAGTCAACAGACATTAATCTGCTAAAGACATACCAAGTCTTCCATCAGGAGAGCTGGGTGCAAAGGCGAGGCTTACCTTTCTATGTGGACCCTTTAAAACCGTGCTGGTGCAGCAGTGTAGCCAGAGAACTATTGCCTAGCAGGTGCAAAGCCGCAGCGCAGATCCTCGGCAGGTGTACGCACCCAGCACACACCCAGACACGGACATCCAGACACAGACAGACCAAGACAGGCAGACGGACAGACAGACGAATGGACGGACAGACAGGCAGAGACAGACAGGCAGACATACAGAGTCAGACAGACAGGCAAGCAGGCAAGCATGCATACATACATACATACAGACACACACACACACACACACACACAAGGATACACACTAAACTGTGACTAGTTTCTCAGGCTGGGTAGAAAGAGAGCTTCAGCATGTTTTACTCCTGTACTATTCAGGCATGCCTTTAACTTCCAGTCCTCCTGCCTCAGCTTCCTGAGGAGCCAAGATTTCAGGTCTGCATCAGCAGGCCTAGGAGCTTTCTAATGATGACTGTATGCGTGCCTCTTTCCCATTTGACCTTATCTCCTGCTACTCTCTGGCCTTGGCTCAGAGTATTAAAGTCATCCTAGTCTCAAAGCACAGCACACTCTCTACCCCATTTGCTCCAGTGACCCCCTCTGCCTGGACGCCCACCCTTTTATATGTGTAGGAGTACTTTGCCCACTTGTCGGTATAATTGCATGCCTGGCATCCTTGGATGTCAAAAGAGGGCATCAGCTACCCTGAATCTGAAGTTAGAGAGGTTTACAAACTACCACATGGGCATGCAAACTGAACCTGGGCCCTCTGGGACAGCAAGTGCTCTCAATGGCTGACCCATTTCTACAGACTGTGGAAACTCATCTTGAAGATAGTGGGCAGCCTTTTCCAGTGTTCAAATCTCTCCTGCAACCCCATCTCTGAGCATTAATCTGCATGGTCCATTTGACTGGTTTGAGAGGCACATTTCTGAGTGCAATTATGAGTATGTTTCCAGACAAGATGGACTGAGAGGGAAGATGTGCCCTGAATGTGGAGATCTGGACTGAATTAAGGGTAGGAAGGAGAGAGCTGGAGACACCCTTCTCTAGTCTGTGGCCCACCATGACCAACTACACTGTCCTACCATAACATATGGAAACCATAAGCCAACAAAAAAAGTTCCCCCTTCAGTTCATTAATTCTTTCCTTCCTTTTAAATTTTGTGTGTGGGGCTGGAGAGATGACTTAGTGGTTAAGAGCACTGACTGCTCTTCCAGAGGTCCTGAGTTCAATTCCCAGCAACTACATGTTGGCTCACAATCATCTGTAATGGGATCCGATGCCTTCTTCTTGTATGTCTGAAGAGAGCAACAATGTACTCACATACATAAAACAAATAAATAAATCTTTAAAAAAATTGTGTGTGGTGGGAATGTGTTGTGTGTATACATAGTGCAGGCATGTTAGTTGTGCAGGCATGTTACATGTGTGCACATGTACAAGTCCTCAAATAGCATCTTCTAACATTCTGCTTTATTACTTCATGGTAGGGTCTCTCACAAAAACAGGAAGCCATTTGGCTAGGCTGGCTGTCCAGAGAGTTCTGAAGGTCAGTCTGTGACTGCCCTCCAGGTCTGAAGGGACAGACACCCACCACCATGCCTGCCTTTTAAAAAAGTGGCTACCTTTCATGATTGACTACCCTCTTACCCACCGAGCCATCTCCCCCACCCGCCCTTGAGGTGCTTCTGTCGGGCACTTAGGATAGGAAAGCAGCTAATAATGCCAGTTTTCACTGAAGACTCCCTAATCCCTCCTACAGCACCACCAGGGCCCTTACCACCTTCTGACACATTACAAATACATTTCTTCCCTGATTTTTATATGCATCCTCTGTCCCCTCGAGAACGCTTGCCTCTAGGCAGCCATCTGTGGGGTTCACTGACGTGTTTCCTCTGAACTCTCGAATGGTGACTGCCACATGGCAGGTTCTCATTAGGTACTGGAGAAGTGGAGAAACATAACATTCCAAGAGATAAAATTGGCGTAATTGAAGCGACCCTATAGCTTGTTGGGAGGATTACATAAAATAATAGACTTCAGATGCCTGGCATAGTGAGACCCTCTCGCCTCTTTTAGGATGGTTACCGCTGTCTTCTGAAGGAATTATTTTCAGCTGAGACTAAAAAAATGAGGAGTGCATGGGTTTGGGTGGGTGGAGGGAGAGAGAGAGAGGATCTGGGTGGGGGGAGCGGGGGAGAGGATTGGAATATACTTGTGAAAAAAACTGCTTTGCAATTAAAATAAAATGAGAGGAAAAACAGAGCTATCCAGGTAGACAGGAAGAATGCCTGTAGAAAGATCTGGGGCTGAGTGGACAGTCGGGTCCAACGTTCAGAGAACTGGTTTGGGGCTAGAGTAGAGTTTGCTTAGTACGTGCAAGATCCATCCACAACACTGCATACACAAACAAAAAAGTGGGTTTTTTTTTGTCATGGTTGGGGAACAGGGTAAAGGGAGAAGAAGGATTAGGCCAAAGGCCAGATCCTCCAGGCCTGGAAAAGCAGGGAGTTACAGCTGATTTTGAGGGCTTGGTGGGTCTCTCCAGTCAGGTTGACTTGGTATGAGCATTCTAGCTGCCATGTTGAGACTGAGCTGGCTAGGACAGGCTTGGGAACAAGCAGGGCATGT
The DNA here is from genome assembly GCF_978045245.1 of Mus caroli. Lineage (NCBI taxonomy): Eukaryota > Metazoa > Chordata > Mammalia > Rodentia > Muridae > Mus > Mus caroli. The sequence goes on along the minus strand of NW_028227261.1, from coordinate 38,625,928 downwards.
AGACAGCATGCCAAGTGGGAAAGGACAGCTCAGGGCTGGGCATGGTGGCTCATGCCTGTACCTCCAGTGCTCAGGATCAGTATTATGTGGAGCTAGCCTGAGCTACAGGGTGAGCGAGATTCTAGTCTCAAACTATAGGGCCTAGTGTATGACTTGGGTCAGAAGCAGTGGGAATGTAGACACACAGGTACCAGAGGCCACATGGGTGGGGTTCGTTGGTGGAATGAGGGGGTACAGGAGAGATGCTTGATTAGCAAACAGTGCCTGGGGTGCTCAACTCTGCAAAGCGAGACCTCTAAGGAGCAGGCTTGAGGGTAGGCATAAGCTACCAGGGCAAGGGAAGGGTGTGGCTCACCTGGCAGAGTGCTTGCCTGGAAACCAGAAGCCAGGAATGGTAGTCACAACCCCGTGATCTCTGCATTTGGGATGTGGAGGCAGGAGGATCGGAAGTTCATCCCAACCTACATGAATTTGAGGTCTGAACTATGAGGCCCCACCTTTAAAAAAAATGGGCATGGTGGTGCATGTCTTTAATTCCAGAACTCAGGAGGCAGAGGCAAGCAGATCATGGAGTTTGAAGCCAGTCTGGACTATGCAGTGAGTTCCAGGCCAGGCCAGCCAGAGCTACATAGTGAGACCCTGTCTCAAAAAACAAACCAGCCAACACAAAGTACAGTGGAGATTTGATCCCATTGGGGATGGAGAAAAGATCTTGAAACAGACACTAGTGTGTGTGGGTTCCAACTCTGGTGCTTAACCGGCCACATGGTCTCCTTGGTGGAAACCCTTACTGAAGGACTCCCTGCTCTGCGGCGACCCTTGTGGTTTAAGTCTATAAAGCACTGACTGTTGAGCCTGGTCGGGAGCAGGTCTGCATGCTGACATTCCTCAAGAGTAGGCCTGGCATTTACTCTTCCCTTGACATCTCATGGTTCAATCTTTGATTTTGCAAGTATTTCTTCAAATTTCATCCCATCAGAAACCATGGCACGCAGGTTGCCCTTCTCTGAATACAAATGGATTGGGCACTAAACTGTTGGGAAACCAAGGGACTGGTTCTATATATTGGTTATTTGAAGCCCTGGGGGTGGGTGGCTGCTAACTCTGGAATTCCCCCAGGGCCTCTATTCTTGCTGAGCCAGGACAATGCAAGGCAGGTGGTCTGCATAACATCTGCAGCCCTTTCACAACCAACTCGTTGTCTGGCCCCACCCCCTTTCCAGCCTTAGGGTCTCAATTCATTTCTTAGAACTTCCTGCTTACTATGGTTTAAGCTTCCAATCCTTTGCACAATTTTTCTTCCACTAGGAACTCTCATGTTTCACGGCCCCCCCACCCTTACAACTAACTTCTACTCACCCTCTAAAAACACAAAATGCAGCTGTCACCTCCTTTAGGCCTTCCCCAGGGCCACAGTGAGTCTGTGACAACTCTGCTGAGGGTGACTTGGGTATTTCTTCTCTGGTTTGTCCAGGATGTTGAGGGATCAGGCAGAGCCCTCTAACCACGAGGGTCAGTAAACCCTCCTTGCTGTGTCCCTGAGCCCAGGGGGTTTCACTGTGTGCATCCAATACCCACATGGCAAGAATTACAAGATTTTTTACTGATCAACTTCCATATAGTCATTTCCTAAGTCCACAGGGTTATCCCATTCCTTAGAGCATGGGAGAGGCTGAAGGTGGTGATGGTGTGTGTTACATCCTTCATTTGTCAATTCACAGCAGCACAAGGTGAGGAGAGGAGGGTCTGAGAGCCCTGGGTGCTCTCCACAGCTGCAGCTCAGGCAGGTGGGTCCATCCTCCATTCAGGCAGCCATGGCTGGAACCTGGCCCGTCCTAGGCACTCACCAGGTTGGGGCTCATAGTCCTCTTGGAATGGACTCCTCAGAACCCACCCCAGCCATAGACTTAAGATACCACACTCTAGATACAGGAGCTGAGACAGAGGCCTAGTGTGTAAGAAATCTTGATTATTCAAATTTATTACCATCAAGAAGTATGCAATGATGCTGTAGTTTTTCTTAACAAATAGAAAACAGACTGTGTACAACAGTGAACTCTACAGCACTAGCATCCACAAGGTAAAAATGAATGTTTCATCCAACACCACCGACCCCGGACTGTTGATCTTGACTTAGCCTAGCTATATCTGGGGACGTCGGCATCGAGTCCCTCGGCTAAAACAGCTATGCACCCTTCCCCGCCCCCACTTACCTATCTAGATAGTGCTGCCCAGAGGAAGAGACCCTCTCCCTGCCCCTCAGCAAGCTGAGATAAGAGGACTAAGTGTAGTACCATGGATACAAGTCCAGTAGTCTTGCCACATTGGTTTGTGAGGGCAACTTGAAGGAGTGGGAAGAGCGGGTCATGGGGGGATTTGAAGACAGCTGCAAACCAGGAGAGAAAGCATCTGTCCGGCTGAGGACAGACATGTGCTACCAGGCCCACTGGCCTAGACCTGAAGGGCCAGCCACGCCCCCGCTTGGCCCTGAGGTGTGTGGGGCGTGGCACAGGCCCTCCCCTGTGCCATTCATTTCCCGAGGTGGCCAGAACCCACAGCCTACAAACACCTGCCACACTGCGACGCTGGGGATGAGAGCGAGACTCTGTGGGCCCATGGCGAGCCCCAGGCACATTGAGTTGCCTCCCACTTCGAATCTGAAGTAGAGGCCAGGGGATGAATCTTTATTTCTTTTCTTAAAAAAAAATATTTTTATGTTTTTTTTTTTTTTGATTTTATGTTTTTTTGAACCTTTGCAAACACGATGGTGACGAGGAACGCCTTGCCAGGCTCCCCCAGACACGTCTGTGGTTGTAGGCTATGAATGTTAAATGCACACTGGGGAATGTGTTTCCTATCGCCTCCCCACCCACCACTGTCTGTGGGGCCTAAAAAAAGGCTTTCAAGGAAAAACAAAACCTAAAACAAACAAAATAAAGTGTTTCCCTGCATTTGGCTGGAATAGGATCTCATCTGAAAGGCTGGAGGACAGCAGGCGTCGCGCTGCCTCCCGGGCCACAGCCGACTTGCTCAGGTAGGGCCCTAGCTCTGCACAAGGAAGGCGAGTACTGTGTCCTTCCGCAGAAGTTGTACAAGAAAGGATCCAACGTGAACTCAAAAAGGAAAACAAACAAGTCCCAACTCCCACAGCAGCCCCACCTGCAGTGAAAGATCTGCAAAAGCAAGGTCGGAGGAAGAGGCTAGGACCCCGCAGTCTACCCCGCCTAGTGTATAAAAAGTGGGGGCTTTGCCCCCTTTTCCCACCCCATGAGAAGCATGAGAACGCGGAGCTGAACAGAGAGCTTGAAGCGGGGGCTCCACTTGGCCCGGTGGACAAGGACCCAGAGCCAGGCTGCCAGTCCACCTACTTGCCCAGGTGTTCTGGGCTCTCTGACTGGTGTGGCAATGTTCCCCGAAATGCTGTGATCCCAGTGGGCTGTGCTCTGCCGGCAACAGCATCCGTGCAGGAGGGCTGGACGATGGTTGGTATGGCTCAGAGGAGCTGGGTCCCCTCCGGAGCCCCGCGGGGGAGCGTCGGAGGAGAGGGGAGCAGTAGTTACGTTGCATAGTGATCAAAGCTGCCGAGGTATTCCAGGGCCGCACGGTAGCACAGCTGGTATTGGTCCTTTGAGGAAAGAGGGGGACTGGTCAGTGTGAACAGAGCCAATAGCTATTCCAAACACAAGGGTTTGCATGTGCTGCCGCCAGTGGCCACAGAAATGGCCTCTGTTGGCTAAGAGTAGATGCTGAACACCGAGAACTACCCAGGTACTCTCCAATTGAAACCTCGAAAGGCCATATCTCCTTTTTGCCTCTCCCAGGCCTGTGTTCACCTCCGCTACTCAAACCAGTTGTCTGTACCCAGACACACCCACCATCTTATCTTACACAGACTGCTACGGCTACTTCTGACCCCACAGGCAACATGGCACGCTAGCGCTCAGGAAGGGGCTACCGAATGAGCACGGCTCCCTCTCCTCTCCCCTGCACGCCATGTGCGACAACGTGAACACGCAAGAGCTATAACGTGAACAAATACACGGGGGCCAGCTGCAGGTGCAGCTGTGGGTTGTAGCGAAGACACGTGGGTCCCTCCCTCTGGTCTGCATACCTCTGTCTGCACCATTGCAGGGCGCTGTGTGCGGAGGGTCTTCACGGTCTGGAACATGTCAACCACACCCTCATACCGCATGCGCTCCAGGACAATGCTCAGGGTGACGAACACACCGGTGCGGCCCACACCAGCACTGATCAGAGAACGGCTGTCAGGAGTCCTGCTCCTTTCACACAATCAACTCCCCGGGTCTTCGGGACCACCGTCCACCCCATCCCTCCACGGGGGCCGTCCCAACCTGCAGTGCACCGTGATGGGCCCATCCTGGCCAAACTGCTCCTTTGTCTTGTGCACCTGCCCGATGAAGTCGATGAAGCCTTCACCAGTTTTGGGTACTCCTTGCTCTGGCCAGTCTGTAAACTGGAACTGTCGGATTGTCCTTGACTGCCCATCCTGGGAGAGAGGGTCAGGGGTCAGAATTAAGGTTTGGATGTTAGGTAGTAGGCCCTCTAAACCAGGAGCACAACCACCCAGGGACGCACTCTCAAGGACACTTTAGGAGGTAACACAAACAACTCGCCCACGACTCAGATCCCTGCAGTGTGAGCTGCAGTGTCTTGGGGCAGATGGAGCCACGTGTGCCCAGGTAGCTCAAGGGACACGTTTGTGTGCATATTCTTTGGCTGACACTCACCCGGGCATCTGTGACTTTGAATTCACGCAGAATGTACTGGGGCATGTTGTACTCAGCCATCGGGTCAACAACGAAGTACTGATAGCGAGCGGAGCGCTCTGCTGGCCAGTACTGGTGACATTTCTCCTGTGGACAGAACACCAGGCACCGCCCAAGATCAGGTGGGGAGGCCAGAAGACAATGCCACGTTTCAGAGGACTTTGGGAAGGGGTGCCTCAGGTGTTGGTAAAAAGGTCTGAGGCCATGCTGATGGGGAGCTGGGGCGTGAGTGCAGAGGGTGGAAGAGGTTCGCCTTTCCCAAGGGTAGCTGGTGTCCTCCCTGGTATGAGAGGGGCCCTAGGAGAAGGGGTGGGCTCACCCTGCCCATCTCTCGAAGCTTGGTCAGCATGACGATGATGGTGGAATTGTGCTCCCATAACATGCGCCAGAAGTCCTCGGTGCTCTCTGCCAGAGGCCCCTGTGTAGCTATGTAGGCCTTCTGCTGTCTGGGTGACATAAGACTTCACATGCTGGAGGTGCTGCTGCCCCCACCTATCCTGACACTGCCTAATTCCTCAGAGAGCAGCCTTCCTCCAGGAAGCCCTCACTTCTGTCCCCAACTCACTCTGATCTTTTGGATTAGCTCTTAACTCTCCCAACCAGAAGCAGACCAAGGTACCAGAAGGGGCACAGTGGGGCAGCAGGGAGAAGCATGCCGACCTGTAGCCATCTAGAAAGCTGGCATTGATGTAGTCTGAGCCCTCCACACCACGGATGGGTTGCAAGCACACTCGGGTCAGCTCATAGGGCATGATGTTCACTAGGCGGTTCTTGAACTTGTTGCAGGGCAGGTTGGCACTGACGAAGCGCGACGTGTGGGCCTTGGAGTTGGCCAGCAACTGTGAAGAGCAAAGGTTCTGTCAGGCCCGGCCTGCTGCAGACAGGCTTCCCACGACCGACCAAGTCAGGCCTCTGGAGTCCCACCTTGAACTCAAGTTCCATGGCCGTGACGCTCTCCCCGGGAGGCACTTGGCCTAGCTTCTGGATGTGGGCATAGAGGTTCCGAGCGAGCACCTCAGTGTGTCCGCACATGGCAGCCTCTAGCAGGGCCTCGTGGATGAACACATACTGGTCCTCAGTCTGCACCATGTAGTTCCTTTGTGAGCGCATGCACGTCACGTGGCCATAAATGTCAACCGTCTTCTCGTGCTTCATACGCTCCAGCATTGCATCGATGACGATGAAGCAGCCCGTGCGGCCCACACCGGCACTGAGGAGAAGAGCAGAGCTTGGGGCAGGGGTCCCCTCACCCCCCACCCCTCCCCTCTGGTGGCTCTGGACTCTCACCTGCAATGCACCACCATGGGCCCCGCATCTAGTGGGTTACAGGCCTTGACCCGTCTCAGGAAGGCCAAGATGGGAGTGGGGTACTCAGGAACGCCGTGGTCTGGCCAGGCCATAAACTGGAACTGACGCAGCTCACGCTTCTCACTGGAGCCACTCTGGGAAAGGTCAACAGAGATGAGGTTTGAGGTTTGCTTGCCACCCACCCAGGGAAGGGGCCAGACCAGCCACTCTCAGTGACACTCAGAAGCCACAGCAGACAGTCACCTAACACAAGCCGTGAGAACCCCTCATACACCTCCCAGGCCCCATGGCTGACCCCATGGCTGCCCTCTGCCAGCCCATCACACTCAGGCTACAACCTAAGGGATGGACTAGTGCTTGGGAACTCAGGGCCATACCTTATGGAGGGCAAAGGTGCGCATGGTGTATGTGGCCAACTCCACAGTGTCCACCAGGGTCACCTGAATGAGGCCATAGGTCTCAGTGCCACGGACTGGCCAATACTGATCACACTTAACCTGGAGGGGGATGGGCAGGACAGGGGTCAAAGTTATAGGATGCCCAAAGGCTCAAACAGGCAGATGTAGGGGGAAGGGCCCAGCTTACCTGGTTAGACAGGCCCCAGCTCTCTCGATTCTCACTTCCCTCTTCCTCTCCAAACCTCCTCACACTAAGCTACCACCCTGGCCCTCACTGGCTGAAGGAGGACCATAATTGAAAATTATTTATTCAACACCAGATCGTACCAGGCACATTTTCTGCCAAATTTACCCATAACGTTTATGCCCCATTTTCAAGCTCTGTAAATTTTATGTTCCAGTCAATGCTTCGCAGTGCAAAAGCAGACATCAGCAGCTCCTTCCACTAATTAACTTAGATGTGTGAACACCCCAGGAGCACTCTGGCATCTGGGGAACATGTGAATACCCCAGGAACACCCCAGAAACTGGGGAACATATTAACATTCCAGAAAACGACAGCATTTGGTGAAACATATTAACATCCCGGGAACCCATAAACACCTGGGGACCACGCTACATTACATCCCAGCAGTTCCCCTCTATCTAGGGAATGAGACAATACTCCAGGAAAACCACAGCCTTTGGGGAGTCCCTTTAAAACACTCACAGGAGGTGGTACCCAGCGTCACCCCCCTCACCCGGGATTTCTCCTCTAGCCTGGTCATCATGACCACTGTGGCTGTACGCTGTTCCCACACCATCCTCCAGAAATCGCCCATTGTCTCAGGCAGCGGACCCTGTGTGGCGATGTAGGCATTCTGCTTTCGGTAGCCATCAATGTAGTTGGCATTGATGTAGTCACTCCCAGGAACACCTACAGGAATGCAAAGGGATTCGAGAGTGTTAACCTGGAGCCCCGGACGAGCATTCTGGAGAGCAGGGCACAGGACAGCAAAGGGCAAGGGGGCACTGTGCCCCGGGCTCACCATCAATGGAGGTGAGGAGGACTCGAGAATGGTCATAGGCAATGACGTTTGCATATCGGTTCTTGGGCTTGTTCACCTCTGAGTTGGAATTCTCCCATGTGAACTGCTGTCCAGGGTCAATGGACTGCCAGAAATGGAAGAAACAGGGAAAGTGAGGGCCAAGTTGTGGGAGGCCTACCCATGGTGCTTTGCAGTCAAGTAACACCTACATCCCCCAGCCCAAGTCTGGAAAGAGATAAATTGAGGACTCAACTTCCACGGCAGCCCCTTGTAGAGCTAATGAAGACCGGGTGGGTCATGGGTCAGGCCCTGCATCCAACCAGTGGAATGAGATGGAGATGATGATGATGCAGTCACCTGGGCCGTGCTGGAGACTGTCCAAGGCTACAGGTCCACACACCATGCTGCCCAGCTCTCTTCTCCATCTCTGGCTTTTCCTATTCTGTCTGTTCCCTGCCCTCCCCGTAGGCAGGATCTAAGCTCCTCTACACCTCTTCCCGGTTCTCTTCTCACTTTGTTGCTCAGGAAATGTTTTGTTTGTTTGTTTGAATAGGGTCTCATGTATACCTGGCTAGGTTTGAATGTACTACCTACTATATAGGGTACTATTAAGGATGGCTCCAAAGTTCTCTCTCATCTTCCTACTTCCATGTTATGTGTGGGTGAGTGGTGGGATTAAAGTGTGTGCTACCCCATTTATGTGATGCTGGAGGAAATCCAGGGCTTTGCAAATTCTAGGCAAGCACTCTACCAAATTAGTCTCATCCATCGCCCATTCACAAGATTTTTTTTTCTTTTCTCTCTCTTAAAATGCACGTGTGTACACGTATGTTTTGTGTACCTGTGTGGTAGACAACCCTAGCAACACCCTCTGCCTTCGAGCCAGGACTTCTCAGTGGCCCAAGGTTCACCAAGTAAGCCAGGCTGGCTAGCCAGTAGTAACATGGTGGCTTCTGTCTCTGTCTCCCCACTCTGGATTACAAGTGGCCATTTTACACAGCTATAGCTGCAGTCTTCACCTTTCGTAAGTCAATCTTTGCTGACTGAACCACTCCCATTAGCCATCGCCACCCCATTCACAGGACTCTCCTGCTTACATCTCAGAGCTGCCCCTACTATCCTGCAGCCCCCTAGACATCTATCTCCATGCGCAAGCTTCACAGCTCTTTCCACCCCAGTCCCTTTAAAGGCCAGCTCATCTGTTTCCTGTCAAAGCAGGTTCTGCTGTGACCCCCTCAGTGGATAGCACCCAGGTTTAAAGTCCATCTTGGGACCTTCCCAAGGTCCCTCCCATTGCTTACCACACCCCCACACCCCTTTCCTCTGTCTTTCTCAACCTGCTGCTGCTGCCAGCAGCTAGCAGCGAGCTCTGCTTGGTACCTCCAGGCCTCTTCTCTTGCCCTGCTCTAACTCTCTCTGTCCTTCAGCAAGAACAGTCTTTCAAAAAAATGCAGATCTGAGTATCAAATTCCTGCTCAGAGGCCTCCCATGCTCTTGACTGGCTCAGGACACAAAAATGCTAACAGCTACATTTCTGTGTGAGCTCATGGTGTGCTCAGCACTGTCCTAAGCCACTGCGTGCATTTCTCCATCTCTTCACTGAAGAGAGGTGTGAGTTACTGTCCTTCCTTCGTGGATGGAAAGAATCGACGCCCGTATCACAGTCTCCTCCGTTTTTGGTCCCTGCCACCTTATTCTCTAAGGAGGCTGGCTCATCACTTCTGTGAGGCCCCACCCACTGGACACACCCACCATTGTGTTTGCTATATATGATTTCAGTGCATGTTGTCGGAACCACACACTCACAGTAACGATTACTGCTCTGCCTGTGTTTCTCAGTGACTGCGTCCCAAGGCCATCTGTCTCTACATGTCAGCATAGGGACTGGCATACAGTTAGGTGCTAGCAACAGTCTGACAAATGACCTACAGACCATGAAGAGAAAGTTTCAGGAAAGCCCACAATAGATCTGGTGGCTTCTAGGACAAAGAAGGGCCTTTAAAGAAAGCTCAGATGGGAGGGATGGAGGAGAGGTGGTAAGGTGACGGCTGTGAGCAGGGGCTTATAGGAAGGATGGCAAGGCGTGGGGCAGGACAAGGGCGAATACTGGTAAAAAACAAGGAAGGCCTCCTTGTCCAGAAGTTAAGCTAAATCCAGGCCACCCAGCTGACAGGCTCTGCCTCCACAGCAGAGGTGGCACTGTTGCTATGCAGAGGCATGCTCATCTGTCTACCTGCCAAGCTCAGTTTTCTTCTTTGGAAACCTGGCCTGTCGCCTTTAGGATCTACCTGGCCCAGTGCCCTCGGAAGGGGAAATCCGGTACCCAGGGATATATCCCCTAAACATAACTCAAGAGTGGACACCTGACTAAAAGAGAGCAACCCCCTGGGTCCAGCTGAACAGATCCATCCATCATCTGTCCATCAGTCATCCTCTGAGGTTATGCCAAGTGCTGACAAAAGAGCGGCCAGTACAGCAGGGAGACAAAGAAAGGGGGTCTCCTTAGCACTTCCTTTCTCACAAGGCTCCCCTGACTGTATTTGGGTGTCCTGCCTGGGGACATGCATGTTTCGGCATGCATGATCACATGTGGGAGTGGGAATGGAAGCCGGGCTGAGAACAGAGCCTCCCACCCCTCACAATGGTTACCATATGGAGACTCATGAAGCCAGCACAGGCAAGGTCTGGGTGGCTCCACGACTCCTCAGATGTTTGACTCTAGGTAACTCACACCTCTGTTTGAGTCCTGGTTTCTGGTATGTAAGACAAGACTGTGACAGTACCACTCCACCGGGGACTGAGTAAGAGGATGCTGTCCAGTACCTGGTAAGTGCAGACCTGTTCTTGTTGGAGATTAGATATTATAGCCATTGCTACTAAATCAGTGTCTGCTTCTGCAGGCATCAAGACATTTGCCTGGGCACCTAGCAGAGCCTTCTGAAGCATGTCCTAGGGTGACCACCAGAGGGCTATGGTGAGCCTGTGGGCTGAGCCCAGCACCTATGAAGGCCAGTTCCCCAACTGAACTTTGCTATTGATCTCCTTGGCCTACATCCCAATATCCTCAACCTCAGGTGGGACCCAGGACAAAACAAAAACAGACTTGGAGAGACTGAGGACACACGGTGGGAGTGGTGGGTGTCTCACCTCATACTCCTGGGAGAACTTGAGCCCATCGTTGGCTTTGAGGCGCTCAATATTGTCTGCCAGGTCAGTGATGGGGATGGGCGGGTGGTCTCGCATACCTGGGGGAGGTGGGGCAGACACACGGGTGGCATTAGTGTGAGTTCTGGTCAGGGTGGTAGAGACAGCCCAAGGCATGTGTGAACATGTGTGATCATGAAGTACTCAGCACTGGTGGCATGGAGACAACAGCACATGCGGCGGCGGCGACAGGAATGGAGAACACACAGTGGCTGGGCATCAGGGGAGGCCAGAGATGGAGGTGTGTGTACTGTGAGCACACAGAAGCATGTCCAGGTGACCTGGTGCTGCACGGGACAACAGGGCTCTCTGCCTGCCAGGCCCGCCTAAAAGGAGCAAGGGGCTTCTTCCCATGAAGACGGGGCTGCGAGCTCAGGAACAGGGTGGAAGCTGAGCTCTTACCACCCCTGTCTGAGACAGACACCCCCCTACCCCGACCCCTCATTGACGCCAGTCACCTCAGAGATTTGGTGACCCTGTCACCCCGGGCACCAAGTGTGTGAGCGGAATGGTCATGGAGCGCAAAGACAATGGCAGAGTGGCATAGAAGGAGGGAGAAAGAGAAGCAGAGATGGGGAGGAAGATACAAAGACAGGCAAGGTATCAGGACAGAGGCTCACAGAGGGGTTGGATGGAGACCAGAGGTGGCAGGGACAAGGAGAGAGGGTGGTAGAGCAGACACTGGAGGAAGCCAGTGAGCACAGGAGGGGACAGAGAGAAGGGAGATGGCCGGTAGGGGAGGGAGGGGATAAAGGCAAGGGGAAAAAGAGCAAGGAGAAAGTGGGGAGATGTGAGGAAGTAGAAGAGTGGAGACACACTGAAGCCAAAGTGTCCCCAAACGAACGTGGGAACTTTGAAAACTAACTTGAGATATTCGGGCAACTGGGGGCACTGGAACCTGCAGAGAAAACAAACCAAAAGAAAACAATGGGACAGGAGCAGAGCTCAGGAACCCTCTTTCTGGTCACCTGGTTCTGTGGTTCGACACTGAAGGGACTGTAGGTGAAGGGCAAGAGGAGGGGGCATAGACGGAGAGTGGGTCAGGTCCCGTTATAAGCGCACGTGCCTTCCAGTAACAGTCAGTCCCCTCCCCCAAAGAGAGAGCTTCCAAGCAACATAGGTCTGAGTGGCCTCTTAAGACCTTAGAATAAACAGTCAGTCCAGCCCAGCCCTCACCCCCTCAAAATCTGACCTTGGCCATTTTCAGATGGTCTCCATACCAGAAATGAAAAGTCTTTTAAAATCTCAAGTCCCTCCCTTCTCAGGGATGTCGTGCCCGTGGTATCCTTCACACACTGACATTTGAAAAGGGTTTTGCAGTCCCTTTTGCTGCTCTTCAACCCATGGAAATACTCCTGCCTGAAGGCTCAGGTTCTATACCTCAACAAAGCTATGGGCCCCACCCTCTCGGTGCCGCACTATGCTAGCACCTGAGACAGGGAACATTTCTGCCCACACCTCTGCCTGCATGCTCCCCTATAACACCACCATCCTGCGGCCTGTTCCCTTCTCCCTTCCTGCTCGTCCCGGAGAGTCTGGCCATTCTAAGCTTTGACCACTGCCTGATCCTTGGTACCATTCACACTGGTGGCTCCCGGGCTGAGGTCAGCACAAAGTCCAGACACAAAGGCCTACTGCCACTTGGATATCCTCTATGGCCGCAGTCACAGAACTGGCTTTGCATCCTTGTGTGAGCTCAGCTCACCTTCTGCCTTACCACCTTCAGCTTCTCAGACTCTTCTTTCCTGCCCTCCCTTTCCTACCACTTAACTGCCTGATGTCTTCCCCAGGGCCTGCCCGCTCTCCACAGAAGCAGCCAGCTCTGATGCTCCTCTGATGAAGACCTTCAATGACTCCCTTGGTCAGTCAGGATGAAGTCTAAGCTGCTCAGACTGCCGGTCATGATCTTGGTCAAGGCCTAGCCCCGGTTACCTCTTGGCTCCAACGCTGCAGAAATACCCTTCAGGGGTTTAGCTTGATGTACACACACTGTGCTTCTACTTAGAACCACCTCCAACCCAACTTTCTGTATGGTGCCCACGAAGCGAGGCACCCTCTGAGAGCAGCCTCCTCTAACCACTCTGTGCTTGCCTTCCTCACATAGATTCACGCACTGGTTACAACAGCCCGCTGGGTCCACATAGAACACTTTCTCAAGACACATGTCTTTGGAACTCAGTCGCCATGCTATAAGGAAGTCCAGGCTACACAAAGAGGCTAGCTCATCTGCCAACTACCTCCCACCGGAACAAACCACCCTAGGGTTGGCAAAATTCACTACCAAAGGCCAGAAAACCAGTGCTAAAGGCCTGCAGACACCCAGGATTCTCTTCCACCTTCTAGTTGTCAACTGACCTTTGTAGTGCAAATGTCCCCAGAAATGAATGGGTGTGGTGGTGTGCAGGGCAAATTTTATTTATAAAAGCAGACAGTGAGCCGTATTTGGCTCCAGGCCATAATTTGCCAGTCTCACTTTATAAGATTCTAGTTCCCAGCTTTCCAATCTTCCGGCTGAAGGCCTACCCTGGCTGGGTATCCTACCATGCCCTGCCCCAATTCCTGACTCATAACAACTGTGAGAGAGAAGACATAATTACTGTTGTTTTAAGCCTCGAAGGTTAGGGGTAATTTGATGCGCAGTGATAACCACCTCACACAAACACAAGCTCTCAGAGTGCACACATGACTTCATTCACTCATTCCTTTGTTGTGTGCTCAGGCATCCAGCGAGAATCTACCACACGATAAACACAAGGACGGGTTGAGCCAGCCAGGTCCTGGAGCTACAGCTACAGAGACTTTCGCTCTCTGAGAGACACCTCTGGGGTGTAGGGAAGGAGTGATATTCCAGGTGGAAGGAACAGTTCGAAGTCACATAAGAGCAGCTCAGGGGAAGGGACAGGTATTGAGCCTGGAGCAGGAACCCTACATCCTTGCACAGTGAACCTGAAATAGCCTTCAGGAAGGGCCAGGTGTGAGCCCCTCACCTACCATTCTGTCTGCTGCAGCTTCTCACTTCTAACACAGCCTGGGGTGTGTTGTGGTGTGTGTGTGTTGTGGTGTGTGTGTGTGTGTGTGTGCTGTCAAGGGCCAGAGAGCAGATATAGAGACTGACCATTGTGCCAGAGCTGAGGGCTTCAAGAGGTCTCTTACGGTCCGTCTATTCAGAGCCTGGAGATAGATGCACAGAGACCTCTGTTGTCTCTAGAAGTCTCCTAGCCTGTCCACCTGTTCAATATGGATGCCCCATCATGTCAATCCAAATGGAACAAAAAAGGAAGAGAAGCAGCCAGAAGTGAGCGTGCACTAAGGTCTTTTGACAACCTGTGGGACTGAGCTAGAGGCCAAGAGGCTGAGGGATCAACCCTACCTGGGGTCTGGTAGTTAAGCCTTCGCATCTCCACAGGGTCAGAAGAGTGGGCCAACAGGGAGTCCTTCAGCCCGATTGACTGCTCATCCTTTGATGATGGGGAGTGTGTTCTCTTCCTAAAGAAGCAAGAAGAGGCTAGTGAAAACTGGGAACATAGGCAGCTCCCACAGCCGCAGATGTCTCCCCACCACCCCACCTTATCCTGGGATCTCTGGGTGTGAGCCAAGGGGGAGAGCAGCGTCAACATGAGAGAACACAGGGTAGGGACAGGGCAGGGAGACGGCAGGTGTGGAGTGGGCCTGGGAGCAGTGCAGCGAGGGAGGAAGGCCAGAGAGGCTGGTGGTTCCTCTGGACAGGAGGCAGGTCACCGCTGGGCAGTGGCCGCTGTCCTTAACTCGACCACAGCTGATGCAGCAGAAACCACCACGAGAAAAGAAAACATGCACTGGCACACAGAACACACAAACGTCATCACGAGGGCCTGGGTCCCAGCTGCCTGGCTCTCAGGGCCGATGTCCAGAGTAGCAGGGGAGGGGCAGGAACAGCAGGGCCCTAGCCAGACAGAGTCCTCTCTCACTGGTGTCACCTTGCCCATCTAAAAAGGACAGGGTCAGAGACAGACTACGGGGGACCACGTGCAGCCCCTGCACAGGAGTGTCCGGGGAGAACTTGGAAATACGCCCGCACGTGTTTGCATCACACCTTTCCTTGCTGCTCTGCTGAGTGCAGAGGTGGCTTCTGGTAGGAATTAGGATGGAGAAATGGGAACCTAAGGAGGGTTCTGGAGAGCTCTGTGGACTCAGGGAAGCAATGGGGGCTGCAGCGTGCACATGCTCCAGGGGGGAGCATCTTCTGCGGAAGGGACAGAGTTGGACTGACATTGAGTGTCATCGAGACTGCCCCCTCGTGCCCATGAGGATCCATCCAGAACTGGAGAAGCCTCCTGTGCTGAGCAGGCAGGTTGCTGATTAAAGCCACAGGTTAAGAGGGTTTGGTCAGAGCTCCACCCCTTCCTGCAGGCCCAAGATGTGCACAGGGATAAGTAGAGGGGGAGGCGTGTACAGAGAGAAGGAACGACTCCTACCTTTCTTGTTTACTAGGTCCCGAGAGACAGGCAAGGACAGAAGAAAGGAATGGTCATTGTTGCTGCTAAGCACTCAGCCCTCACATGACAAGGGAACCGTGGGACTCTGATAAGGTACCCATAGGACAACCTCCGGGGGTTCGCCTCCATGGACACACATCAGAACCCGAGTGGGGATGGCGAGGGTAAGTGGGTGGAGGGACACTGCTTAGTGACACCTATAGGTCTGTGACTGCAAGAGGAAGGAGGGAATTTGCCAGGATGGATTATGGGGTCCAGACGAGGGCAGGGTGACGACAGGGAAGTGGGTACCTCCATGAGGTGACACATCACACATAGCACAGGACACGTTCAACAGCCAGCCATGTGCTAGCTGCTGGGGGCTCAGCACATATCCAGTGGGGCACTCTGGGGTAGATGAGGGGCAGTATAAAGATGGGACCAAGAGCCAGGGGTCTCTGAAGCACCAGAGACTAGAATTAAGAACATGGTGTGAACAGCTGCCAGGTGAGGGGGCACTGGGGCTGTGTGTGTGTGTGTGTGGGGGGGGCACTGCTGCAGAGCAGGAGCCCGGGGGCCAAGGGATTGTATTTATTTGGTGTAATGATGTCAAAGGAAATGCTAAAGACACATTTAACCAGGCACTTCAACTGTCAGGCTCAAAGGTTAGGTTTTTTAAAAAAACTTTTTAAGTTTTTGTGCTACTGGGGATTGGATCCAGGACTTTGTACATGCAAAGGCAGGCACTCCTACTGAGCCAAAGAACATCTTAAAAAACAAAACAAGCTGGGCAGTGGTGGCACATGCCTTTAATCCCAGCACTTGGGAGGCAGAGGCAGGCAGATTTCTGAGTTCGAGGGCTGCCTGGTCTATAGAGTGAGTTCCAGGACAGCCAGGGCTACACAGAGAAACCCTGACTCAAAAACAAAACCTTTATTTATTTTTCTTTTATTTTTTTGAGATAGGATTTAGATAAGTTAGGCCTGGATCCTTCTACCTCAGTTTCTAGAGTAGCCTGGGACACAGAAGCAGGCAGGTCTCTGAGTCTGAAGCCACCCTGGTCTACATGGTAGGGAAGCCAAGGCTATACAATGAGACCTCGTCTTAAAAATATCAGGAGGAAAAAAAAAATATATATATATATTGGGAATGACCAAGACCAAGTAAAATAATTGGAAGCAGCTTGGAAGCTGACAGGATAGCAGGGCACCTCCAAGGACAGGTGCAATAACTACCCAAGACAGGTAAGTGTTGACAGCCATGTCTATGATGGGTCTTTAGTAAATGTCTGTTGTGTAATTCTCATGGGGATGTGGGTCTGCAACTCAGCCTGTACCTCTTGTGGGCCTAAGGAGGAGAGGAGGGCCTGGGCTGGTGATAGCCGTGACAGAGCCTGTCACTCGGTGGCAGAAGAAAAGTGCTTACAGCAGGACACCAGGAAGCTGTGGTTCCTTCAAACTGAAGATGACAGACTCACACACACAGACACAGACGGACATGCCTCGGAACACACACAGTTCACCTCAGTCCTTCTTCATAAAGGCGGACCTGCACAGCCGAGTGCACACACACACAGACCCGCTGTTTCCGTCCATCGGGGCACTTAACACTGTACCAGAGGGTACCAGCAAGGCAGGAGGCAGGTTCTGTCCCCCAGAACCAGGCGCGGCACTCACCTCTTGAACAGGAGGATGGCGATGACAATGAGTATGATGAGAATGACTGCCAGGACAGGGCCTGTCACCCACAGCATCTCGGGCTCCTCCTGCTGCTGTGCTGGTGTCACCTGGACTACAATCTCGTCTGAGTAGGGGCTGGAGGCATAGCGCTTCTGGGGTCCAGGGAAGGAAGCAACAGCAAGGGCTATGAGCACAGCACAGCAAGAAAGCCCCGCCCTCATCCATCAAACCCAGGGAGGGCACCGAGACCAGTGAGACCGACATGTGGCGGGTCAGCAGGTTACTGAAGCCACATTAGGTCTGGTCTTCACACCCTGAGGCCTAGTGTCATGGGATACCCAGTATAGGTCCTCAGGGGTGTCCTAGTCCTAGGATGCTGGAGTCTCAGGATAATGCAGACCCGGGGTCTCCTAAGGTCTGAAGCTGGCCTAGTCTTAGATTAAACCTGGGGTCTTGGGGTTCTGAAAGTCATGCCAGCTCAGGCCAACCTGGTCCATGGGTTCCTTGAGGGAGGCGAGAACGAAGCACTGGTAACTCAGATCTGGAGACAGGGGCCGGTTGTAGAAGCCGCGGTAGCTCTTCTTGTCCCCCAGGGTGAAGGTCTCAGGGAGCACATCTACTTGGGCTGCCACATAAGGCTTCAGTCGCTCTGCTTGGCGCCGGCGCCTCCGCTGTTTCTCCTCGCCCTGCTCGATGGCCTCCAGAAGCTGGCAGAGGAGAACACAGAGTCACACAAGGCCTGGGAGCCTCCTCCCCTGGGGCATTAGCTACTGAGGCAGATATAGAGGTTCCCTCTTCCTGAGGACCCTCATGGGCCTGGCCTGGCCATAGCCATTACAGAATACTTCTGACATCACAGCGAGACCCTCCTTGTAGCCTATAAGGAAGGGCCACATGAATAACCTTATCCTAGGCAGAGAAAGCAGTTTTGGCATGAGCTGTGAGGAAGAAAGAGGTGATTTCATCTGTTCAGGAGAACCTAGGCTTAAAGCTCCACACCACAGGCAATCTCTGAGGTCCACACTGAGAGCTGCAGAAATGTCTCTAGTGACTCCTATACCATGGGATTCTTACCAAATATCTCCAGGGAAGTCCCTGTAGGCCCTCCCGGAGTTTTAAAAATTCTCCTGGGGATATCCCTCAGAGTTCCTCTCCCCAGAGAGAGAGCGGCTGACAGACAGATTCGGACTCCTGGGGCAATACTCAGGGAAAGATGGCCACTGCCCACCATGTGGCTGCCCTCAGTACTGATCTTCCCCTAGGCACCTCATCCAGCTCCAACTCCTCTGGTGTGTTCCATCTTGGTGCCAGCAAGTTCCCGCCCACACGGTCAATGGGCACCACCACAATGTAGAACCACCTGTGTGGACAGAGCAACCATCAGAACCTTCATCGACCTCTGCTACACTCCCAATCTGCACCAGCCTCCAGCCTCCTCTGTACACCTGACTAGCGAGGGGTCCTGCACTTGAGGCATGGAGAGGGAGAAGCGGCCATCCTCTATAAAGGCGGAGGCAGGCAGTGGCTTCTGGGGTAGGAGGTCCGGGGCAGTGCGGATGGACACCAGGTGCTGTAGGCCCCCGGCACTACTGCCACGATTCATCAGGACGAAGGAGTACTCCGTGTTGGGTTGCAGGTCTGCAATCAGCTTCCTCATTGAGTGCCCGTCCACCTCCACGCTCTGCCCATTGTACAGGATCTGTAGGGGGAGGGGGAGGAGCAGATGGGGTCGGAATGGCGACGCAGAGCAGACATGGGAGGCAGCTCTGGTCTATGTTGGCAGAAGTCCTACCCACCTTGAAGGGCACAGCTGACTTATAAGAGTCGGGGACCTCCCAACTGAGCAGCACAGATGTCTTCATCGCAGCGGCCACACGGAAATTCTTGGCAAACACTGTGGAAGCACGAGGAGGGAGTGAGCTCTGTGACTAGCTGGGCTGGGGTGAAGGGGCCCGAGGATGTGACAATGGCTGTAGCACAGGAGTAGGGGAGGGAGGGCCTACGGACTGAGGGTGACAACCAAGTACCCCAGGCAGCTTCACATGGCACAGTCCAATTCCTAACCCAGGTTCTTCCACAGTGAGCACTGAACCGGCTGGGGATGTCACTGTGCCTGGGGCCACACCTCCGAAAGAGCAGGGGTGGAAGCCTCGGCTCAGACACCGGGTCAGAGTAGCCAGGGATTAGTGGGTTGTGGTCACAAGATGTACGTGGCCACACGGACTCTGGATGTCAGTAGGTTAGGCCCCAAAAGGTTAGTGCTACAGAGCAAAGTAGAGCGAGCTGCACACCCTAGAAGGTGATGTAGCAGAAAGAGATCAGTGGATCGAGATCACAAGAGATTGGAAGGCCACGCAGATAGGTCAGTAGGTCATGGACAGCAGAGGTCAGGGCCACACACCCAAGGATGTGGTGCCTGTCCATTAGAGGTTAGTGGTCATGAGAGCGTGAAGTGTCACACAGCAGAAGCTGGTGGATCAGCTGCGAGAGGTCAGTGGGTCAAGGACAGCACAGGTCCCTAGGAGCAGTCACGCTTGGGCAGCCAATGCCATGACCACAGCACACACCTTGCTCCATGGGCATGGTCCGGGACTGGATGCTGGGGCTGAGAGGGCCGGCGCCTTTGCTGGTATGTGCACGGACCTTGATGTCGTAAGTGGTGTCCGGTTTAAGGCCCAAGAGTGTAAGGTGTGTGTCGTCGGTGACATTCTGGAGTTCAAGCTGGCTGTTGATGTCACGGTAGACCACGGTATAGTTGGTGATGCGACCATTCCTCTCTGCCAGCACCGGCGGGTCCCAGGTCAGTTCCGTGGTAGATGTGGTCAGTCCTGTCACTCGAAGGTTTTGAGGAAAGCCACTGGGTACATCCTCAGGGGTGGTGATCTCTTTCTCAAACTCTTCTCCTGGGCCAGCCCGGTTCTTGGCAGCGAGCCGGAAGACGTAGGTGGCCCCTTTGTGCAGGCCGGTGACTGTAAAATGTTGGTCATCCTTGCCAAAGTCTATGGTGTTGGGCCGCGCCTCATCGGCCCGCCGGTATTGGAGACGGTAGCCCAGCAGCTCTCCAGGCAGCTCCTTGGGTGGGTGCCACTGCAGCAGCGCGGTGTGCATGGCCGTGGTGCTGACCATCATGGTGGGCCGTCCTGGGACTGAACAGCACGCACTGGGCTCTGGTGCCATCCTCCCTGCTGCCCACCCAGCTTTGTCCATGAACCCCTCACTCACCTGCCCCTGTCGTAGTAACCACCTTGGGCTTGCTTCGGGCACCATCCCCCTTAGTGGTGTAGGCAGCGACGGTGATGGAGTAGGTGGTCTCGGGGGTGAGGCCGCTGATGGTGGTCTCCTGAAGGAGAAGGGGAAAGGCAGGTCCCATCATACTGCGTGAGAAGAAGCTAGACTATCAGTCACCTGAAGACTGGAGCCTAGGGTGCCCCAGGTACACAGGACCAGAGTCATGGGAGGTGAAGCTGGATAAATCCTTCCTCTGCTTCCTTTGCTGGAGGCAGGACAGCCAGGTGGGATATGGGCTAGGAGCATGCCACCCAACCCAAAAGCCCCAGGCCTGGGGCAGATAGCTCATTCTTTGTTTCAGAGAAGAACAAAGGACCACACTGTTACTTTCTCGCCATTGTGCTGTGAGTGACACCTCATGAGGTCTTTACACACAGACAGAGCCTTGCATGCACCAGGCACCTTCCGTGCCTCTTGGCACGCAAATGCATACAGGCCACCATCCCTCTGGAATTAGCTGGTGCAAGGCCACTTATAAAAGAGCAGGGTAAAGGAGAGGGCCCAACCTATAACACTGTAAGTTACAGTGACCCTATCTACTCCGGTGACTGGGATATCCAAACCCTCCTGAGACCACATAAGAGGGAGAAAAAGACAGGACACAGAATTCCCCAAACCCAGGAACACATTCCCCTCTTGTTTCCACCGATGCCCAAGAAGTCAGCCACTCCACTTCCTTCTACCTTGGTGGATCCTACCCACACACCCATCCAGCAAAGGCAATGTTTCCGGACATGCGGAGAAACACCATAGGAGACCAAGCCACGCCACACAGAGAGGAGGAGGAGGAGGAGGGGAGAGTACCACCATGGAGTAGGCACAGGGCTGTCAGCACCAGCCCTGGTGTCCTTCCAGCTCTAAGCCTCAGGTGGGGCCAACTGTAGATGCCAACAACCCTTTGCAGGGCCAAGCTGGAGGGTCTCCCAGGGCTCGGGCTCCAGCAGTGCCTGTGCTGGACCTGGCTCCCAGTACTTCTCCCAGCCTGGGCCTGAGCAGGTGATTTTTCACTCTAGGGATCAATAAGGCCTAACGATCGGGATTGGATTTAACTCCATCCCTGTCTGGCCAGAGCAGGGGCCAGGTCCTGGTCGATTGTGAACATTGGCCTCAAATTGCTGCTCGACAGGCGAGGAGTACGGATTAGAGGAAACGCCAATCACTGCTCAGCCTGGTGCTCATGTCTACACGCCAATTTTCTCTGGATGTGGCTGGTGCCCTGTGGATCTCGGCAACACAGGCTGGGAGAGGGGGAGTGTCCCATGAGCCCAGTCTGACCCAGTCTTGCCCGTGCTTGCACACCTGTTACTTACATAGTCCTCGGACTCCTCTGGTCTCCACTGACAGCGGGAGAAGGAGAAAAAGGGAGACAGGATGGTGAAGGATTTGGCCTGGAGAGGACCTGGCCCATGGAGAACTGATAGATAGCTCTGAAGTACCCACTGAGGTGATAGCCCAGGACCAGTGCCCACTCAAAGACACAAGTCCCTGCATCATTGAGCACCAACTGTGTACGCCAGGCCTGTCGAGGGCAGGGAGACATGTGTGGACTGTCAGATGTAGAGATAGACTTGACAGCTTAGGCAGAGGGAAGATATGTGCTTAGGGTTCCAATGTCCTGCTATGGCTGTTCAGCTCGCTCCCTCTATCTATCTATCTATCTATCTATCTATCTATCTATCTATCTATGGCTGTTCAGATTACTCTATCTATCTACCTCCCTCTCTCCCTCTGTCTGTCTGTCTATATTATCTTTCTACCTACCTCTATCTATCTATCTATCTATCTATCTATCTATCTATCTATCTCTATCTTTCTACCTACCTATCCATCCATCCACTTATCCATGCATCCTGCTTTCAGCTGAGACACTAAATTAGAGTCACCTGAGCTGAGTGTCCCAGAACACAAGTGCTGGACTTACCGCTGGAGTGGGCCAAGAGTCAGGCTTGCCAGAGAGATAATAAAGGGTAAGTAGCCAGCTCAGAGCCTGGGCATTACCCCAAAGCCACAGGGAGACCCCACACCCCTGATTTCGATTCTACAGGTGCCTGGAGTCAAAACAGGAAAACTAGTTTCTTGGCTGACAGTGGTAAATTCTAATGCCAGCGTGCACTGGTATGCTGGGTGAACAGGTATATGGAGTGAGGACTCTAATGTGAAGCCTTATGGTCTTGAAGCTAGAAGTTGGCTAGTGAGGGACAGGCCCTGTTTGGAGTCCTCTAGCCAGATCACACTCATACAGCTGGTCTGGCCTGTCCACTAGCCTGGTGCTGGAGTGGCCTGAGCTCCTGCTATTCGAGACAGCTCTGTCACAAAGTCTTTGCGACAGAATATAGAGAGGCTATAGTGTCCTGGAATTATCGTGTCTACTTTGCAGAGCGGGCTGGAACCAGGTCTAGTTAGGATTCCTTACTTGAGGGGAGCCCTGGTGTGAAGTTATCGCAGGTAGCCCCTCCTCTATCAGGTAGTGAGAAGAGAAAGACAGAGGCTGAAAGAGGAGTAGGGAGAGGAGAGAAGGAAAAGGGGATGGAGAATAGCTCCAGTGAGAGAAAAGCCAAAAGGAAGGAAGGGACAAAAGGGGGCGGAGGGTGGCGAGTCTCATCTAGAGGGAGCACAGGGGAGGCAGGCTGGGCTATGCACATCTGGTGGGGATACCATCACATGCTTCCTTCTGATATTACTGGGGCCCAGGGCTGCACAGATGGTTCTATTGGGTGGATAAGGGCAGACTGGGGTGTCCTTGAAAAGAGTCACACAGGGGATACCTAGGCCCTGGGGCCAGGTTGGATAAGTGCACCATCTGGTCTCCCACTGGCCCAAAGCAGAATGACAAAGTCCCAGGGGGTGGAAGGCTACAAGGGCAGGCCTTGTCTTCCGTGGCCTCCCTGGAGCCTGCTTGGGCATATTCCTTGTAAAGAACACAAATATGGGGACAATGTCCCTGATCTTATTACCCAACCCCCTTCAAACTGTTGGGGACCGACACACAAAAGTACTCGAATTGACTTTCCTGGAACCACAGTGGCTGCAGCTGTGGCGCCAGACTCCTAGGATGGGAGGGGCTGGATGGAGTCATTCTCTGGATGTTTCTGGGCGGGTGTGTCTGCTGAGACTTTGTGAGGAGCCCTCAACCTGCCCCAGGAATGCAGGCTGGTGAACACACCCACCTCCCCCACCCTTGGGTCCTTCAGCATAGACAGGTTGGGAGAAGAAAGAGGGTACCTTCTGGGTAGAAAAGAATTTTGGCTCAGAGGGTGGAGCTTAGCCAAAGGTATGAAAGCAGTTTGTCTGTGTGGGGGTTCATCCCTCAGCACAGCCTGTAGAATATGGGGTTCCCATTTGGTTGGGGAGGGAATCTAGGATCTTTCTGTTGGAACTTGATGCTGGCCCAAGAATCATCAGGACCTGGTTCTGGACAGGGAGACCAAGGGCAGACAACACAGTTTTTCCTAGACTTGATTAGTCCTTTCCCAGGGTAGAGACTTGGTTCCTATCCAATCCCTGCCACCCACATGCTGGCTCATTCTGGCCATACATATAATCTCACAGTATTCGGTGCTCCTTGATGGACTAGCAAGGTGGGGGTCAGAACGCTGACCTCACTGTAAGTCTGTGGGCAGATGCCCCAGGAAGACAGAAGCTTCCAACAGGAAAGGGCTGGCAGGTCTAGCCCTGGAGAGAAACACTCGCGTCAGGAGCCGAGTGACACTCAGGTCATTATTTGCAAAGCTTTGCCTCAGTCACTGGCTTGAGGCCATGGAGGACGGAGAAAAGTCTTGTCTGCCCCTGGCTGTGCAGTCCAGGTGATGCTCAGAACAGTATTGCCTGGGACAGCAGTTCAGCTCAAAGCCACAGCAAATGTGCTTTCTGCAAACCACAAGGATGAAGCCAGTGTGGTGTGCAAGGAGCCTGGGGGTCTCTGGAAGCAGCCCCGTGAGCACCGGCAACTAAGACGCTGCCTGGGTGGAGGGGGCAGGATCTGGGTTAGCACAGCTTAACAATCCTAACAGAAAGAAGACAAAGTCTCTCTAGAACATGAGCCTCACCTCCCGATCTCAATAACTCCTGCCCAGACAGTCCAAGGCAGCTCCAATGACCATAAAATGCAAAACCACCTCTGAGGGCAGGCATTGGACAGACAAATCTGGGCTCTAGGGAGTCACTGTGACACACTGGTCACTGTTTACCCTGCTGCCAAGCACCGTCAATGACATACCTGAGCCTCAGCCAGCATGACATCCTGGATGATGGGTTGGCCTCGGGGCTCACCATTCTCCAACCGCACATAGGTGACCTGGTAGCCACGAATCTGTCCGTGCTGCTTGTTGGGGACGGGCAGCTTCCAGGAGACATGCACAGCAGTGGAGTTCAGAGGCTCAACCTCCACCTTCCGTGGTGGCCCGCTAGGCACTAGGGGCCAGGCAGAGAAGAGAGTCAGATATGGAGCAACGGCGCCTGGCTTAGGCACATACAGCTAACTTTAGGGCCGTGACTCTGCACCTGCCCCCTTGGGAAAGGCTCCAATGTTGTTTCTTTGGCTGGCTGATTTGCCTGCCGTGGGCCATCCCTACGGGTCCCTCTAGCAGGGCTACTTATTCATGGGAAACATAGATGTGGGGAACAGCTGGAAGTGAGGTACCACACCTTCAACTACCTAGGCTCACACCATCTGTAACAAATTTCATTAGTATCCAGCCAAAGCCCACTTGAGTCTTTTGCACTCATCTTCCCAATCCTGGCTCTCATATTAGGTGGGGCTGCTGCTTCTGCCACAGCCCTTTACGGCTTTAAAGCTTCAGTTATCTTGGAGACGGCTCAGAAGCCAGGACCTGGATATGGGATACCCCACCAACTATACCGCCCCAGAGTTTAGACCATTAAGCCTAAGTTTAGAAAATGAGTCTGTCAGGTCCTGTGGAGGGAGGATCCTGGGTGCTTGGCAGACAGCCTCTCATCCCCACCCCTCCTCACAACAATGTTACCCACTGCAGCCTACCGTCCTCATCGGTGCGCACCAGCACCGGACTGCTCTCAGGGCCAGGGCCCACATCTGTGTGAGCCCGCACCCACACCCGGTACTCCGTCCACTTCTCCAGGCCCAGCAGGTCCCAGCTGGAATGCTCACGGCTGATGCCATCCACCACATGTCGCTTACGGTCCTCGCCGTCCACTGCCTCATAGGCCACGGAGTACTGGGTGATAATGCCGTTGCGGCTGTCGGCCGGCGGTGGAACCCAACTTACCCGGACCGTGGTGGAGCCCGTGCTCACACAAGTCACCTTCTGGGGAGGGGCTGATGGGGCTGGGGAAGACAAATGGGGGGAAAGCAGGCAAATGGAGGGAGGGGACCACAGGCACAGTGAGCAAGTAACAAGGGACTGGAGACTCACCCAGGCATCCTGAGGCCCTCTAGGCATATGGCTGCTGAGACAGCCTAACTCCCTCAGAACTAGCTTTCTAAACACACACACACACACACACACACACACACACACACACACACACACACACAGTATGTGCAGTGTCTCACACGCACATATGGAGTTCTAACAGCGTCTTTCCTATGCATATGCTGTCTCACACAAACATGGTATCAAGTACACACACACACACACACACACACACACACACACCCCAGAACACTCGGAGAATATAATTCTCTTCTGGGGATACGTGATGCAAAGGCCTCCCTTGGTTTAAGACTACTTAGCCTGTGCCTGCATGCACAGAGCTCTGTGCTTGAGCTTGTGAACGTCTGTGGCTAGTCACAGTGGCTAGTGGCCTCTGCAGTGTGGAAGCAAAGTATTCAACAGATTCCTTATGAGTTAGGAGACAAGTGTGTGCTCTCTTTGTGCCTGGTGACACCATGCCGCTACCAATCCAGGGGCTTCCGTTTACCTCAAGTTTGCCACTCACTGGCTGGGTAACTTCAACAGCCTTCGACTCACCGGTGGCAAAGCACCACACCAATACTGGGAATGACCTTTAACCTTCCCCTGTGCGCCCACCTCTTGTCCCAGTTCGGTCTCCCTGGGCCCCGGCATTCTACTCTTACTCCTGGGGATCCCATCACTTACTTCAATCCTTACAGCCCTGAATATTCAGCTGTGACTTAAAGCGCCCTGGCTTACCATTCTCACCAGTGCCCTAAACTCACTTTCTCATCTTTGTATGTGTGTGTAGTGTATGTATATGTGAGTATGTGCACCTGCCCCACAGATTCCCGACTCAGCCTCCCGACAGCGCTAGTGCTAAGGTGCATATACGATGATACCCTATTGTTTATGTGGGTGCCGAGGATTTGAACCCAACTCTTCATGATTACGCAGCAAGCTCTCTTACCTGCTGAGCCATCCACTCAGCCCCTCCTTCTCCCACCATCGCTTGAGCCACACTAGTTAATGGATACTGCAGTCCTGAGGCAGGCAGACAAGGCATCTCCAGCGGGCTCCCCCTGGGCTCTCTGGGCTACCTGCTGAGATCTACTCTATCTTGCTCACTCTGCCACTTTACAAATAACGCAGTCAATCTGCACAGCTTCCAGACCCCCTTCACCTGTAGGCATATAAGCTTGCTGCCTGCCTGCCTGCCTTCCAACAGTACCTGCTTCTATTTCCAGCCCCAGCCCCCCTCTTCCTGTACAACCTCAAGAGTGGAGTCCAAGGCCAAGCTCTTTCTCACCTCACCCACATTCTGCCTCCTTCCTTCTACCTCCAGAGACTTTCCCAGCTGTCCCTCTCCATCCATGCTTCCAGCGTGGTCCTCCTAACTCTCACAAAAGCATACGGATGCACTTCAAGAGTTCCTGCCTTCAAAGAAGATCCCATCCTCATTGCTACAGCCCCCCCCCCGCCCCCCCTAGCTCCTAATGACATCTTAGCATGCTGGCTTACTTCCTCATCCACTCTGAGCCCCTGCCAAGCTACCACACAGCCTGCCACCACCACCCCACCCCCAAGCCTGCTTTCTGACTACTTCTAGTCCCTTTCGGCCACTCAGTAGCAACTTCAGGCCCACCTCTGTCTTTCTCTCTGTCCTCTTCCCCAGCCCTAGATCTCATTTCTAGTCTTCTCAGGATGGCCTCCTCCAGCTCAGGCCCTACACCTCCACACTTCTACTGCTGACAGACACAGCGATTGAATCTGGGTGCCTGAAGCCAGGTGCACTGCTCGAGCCTGCTTCCATGCATCATCTGACTTGGGGGGAGTGTGCACTGCTGGAGCCTCCTATCAGGAACACGATGCACCTCCATTATGTCTAAGCCACGGCTCTGCACCTGCAATCTATCACCAAGCCCAGACCAGGAAGTGTCCTGGGTAACCCTCCCCGCACCCCCTGACCAGTTCAGCCAAGGCAGCAAACTTCGCCTAGTCCATAAAAGAGGTTTCTAAGTGGTCTCTGCATCTTAGGTCACCTGCCCATTTTCAGAGCTACCCCGACTGGTACAGCTTGGGTGGCTGCAGAGTCCCTACCCAGGGCCACCATATTCCCTGTTCCTTTTACCTAATTAGCTTCAGTGGAGGTCACGTGTCATATCTCTGAGACTGAACTCTCTCTGACCTTGTACCAACAGTGTTTGCCTCTGACCTTGCACCAACAACAGTAGCTCCTGTACTGCCTGCCATCTCTCCACCCTCCCAGCTCACTCTGCACAAATGTAATTAAGAACTCATTTGGGTAATTACAGGCACCACTGTATGTCTCAGTCCACTGCAGGAGCCCTATGGATACTGGCCTTGCATTCTGGCTGCACCACCAGACCTAGAGTACAGGCTTCTAGAATG
Organism: Mus caroli; assembly: GCF_978045245.1. Taxonomy (NCBI): domain Eukaryota; kingdom Metazoa; phylum Chordata; class Mammalia; order Rodentia; family Muridae; genus Mus; species Mus caroli. Next base: position 38,597,998 of record NW_028227261.1, on the reverse strand, counting down.
AATTTAGTTTACTCTCACACCGAGCCACATTTACAATCTGCCATCTTGTGCCAATCACAATCTGGGTGCGACAGAGTCACGCCCACACACACTGACACCCTCAGGTGCTATTGGCTGGGTCTTCACACAAACTCCAGGTGGTTCTACAAACAGTCACGTTGTCACATGAGCCATGTGCTCCCACAGGCAGATGTGGGGACACACACACACACACACACTGGCACACAGTCACATTCTCATGGACCTGTCCGCAAGTGCAGAGGCCTCAGAGATTACACAGCTCCTAAAGAACTGTGGTGGTGAGGTATGAGGAGGGGAACATGGCTGATGAGATGTGAGAGGAGGACAGCATCTTAGGCAGGTCTCAAACGTGGCAGGACCACCAAATCAGTGCTATGATCTATCTAGGTATGGAAGGAGAAGGACAGAGGATAGAGATGAGTCACAGCCACACAGAACTTACCTGTGCAGGACATAAGAGTCACAGGGGTAAGAGAGGGAGCAGAGAAGGCAACCACTGCCTGGACACAGACTAACAGGGCACTTACCTGTCCCTTTTTTGGGGTTCAGACTCAAGAGCCCAGACTGGAGTCCAATACTGGACTCAGCAGACCTGACCACCCACCTGCTTGAAAGGGAATGGTATGTGCCCGTGTGTAGTGTACCAGCCCAGATGTGACAAGGGTGGCCTTAGCAGACACTTACTGGACTGTGCTGTACGGGCCTCTACGGTGGGCGTGAAGACGCCCACCCCCAAATCTGAACGGGCAGCCAGCTGGAAGTGGTACAATGTGTCAGGCTTCAGGTCCTCCAGAGTGTAGGAGGAGGTGGGGTCGAAGGTCACCTTGTGCTGGAAGAGCAGAGAGCACTTACTGACTGCTCAGATCTCAAAGGCCACTCAGAGGTTATTCCCCACGTGGGCTGCAAGCAGCTGGCAGAGGACCCACTGTGGTTCTCTTGACAGCCCCACCCCACATAGTCACACAGCCTTGCAAGAAATGCATGGCGTGACTCATTCCACAGCCACCTCAAAGATCACAAAGGCCACCAGGGATCTGTGTCCCCAGGGGAAGCTTCAAGGCTAGGACAGTATCACACGGGCCACTAACCCAAGAGAACAAAGGCAAACTTTAGAAGTTTTGCCTCTAGCACAGGGGTGGTGCAGACCACATAGGCTGTGAGAGCTACAAAGCTGTAGGGCAAACCTAGGGTCTGCAGCCTGCCTAGGTGTGCCCATCACACACCACCAGAAACCGGGGGCTATCCTCCTTCCACCCTTCCTGGCCTCCTGGCTCACCTGCTGGCCCTCATCCTCGGCTGCCCAGTACACCAGCTCATACTTGACGATCCGCTCCTGCGGGGGCAGCAGCCACGAGAGCTGGATCCTGGTGTCCGACTCAGCGTTAGCCTGGAAGTCCGCAGGCTGTGCAGGCACTGCAATGTCCACCCCAGGCAACGTCAGCCTCGCAACACCTCCAAGGGCCCAGTGAGAGGGTGCCAAGCTCTCACCAGCCTGGCCTGCATCCCCAGTGACCACCTATCTGTGGAGTATGACACCCTCCCCCCTCCCAAGCTCCAAATTTCACAGCGTGAGGAAATAGGAGGGACTCTGCCGGAGCCTCTGCTGTCAGCTGTCCATCTAGAACGAAGCCCCTACCTACCTCCCTGCTGTGTCTTGACTTGGATGGTGGGGCTGGGTGGGCCGTCACCCACGGCAGTGAAGGCAAGGACTCGGAGGCTGTAGGTGATGCCAGGTAGCAGGCTGCCCACGGTGGTAAGGAGTCCTGCGTCGGTGTTATGCTTGTGCCAGGCGCTCAAAGGGCGTCGGGAATCTGGGGTGTAGTAGACGCGATATCCCCGTACCAAGCCATTGGGCTCTTCAGGTGGTTCCCACTGGACCAGCATTGTGCTGGCGCTAAGCATTCGAGCCTGCACACGGCGCGGAGGGCTGGAGGGTGCCTGCTCCCCCGTGCGTGCTCGCACTGCCTCACTGGGTGGTCCTCGCCCAATGCTGTTAACAGCCAACACTCGGAAAGCATATTCCGAAAAGGGGCTGAGGCCACCAATGCTGTATCGGGTGCTGGCCACACCATCCACTTCCTGAAAGGGGCCGTCTGTGCCAGCTGCGCGGTACTGGATGCCGTAGAAGGACACAGGCTCGGTATTTCCAGAGTCCCATGTCAGAGTAACACTGGTGGCGGTTGTCTCTGTCACCACAAGATCAATTGGAGGCTTTGGCAGAGCTGAGGAGAAAGAATTGTTAGATATCATGACTCTGAGGACAAACACAAGGCATCATCCTAACACAGGGTACGGCCACCCGAGTGTGGTTGATGCCCACAACCCTCCTTCAAAAACGGTTTGAAAAGCTTGTGGTGACTTCTTAGGGCAGCTACTGAGATAGTGCAGCCAGGTCTGATGGTGGTCCAAGGAGTCTTAAGCCCTTTGGTGTGTAACACATCACCCTTAGGACCTACACACACACACACACACACACACACACACACACACACACACACTCTGGATCGTCACATTAGCACGTGATTCACCCAACAAACAGACCTGGTCCTATCAAGTCTCACACAGTTCACATGCCTACACTAGGCAGAGACCTACCTGTTGCTCATCTACTCTTACTTGTACCAAGTGTAACACACGCACGCACATGTACCAAGTGTAACACACGCACGCACACACGCATGCACGATCTCCCAAGGAATTGGCCTTTAGAGTTCAAAAAGAGCCATGAACTTGCTAGCCCCGCCACCAGGCCCCATGACTTGGCTCAAAACAAAGGTGGCACAATCCCAGGCCTGCGATCGCTGCATGAAGAATGAATGGCCACTAAGTCCCCGTTCGGTGCCACAATGGCTCGTGGTCACATTCCTGCTCTCTGGAATTTATCGTCTGGGAAAATAATCAGCAAATGAGTTGATGTTCACACTGTGAACAAGGACAGGAGGAAAGCACAGCCTCTCCTTGGATGGGTGTGGGGCTTGGGGGACGGGAAGAGTCTCACAGTGCTGAGCCAGTTACTTTGACAGAGGAGGAGCAGGCAGGGGACTAGAACTGTGTGTTTTAGTGTAGCTGGCGGAAACTGAGAGTGGGAGACCAGCTAATGTTTCTGGGTGACTCCCAGAGCAACGTGAGCCCCTGAAAGCTACCTTTTGCTTTTATAAAAGGAACCGGTGTAAGGCTCAGAGTGAAGGCGCCTCTCTAGTGTGTGTGAGGCCCTGGGCTCCTTCCCAAAGAGGACCAGGAGGAGTGACATGATTAATCCTAGCTTACAGCCTGATTTCCTTTTGGCAGTACCGGGGACTGAATCCAGGGCTTCCAACATGGTAAATGCTCTCTATCAACTGAGCTGGGTCCCCAGTTCTTGGGGAGCAGAGGCAGGAAGAGCTCTATGAGTTCAAGGCCAGCTCCTACTTATCTGCCACAGGCCTGAGGATCTAAAGCCCTCAAGACAGAGGAGAACATCAGCTAGCTGAGGCATCGGTACACTCACCTTTTACTGTGACCTGGGCCATGGCTTCTATCATGCCTAATGAAGAGATGGCCACACAGGTATAGTTGGCAGATCGCATGACATTGCTGAGCTCCAGAACATTTCGGCCGACTGGCATCTCGTCCTCTTTGGTCAGCTCCTCGGCGCCCATCATCCATTTCACATATGGCATGGGCGCGCCCACTGCCACACACGTGAGATTCACGCTGCCGCCCGGCATCACCTCTTGGCTGCTGGGAGGGATGGAGAAACGAGGAGCCACGCGACGCACTGTGGGAGGAGGGAGAGAGGCACTCACAGGCTGGGCGGGATGCAAGGGTGGACAGAAGGGCAGGGGCCCCTCATCAAGGAAGCCTCTCTTGTCAGAGCCAAGCCCATGCTCAGAGACAGGAGGAGTGGCGTCCCTGGGGCCTGGCTCATCATTTCCCACCTCACTTTGGGAACAGAAGTCGTCCCTGCACTCAGGGACCATCTGGAACACCTCTTAATGACAACTTGCATAACCAAGCTCCCATCTTATGGCATGGGACACTCAGCCAAGGTCACACAGGACTCAATGCAAGAGCCAGGCCTGGTTAGGGCCACACTCTAGGTGGTCCTCCAATGACCACCCTTGTTTATTCCTGACTCCCCTCCTCCTGTGTCTCCAGAGGGACCATCAATGAAAGCAATCCAGGTCCTCAGAGCATGGCTGGGGGTGGGGGGTGGGGCAAAGGATCAGTCTGAGAGTACCATGGCAACCTTCTCTGGAGTCAGTGTCTCCACCTCTAGGCCATGGCCCCAGGAGAGAAGAGAAAATGGCACAAGTACCTGCTGGGCCTTGCCTATGCAGGTCAGCCTGGGACCCACAATGTGGATGGCCCCTTAGGAGGGCTAGTCCGGGGACAAGGGGCTGGGCGGGCCAGGGACGTGGTCCGCGGGCAGGATGGACATGAGGATGGCAGTAACATGATGAGGGGGCCGAGCAGACGGCTTTCTGCACCAGTGAGTAAAGCTCTCAAGGCAGGTGGCTGTGCCTAGCCGTGACCCTCAGCCTTGGACTCCCCTGGCCAGAAGCTGTCCTGGGCTTCTCAGTCCAGGGCAAAGCCCAGAACCAACCCCGCAGTGGCAAGCTTGGCACAGACAGAGCATGCAGAAAGGGTAAGGTGGACAAGAGCTAGCTACACAGAGACATGCTTGGCACGCAGGCAGGTCATGCAGCTGCTGGCAGAGGCTCATGTGTATCCTAGACGGCCATCCTACACAAAGGGCCAGAGAGGACAGGCAGCAAGCCCAAGTGACCTGAGGGCCACTATGAGAGCACAGGTCTCTGAGGACTCTTGCTGGGGGGTCCAGACATGCAGAGGACCCATTGTAAGAAGCATGTCACACAGTTCCAGGTCACAGAAGCAGAGGTGACATCCCAGGAAAGAACACAAGGTTCAATCTCACCTCAATTCCTAGGGGTCAAACTGAAGCTTAGAGCTGAGACATTTAGTAAAAGTCACCGGGGTTGTACTAAGGGTCTGCCTAAGACATCTTTCAAAATCCATCACCCCAAGGATGGACCATCCAGAGACTGCCCCACCCAGGGCATACGCCAGCAAGATTTTGCTGAAAGGACCCTGATATATCTGTATCCTGTGAGGCTATGCCAGTGCCTGGCAAATACAGAAGTGGATGCTCACAGTCATCTATAAGATGGAACACAAGGCCCCAAATGTAGGAGCTAGAGGAAGTACCCAAGAGCTGAAGGGGTCTGCAACCCTATAGGTGGAACAACATTATGAACTAACCAGTATCCCCCAGAGCTCAAGTCTCTAGCTGCATATGTAGCAGAAGATGACCTAGTTGGCCATCATTGGGAAGAGAGGCCCCTTGGTCTTGCAAACTTTATATGCACTAGTACAGGGAAACGACAGGGCCAAGAAGTGGGAGTGGGTGGGTAGGGGAGGAGGGCGGCAGGTGGGGGGTGGGGGGGTAATAGGGGACTTTTGGGATAGCATTTGAAATGTAAATGAAGAAAATACCCAATTAAAAAAAAAAGCAACAACAAAAAAGAAAAAAAACAACAAAAAAAGAAGCTGGACTCCAGAAAAATCACATAACCCTATTAAAAAATGGGGTACAAAAAAATCCATCACCCCCACTAGTAACATCTAAGTAACACCACTCCTGCAGTCCCTCTAACCTCTCACCCTAACCAACTCCCGAGCTCTCCACAGACAGCTGGCACCCCCTGATTAACAAGCTTCTGTGTGGTTCCTGATGCTCCCTCCGTGGCCAGCCTGCAGGACCTTGGGTAGAACTTGCTGCCACACCTTCTATGCCAGGTTCCCTAAGCCCTGGGTGGGGTCACAACACTGGCAGCCCCAAGTGAGTCACAGCGAAAGGCAGGCTGGGTCTGCTCCCTACACTCACGGCAGACATTTACCTGGAGTGCATCGTACATGTCTAGACTTCCACCTTTGGCCTGAAACAGCAGCACCCTCATTCTTTCCTTTCTCCCCCCTCCCCTCCCTCCCCAAGGCCTCTCCTCCTCTTTCTTTTAGAGGAAGAAGACTCAGAGACTCATATATGCTAGGTGCTGTACTCTACCACTGAGCACCATTTCCAGCCCCATCTTTGTTTTCTCTAGGGGAACAGTCCCTCCATCCTTGGCACACAGCATGTAATCTAGATCTGGATAATAAGTAACAACCTTTGCACCAGTAGCAACCTTTGGATGTTTGCACAGCGGGTGAGAGCAGCAACACACTTTACAGGGGCAGCTGAGCTCAGGGTTTCCTTTCCTAAGGCTGGGGAGGACCTACTGCAGTACAAAGGTAAGAGCAGTGGAGGAACAGAGCGAGGCGATGGTGAGCAGCGGCCCGAACACACTGAAGACCTGGCTCCAGGGCTTCCCAACACCGAATCTATTTCTACACCTCCTAGTTTTGGACCATAAGACTCTTTATTTTGCTTAGTCTAGCATACCTGGGTTTCTATCCTAAGACGCTTTTGAAAAAACGTATCTATTTCTTGTGAGACAGGATTTCTCTGTGTAGCTCTGGCTGTCCTGGAACTCACTGTGTATAGACCAGGCTGGCCTTGAACTCAGAAATCCGCCTGCCTCTTCCTCCCAAGTGTAGGGATTAAAGGTCTGTGCCACCACTGTCCAACAAAAACTTACTTTATTATTCACTTAAAGATTTATTTTATTATTATTTTAGGTGTCTGATACCCAAGGATGTGGTGAGCTTTCAGGATGGGACTGGGAATTGAGCCTGGGCCCTTTGCAAGAACAGGTAGTCTTAACCATTCAGCCAAATCTTTGACCTTAATTTTTTTTTTTTAAATTTATGTGTATGTGTATGTAGGCCTGCACAATCATAAGTGTATGCTGGAACCCACGGAGGCTAGAAGAGGATGTTAGAGACTCTGTAACTGAAGTTACAGACGGTTGTAAGCCACTATGTAGGTGCTGGAAACTGAACATAGACCTCTTCAAGAGCAAATGCTCTTAACCCTTCTCTCCAAACCCCTTATCATTGATGCTTTTTGTTGTTGTTAAAGACAGTGTTTCTCTGTATACCCTTGGCTGTCCTGAAACTTACTCTGAGAGCAGGCTGGCCTTCAGCTCAGTCTCCTGAGTGCTGGGATTAAGTGTGTGACACCATGCCTAGCCTTTTTATCATGTATGGATTTTTGTTTTTTGAGACAAGGTTTCTCTGTGTAGCCCTGGCTGTCCTGGAACTCACTCTGTAGACCAGGCTGGCCTCAAACTCAGAAATCTGCCTGCCTCTGCCTCCTAAGTGTTGGGATTAAAGGTGTGTGCCACCACTGTCGGGCATCATGTATGTTACTATCAGGAGTCCACATGGCTGATGACACGGTATCACAGACACATGTTTTCATGACAAGGGACAGGTATATCCCAGGGGTCATACCTACCAAGTGTCCCATGGTAACAGACTCCCTTGCAAGCAAGACCTTTCAACTGGCAGATGGTACAGGCAGGCTTTGCTAGCCCAGGGCATGGGCACTCCTGGGCTTCATACCAGGTCTAATAGCTGGGCACTCCAAGGTGAAGAATAGTATACAGTGCTGCATGTAAGCCTGGTCCAGGCCTAGCAAGGAATGGAGGAGTTCAGAACACAGAAGTTGCTGGAACTGAACAAGCCTCTCTGTCATTTCCTTTTCATTGAAGGGCATGCAGTCATGTACTGAGGAAGCCACTCTTTTTTTTTTTTTTTTTTTTTTGACAGGGTTTATATATCCTTGGCTATCCTGAAGCTTAGTGTATACACCAGGCTGGCCTTGAACTCACAAAGGTCTACCTGCCTCTGCCTCTGAGTGCTGGGATTAAAGCCGTGCACATCATGCCTAGTGGAAAGCCACTCTGTACTCTGTACAGAGGGTGCCTGTGCCACCATGTCTCAATTGCAGATGAGGGCCAGAGTCAATGCTGACACAGGAAGTGACACATCTGCCTTTATATCCTCAGGAAGATCAGGTCTGTGTGGTAAAAACTCTATCTTCGAAAGCCCATGAAAGCCATTATGCCATTAGCATTGGCATAATGTCGCGCTCCAGATGGCATACAGATAAGACTTTTGACAGTGACACTAGTTAATGGTGGCTCTAGTTAATGGTGGAACCCAAATGAAAGAGGGGCCACTGGGTTTATGCAGTAGGAAGTAGGTCTTTGGCTAATATACCTGGGGCCTATACCTAAACATGTCCAAACTTTGACCCCTGGATAGTCCATGGTGGACAGTGTTTTCCAAGCCAGCAGAGTCCTCAGGGATCAGCTTCGGAGCCAGGCCAATGCCCTGGGCCGATCCTTTCAAAGGCTCCATCTCTAGTCGCTGTCAGAAAACTGGGCCCCCATGGGAAGTGACACTAAGAATGGCTTTTTTTCCCCCCGAGACAGGGTTTCTCTGTATAACCCTGGCTGTCTTGGAACTCACTTTGTAGACCAGGTTGGCCTCGAACTCAGAAATCCACCTACCTTTGCCTCCTGAGTGCTGAGATTAAAGGCGTGCGCCACCACGCCCGGCTAAGAATGGCTTTTATTTTCCCTCCAAGATGCAAGCTACAGGGAGAACTTTGGGGGCTACAGACAGGTATGAGGTCAGGGTCACCTCAGCACTGGGAAAGGAACTCAGCCAGAGGCCCCAGGTGTTCCACTGATAACTACATTCCTATAGAAGGGCACTAGGGTCCAGTCACATGCAAAGACTCCTGGAAGTTGATCTGCTAGAGCTCAGGTAGGCCAGCATATCTACTGAAAATGGGGAAAGAGGCAACAAAGTGCCCCAAATGCTAGAGGCCCTGTGTCCTAGCCCAGCCTAGACAGCTACTCCTGTGCCAACAGCTGCAAGTGGCTGATGCTCCAACATAGCATCTCCACCATCCTCCCCCAGCCGCCACAAGCACAGGGCCTCCAAAGGGAACAGGACTCTCCCTGGACTTGGTCTATTGACAGAAGCAACAGCAGGGAAGGAAAAACTGGAGCTGGGGAAAATGCACTTAGGGTCTAATCTCAGGCTCCAACAATGCCGGTCTATTACTGTTCCCCGTGCATCCTTACTGCTGACATTTTATAGACAATTTCCAAAACAGGGCCCTGCCATTTCTGGATTATATTTCAGCTGTAACTTTTAAGTCTAATTATTTGCGCTGACAACCCCCTATAATAGGGTGGTGCGGCGCCTGGAGGTATCCGCATTCAGTGGAGTGACAGCCTAATCGCAGGGGGAGGTAGCCCCGCAATCTGCATTCACTTGCAGAAATTTCTCTGATGAAAATAACACAACATTAAGGAGGGGATAAGGGGCAGGATCCACTGTATCAAGATAAAATAACTCTTTAATGAATAACCTTGTGGCTGCCGCAGAGCAGTAATTAAATGCTGGCACACCCGGCACACAGTTTTAAGTAAAGCTAGAAAAATGTAAGATGCAATTATCAGCACCAAACAAATTACCAGCCCGGCAAATCCCCCCGGAATATTTAGAAATTCATTTCTCCTTCCCGTTAAATATTTGTGTATGTGTGTATTTTTGGTGGGACCACAGGGTGGGAGGGGAAAGAACAAAGGATGCAGAGGGTAGGTGAGGGGGTGTGGGGGGAGTGGCTGCGGGTTGGGCTGTCTGCTGCTGACTATTTTCTGAACGCCCTGGCAGATCCGCCTGGTCAGCGAAACGGTGTAACCGAAATGCCCCAGAGCTCAGGAGTGCATACAGATGGAGGCTTATGTTGATATCTGAGCCCGGGCTGCAGCCCTCCTCCTGACTGGCTCCCTTGTCCTCACTGAGTAAACTCAAAACCACAGAGCATGATGCAGAGGCCACCTGGTAGCTGGGGTCTGTCCTGTGCTTCTTCCTTGGACCCCCAAAGCCCAGTGATTAACCCTTTACACCACACTATATATAAAGGACCACTAGCCCCTTGCTGGTCCAGTACTGGGAAATAGAGGCCTGGCTCCAAGGGGACAGCTCTGGGAGGGGATCCAGGGAGTTTCAAAAAGCCCTGCCCAACCTAAGGCTGAGCTGGACTGATTGATACTCAAGGCCTAAGGAGACTGCAGTGACAATTCAGTCACTCCAGGCATAAGCAAACTGGATCTGAACGCTCAGTGCCACTGCCCAGCATGGGACTGAGGGCTGTTAGCTGGTCAGCGAGCCACATACGCTGTACCCTCGGAGAGGCACAGAGGCTGGCTTGGAAGCTCGGTTAGAGGGGTCTGGGCAGGCAGGGTGACCTTGGTTTGGACCTGGTAGGGCACAGAAAAGATATAATGTCGGGACACTTACTCAGTGTATGAAAATGATGCCACCTGCCTTGGACTACGGCCATCAGGGTCTTTGAGAGGCAGACCAAGGCTGGTCTTAAGTCTCAGTACAGCCAGTCTGCTTTGTGGAGCATTGGTAAGGCTCTGGGGGCCTCAAGGGCAGGGCAGACACTGCAGGACTGTGTTGCGTACTGCGAGCTCTCAAGGGGACAACTCACTCTAAATTAGCCTCCTCCTATTGTCTCCTGCAGTTCAGCCTTCTCTTAGTTCCGCAGCCTACATAAGGGTGGGTGGGGAAATGGTAGAAGCTTCCCTGAACCCCTACATGCCAAGCATGTAGTTTAGTTTCTCTGACAGAGATCCCCACGACCATTCCTGAAACAGAGAGCCAGCCTGGTCTGGGTACAGAGCTGAGTGCAGTTCTGTAGGGTACAGTTTTATGCCGTGCACCGTGCATGTGTGGCCACTCCAACAGCGGAGCCTGGCTAAGGGGACATGCAGACACACAGTGAATCAGGGTCAAGCAACAGGAACATGCAGGGCAGAAGGCCTGCCCACCCATCCCTGGTCCTGCCTGCCAGCCAGCCCAAACACCAAGAAGAGGCCAACTGGCGGGCAGGCGCGGCTGGAGCGAGCCTGAGGGAGCCGACCAAGCCCGCTGATCCCAACTGATGGGCACAGTCGGTGGGCGAACTGTAGATGGATAAGAAGTGAAAACGACCAACCTTCTCGCTGATCTGAGAGATGAGAGTTTGGGTTGATGGCAGAGTGCGATGAGGATGAGAGGGAATAAAAAAAGACAAGGAGAAACACAGAGAGAGTAAAAACAGGCCAACCTCCATCTGCCCACACAGCACAGAGACAAGACAGGACTCCTGTGCCCCTCGCACACACACGTGCACACAGGTGCACACGGACCACGCCGCTCACAGAGGACTTAGGACTCATGGAGAGACACAGTGGACAGGGTAGGGCCCACCAGCAGTGCCAGGGACAATGAGGGCAGAGCGGGTAGGGGTAGAAGTGGGACACGGGCTAGTCCCCATGCCTCACACACCCTCACCGCTCAGACAGACCCTACCAGGCTCTGGGGTCAGGGTCCACCCAGCTCACAAACCCACCGAGGCATACAAGCCACTCCATCCCCACCACTGTGAGGAAGCCCCACGCCTCGCCAACACCAGTGTGAGGAGCACACCCGGATGCCTGTGGGAAGAAAGGCTAAGAGGAAATGTCCTCTAGTCATACAGCTGAGTCTCAGATGCTGGGTTCCTGAAAAGAACGGAGAGGCTGGTGATCTTGGTACAGGTAAGGCAAGCTTTGCCAAGGGCAGAGTTCTGCCTTTGGCCTGGGAAGCTGTATGCCTGAGAGCCGGAGGGGAGAGACGCCGTGGATGGAAGGAGAAAGTGAGTCACTCAGGGAGGGAGTCAGATGGTGATGGAGAAAGAGGCTGGTCCACCCAGCGTGCCTGGGCCTGCTAGACGGTGGGTGGAACTGCAGGCAACTGTGAATAAAGTCAGCTGTGAATGCACGATGTGTGTGCCCCAGCGCTAGCCCAACAGAACCCAGACAGCTGACTCTCATGCGCCTCCTGTGCTCCTGGCAGCATGCGGGGAGCTCTGCATGCCCATGTACTGCCCCATCGGTTGAAGCAGCCTAAGGCCTCAGAGAGGCAGGGAGAGCCCCGACAGTCTGGGGGACAGAGGAAGAACGTGAGAAGGGACACTAAGTCTGAGAAGATGAATCACTAGACAGAAGAACAAAGTTAGAGATGGAGGCAGAAGCCCTCAGGAGGCTGCAATCCTGAGAAAGGGTATCCACAGGGGCAAGCTGCCTCTGGGTGCCAGCGTCTGGAGAGAGTTGTGGCTATTTAGACTGGTCTTATTAAGTGCTGCTACTGGTTCCTGACTGGCTAGGGATGCTTCTAAATATCCTACTATGCGTAGAATGGCCCTCAACAGAGATGTATTCAGTCTAAAATGGCAACAGTGCGAAGGGTAAGAAACACCTGAGCTATAATTCACACTAGCCTGAATCAGGAGGCTTAAGGCCTGACAAGAGTTGGGGACTTCCATCTCTGGGTGATAACAGGAACCATTATGGACTGAAATTGCTATATTGGGAGACAAAGAGTCCAGCAGATAGGCACTGGAGTGGGGCGGGGTTCTTCCATGCCAGGCCACCCACATACAGAGTTACAAATACAGAGCTGGTGGTTAGCACTACTACACAAGGCGGTCCCAGAGCACTCCTGGGGCTGAGGGGGCTTTGCTAGGCACAAAAGGAAGCTGCAAACACTACAGGCCAGGGTCTCAGTGAGCAGGGCTTTCCTTACGGTACAGATCCAAGACCCAAAGGTCCCTCATAGATTTAGATGGGTTCTAGATATGAGGCAGGGCCTGGAGGGTGAGCTATAGAAGCCAGGTTGGCTACGTCTGGCTGAGTGTAAAAGGGGTAAAGAAGCTCCCATGCCCTTGACCTCCCAAAGCTCTTCCAAGTGGATCTTATGCCACGAGGTGGGACAAGGCAGGCTCCAGCTAGGGTCATGTCCAAGTCAATCATGTGTGGACAGCGGGGACTCTGCAGGTAGGGATGCTCCAAGGAGTGCCTTAGCAGCCACCTCAGTCCATTTCCAGAGATAACCATGGCCCCGCCGATGGTCGGTGCGAGCTGGACAGGTGTGGTGCCTAGCTAGGATGCCCGTATCATCCTTTCTGAATCTGGGTGGCCTTTTCCTGCTTTGGTACTGCCTCTGGCAGCTCTACCCTAGGAAACGACCATAAAGCAATGCTTAAACAGCCAGCTGGCTTGGGGTTTACCAAGGCCCTGCTGGATTCTCTAAGGGTAGCCTTGTGTAGATAGGGGCTGCCTTGGCTGAAGAGGGGGGAGAAGGCCAGTCGTTGTGAAGTCTTTTCAGTTGCTAATCTCCCAGAGGGAACTTGGCAGACTCCTGGGCCTTTGTTAAGATACCCAGCCTGGATCAGCCCTGGGTTAAGTGTGCTCTCTCGAGTTCTACTCCTCTCTGCCTTCAGGAAGTTTTTGGGTTCCTGGTCTCTGTCCTGGTGGTGTTCCTCAAGACTGGCCGTGGGTCATCTCACTGATGGGTATACAGGGCACCCAACAACAAGGACAGTGAGAGGGGTTTCCCAACTCCCATGAAGGAACACAATTAGCCCAATACAAACAGCCCCTCTGGTCAACTAACAAGCTGACACCTTTGACCCCTCCAAAACCTGTGCCCTGGGGCATGGCTGGCCCTCAGTAAGCAGCTGGTGGCTTTGCACCTCTCTACCTTGGGTAAGCAAGTCTACTGAACTGCCTTGAGACAAGGACAGGCCACTGCCATCACTTGGGCTCCATGAGTTGGAGAGATGTCATACCATCCTCAGAAAGAGGGGAGGAAGCTTTTAAGGGACAGAGTGACTACTGCAGGGAGCTACAGGGAAGCTTGTTCTCTTTCCTTGAGCCATCCCCAGTGAGGGCTCCATCTTTCTAGACTATCTCTCATGGTCTCAGGGAGGCCCAGGCGGCCAACTTTCATTCCCTCTGGCTATAAACAAAGGCTGGACACACCAAAAACAGTCCCAGACCCTTCAGCTATGGACCGAATTGTAAATAGCCCCCAGTCCATTTCGCCCCAACTAGGAATGCTCAAGGCAATATACCCATAGGGGCTCAGCTACCTCAGCCTTACCACAACATGAGGGGAGGCGTTGGTCGTAGACCACAGCAGGCTCCTCCTGGAAGGCCGATCTGAAAGCCATTCCTGAGCCAGATCTAAAGTTTAGAACCAGAGTCCTAGAGTCCAGCCTGCTGGGGTAGCAGGAGGGAAAGTCAGGTCAAAAATGCATATTCACATGTAATTGCATGTGTCTGTGTGCTCACTCCCCACCCCCAACACACCACACACACACACACACACACACACACACACACACACACACACACACACGAACAGCAATGTCTGCTCAGAAGGCTCCAGACTCCCATAGGGCTCTGGGACTGGGCAGCAAAGACCTACAAGAGATACAAATGCTCCCAAGGGTGAGAGGGTGGAGGGAGTGTCTGCTTCCCCAAGGGCCTGAAGGGAAAGAAGGCAAGTCGTGGCGGCTGCTAGTAGAATGGCCCCTGGGAGCTACGGAGGTGGTGGCTGTTAGTGCTGCTGTGGAGAGAGATGGAAGGAGAGACTTGCGGAGTCCCTCCAGTATTTGCACCAAGGTCTCCTCTAGGCAGCAATGCTTGGCAGGTGACGCCTGGCTCCAAGCTGACAGAGCCGGGTGTGGCCAAGTTCTTACCTCGCACATACAGGTTGGCGGGGGCCGAGTAGCGTGTGCCTGCAGAGTTGGTGGCCACACACTCGTACTTGCCTTGGTCAGACTCCTCGCTGCTCTCTATCTGCAATGCACCTGTGGGGGGACACAAGAGAAGACGTCGGTCACGGTCCATGGTGTTTGTGGCCTGGGACATGGCAGCCTCGACAACAAGTGTAGCCCCAGCGACAGGGGCTCTCCTGGGCCACAGCCTAGGGCCTGTGTGTGGCTTTCAGTTAGCTCTTTCTGACGAGCCAGGTCCCTCTAAGCAAGAGTCAAGGACTTGTACTTAGAAGCAAGATCCACCCAGGGGCGGTCCACAGAGCGCCCACCACTGTTTGAGTGAGTCCTAAGGCTATTTGCCAATAACCATGCTTATCAATGTTCTTGTCCTCGAAGCCTACAGACCCACAGGTCTAAAATTCCTAAAGAAGCAATGTCCTCATCAAACAAGAGCCTGAGACACTTATCATCTACTCGGAAGGAAGGGGCTTGCCTTGGGGCTGGCCGCACAGCAGCCTCGGCCCCATACTCCCACCATCGTCTCCCACTCTGCCTCCACCCTGCTAGCCCCACCCTTTCCGGCCACTTTCCTCGGCTTTCCTCGGTCCTGCTAAAGTGCTTCGACCCACCAAGGCTTCTGCATAATTCACAAGGCTAATGGAGACTGTAGCTCCCACTTGGGGCAGCGCCCTGAGGGGCTGCTCCTGGCCACAGGCGGACAGACAGGAGCCAAGACTGGGGGTAGGGGTAGCTGAAAGGACCCTCTGAGAGGATGGATGAAGTTAGCATTTGGGACCCACACTGCCATGTCAAGTCAAGTGAGTGACCCCAATGTGGAGGATCACTCGCATTGATGCCACCCCACTCCCCAGCAATAAACACTTGGAAACTGCTAGTGAAAGCAAACTGGGATAGCTATCTATGACAGAGAAACCCACAGGGCAAAGCACCACGCCCCTCCCTGGAACAATTTGACAGACAATTACACCCACACAGGACAGTCCAACGGACAGCTAATAACCCCCACAGGACACAGTCTGACAGAAAACCACCTCCTTCACGAACAGCTGGAACATCTCTAAAGAGCTTCTGCTTCCACCCCGACTGACAATCACGCCCACACAGGACAGACAGAACCTGCCAGGTCCCACCTAACTGGACTGGACAGGAACCTCAGAGGCAATTTCAAGCTGTGTCCTCACAGCCCAGGCCCACGGGGAGACACTCTGGGTCCACACTTCAGCTTCTTCAAACCCCATTCTTCCCCCTTCCACCGTCAGCACCATGGCAGCAGGAGCTGTACACATCAGAAGGCTGAGGGTGGTGGTGGTGGTCTGTGTGTGTGTGTGTGTGTTTGTGTGTGCCACTAACACAGAGGAAAAGGGCTGGCCTGTCCGTAGCCTTGACCTCAGCCTCCCCATGGACATCAGAGCACAAGGCAAATGCCCAGCAACTGCAACAATGGTGCTGACTGGCAGCCAGTGGGTCATATTCATGAAATGAATGGACACCGTTATAGCAGACGTTCACTTAAACAGGTGAGGATCAGGGCCCTGACTGGTGGAGTTTGCCCATGGTCAGCTCAAGAGAAGTTAGGGGATAGACAGGCAGCTGGTGCCACAAGCTGAGGGAAAGAGTGCCCGGGATTGCAGCTGATGGACGGAGGAAGCTCCCCTGGGACAAGAGCCTAGGTCTGGTTAGGAGACCTGTGCTTGCTAGTTATTTTTGTCAACTTAACACAAGCTAGAGTCATGAGAGAAAAGGGAATCTCAGTTGAGAAAAAAGCCCCCGTTAGATTTGCTGGTAGACAAGTCTGTGGGATGTTTTCTTGATTAGCAATTAATGTAGAAGGACCTGGCTCACTGTGGGTGGTAACACCCCTGGGCAGGTAGTCCTGGGTATAGAGAAAAAAGCAAGCTGGGCAAGGCAAGGAGAGCAAGTCTGTAAGTAGCTCTCCTCCACTGGCTTTCACTGCTTGTTTGAATCCCTGCCCCGACTTCCCTCAGTGATAGACAGTAACTGGGACATGCTGGTCAGATGTACCCCTTCCTCCCCAGGCCGCCTTTGGTCATGGTGTTTATCATAGCAATAAAAAGGGAACTAGGACATTACCCAGGACAGACACTGGATCTATCTGCACACAGATATCTCCAAATCTGGTATTGACACCCAAATCCAGTAGTAGGGAAAGCAGGGTGGGCGTGTGCTAAGGAGACAGATGTGCAGGGAGAGGCAGAGAGGGAAGGGAAACTGAGTCCTGGTATCAGTGACAAATAGCTACTCCCCAGCCGCAGCTTCTCTCCTGAGCTCTCTAGCCTTCAAGAGAGGGACAAGATGTGCCCACAAATATTGACGAATATGGGAAGAAAATGGTGGCATAGAAACAAACTACCATTTTGTATGTGACAAACTGTTCATACCCGTCTTCAGTCTCCTGTAGGTCACACAGCCTGAGGGAAGGTGGTCCTGGCTCTAGTTCTAAGAGGAGACAGACTTGAACTCTGACCTCTATCAGCCCAGAATCTATGCTTTCTCACCAGTAGGTTGCAGAACCCTGTTGTGTGAAGGCAGTTCAGGGGGGCTGCAAGCTGACAGGTCAGCTGACCTAGTTATAGATGGGTCTGTTTATTTCCCAATTGCCATCTAAAATCCTAGTCCTTGCTGCTGAAGAGATATAAGGGACGATCCTCATCTGACTGCGGGACCAAAATACTACAGGAGAGGTCAAGCAGTAACTATGCTAAGAAAAAGGGAGACTCTCAGGGGAAGGGCCAGACTTTGTCATGCTCCCCAACCTAGGCCAGCCTTAGGTTCAGGCTAGGATTCACTATGGGAACCAAATGGGTCCATTCTGTGTGACTAGCCTAGAAAGCCTGAGTAGCAGGGCTTGCCATCTTGGGTGGTCTCAGCTGGTTATGTCCACAATGCAGACTTATAATGGATGAGTCCACAGGAGGGAATGACTGAGAGTGGAGGTGTGTGGTGGCTGGTGGCAGAAGGGGCTGGAGCTGGAGATGAAGAGGCTGGAGAGGGCAGGATGGGTATGGGGAGGTGACGGACTGGACGGGATGGAGTGGAGGTGACCGACGGCGACAGTAGTGGTGTGGTGTGGCGTGGCGTGGCGAAATGCACGGACAGCATTCTTACCTCTGATTGGTGAACCACCTGGCGAGGTAATTTGAATGCAAATAAGATCAGAGAGAAACATTAGTACAAAAGGAAGGAAAGCCACACAAAGCCAAATCAGATAAAACAAAACACTAGAAAGGGCTTTAACGATATATATGGAGAACTTGCGGCCTCAGTGTAGGTGACTCGAGTGTTGTGTGAGCAAGCACTAGGCTGGGCCAGGCTGAGTGTGGGTGAAGCATGTTCCCTGGGTCACTAGCACTGCTCGGGGGAAGTAGAGAGCTGGAGCTGGCAGAGGTGTTGACAGGAATCAGGGAGGTGGGGCTGGGCTCCTATGACCCTTGCTGGCTGGGCTGATGGAGAGAAACGGGAGCAGCAACCACCCCAAAGACCGCCCAAATCCCACAGGGTAAGCGTCCAAGGAGAGCACTTACCAAAACAAAACCAGGGCATTTAAGCAGGCAGGGTTAAGGGGAGAGCTCACATAGGTTACCATGATGAATCAGGAATCCCACAGGGGAGACACAGAGCAGCCCTGGCATCCAACAGGGGAGGCGTGGGACTCAGCTCAAAACCTGGTGGCTAATAGCCTGTAAAACCCACCTGCCTCTATTAAGATAGAGTAGTCAGAGCTCCTCAGCCTATCTGGTGAGAGGCAAAGGGTCAGCACCCAAAAGTGGCAGGCATTTGTCTTCCTAAGCCAGGCCTGTTCTGAACCCTTAGTAGGTTTGCCTTCCAACAGGTGCCTGTCCTGAGACTTCCAGTTCAACCATTGGGGCCAGGAACCTATAGACTGACCCAGATCCAAGTCTATCCACCTCTAGCTCCTTCAGTGGGGGTTGGGTTGGAAGTGCTGGGGCCAGACATCAGTTCCTGTCTCACCGAACTTGGCAACACCCATCTGGAAAAAATACCCATCTCTATGCACGAATGAGGAAAAGGAGGCCTGGAAACAGTAAAAGGCTTTTACGTGAGGCAACAGGATTGAACCAGTCTAACTTGGAGCCTTCCTGACGGACATCCTGCAGATATGAAAGCTAGAAGGCACCGGCGGGGGCTGGGGAGGAAGTGATGTGTTCATATAGGAAAGTGAGATTAGACCAACATAGAGATTCTCCATGTGTGCTCCAGAGGGGTGTGCGTGCGTGCGTGCGTGCGTGTGTGTGTGTGTGTGTGTGTGTGTGTGTGCGTGTGCATGTGTTTGGGGGGAGAGGGAATCCCTGAGAACCTTTTAGGGAGTCCACCAGAATAAAGCCTACAATTAGTAGTTCCTACAATACTAAGACTGGGGAGGGGGTGTGGAGTCTGCCTGTAATCTTAGCCCTTGGGAGGCTGGGCTCTATAGAGTATCATGCCCAGGGCTATACAGTAAAGGTCTTGTTTCAAAGCCAGAACTATCTGCCTTATTTAGATGCTTTCTCTTATGAACGTACAGTGTCATTTCCTGAAGGGTTCACAACCTGTAACACTGTTAACAGGCCGAATGCAGCCACATTGAAGCTCCGAATTAACAGTGAGGTTTTCCTAAGTAAATATTTTTTTGTCTTAGATTACACAATTATCTTTTTTATTTTAGAATGTTTATTTATGTTAACACTTGATAGTTTTTAAATTATTTTAAAATAATTAGTAAACATTTAAAATCTTCTATCTTAAATGTCTGATACGGTAAAGATCAATAGGTATAAGCCAGCTAAACAAAACTACCTTACGGTCCTCTGAGTTAAAGTTAGCAATACTAAGACCAGAAAGTTGACAACCACTGACCTCCTATAGTCCAGGCTGGAGCTAGGGCGGGGGTTGTAGTGTACACAGCCTGGCACAGAAGCCAAGCCTGTGGTTCCTGTTCTTTCTCCACTTAACCCATTGACTGAGAATCTGGCTTTTCTGTTTCACTAGACAGGTATATGGCACTGAAGGGGTACAAGTGTCAGCCTCCCCAAGAGATTCGTGCCAATGAGCTCACATGCTGACTGCACCATTCTGGAAGACCCAGTCAAAGACAGAGCAGGGCAGGGTAGATAGGCTCTTCCAGTCAGAGCTGGGCCAGCCAGCAGAGGGAGAAGCCAGGAGCATCTCATCAGAGGGAACAGAGGCCTCCTCCTGCAGGCAGAGCTGCCATCTCCACTTGACAGCCCCAATTCTGCCACTGCCACAGCAGGCGTCCTTTCTGCATGGGCTTGCCTGAGGTCTCAAGCTCAAGCGGCCCATGGGGTACCGAGGTGGTGTATCCCATGGCTGCAGCAGGAAAAGAGCCCTTCAAACAGAGCTGATGTGTACAGATGTGCTATGGCTCACAGAGGCTGGCGGCACTGTAGAGACCGCCAGGGAGACCTAAGGTCTGGAGAGCTAATGTCTGGAGCTCTGATGGATACAACTACTTCTCAGACTCCAGGGTTAGGAGATGCTGTTAGAAGGCACTAAGGTTACCTCCCAGGACCTCCACGTGTGACCCCTTGACCTGCGGAAAGTAGACATAATCAACACGGCCTGTCCTGCTGCAGAAACGCTGCAAGAGACTCTGAGGTAAAAAGGGTAGGAAAGCACCCTGTGAACTGTGGGTGACATGAAAACCACAAGGGGTCTTGAACATAGGCAAGTGTATAATAGAGGCCTGAGCCCACTCTGTGAAGGGATGTCCTCACACGGCTTCATCCCAAGCACTGGACACACACCCTCCCTGCCTATTTATGATCCTAAGTCACAGCTTCCTGGAGCAGGAAAGGTCAAATGAGTAGATATCATCTTCAGTCCTAAGTCCCTAAGGTCAATAAAGTAATTCCTCAATGAGGACTTGCAGAGAGCCGGGTATGCTGGGGAGGGGCACCTTACCAAGCAAATCTGTCCCAGCTCCTCCCACATCCAGCCTAGTTAAGTAGGGCTGGAGACAAACGCTGACAGCATGAAGCAGGGTGGCTCCTGAGGGAGTAGTCGGAAGCTGGGTACAGGTGCCCAGTGGAAGAAGCTAAAGTGAGTGGAGGGCCAGGTGGGCAAGGATGGGTCATCATGGTTACCTGTAAGTGGCAGCAGGCGGGGACAGAGCCTTTACCACAAACCAGGCTGCAAAGTGTCACTGTGTCTTTAATGCAGCTACTTTGCAAGATATGAAAACTGACAAAGTTAACTAAGGCCACAGAACTAATAAGGTGCATGTAGATAGGACAGGACGAGATAAAGCCAGCATGTGATTGAGCAGGGTCCCTTGACCAGGAGCACATATCTGACCAAGCAGGCAGAGGCAAGGGTTAGGAGCCCAGGGTCCAGCACTGGCTCTCCGAGTCTAGGAGGAAGATGAATGGCAACACCAACAGCTGCCAGAGGACAGAGTTTTCAGAGCAAGTTTAGAGGCAGGGAGAACAGTAATGATGTCCCAGGCTAGGACAGAGGCAACAGAAAGAGAAGAAGGCACCAATTTGAGATCCATTTGGTGAGGCATGAAGAGGATGTGGCTCCTTACTAAATGGGAGGGCTGGGCCTCTGGGGGTGGGGGTGGGGTTGCTACTCATGGACAAATGGTCAACAGGAGCAGGGAAGGGCTGTTGTAAAGAAGTCATTGCTTATCCATGATAGGGTGAAATCCAGACGGCACCCATCAAATGTGGGACCTGGAGCTCAGACAGGATACCTGGGCTGGGTTGACCAGTATCGGGACAGATGAGGAGGCGGTGACTGAAGCACCAGAGGCAATGGGCTTGCCTGCTGGAGGACAGACTGTTAGAGCAAAGGTGAGGCTGGCAGGTCTCTGGGCTAGAAGAACCCACCCGTGCTTCAGGCAAGGAGACAACAGCACAGCTCGAGGAAATCAGGGGTGGCAAAGCCCGAGGGAGGGCAGGAGGTTTGCTCAAGGAGGAGGAAGGGCTGTTGGCCACTGTGCGGACAAGAAGGAAGAGGCCTGCGCAGCATCCCGGGGAGTCATGGGCAGGGGAGGGGTGGCACGGGGTCTGGCACACAGCAAGCGCTACATAAATACTTGATGAACAAATGCTGCAGACAGCGGGCCTTCCCAGAACTGCTGCCTGCCACAGACAGTCAATGCCATTCCGGGGAGGAGTCAGGCCTGCGGGGAGGACCGTCTGGCAGCATGGGGAACCTGCCTGGGGGCACCCATGAGCAAATACAGGGGAGCGGAGCCATGCCGGCCTCTGTGCTGTGCTGGGCAGCAGCCACAAACACTGCCGGACCATTTCCTGCCTTGATTATGGCTGTTTTAATTAACTGCACTACAGCTGCCTCCATCTTGTTGAGTTTTAATTAAATTAAATGAGCTAACACTTCGTGGGCTGTCTCAGGCGGCCGTGGCTGGGGCCGGAATCCTGCCCTGCTGGGTGGCTCATCACTCTCTCCTCTTCCTGGGTACCAAAATGGTGTGGGCCTGACGGGAGGGGCTGAGGAGGGGCTGGGACTGGTGTGTACCTCTGAAGCCAGAAGAGCCCTAAGAGAGGCAGACACACCATCCTTCATGGTGTTGACATCACAGCTGATAGGCAGCAGGAAGTCAAGTCATGGGAGAGAGGCCTACCTTCTCCCAGATAGCAGGACTTTTGGAGCCAAGTCTGTGGGTCTGTCCTGAGCTGCTAGCGGGTGTAGAACGCAGCCCAGCTGATTCTGAGTCTCGTTTCCCACCCACTCCATCCCTACAAAATCAAAATCCATTTTCTTGGCGGGAGCCTCACAGGCAGATCGATCAATGGGGCGACACTTCCCTCTTGGTCACAATGGCATCCTTGTTCCCAGGGCTCCAAGGTGGCTCGACTGAGACATCCACGGGAGGGAGACAGGTGGCTCTGGTTGGCCACAGCACAGAAGCAGATGCCCCTTGTTTCAGGCTCGTAGGCGGATGAATTAAGTATCACTGGCCCCTTCCCCAGCAAACCTTGCTGCCTAGAGAAGCAGAGATGTAGACTGGGCTCTGGGAAAGTAGATGAAAAGCCAGGGCACCTTCCTCAGGCCTGCCACGCTAGCGTGTCACGCATGCCTGGAGGAGCAAAACTGGCCTAAAGTGTGGTGCCTGACAATGCCAGAAGGATCAGGACAGTGCTAGCCACCCCATCCTGTCCCCCAGGACAATAGGGACATTCTAATGAGTCTTTCTTAGAAAGTTCATCCCCCAGCACCTGGCTGGACCAGGCTGGAAGGTGTCTTCCCTAAGGTACTCAGGACACCTTAACTCCGCTCACCTGATCGCAGCTGTTTGATACGACCGTTGCTTGCAGCAGGGTCCACAGGAAGGAAGTCTTTGAACCACGAGATCTCAGGGTCTGGGTTCCCACCGGCTGCACACAGCATGGTGGCAGTGCGACCCTTCTCCACCACCTTCAGCTGAGGTCCCATGTCGATAGTCGGGAACCCAGACGGCAGCTGGTCCTCTGCAAACAAGGAGTGACGCGTGCATTAGGACTGCCTCTGCGCCACTGAGGGCCTCTCTGTGTAGCTTTCTCCTGACTTCCAGGTTAGCCGGGAACCCATGATACGCTTCTCTTTACCCACCCCTGATTTCTAAACACAAGCCCTACCCCAAATGAGGAGTCAAGAGTCCTAGGTCCCTTTGGGCAAGGCAGGGGCTGCAGGAGGGCCCATAGCACCACATCCCTGCCAAGTCTGGAAGCACAGACTGAAGACATCAGCACTTCTCTCTCTAGGTCCTGGGAAGAACAGGGATCGATGCTCTGCTGGCTGTGGCAAAGTGCTCTATGGATTCGGGGTGGGGGCGGTGAGGGAGGTAAAGTTCCCCAGGCATCAACAGCCACAACCCCACCAGGCGTGCTGGTCCAGCCCACAGTTCCTTGTCAGCACACATGCTCTCTCTCCTTGGCCTGCATCCCTTCAGCTGTTCCATGTGGCTGAGCCCTGCCCTACCGATGACCAAACTCTAGTCTTGCCTCTGACCATTCTCTATTACAGTCTTGACCCTTGGTCTTTCTTACTCATTCCTGGCCCCAAGAACCAGGATAAGGTGTCAGGGCCATGTCTGAGTATGTATAGGCTAAGAAGACAAAAAAAAAAAAACCAAACAAACAAACAGTAAAAACAACAACAACAACAAAACCAACCCTCCCAATATTTCCTGGAGTTAGCAACTCACAAAGGACATCACTTTCACTTGACCCATTTCCTCCTGCCGAAGGTTCCTGAAGCAGTCCCCACAAGCTGAGACAAAGCTGCCCGATGCCCACCTCTCAGAAGCAACAGGAGCTGGGAAGACAAGCCCTGGAACAGTATAGACCATTTGGGACTGACGTCTCTACCACTAACTACCACCTGTACGGCCTATGCGTGTTCGTTACTCATTGATGCTTGATTTATCTACTGGGTTTAGGTGTCTACCTCAAAAAGATACCTTGAAGACTCCACCAAAAAAAGAATCCAGGGTGCTAAGGGAGTATCTGACACGGAACAGGCACCCAGTAACTGTTAGAAGTTATAATTAACCAGACCTGAGCCACTGGGGCAGACAGATACCAGAACTATAGCCTGGGGCCCCCTTTCCCATTATGGTTTCCCATTGGAACAAAACCATCAAGTGTTTTCCAGAATTCAACAGTACCTCTCCTCTTCCCAAGCTTGGCTCTGGGCGTACCTAACGAGGGCCTAGAGAATGTCTGCCCTTTGTTTACCTTTCGGCAAGAAAGCTGGGCAGTATGGTGGTGGCAGAGGCACCACTTCGCTCTTCCCTCTCACATGCCCAGCACAGGTCAGTGTGCAGGAACATTTGCTGCACCCAGGCTCCCATGCCAGGAAGACTCAGCCTCCGAGGGAGAAAAGTAAAGGGCAGGGTGACAGCACCCACTTTCCCTGCCTACTCTGGCAACCTAAGGGGAGCACCTAGGGGCACAGACAAGATGAAGCTGGAGGAGCCACGGCAGGCAGAGGAACCCCCATCAAAGTTGCAACTTCTAGGGATATCCTAGAAGGGTGTCTGGCTGGGGTTATAGGAGATCTCTCATCATGGCCCTGTATCCCCAGGTTTGGCCAGGAATTGGCTATACACTTCCCCTGTTTGGAGCCCTATAAATTCCGATGTAAACCCTGGGTCTCTTTGGCTATAAGTATGATGCCACAGGGCTCTGACTCTCAGCTGATTCTTTTTTTTGGGGGGAGGGGGGGCTTTCAGGACAGGGTTTCTCTGTGTAGCCCTGGCTGTCCTGGAACTCAGAAATCTGCCTGCCTCTGCCTCCAAGTGCTAGGACTTAAGGCGTGTGCCAGCACTGCCCGGCTCAGCTGATTCTTGAAAGGACCATATTAAACAGCAGCAGGAAGAGAAAGAGGAGGGGGTGAGGATGCAGAGCTTCCGTGGCCTGGCACTGCTTGGAAGCTAAGAGTAAGCCCTGAGGCCTAGGGCATCCTCCCCATCCCCATCTAGCATCGGGGATCCCAAGGCTGCTAGAGCTACAGCTATCATCACTGACCATGGCATCAAGCATGTTCTTCCAGGCTTACTCCTGTCTGTCTGAACAACTGGGGTGCAGGATGAGGGGCGGCTAGGTCCTGGCAGAGTCAGAGCCAAGGAGTTCTCCAGCCTCTACGGCCTACGTGCAAAGCACTGATCTAGAATGAAAGCAGTGCACATGCTTGCAGCCCAGTGTCCCAGGGATCTACTCTGAATTCTTGACACGGGGAAGGTCTTTGGGACCTACGCCAAATTAAGGACAATTAATTTTCCTCCCTCAATTATCACACCCTCAAATGGCTCCGTCCTTGGCTCAGATCATTCCTCAGGCACCACTGCCAAAGCCTAAAACCAGGGAGTGTGAAGAGCGACTACTGAACAGCAGGACCCAAAAGCCAGTCCCTGGGGCCAGCTAGGCTCCCAAGCAGTGAGCGCAGGCAAGGCTGCTTCTTAGGCCACTCCAGGAGGTGAAGTCAGCCCCTGAGGGCTGACCTGCTGCTGCAGCAGCCTCCTCCTCTCCCACCTGGGAGCCTTCAGCACACTCTTATCAGTCAAGGACAACAGACATTCCCCAGATGCCTGTGGAGTTACTGGCCCCCTTGCCACCTTAAGCCTCCCCACTCCACACCAGAGCGTGTCTATAGAAGTCCAAACCACTCAGGTTAATGACCAAGGCAAATTTCTCAAGAGGATGCATGCCACACTGTCACTTCCAACCCATCAACAACTGAGAAAACTGAGGCCTCTGGACACAGGGATAAAAGGTTCCAAGCATGAAGCAGTCCCTCTGTTGCAGGTTTACAAAATGACAATCTTTACCAAAACCCTATGAGGCATATGAGCAAATGGGGACTTGGCAGAAATCTGGAAACCTGCCCAAGGTCACTCAGTTAAATTGGAGGTGGGGCTTGGAGGAAAGCAGGTGGTAGGACCCTAGTGCTTTAGACTAGCACTCACGAAAAGGTGGGCAGGGCAGGAAAAGGGAGGGGCGTCCCTGGAAAGAGCCACGCCCTTCCCCCTTCTCCCCGCCCTTAACCGGCTTCCGGCTGCGGACTCTACTGCAGACCCCCCATGCACATACGCCTCTGTTTTCAGGTGCTGTAAAGGAAGCCCAATGCTCCCCACATGTGAACACCCCTGGCACGCGCCTGTGTGTGTGTGTGGGGGGGGGGTGCACGGGTTACACTATAGCCCCTCCAAACACGGGCTGCTGGTGCGGGAGAGCCCCTCCCCCCTCCAGGCCACCCGGTAACCATGGCGACGGCAAAGAGGCGGGTGCCACGGTGGAAGGGCTGCGCGCGCTTGTGTCCGAGCGGGTGCGCGCCTCCGCGTCCAAGTCCTACTGGGCGCCGCCCTTCCCGCCCCCACCTAGGCGGAGCAGCCGCGCCCCCTCCCTGGACCCTGCGCCTCAGTTGGGGGGGTGCTCCCCCTTAGGCATTCCAGCTCCACCAACGCAGCGCACCCAGCTCCCGCCTGCTAGGGTCCAGAACAGTGCAGAAGGCTGTAAGTTGCCTCTGCATATCCAGTCCGCAGTGTCAGGTCCTCCACTGCACTGTTCCCAGAGCAGAAAGAGAAGTCCCCTGGCTTTGGGGGACTCTGGAGAGGCACCAACACAGTAGCCTAGACCTGGATAGCCTCTATACATAAGTACCACACACAATCGAAAGTCTGCCCCTCCGGCACAGATCTGTGCACCTAGAGTAAGCATCCAAGTGATTCATGAATGGCTTCTGTACCCAACTGGCCCTTCAGATACTGCGGTTGAGAGACCCTTCCCTGGAGAGGTCCTGTTGTCTTAGAGCTCAGAGATGACAGGGCATGTGGGAGGGCGTGTCTAAGGGGTGGGGTGGGGAAGATACAAACGACAGAGACAGGGAGCATGGTTGATGTCCCTCAGCAGTAGAGTTAATTACTGTAACTCCACCTCTCATCTGCTATCTTGGTGACTTCCTGGAGGAAGGAGGATCAAGAATGATGCAAAGCAAAAAGCTTTCCTGCACGCTATAGCCAGGATGGAGGAACACTAAACAGCAAGGTGAGTCTGGGGTATGTATTGAAGTTTTGATAGACAAGGACAGGGCAGGGGTGGGTGGGAAGTTTAGACCGACAGGCTGCAAGGACTGGGGGAGGGAGGCTGCTGAAGGCCTCTAGAGAACACACACAGGTCTCTTTGTCCATGAAGCCTGGGATGCCTGGGGCGGAGTCTGGGCCAGAGGCAGGGGGCTGCACCAGGAAAGCTAACAGATGGAGATGCCTTAGAGGGGAGGGTGGTGGCTGTAAGGGAGAGCACTGGCACCGGCTGTCAGCGAGACCTCTTCACCCGTGTTTACCCAGCTTCATGGCATCTCTGAATACAGGCACATATGCGCATGCACATAGACTGGCTCCCCGGGGTGGCACAGTCTGTGAGACTGACCCCTCCTCTATGCATGAGTGTATCACCCTGTCCCTGAACACACAGACACCTTAGAAACACGCACAGCCAGGGACCTAGAGAACTACGAGGAGAAAGAGACAGGTGCAAAAATAGAAACCTCCATGTGCCTGTGGCGGGGCATCTGCAGTGACAAGCACCTGTGGCAGCAGACTCCTGCAGGCAGATCCAGAGGCGGCATGCAGAGGTGTGGGAACATGGGTGCGAGGACACGAAAAGTCAGACACACATGAAGAGACACACGCACCTGGAGACACAGTAAGACCAAATCCACAAAGGAACCTCTGTGGGTGGCCAGGCCCCACCCTGCCCTTTGGCACTCCAAGGAAGTCCAGGGCCACCTCAGTTCAGCCCCCCAGAACAGCTCCATCCTCAGCAGAGACAGGGTCAAGACAGAGCCCTCCCCAAACCTGTAAGCTTTCCCGCTCAGTACCTAGCCTGCACCCCACCCCCAGGCTCCCAGGCGGTAAGGGGGGGCCCAAGGGGCCTCAGCGCCCATCTCCATTCGCAGCTTTCAGTCTCGACTTTCAGCTGTTTTTCCAAGAGAAAACTCCCACCTCTTCCAGCACTCAGATTTCATCAAACTTGGCATCTTAAAAGCCTGTTTTGTTTTTGAGTCTGAGCTGTTTGGGGCCTGTCGGCAGCCACGGCCCCCCCTCAGTAATGCCCCCTCCCTTGGGTTTCCCTGGCACTCCACAGAGTCCTACTCAACCTGGCAGGTGAGGCCTCCCCACCATGCGGACTCATTGGACCCCAGAGCCACTGCCTGGTCCCCACACTCAGATTCTGCTCATGCTGGGCTCTCCCTCCGGAGGCTCCTCTACCCCAAGCCTGCTCAGGAATTTTCTTTTTAGCCATTTACCTCTCTAGGTTCAGCCCTTGCTCCCAGTCACTTCAGACCACTGACAGCCTCCCACTCACTCTTCAGCCCCCTGCAGCCCTGCTGCCACCCCCGAGGCTTCCGGAAGCCTGTTCGCCAAGGTCAGTACCAACTGCAGAGCTAAATCCAAAGGACACTGCCCAATACTCATCTTGCTTGGCTTCTCCTCCTTCATACTCTTCCACTGCCTCCCCTGATCTGGCTTCCCCCTTAGCTTCCAGGAACCTCCTCCCAACAGTGAACGCCAGTTCCTGGGGATCCTTTTGGCTTGGCTTCTTGGCTCTCCCGGTTCCATCTCCAGCCCCTCAAGAGTGCCAGGCAAACCCAGGTGAGGCCTTCTCACATCTTTCCTCGGATGCCTGCACACACCTGACTTGACAGACTTCAAATTAGACTTATCAACTCACCCCTTCAGTTCTGGGCCTCTTCCTGTATTTCAATCTTAGATAGAAAATTGGTTCCGCTGTCTACCAGCCTTGAACCAGGAATGCAGAGCCAACCACCCCTGGGGTGTCCCAGGCAGCTGGGCCGGATGCTACCTGTCATGCCTATCTCCCTTCCTCCTCTTTTCACAAGGTTCAGGGGATGCTGGCTTTTGCTAGTTGGATTGACTACACCTACCTCTCATTGATACACTTCCGCCCTACTTTGCATCAACAAGGACTTCTCTGAAGCACGAATCTGCCCTTAGTAAGCCCTCTTCTCCCCTGGCAATCAGGGTGAGGAGGATACCTTACCACGGATGGAGAATATACATCCAGGGGCATCTAAGACCTCCAACTTTGAGAGCTATTTCTAGCGATGCTGGTTCAGCCCATGATCATAAGCTGGGCGGGGAGGCAGGGGGCGCGGGGGTGGGGGGTGGGAGGTCAAAAAGCACAGAGCACAGACAAGACACCTGTGAGCACAGGCGTGGGGAACTAGGTGGGCACAGGCCACAGCTCACAGAAGGGGACACCGTTCAAAAGGAGTTCACTGAGCTCTTCCAAGACTCTCAGAACTGGAAACCATGAGAGGATCCCAGGAACCAAGAAACCCCGTGTCTGACCTTCCAGCTGCTTCTACTGCCCCATTCCAGATGTGCCTTCCTACCTAAGACTATCTCTGTCTGAACCTCCAAAATCTGGCTATAGCATTTCATATCTTCATGGTCCTGAGATCTGTTATGGTCACAGGAAATGGAGGTTACATCCTAAAGGCCACTGGACCAGAGGTACATCAGTGTCACTGCTGCCAGGGGAGAACAGGGGTTGCCTAGAATTCTAGGTTTGGGACTTCCTGTAGTAGCTCTTTCACCCTCATCTTTCCACTGAGAGTGAAATGAATAGAAAGGCTTATGGTAGGAAAAAAGGTGGGGCAGGGAAAAATGACCCCTAGGAAAGCACTCATCCTGCCCAGCGCAGGCAGGACAGCTCAGGTCAGGGTCATCATCAGTCTTTTCCCCTGGAGCTGCTTCCAAAGATTCTATGTGTGTGTTGGGGGAGGGGTGTGTGTGTGTGTGTGTGTGTGTGTGTGTGTGTGTGTGTGTAAGCGTGCGTGCACACTTGGACGGGCGTGTGTGGCAAGAAGTTATCTGTCACCCTAAAGCCTCAGAACCCACGAGGGTGAGAGCAAATGCAGAACCCACAATCCAATCGCCCTCTCTTGCCTGCTCTCCTGCACTCTAGCTGGATCCAGCCAAATGGCATAGGTGGTACAGTCTGGCCCACTTAGCAGACACAGAGCCCGAGATGGAAGCAGGTAGAAGGACAAGTGTGTAGGTGGGGGGTGGAGAAGATAGGAGAAGTCCTAAATCCTAAGGCCAGGTTTGGTCAGTACTTCTAGTGTGCCCTCCTCCTGGCTTGGTCACAGAGGAGCTGCTGAGTATGATGGCAGCAGATGACAACAACACTCTAGCCCCAAACACACTGACCAGCATTCATTGTTGTCCAGCTGCTCTGTGGGATCCCAGAGACAACAAATCTGAATACAGCACCTGACATCCCACCAGCACCAGACTGACCCTACACATCTAGCTCAGACTGCTGACTCTCTCTCGCTGTTTACAAAACTAAGGTATAATACCACCTGCTATACACCCGCATCACACACTCACTCACACACACTCATACACACACTCACACACACACCCCAGATACTACCTGCCATGCATAGATGTGTGCACGTGCACACATCTCAATACTGCACAGAGCCCTTAAAGTACATACCACCTGCTTACACATCATGCCCCTCCCCAGCTGCCTGAGGCACACTGCTGGTTTACACAACCCTTCACACATGCTCACACCACTGTAAACACATCATCTTCTATGTGCACAAAATGACAAACATCCAGCCCTTGAGCCCGCCCCCCAGGACAAGTCAGAAACAAGTATATTCCTACTCCACTGCCTCTTGTCCCCATCTTCCTTTGGGCATTCGGTGTCCCTTCCAGAACTTACCCAGTCACTAGGGCTCCACCACAGCTTTGGCTGTCTAGCCTCCTCCCTGGGGATCTCCCCAACCATGGTTCTGCCTGGCCTGGACTCTGCAAACCCTGGGGACTCTAATGACCTCCAAACTGAGCTCAACACCCTCACTATCCCCCTCCACCTCAGAAGGGAAAGCCCAGAATCAAGGCCTCACTCCCTTCCCCCACCCCTCCCCTCCCTTGTGAGGGAAAATGTCAGATTCCCTGTCTCAGTGGCGGCAGCGGGCGGGTTGGAGGGGGAATGATTCAGCCGCCGCCTCAAGAGTGCGGAGCGAGAAGAGCTTTTCCTGCCATTACCCGGCGAGGGAGAGGCTGGCGCGCTAATGGCTTCAATTACCACTCAGACAGGAACGCTGGGCGGCAGGGCCCTGGTACTCATCACAGCCCAGGACAGGACAGGCCCACCCCCAGCCAGCTTGTGCTGGACACCCCACCTTGTACCCTGACAGGGATGTTGGCACACCGGCTGGCTGTCCCAGCACAGTGGGCTAGGTCTCACAAGCTGCACCAGCAGCGGCAGAGTACGGAGACTCGTGGGGGACCTGGCATGGCGGTGTCCCTAGAGGCTGCAGTGAGAGTGGACTGAGCTGGGCCTGGGGTGGTAGGAGGAAGGGCAGAAGGCCCCGAAGGAAGTATAATACTGGGGTTCCCTTTTGAAGACACACTGCTCCTGCACCTGGGCCAGGTTCCCCAGGCATTACCCAGGAACTCCCCAAAGCACCTGTCTCCTGATGCACAGGCAGGCACATGTGTGTGAGACGTGAGCAAAGCAACCAGGCACTATCTTCCAGCCCCTAAGCCAAGTTTATCTCTCACTACTAGGATTCTATGGTAGTCTCACAAAAATGGCCCTGGCTCTCCCCTCCTGTCAACCCCAGAGCTCCAAAAAAAAAAAAGCCATCTTTTCATCTATTGCAGGCAAGCACCCCAGCTTTCCTGCCCCCCACCCCATCCCAGGAAGAACAGGGAGGAAATGAGGCAGGGTTGCTTTAGGCTGCCTCTCTGAGGTTCTATCCCTTGTGACATTCCTTTCTGCCAAGCCTTAAGCTGGTCAAGGTTACAAAGACAACAGGACAGGTCAGCACTTTGCCTCGCTGGTGCAATATCTCAGGAGCAGGAGGGGCCCACGAAGCCCACAATTCCAACCACTCTGGTGTAGTAGGGACCTGTCTGTCCCACACGTCATCAGACATCTTCCAGTCCCCAGATGCATCAACATATAGCCTGAAGCCCAGGTCTGGGGATCAAAGTCTATGTCTAGTGCCGGGGTCCATCCCAACACCGCATAAGAAAGAACCACCTCTAATCCATAAAAAGAAACCCTTGACCAGGAAGGCCGTTTCTAATGGCAACCCTCGGCCAAGTGTGAGTTCTCTTCCCCGGGCCTTGAGAGACCCTTTAAAGGGTAAAGTTGACAGGGCAGTGGGATGTCTTAGAGGATCAGCTCTCCATTCTCACAAGGAGACTACTCCCTAGCCTGAGAGCCTCAGAGGTTGCCCGCCATGATAGGGATTATAGTCTTTTAGACTCCACACCAATACAAGGCAGGGTACATGACTCTCATGCCAACAGGTGAAATCCTTTCTCCTGGGTCACAAATTGGAGGTCAGAAATGACCAGAAGGGACCTCCAAGCCAGTGGTTTCAGCTCAGACCTGGTGGTCTGGCCCCCTGTCCCCAAATGGAACGGACAGCAGGGCTAACACAGCCCAGTGACACAAAGCAGCAGCGGCTCAGGTGTCTACGCTTCAGAATGGACTCTGAGATGCTGGGATATAGGGAAAGCTCCACACTAGCTTGGACTGTGGGTACGATGTCCTGGATCCCGGATGGAACAAATGAGGCCCAGCGTTCCTGTCTACAGGGGAGGGCCGCACACAGCTCTATTAGAACCCACTGATTCACACGAGACACACACAGATGCAAGAATTACTGAATGGATGCATGTGTGAACACATAAAGCCAAAGCATAAAAATGGCCAATGTGAAAAGATGTTCCACTGCTCTTGTAATCAAAGAAATGCAAATTAAATTGAGATGCCACTTTTTGCCTATTAACTTGGCAAAGCTTTTTTTTTTTAATGGTAATTTCTACTGCTGGTGAAGATGTGCAGAGAAGAGGCCCTCGTATGCCCTCCCTGATAAGAATATAAACAGATACAATCTTCTAGCAATATTGAAGGCTTTAAAATGCATGTGCCCTTTGACTTAGCAATTCTACTCCATGAACCTAGAGTCAGGAAATGACCAGCAAAGCAACAGCATCTTCAAAGACATGTGTGACACCTTACTTACAAAGGTTGGAAGCTGAGAACATATGCACCCAACAAAAAGGGAACAGCTAAATAAATTAGGGTGCTTCCATGTGACAGCTTACCACAGCCATTAAAAATAATGGTGTGGAAGAATATTTAATGGCAAGGAAAATCTTCACACTACGTTTTTTTCTAAGCAGGAGCTGGGAAGGTGGCTCAGTAACGGACCTGCTGAGCAAGCGTGAAGACCTGAGTTGTGTCTCCTAGAGCCCATGGAGGAAGCTGGGTATAGAAGTATGTGCCTGGGCCCTAGTGCTGGGGAGGCAGGCAGAGAGGTGGATTCTTAGAGCTCGCTGGCCACTAGGCTAGCCAAATAGGTGAGCTCCAAGTTCAGTGAGGGAGCTTGTCTGAAAAGCCCTAGGTTTGCCCTCTAGCTGGAAAACAAACAAACAAACAAACAAAAAACCCCAAAGTCACGGAACAGTGTGGGATCACTATTCTGTTTATATATATTAATACAAATATACATAGATGTATATAAAACATACACACAGAAAATGGGCCACCAAGAAATAACTAATAGCACGAGGGGTAGGATAATAAGATTATTATTTCTCCCTACACACTATCCTATGCTTCTCAATTCTTTAACAGTGAACAGATATTGGTATTGCATTCAAAAATGAAAGCAACAATCAATACGGTATTTTGAAAACGCACATTCAGATTCATGTATCCATTGTGGTCAAGGTTTAATCATGTCACTTCACACCCTATTTGTGGCTTTCTACGTCCTCAAGAAAGGGCCCGTTCCTCAGCCTGATCCTCCAGCCTCACTGAATTACCTTCTCCCTCCTCTCCCTCCCCTCCGCTCTCCAGCCGCCACTTGAAAAGCCTCAAATTGACCACTCAGAGTTTTGGAAGCTCTGCTCCCCTTTACACCCTGGGTCTTGGCAAAGGCCTAGAAGCAAAGTGTCCACGTTCCTTACAGAATTTACTGGACGCTGACTGAGGGTAGCACGTATCAAGTGACATTCTGGGCTTAACGGCAGTTCAAGCAAAGTATGTGAATGACTAAATGAATGAACGAGCTGCCAGATGAGAAGAGACACTAAAATTCACATGGAGAGCCCAGCTCCAGCTCCTTCATCAGGGTACCAGGAGAACACTGCCAGCAACCGCCAGGCTTCACTGCCACCGTCACATAACCCCAGGGCCACAGAGCTGCAGCACCATACCTCCAGCCTGACCCAGACCCAAGGGAGCGATGACCCAGCTGGAGATCACACAGCTGGCAAGCTTGCTGCTGGCTTCAACACAGACCAGTGACCTTGGCCTGTTGAACACTGACTCACACCCACCCCAGGGCAGCCAGGGCCCCACCCACATCTCAGTCTACCTGGCCACGGTGGCCTGTCCCTCTTGGTACATACCTTCAAGCACTGACAGCTTGGCACTTGTGTTGATCTCCCCGAGACTGTTCGTGGCTGTGCACTCATAGATGGCTTCGTCTCGCTGCACTCGTAATGGCTGGATCCTCAGCACTGACCCTGCTCCATCGTCAAACTCAATTACCTGTCACAGGACAGATGTGGTCACAGCCTGTTAGGGGTGTGGGGATCTACTACAGTTTTCCTCACATCCCCAAAAGACCCTTGAGGAACAAGAGAAGGACCACACAGCGAGCAGGCCAACTCCAA
The DNA here is from genome assembly GCF_978045245.1 of Mus caroli. Lineage (NCBI taxonomy): Eukaryota > Metazoa > Chordata > Mammalia > Rodentia > Muridae > Mus > Mus caroli. Next base: position 38,563,166 of record NW_028227261.1, on the reverse strand, counting down.
AGCCTGCCCAGCCCTCCCGGCCAGTCCAGGACGAACCTCAAAGCGCTGGGAGCTGACTTTCTTCCCCTTCTTCATCCACGTGATTCGAGGCTTGGGTTCCCCTGTGGCTTGGCACACGAAGGAGGCCACCCCTCCCGACAGCCCAGTCTGGTCCTCGGGGACCTTAACAAAGACAGGTTTGCCTGGAAGAGACAGAGACACTCAAATCAAGTGGCATGATCACATTAGGCATGGTCAATGCTACCATGCTACAGGTAGCAGGCCTTGGGGACGAGGGGGCAAGAAAGACTTAGAGAGAACAATATAATACCTAACTTTTATATAGTGCTTAATAAGTGCCGAGCTCTGTTCAAAGAGCAGAACCCTTGTAACTCTTTGAAGCCGAGGAGGTGGGTGCTATAATTACTGTTTACAGAGAAGAAGTCAAGGCGTGGGGAGGTCAAGAGATTTGTTCGTTGGGACACAGCTGGTCAAGAGCAGAGTCTGGAGTTGGGCTCTGCCTCTCTGTCTGTCTCCGGCTCCTGGTTATTCCAAGCTCCGGGAATAATAAAAAAAATAAAAAAGATACTGGAGAACTGCTTTCTGGGAAGCGCCCCAGACTCTCCTAGAGCCTTTCCATCTACCCTAAGCCTTAGGCAGACCCCAGGACTCCTCCTCTTCCCTACCCCTACATTCCAACAGCCCCAAAGGCCTGGACATTCCAGCTCCTGAGAGGCTCTGGATGGCTTCCCAGAGGGATGCTTTCCTGTAACTCCCTGCCCCCACCAGCTTGGCAACTGCCTTTCCACAGCATGGGCAGCTCCAGAGTTCCTACTCCAGAGGAGGACAGGGGCTCAGCCAAGGCCTGGCCATACCCTCCATGTCCCACCACCCAGGGTCACAGCCCCAAGCAACCTGGCTCATTGAGATGTAGCAATGCCTCGTTAATCCTGACAGTGGATCCATTTCCTATTAATCCAGCCAGTGCATGGTGCAGGAAAGCCAGTGCCTTGGGAGCTGGCCCTTCAGAAAACCTGCTTGTTGCCCATAACCCAGGCTCAGTTTGGGCCCTGGCTAAAAAGTGTCCACTGTGTGCCAGGTACTTTATGTCACTTCATGCACAACCAGTGCCTCCACTTTCTAGGCTGAAGGACCAAGTCACATGCCCAAAGTCACACAGCCAGTGAGTACTGACACATTTGGGACCCAAATTTAGGCCCATCAAAGTCCAAAACAACTGACACAAAAAGTTCACAGGAGGCAGGGGACCTTGTTGAAAAGAACAGCCAGTGGTGGCAAAAGTCAGACAAAAGCAGAAGAGTAGCCGAGGTAAGGGAGGGGCACAGGTGACTGTCACAGCACGCTGTGACTAGGAAAGAGATGCCAACTGGAGGAAGGTTTGGAAACTCTTGGAGTTTTATCTGTATTATGTATACGTGCCTGCTTGTCTGTATGTGCACCACGTGTGTGCAATGCCCACAGTGGCCAGAAGGGGGCATTAAATCTTCTAGAGCTGGAGGTGGCTGTGAACTGCCTGATGTGGGTGATGGGGAGCAAACCCAGGTCTCTGCAAGATCATTTGCTGCAAGCACTCTTGACCACTGAGCCAGCTCTCCAGCACCAATTCTGGTTTTTTTTGGTTTTGTTTTGGTCTTGTTTTTTTTTTTTTAGGACATGTGTCAGTGGCAGGCCTTCACCCAGGGCAGGCAGTCACTTGTTAACATCAGCAGCCCTGTGGGTCAGTGGATCCATAATCACCCTCATTTTAGAGATAGGGAAAGACATCCAAGCGGTGGAAGGAACAAGGACCAGTGAGTCAGTGTTCTGGGGTAGAGCTGGGGTTCACTCTACATTCTAAATCCTAAACTCACTTTAAATAACCTGTGTCCTCCCCAGGAAGAAAACTCAGGACCCACCACAATCTGTTCCTGGGGAGGGGGAGGCTGAGCAACTCAGAGGGCCCAGTGCAGGGGCGGGGAAGTCATGCAGGTGACCCAAAAGTTCTGAACTCCTTTCTGCCTCTACCACACCACACCCCCACCCCCACCCCAGCCTCTGGAGAGAGGTGTGGATCTTTCCTAGTCTGTAGAATTTACAAAGCCTGTCACTCAACAGTGACAATACCTGCCTGAGAGGAAGCCCCCTCCTCCAGGGTCTACTGAGGTTATCTCTTAACCCCTCCCCCACCCCAGTAGCTTCCAGCTCTGCCTCTCCTCCATGGGACAAATGGTGGCTCGGCTGGCTGAACAGGCTGATGGCCCTGCCTCTGTCACCCCCACCCCACCTCCTCTATTCTCTATTATGAAGCCAGAGAACAAGCCTCCTCCTGATCAAATCTCTCCAAAGGCCTCCCACTGCTCTTTACAAAGAGCAAGCTCCTCTCACTGCAGACAAAGCTCGGCCAGGTCTGACCCAACCATGCTCCCCAGAGTCCTGGCTTTAGAGCCCTGAATAAGCAATGCTGCCTCAGGGCCTTTGCGTAAGCTGCACCTTCTGCTAAGGGCCTCATCGACTACCCCTTACCCACTAACATCCTAAGTCACCTCTGAACATCATCGTCTCAGAAAACTATCCCCTAACCCTCCCTACCCCCCACCCCCCATTAAACTCGCTCTGCCTCCCACAGTATGCCCACAGTTTCAGGGTACACAGGAAGCTAATGCCTTCCCACCTTTTGGGGGTTTAATAGTTGCTTCTCAAACAGACCATGACCCTGGGCTGAGCAGATTCCATGTCTATCCTGTCTTCTGCCCTGTCCCACTGTCTGACCCAGTTCCTGACACCCAGGGGTGCAGACCAGGAAGAAGAGGACAGAGGAAGGAGAGAGAGGAGTGTAGAAGGCTGGGGCCTCACGTACTCCTTCCCTCTAGGCAAGAGAGAAACCCAGGGAATAAGTGCCCCTCCAGGTCCTGCCTCAACGTGTCTCCAGTGAAACCAGAGGCTGGAACCTGAAGAACCAGAAAGACTAGGAGTGTGCTGGGGTGGGGTGGGGTGGGGTGGGGCCTCCTGAGCCAAACAAAGAGCCGAGGCTGGGCAGGAGTCAGGTAGCTCGGAGCAGCCAGCAGGAACAAACCTGGAAGCTGTGTGGGGGCTGGCCTGTGCCCAAGGCCTGGGGCCATCAGGGAGGAACAACTACTCCTCTCCCTGGAGACTGGAGAAGAGCCAGGGTGCTGCCCAGGATCAGGCTGGCATTGCTCCTCCAGTCCCAGGCTGCCTAGGACAGGGGCCCCTTCTATGCCTAGGCCCTACCTTGCTTCCTACTAAGGGTACCTTGCAGAGGCCCGGGCCACCTGGCTCTTCCTCCTTCCAGCGCCCTAGCTGGCCTTGGATCTTCCTGCTGTTCCTCAGGAGACTTTCAGAGATCACAGTCAAATCTTGTTTCTACCCTGTCTCCCCAAATTTGCTCCTGCTAGCTTCTCTAAATTCCCCCTTTTTCCATTCCAGCAAGGATCTTGTTTTGTATGCACTTGCCAGAGGCCAAGCAAGCACTCGGCTGAGAACTTAGCTTGAGCCTGCTCACAATCCAGGCCTGCCTCTGTGTGTACCCTGCATCCTTTATTAGCCCCTCTTCCAGACTGTGGAAGCCTGGCCCACACCCCACTGCCAGCTGGGGTGCCAGGCAGGCAGGCAGGCAAAGCCAGGCTACTGCGGCCACCCTGCCTTGGGCCTTATCAGCTGGTGGTGGTGGTGGTGGTGGTGGTGGTGGTGGTGGTGCTGGTGGTGGTGGTGGTGGTGGTGGTGGTGGTGCTGGTGGTGGTGGTGGTGGTGCTGGTGGTGGTGCTGGTGGTGGTGCTGGTGATGGTGGTGGTGGTGGTGGTGCTGGTGATGGTGGTGGTGGTGGTGGTGGTGGTGCTGGTGGTGGTGGTGGTGCTGGTGGTGGTGGTGGTGCTGGTGGTGGTGGTGGTGGTGCTGGTGGTGGTGGTGCTGGTGGTGGTGGTGATGGTGGTGGTGGTGATGGTGGTGGTGGTGATGGTGATGGTGGTGTGTGTGTGTACGCGCCATGGGTGGTTGAGTGCCTTTACTTGCTGAGCCATCTTGTTGGTCTATGAGCAAAACTTCTGAACCAGAAAACAGGGTGTCATCTGAACAAGCAAGGAGCAGCTTTGTGTCACAGTTACCTGCTGTGTCACCCAACCCCGTGGGCAGCTACTCACAGTAGGATACCCTGGGCCATGCTTTACATGTCAACCGCTGACCCTGTACATGAGAGGAAGTTACCAGAGAGAGGGGCTGGCTTGGGCTAAAGGGAGGCACAGCCCCTGGAGACATGCAGACATGCAACTCCAGAGACGGCTAAACTGGGCCACCTCCAAGGCTCCTCCATGGGGAGACTGATTGCTATTTTGTGCCTCCCCTGAGAAGCACATGCACACAGGCACACAAACAGCATTGCACACGGAGGAGGCACACACAGCACTTTAGGGCCACGAGGGCAGGGGAGCTGCTGGAGAGGTGATTTCCCAGGCCCTGAGTGGCTCTGAGCTGGAGACTCAATGAGCTGGGGACTTAATGAGCTCCTGTGACTGCTCCTGGCAGCCTCCCCCAGCCCTATCCACTCAAGGGCAATCCTGGCTCCAGGAGGCACTGCAACAGGGGGAGAACTTAATAGGTGCCAGGTGCCTTGCCCATGTGACCTCGGTTAACCTTTACAGGTAGGAGTGATTACCCCTGTTGTGCAATAGGAAAACAGGCTCAGAGAAAGCACTTGTGCCGGAAGCTCCAGAGGGCAGGGTCTAGACGGGCCACCCATAAACATGAGGGGGAGGGCCCTGCCATGTTCCAAGATAGGGGCTTTGGAGAAGGAGAGATGGCAACACACATACATATACTCTTCAGTTTCCTGCATCTCTGCTTCATATCACTGACCCCTTCAGCTACCAAGCACCTTGCTCAGCGTTAATGCCTGCAAATAACCTGGTCATAGCCAGGACCCAACGTACACCTGGTCTTGGGGGATCCCGTCGCTGGCCTGTGCTGTCTTCAGGCCTCACTCTGGCTCTCTCGTAAGCTCAGAAGGCCAGGGCAGGGGCATGACTCTGCCAGCCTCATTCCTTCATTGGGCAATCCTCTATGTTAGCAAATGCCCACTCATCTTCAGGGGCCCTCTTTTCCAGGAAGCCTCTCAAGATAATCAGGCTGCTGCCTGTGCCAGCGCTGCCCCAACCTGCCCCCACTGATCTGTTAGCTCACAGACGTGTGCCCAGCTCGGTGGGTTCTGTCTTGTGATGGGTCTAGGCAGATTCTTTCTCTCCTAGCACCTACCACATGAGGTCAGCAGAAACCTCTGCCTGAGGGCTGGACCAAGACCACCTCTATGCCCACATCCATCTCTATCTTCCCTCCCAAGAAGGCACAATACCCTGGGTTGGAGAGATGAGGTGAGGGAGGTTCCAGAAGGGTCCGTGCATGCAAGCAACATCCCTTCGTATCCAGGTTTCCACTGGAACTGACTAGGCATCACTGCTAGGCCTCCAGGCTAGCTCTTGGCAGCTGCTTCTCTCCCCTGCTTCTCTCCACTCCCCTCTGAGGCCAGGGCCCCCATTCATTTGTCTCGTTAAGAGGCCTATAGAAACACATTTGTCCGCTCTGCGCTTCACTGCTCTGGTCGTCAATTCTCTGGGGGCACCCGCCCTGCCTTCTGCAGCAGCCCTGTCCATGTCTGGCTGCTTGCCCCTAGTGAGAAGTCTTGCAAGTTCAGTCCAAGACTGGTCACGATGGGGGGAGATTCAAAAAAAATGAGAGTAATTTAAAGGTAGGCTAGGAGGGCAGACCCTGACTCCTAAGGTTGGCTTACCACAGCCCCTAGCTGACGGCTCTTGGCCTGGGACAGTGCCCAAGTCATAGCACCTTAGGGTTCACCCTTAGCAGAGGCAGGGTCCCAGCCTCTTCACGTGGTTTCCACCATCAAGTCCCTGCCTGGTCTCTGTAACCAAATTACCAAGGTGCCAGCAGGAAGATCCTGGAACTCTGCCCTAAAAGCAGCTTCCCCTCACTGACCCCAACTCCTATGGTGGTCAGGACTGTCCTGCCCCCTTTACTTATTCACCAACCCCCTCTAGACCCTGAGCTGGAAATGTCTAAACTCTCAGCCTGCCAGGGCAGACAGACTGAGGGCGAAGCGCCACGAGAGCATATTAGGACTGCAGAGGACCAGGGCATGACCACACTGCTACAGGAAGCAGTGACAGTTGAGTCAGTTCTGGTCATGTAAAGGGAGGGAAAACACACCCCCTCCACACCTTGTTTGTTTTTGGAGACAGTCACCGTAGCCCAGGCTTGTCTTCAACTTACTACAGAGCCAAGATCCTCTAGAACTCTTAATCCTCCTGCTTCCACCTCTCAAATGCTAGGAATACAGGCCCACGCCATCACACCTGAATGCGAGAGTGCAAACAGAAGGCATAAAGGATGCCTGGACACAGAGCTCTGTGCAGCCGAAAGGAGAGAGCACAGCGGGGCAGGTGGAGGGTAGGGTAGCAGAGAGTCAGACACTAAAGCTCACTCTCCAGGCAGTTGAGGAGCAAAGAGACACAACCCAATTCCCACTGTAGACTAGAGAACGGGTTCAGAGGAATAGGACTGGAGGCAGGGAACCATCAGAAGGTTCCCTGGTGCACACTCAAACTCAAGCAGAAGCCGAAGGAGGCTTGGCAGAAGGGGGCAGGGAGAGCGAAGAGTGCATTCCAAAGACACTCAGAAGCTAGAGGCCACAGAACCTGGGGACGGATCACACAGGGTGGGGGGTGGGGGGGTGGAAGGGGGAGAGGAGCTGCCAGAAGGCCCAGCTTTCTGACTTGGTGACCAGGTGGACAGTAATGCCAGTCACAGAGAAAACCAGGGGACAGGCAGGATGGTGGGACGGACGGGCGCAGGCTGGGGTGTGCTAGGTCAGAGGGAAGATAGAGAAGGCAGTTATTCTCCTAGGCCTCACTGTTTCTCAAAACTCAGTGGCATGTCTCCCCTGCTGTCAGGGCCCTGAGACTATCTGAGAAGAGTGACAACAGTCCTTCACCATGTCAATGCCAGTCACACACCTAGGGTGCTGGGCCCCAGTTCACTTCCCTCTGCTGCCTCTGCAGCCCCAGCCAGGGCTAAGGATCACCTTCACACTCCCCCTTTCTAAGGCTTTCCACCTGACTTCTCTTCTAGACCCCTAGCCCTGCACCCCACTGGCTAGACTCTCCAGAGAAAGGCCCTCTCCCTCCCATTCTCCCTTATCCAGGGCCCAGCCTCTGAGGACAAAGGGAGGGGTGCTCCAGGGCCACCCTCTTCTATGACCGGCTCCTGAATTATTAATGAGCCATTTAGATAGAGCCCTGGTGGGACAAGGCTCTTGTCTAGAGACCCAGAGGGGATAGAGGGATCCCTATGGCCTGCTATCCTGGGGCCTGACCCCTGGGTTGGCCCTGGACTGCCTCTGGGTTCAGGACAGGCTGGGAATAGCCCCTTCCCCCCAAGGGACCTCAGCTCCGACCTTGCCCCTCCCCCCAGTCTGCAGATTGGCTAAGCCTGTCCTGTGCTCCGCCTTCCTACCAGTAACCAAGCAGTGGTAACCATGGTGACAGGGCGGGCTATGGCCAGTCTTATAGTGCCAGGCAGGGGGAAGGGCAGCAGCAGGGAAGAGACCAAAGTTCAGAGTTGGATTGGAGTAGGGGACAAATCATCCCCCCCCAACACACAAACACACAGACTCAGTTTCATTCCCTGCCCCTTCTCTCCTTCCTGCAAGCCAAGTGACACAGTCCTTCCCTATTTTCCAGGGATTGCAGGCCTGCCTCAGGGAAGGATATGGGTAACTGCTTCTGAATCCTCCCTGGACCTGCACACATGGGTACCCTGCTTCCTTCTGCTCCGGGCCTTCTACAGAGATCTGCAACGTGGACAAAGTACATGCCTATGCACGTCACACAAAGATCACATGAATCGAAGACACGGCTCCCTAGCTCTATATAACAGGGTCACGCTTAGACATGCACCACTGTGCAGAGCCTACGGGATACCCAGGTGCTCAGCAGGATGTTCAGAGGAAGTAGGAGCAGGTACTCCCTAGAAGAGTGCTTTCCCAGTGCAGGTCTCTAGGGCAGGAGGACTAGAGGGTTTTCTATGGTCATCCTGTTTCTTTTTCCTGGGACCTGGTCCCGTATTGCATTCTAGAGACCTGCTAGGAGCTAAGTCGATTTTCAACAACATGATGTATCTGTATGAGGAGGAGTCAGACTTACTGTCGCCATGAGCACCTGCCATCAAACCAAGCATCACGAGGGCAGGTACGAGGGGCACCATCCTCCTCCCTGGGGCTGGCTCGGGAGCCATCCAGGGTTCTAGCTCCACAGCCAGCCACAGCCTAAGACAATCCACCTGTAATGGAGAGAAAGGCAGAGCCAATTAGCCTGTGTCCCCCGGAGTCCCCACTGCACATGCTCCTCCCTACCCCACTCCCACCCACCCTCACTGCCCATATTCAGACAGTTCAGCAGTCCCACACTGGACCATGCAATGGCTTACCCAAACTCCCTCACCACTGAAGGTCAACCATCCTATGGAAAGAGTGCAGAGACCTTCAGGGCATCCTCTAAGCGCCAGGATGAGGAAGAAAGCTAGTTAGAAACTAGCACGAGGCAGGTCCATTCCAGATTGTGAGTTTCCGGCTCACACCATTAAGGGGATGAGGGCAGGGAAATGGAGTCAAAGATACATACAGGTTGGGACAAAACCCAAACAAAACCAAGGCAGAGACAGGAACAGAGAGCAGCCAGGCAGGTTTACACCGTCCAGGGCCATCTTAGTCCCTGGGGCATCCCTTCCTCAGAAAGCAAGTGGCCAGACCCCGGCACACTCAGGAAAAGCCCAGTACACAGACTTAGCAGTAGTTGGTTCCACGTCGTCAGAGGCTCACAGCCAAAGCCACAACCCGTTGGGGCTCGCCAGGACTGCTCTCTACAAGTTACAGTTGTCCTGCCCGGTCACTCTCAACCTACCTAATTCCCATGGCACCTTCCTATCCCAAAGACAAACTATAAAGAGGCTGTGGATTGGAATTCTAGAGCCTGAGCTTCAACATCCATGTTTCCTCTTCCCTTGTTCCGGGTGTCCAGAGCAGATGGGGGAGGGCTGTGCTTGGGGCTAACCGAAGCCTTCCAGACCTTGCTCACCCTCCTGTCTACATGCCTTTCTCACTCTGCAAACCCATGCAGAAGCCTTAAGTGGCCACACTATGTACCTAGGGTGAGCTTCTAAAGGTTCCTGTGCCACGTTGCCTGTCTGGGGGCTTAGGTGACATGCAGCAGGGCCCACCAATTCTGCTCACACTGCTACATACAGGCCACGGGTGCATGGCCAGGCTTCACCCATGCTCTGAAAATACAACAGGGTCTAATGGAGGAGTGATCCCGGACACAACTTAGTGTAGTTGGACCTTTGCTATTTTGTGGGGTTTTTTTCTTCTGCCCTTCTTGCCACCCTTTCATCCTCTAAACATAGGAGAGAGAAAAAGGGTAGAGGAGGAAGGGCAAAATCTCACTAGAGAGCTTCCTGCTGAATGGGGTGCTGAGCTTCTTGGGGCAAGTTTAATCTTCACAGTCAGGATATCTAATGTCTTCTCGTTCCTTCTTTACGCACAACTACTTAACAAACAGTCACCAACCAACAACCCACCCCACCTCTCCACAAATTAATACCCTCTGAAAAGACCCCCAAATTCCAAATATCATACAATCGCAGAAGCTATCTGCCACTGGCAAAAATCATGCTCCTGCTAAAGCATGAGGCAAATCATAGTCAGCTGCTGTGGACAGTCTGAAGCCACACCTACCCCACACCTGGGATGAAAACAAAAACATTCCCATAATATTTCTATATTTTTGAAAAACAAAAACCTCACAAATTTCTCACTACAACTTGGGACCCAATGGGCCCCTTATAGGGCTAAGAGAATTTTCAAAATGAGAGGACAGGTGAACAAGAGGGATAGTTCAAGCACAGTTCTGCCCCTCCCTGGGACTTGAACCCTTATCTGAACTTAGGATAGCCACGATCATGAGGTGAATGGGCAAAGGTAAGGCAGGTGGGGCTGTGAAGTGAGTGAGGAGCTACTGACCATTGGGAAGGGGAGATGTTCCCTGTCTTAGACGCTTACCCAATCTGTAAGCAAGGGATAAGCAGCAAGAGCCATAACGCTACAGGGACAGGACATAGTGTCCAGAACTCCTAATTCCAGGCCAGGAGTTCCTCTGAGGGACCACAGAGCTGAGGTGGGTCAGCCCACAGTGAGGTCACACACTGCCATGTCAGGATAGGGGTTCTAATTCTGTTAAAGTCTTATCTGGGCTTGTTCATCACAGCACCATAGTTATCTTAGTGTGGCTATGAGGACACCAGGTGATGAACTGCCTTGGCCAGGTTACCATGGGAACACTGTATTCAGATAGGACTCTTGCTTTGGTACCATTACCACGGTTACAACTCAGAAGTGTGACACCCCACAAGTCAGGCAGAGTGGTCGAGGCAGGTCTCGTGGGTGAGACATCACAAAAGCCGGAGTTTAACTTCTGTGCTCAGGTACTCCAGGCACGCTCCCCACCCCCAGCACAGACACCATATGGACATAATCTTCAGTACCAGTGTCATGGGGACACATCTCCCTGGTACAGACATAAAGGGATGAGACAGAATAGATGTTACGCCGTACAAAAATGCACAGCACAGTCATCATGGGGCACAATTCCCCAGTACAATTACAGAGCCTTAATCCTCTGTAGCTGCCTTAGTACAGCAATCACAGCATGGTTAACTCCCAGGTGCAAACATCATGGTAACAGCGTCTGGTCCAGACATCATGTGGGGGTACACAGAGGGTACAGACATCTGCGGGTACAGCTGCCTGATAAGGGCATCACAGGGATGTCCAGAGGTGTCACAGACATGGGATGGGGATGTGGATATTAACTATTAAAGGGGAGCAAAGCTCCTCTCAGTAAAGCCACCATAGTGTCTCACTCCCAGAACAGGTAAGTGAAAATCTGGCCACAAGTGTTATCTGAGCCCAATTCCCAGCATAGCAAAGGCCGGCGGCTCTTACTCGGGGATTCAAGATCCTCTATGTATGTCAGGGGGAGTGTTCAGAACACTGTATACACTTCCACGGTGTCGCAAATGGGCAGACGAGGTGAAAACAGGGGTCAGAGAGTTGGCTCAGAGTTAAAGGCACAGGCTGCCCGAAGACTTGCATAAGTTTTCCCAGCACCTACAGGGCGTCTCACAACTGTCCAACTCCAGTTCCAGGGGATGCAACGCCCTCCTCTGCCCTCTGTGGGCACCAGACACACACATGGTACACAGACACACAGGCAGGCAGACACTCATACACAGGATATAGTTAAACCTTGTTCTTTTTTCAGTTGAAAAATCTAGACATCTCCCCCCAAAGAGAGCTGCTTCCAGTGGTCCTTAAACGCAAGGCCACAGACAACTAGAAACACCAGAAGACCCCAGGGACGAACAGGGAACTGCTTTGGCAACTACACAGTCTCCCGAGTCAGGGCCTCTCCTTCTCAGCAACTCCCACCCCTGGACTCTGGGCACAGAGCCTATGCTGGTGTCAGGCAGTTCAAGGCTGCTCCCAGCTCCAGGGCCTCCTCCCTCATCAGAAGAGAGGTGAGCACCCTGAGTCCCACGCTTGGGCTTAAAAGTCTAGATGTTGGTCCTGCCTACACCCTGGTCTCCAGGTCCCCTGCAGAACGAGTCTGCCTTGCTGGACTGCCATGGCTTCGTGCACCCACCCAACACAGCGGTACTTGGAACAGATAGTCACTCCACCAGCATGGACAGATGAGCTTGTGCCCGGGACAATTCAGATAGACTCAAGGCCTAAACCCTCGGACACTCAAGCTTATCTGTGAATTGCACCGAGGACCGCCAGTTCTACCGAACTGACATACTTGGTCAGGAAAACAATTATGTGCCATACGATATTATAGGATATAATTGAGTGTAATTTTTCTACATTCAGAATGGCTTTGATATATCTCTTTTCCTTGCTACACCACTGTAAAGCTGCCAACTGCCCTTTCTTAGGAAGAAATGTCCTTTATTCTCAAATTTTGTCCTTGGTGCTAAAATATCCTTTCTTGTATGAAGTGATAGGGACAGCAGATAGCAGTTGTTGTTGGTTTTTTTTTTTTATAATGTCCTTACTTGGCAAAAAAAAAAAACCTGCTAACCCCCTGTCTGGCCGTAAGCACTTTTGGAAACTGAACTGTGTGTGAAACCAAAGAGCCTGGGAACCACTGCTCTGAGGAAAGAGGGATCAGCAGGCACACCAAGCCACAGGAGTCGCATATGTGTCTCATGGAAAATGTGTGTCACTTCCATGAGATCCACCCTAGCCATCCCTGCCAAGGCCAAAGAGGACCCCCAAGAGACCATGTGACGCCAGGACCCAGGGATTCCCGGATGGAAAACATCTGGGATCATTCTAAAGGCCCCCCTCATGAATATGCAAACACAGGTTGATTTGTTTCCTGTGGGCATGGATTATTATTCACAAATATTAATTAGTCTTCAAATACCACCTGTTCCTCTAGCCTCCCTCACCACTCCTCTTCAGGCCAGGACCCTGGCTCCCAGGAGACTGGAGACCAAACATGGCCATGGGCAGAAGAGGGGGCATCCGGGGTTTTACAGTGTGCTTGGCCAGGGCTTAAGCGACAAGCTGCACATGGGGCGGAAGAACTGTGAGCTGTTCATCTTCTAACCTGTGGCGGCAGCTAACCGAGCCCTTTTGTCATGCCCTGGACAGTTCACCGAGTGGTACTGCAGCCTCCGCCGCTGAAGCCTTGTCACACTTGGGAAGGGAAAACCAGAATGGGTCCAACTCTCACCAACCCAACTGCTGGATTATGATGGGACTAAATCACAACCTTGTCCTTGACCCAGGCCCAGAGAAGGTGGCTGGCAGGAAAGAGCCTGAGACTGTCTTACCTCCTCCAGCCGGGCTGCCAGACTCCATGTGAACAGCCAGGAACAACATCCCCTCCCACTCCAGTGTTAGGGATCCTCTAACTACACTGAGGCCCTTTTTGTAGCCCTCAGCTTCTGTATGTCTGGGGAAGTCAAAGGGGAAACCACAGGTGTCAAAATCTCTGTGAGTGGCAGCCAAGAACCTAACAAGGGCCTCGTTATGAAACAAACAAAAATCAAAGTAGATTTCTTTCTACAGCTACAACCCCTCAGCCTTTTGGGGGTGTGGGGAGGGATCCCTTAGATTAGTGTTCACCATCTTTCCTGCCTCCTCTTGCCCACTTCAGAACCGGATTGAAGTGATCCATAAACACACCTTCCAAGTGACTCCCCCTAGGTTTCCAGGTTGTATAGATATTTAGTGAAATCACAAGAGGCAATACAAACCAGTGATTCTCAGTCCAGGGTGGCTCTGCCCTGCCACGGGACGTGAGGTAATATCTGGAGACATCTCTGAATGTTAGGACTGGGGATAGAGGTAGGTGGTATTAGCTAGGATCTAATGGGAGGAATCCCTGGATACTTGTGACATCTTACAACATCAGACCAGACACACAAAGAAGTATCACCTTGTCTAGAAAGGTCACAGTACCACAACTGAGAAACCCTGACACATGACAAGCCCTTGGCCTACAGGCTGACTCAGCTCTAGAACACAGTCCCCTAAGAATCACTTACACCTTCAACCACAGGCAGTCCTATCCTAGCTTGCCTGATGTTCACATCAGCACCTTCCTGGTCTGTAGACTCTCAAAGCATCTCTCTACCCCCAAATTAACTCAGCCTCCAGGAGCGGGGCCCCATCCATACACACCCCATCTCCACCCTCCAGACAAGCCATTAACAAGCAGCATCCCAGAGCTCAAAGGGCTCTTCTTTCCCAGCCTCTTCTGGATTTTTAAGCAGATCAGCCCCCTCACCTGAGGACGGACAGAAGGGCGCATGGTTTCCTTACCCCCGTCCTCCCCAGCTGACATTTCCTGCCTATGGCAGCCCCCTTCTGTCCTTCCACATAACCCTACTGCCCATTTCACCAAGTGTGACCACCCACAGCATCCACATTCCTCTCCATCGAGACCAGATCCATTTCTTGTTTTCGTTCTAATTGTGTGCGGTTACTCAGGGGTCAGAGGACAGCTCTGTGGAGTCAACTCTCCGCTTCCACGTTTACCACTGGGTTCTGGGAAGGGAACGCGGACAGTCAGGCAGCAAGCACATTTCCCTGCTGAGCCTCTTCACTCTGCTCACATCAATCTTTGTCATGGCTTCCTCTGTTTAACCATCTATCTCGAACTGTCCAATGAACAGGGTGATGGCCGGAGGCATGGGTCTTGTCTTCAAGCTTACAAAGAAAGGCCCACCAAGCTCAAGGACACCCTGTTATCCAGGTCAGCAAACCCTTGAAGGCCCTTTCTTCATTCTAAACACCCAACTTGTGGGGAGTTTGAATTCGCCCCTCCGTTATCTATCCCAACTAACTCCCATCCTCTCAGTGGGCACCCTGCCTTCCATCATTTCCTTCCAATTCATCCTGAACACAAGCCAATGGTGCCTTTAGCTCACAAAAAATGCAAACCTGGGGCTGGAGACATGGCTTAGCAGTTAAGAGTGTTTTAAAGCTCCTGCTGGCGAACCAGGTTCAGTTCCCAATACCCACATGGTGGCTCACAACACTCTGTAATGGATCCAATGCCCCTCTTCTGCCGCCACGAGTGCCAGGCATACACATGGAAATATATGCATACATGTAGGCAAACATACACATAAAATAAAAACAATCCTTTTTTAAATGATATTTTTGTTTGTTTGCTTGCTTGTTTTTTTGAGACAGGGTTTCTCTGCGTAGCCCTGGCTGTCCTGGAACTCACTCTGGAGATCAGGCTGACCTCAAACTCAGAGAGCCACCTGCCTCTGCCTCCTAAGTGCTGGGATTAAAGTGCGGGCCACCACTGCCCAGCTTTAAATGCAGATCTAATCATGCCCACGGGGCGTGCTCTGTCTGCTGCTCTAGTTTGCAGGAGGTGCCACTTGCCAGTGTTCCGTGAATGAAGTGACAGAAGAGTGTAAGAACATTGTTGCTTTAGAAACTTTCCTTCTTCCAAAGCCCCCTGAGGCAGACATCTACAGCCTTCCGGCCTCACAACCAAACCCACCATGTAGACTCCTAACTAACTGCCTAACCTTGTTCCCTACAGCTCCAGCCCACCGCCCTGAGTACCCTGCTCCTCCTCCCATACTCCTCAGTTCACAGGCAGTCTGTTTTCCATACAGAAACATGGGGAATGGAGAAGCAGGCAGACTCTGGTGTCATCCGGAAGCCTATTTCACACCTACAGCAGCTGATGAACCTCATCATTCCCCACCAACCTCTGTCCCCCACACTAGCCAGACAGCTCCCCTCCCTCACGTCCCACCCCGCCACCCTTCATGGTGGTGGTCTGTCTTTCCCACCTCCCTAAACAACGCTCAGCTCCCTTCTCTCCCTCATCCCACCCTAGCGTCTCTCAGCCACGTGCACACAGGACATCCCATCCACAACTTTATATGGATCTCACAGCAAAATCCATGTCATTGAGCCCGGCCCACAGCCACCTCTGCAGCCCCGGCCACACACTGGGGCACACTCACCGGGTCTCTGCTTGCTTATACCAGTCACTCTCGCTGGGCAGTCAGCACTGAGGGCAGGGCACCAGGGCCTCCGCTCCTTCCTGGACAGGGATGAAAAGATGAGAAAACATTGAGAATTTCATCAAGGCAGAATATAAACCGACACAGACAGACTTTTGAAACTGTTTATGCAGGGGAAAGGAAAGCAGGCTACAGATCTGTGGGTGCCGGCTGATCCCCATTTAGTAAAAATACCTATCTGGTTACTTCACTGCATTTGTTTGATGTTCCTGAAGCACCTACTATGTGCCTGCCCATCTGTCCACTTCCCTATACCCAGGAGTGACTCAAGGCCAAGTGAGACCATGAGTGTGAATTCCACAGTGATCCTGGAGGAGAGCAGTCACCCACCTACCTCTGGAACCCACCTGCCAGCCACAAGAGCACCCTCTTCCCATCTTTCAGTGTGCCCTACTTTCTCCTGCCCTGCCCATGCTGACCAGTTAGCATTCAGAGTTCAGATCCTACACGTCTCTGGGAAGCCTTCCATGACATCGTCAAGTTCATGCCTGGACTCTACCTCAAAGCAGTGGCCGCAAACGTTATTTATTTACTGACGTGACTCTGAGTCATCAAAATAAGCTCATTAGACACATGGGGCACACTTGCCTGGCTCAACTCACTACCCCCAGTGCCCAGCGGGAACCCAGCACATAGTAGGAGCTCAGTCAATGCATGGTGAGAAGGTGAATTCCCAGGAAACAGCCCAGCCTGGAGGACACGCCCCAGCACACACAGCAGCCTTCAAAGAAGCTTCAGGAGCAATATTTATTTTTGACTTTCTGCTTCTCTGTAATTTCTAAAATGAAGGTGTGCCCCTGGATGCCTCCTCCACTGGCACGCACGGCGCATCCGAGCCCCGCCCCTTCCTTCTAAAACTATTACTGAGGTCTCACTAGCACTGTGCACAGCCCTGGTGGGGCAGAGCTCAGCCACCCCCTTATCATCTCATCAGTAGCTCAGCTACTCCGCTGGTACCCACGGGGAGCATCCTGCAGCCTCACCCCACACTCCCAGTCCTGCCACCTGGTTCTTCACCGACCCAGGACTGATGCTCCTCACCGTCCACAGACTAACAACTTCCACACACACCTGTCCTTGCTTTCACCTTTTTTTAAAAGATTTACTTGATGTGTATGAGTGTTTTGCCTGTATTACATATGTGTACCATCTCTGTAAATATATGAGGGGGGCTCAAGTTCAGAAGAGGGCATTAGATCTCCTGGAACTGGAGTTATGGAAGGTCGTGAGCCACCATGTAGGTGCTGGGAACCAAAACCCCAGGCATCTGCAAGAGCAGCCAGTGCTCTTAACTGCTGAACTCTCTCTCTCTAGCCTTTGTCCTCACTTTAGACTGGTCACCTTTGGAAAGTTAGGGAGTCTTCGTAGGTTAAAAGACACTGCCTCACCCAGATCTCACCAACCCAGCCTCTACCGACCCAGCCACCCCCTGCCAGACCAGAACCAAAGGCCCTGGGCCTTAGCATGTCAGTATGGACTTCCTACTCCCCCAGTCTACTGCATTTCTCCACAACATTCTCCGGCAGCAGGCTTGCCAAGCAGGTCTGGCCAGAGAAACCAGCTCCTGAGTTGCAAACTCAAAGGCCCGTTTGTCTGGAGATGCCTGCCCAGCGTCACAATGCTTGCCATGGGGCTGTTAGCACCACCGTTGCTCAGGAACCCAGGCAGAGGAGTAGTGTTCAAGGCACCACATGGTGGCACGCCCCATGCCAGCAGCACCAGACCTCCTGCCTGATGACAGGGACAGGCCCTACCTAAAGCAGGAGCCATGAGGCAGGTCTCTGAAACACACAGGACCTCAAGGCTACTAAGACCCCAGGGAACACAGAACAGCCCACGGCAGTATTCTAGAACAGTGCTCTGGACCACACCAGTCCAGGATCAAAGAGCCCCAACCCAGACTATCAAGTCACCACCAGCTACTCTAAACCCACAAGGGGACAAAGGCTAGACCAGTCAGGATGGGCAGCTACCCAGAGAACAAACTGACATAGGCATCTGGAAGACGGACTGGGTCTAACTGGATATGACTTCAGTGAGGAATCTCGACGAGTTCAACCCAGAAAGGTCTCTGGCCAGGCTTAGGGATCAGATCGCGTAGAAGGAAGGCCCTTGCATCAACCTGGCTGGCCTTGCTTGGGCTTTGCGTCACCTGCCAGCCAGGCTGAAACCCGGCCCACCAGTGGGACCAGGAACAAGTAGAAACCCAGAGCACAGACAGGGACTGAAGCAACCTCCAGGCAGGCCTGGGGCTGCACCACAAACAGTCCCCAGAAAGCGGCAGATAATACACAGCCAAGGAAATAAACTTGAGCTCTCAGACCCAGAGCACAGAGATTTGGTACATCTGGACCCTGGAGCCAAAAGCAGAACAAAGAATCTTAGGAGGAAGAGGGCATTAGACCACCACAGAAAATGCCCTTCCTCAGAAACCCTCGCCATCCACCTCAGGAACTCTCTTCTCCAGGGCCCCACCTCCAGCCTTCTCACACCTGCCTGTGCCCTGAAGGTCAAATACACTGGTACAAAACACAGTCCCACAGTGACCAGGAGGCTGGGGGACAAGCCCTGCCTGGTTGAGCACCCCACCTGTAAAGCCCCAGCCCAGGGCAGCCATGCAGGTGCCTCTGTCTGGACAGTGTGTGCTTCCGAAGACAACTCTGGGACTTAGTGATGGATTCTGAGGGAAGAGTTTATTTTCAGCACAAACATCAAAACAACTGCTACCACTGAGCGGCCGATATAGGACGTGAGGCCCTGGCCCAAACACGCCGTGCTTACCTTTAATCTGCCTAACAACCCAACGGGGCATGCAGTTTTCTCATGCCCGTTTGAGACATGAGGTTCAGAGATGGTTAGCAAGTTGTTCAAGGTCAAGTCGAACTCCAGCTGTTCATAATGTGGGCTCCTGGCCACTACTGACAGCTGTCTCGCTTGAGAGAAGTCACTCCTAGCCCTCATGAACTCCGGATGTCCTTCTTTGGCTTAGACATTATCTTCAGACCAAATCCTCTTGTAGGAGCTGCACCTTCACCCAAACTCAAGTGCTTCAGAGACAACCCACGGGGCCTGAGCTCAACATCCACCTGGCCTTTGCCTTTCCTCCCCAGGCCCTACTTCAGGGACTTCAGCAAAGCCTGGGCTCCTCCCTCCCTCCACATCCCACCCACCACCCTGTCCTGTCCTTGTGCTTTCTCCGTGGCCTGCTGCTCCTCCCTGTCAAACTAGCTTTCTCTCACCTGACTTTCTGCATGCGCCGCGCCATCCTTCTTTCTCACTTGGAATACTGTCTCCACCCAGAACTTTCCATAGCCCAGAACCATCTTCTAGGAAAGAAATCGGCTGTAGCATGACCCACGGTCTCCACCCGAACCTTAAGCTCCTGGCCTCTCCCCTCTGGGTTTTCAGAAGTCACAAGTACCTCACAGAACATCCAAGGTCCTGTGAGCTGCTATGTCTCTGAACACACCGCAAAAGATAACATCTCTCCATCTTTACTCATACCATCTAAACTTTTTAATTAACTAACTAATTAATTTTGCAGTGCTGGGAACTGAATCCAGGGCCTCCAGCCTGCAATGTAAGGCCTGCCACTGCATTATTTTCAGTGCTGCTGATATTAATTCCCTTCCCTCCATCCAAAGCATCCTTTCTCTTTTTCAGCTGGCAAACTCCTACTGATCTGTCAAAGCCCACTTCAGAGAGCCCTTCCGTAGTCTCTGAGACTCGTCTCACACTGAACCTGCAACTCTGCCCTGTCACACAGGAACTGCTCCAATCCTCTCACTTTGGCTTGGAGTGACAGCTGATTTTGTCACCCATCTCAGCAGCTGCTAAGAGAGGCTTCCTTTTCTACACAGCTGCTAGTCCCACAGGAAGCAAGACTGCCAGGCCCAAAGTGCCTAGGCCTGTGCCTGGCACACAGACAGCAATCAATAACAGGTTACCGACTCACTTTTCCTTCCCCACGAAGTGCCTGCTCACTCCCACAGCTGCACAGTTCTCTTGGCTTCTCATAGCAGCCCTGAGGCCCACCCTAGTCTTGATTATCATTCTACAGGGGACTGAAACTAGGACCCGCAAAACTAGGACTGCAAAACTAGGATCTCCTTGCCCTGTCACGCTGGTGCCCAGAGGTTGTTCAGGCTGGGGGCTACCTCCTCCCACTGAGGTCCTCAAACTGACTCTAGTACAGGTGACTGGGAAGAAGTATAGAGACAGCACAAAGCACCGGGGACAGTATCTTGCTACACATCAATACAACTCACAAGGCAAGGTTTCCAGCCAACCTAGCCTTGCTGCAGTCCACCTCACCCCACCCCCAGCAAACTGCTTCTCTGGCACCCAGAACTAAAGTCCTCTTCCCATAGCCCTAAACACATGGGCCTGGACGGAGGGAAGGGGATGTGGCTGCAAGAAGAGAAGGATCCTATTAAACTGTCCCCATTAGAGGAAGGGAAGAGGACCATGGTGACTCAAATGAAACAAAACCAAGAAGGAACTGTATTAGAAAGTTCAAGAAAGCATGTGTGCAGCAAGGCCTGAGACTGAGTGTGCAGGGCGCACACACAGACAGGTGTGCCCTGTGTGCAAGCACAGCGGGTTTCTGCAAGGGGGCTCCTCCTTCCAGGGACGGTGAAGTGCACTGGCAGAATGGAGGGTGAGCTGAGACCCAGAAGGCAGGTGGGAAGGTGGGGCCTATGGGGTATGTGGCCTGAGCCCTGGCTGAGAGTGAAGGCTTGTTCTTAAAGAGTCGTTGGAGCCCTAGGCATATATCCACATAATCTGTAAAAACAGGGATTTTCACGCTCCCTGAAGCAAGAGTTAAAACGGAGCCAAAACAGAACCCCCCTCCACTGCCCCCCGATTTCCTGTCAGACCTCTCCCCTGGATCCTATCAGGTTCCTGGTACCTCCCAGAGGATCCCAGACTGGCCCCTTCATCCAGGAACTACCACTGACTGTCCTTCCTTCCCCAGGCCTACCAACCAGAAAATACTTCCCCGTATTCCCAGGCCAGAGCCAGCACCGGGTCACTCAGGATGCCACCCTGGGCCCTTCAGCAGCACAAGTGGAGTCTTCCTCAACAACAACCCTTGGTTATCCAGGCCGGCCCTGGCTGCTCTCAGGGTGGTCCTCCCTCCCATTCCACAGCTACAGGCAGGTAGAGCTCCCACCCCACCTGCTCCAACTCAGGGGCCCTGCAGTGGGAGGGGGAGAAGTGGGGAGAAGGGCTAGCCCCTCCCCCTCCCGGGGTAAGAAGAACCAGAGGGGCCGCATTCCGGAGAAGTGGGGGAGGGGGCCTGACAGAGGGGGATTCAGAGACACCAAGCAGAGACACCTAAGGAGGGAGCTACAGAGACATGGAGGCACAGAGGCCCGGGGAGAGGGAACAGGGAGACCCGGGGAGAAGGAACACGGAGACTCGGGGAGAAGGAACATGGAAACCTGGGTGAGGGAACAGGGAGACCTGAAGAAAGGGAACACGGAGACCTGGGGAAAGAGGACAGGAAGACCAGGGAGAAAGAATCCGATACTCGGGGAGAGAAACGGAGAGACTGGGAAGGGAGAGAGACCCACGGCTGGACAAGCTGGGACCGCAGGGAGGAAGATCGGGAGGCAATGAGCGACACAGGGAGCCGGAGACACCTAGGGAAACCGAGAAAGGCGCCGAGACGAAAACCCGGGCGCAGAGACTGGGGACCGGGCACACCCGAACGGGACGGGACGGGGCGGGACGCCGGGAGGCGACTGAGTGAACTTTCGGAGCGGGTCCGAGCGCACCGGTCCTCCCGGGACGAGCCGCTCTGGGGCCTCGAGGGCGCCGCTCGAGGTGGGGGTTGGGACCGCCCGGCCGGCCCCTCCCCGGGCCGCGCTCCGCACGGAGACCAGGGAAGGGGGGTTCGCAACTCACGCCCCGCTCGTCCCGGGGCCGCACGTGCGCCCGGTTGCCCGTGAGCCCCGGCGTCGGCTGCGGCTCTTCCGCCGGCGGGGAGGGGGCGCCGTGGGACGGGGGAGGCGGCCTGGACCCGCCCGGGGCCGGCGGGGGAGGCTGAAGGCCGCCCCCGGTGCGCGACCGCGGCGGATGGGGAACCGGGCGCCCACCGGCGCGGGGAAACTTTGCACGGGGGGTGCGGGCTGCGGCTCAGGTGCGGCGGGGGCTCGGACGAGATCACGGGCGCGGCAGGTGGGGGCGCGGCCCGGCCTCCGGGCGCCCCCGGGCCCGCCCCCGGCTCAGCTCCACGGACGCGGGGGCAGGGTGGGGATGGCGCGGAAGGGCCGCGCATCGAGGGGCCCGAAGGGGGCTCGGGGGGTCACTCACCGCCTCTCCGGGGGCCGTCGGTCTGCATGTCCCCCCTCGAGCCGCTGAGGCCGCCGTTCTCAGTCCGCCGCCGCCGTCGCCCTCTCCCGCCACCGCCACCGCCACCGCCACCTCCACCGCCGCCCGAGCAGGAGCCGGAGCCGGAGCTGGAGCCGGAGCCGCCGCCTCTGCCGCCGCCGCCGCCACCGCTCCCGCGCCAGCTCCAGCCGCGCGCGCCCGCCCGCCCGCGCCCGCGTCCCTGCCCCTGCCGTGCGCGTCCCCGGCGCCGCCCCTCCCCTCGTGCACTCTCGCTTGTAGAGGAGTGGAGCTGTAGGCCCAACGAGGCTGCAGACCAACCCCAAGTCTAAACCGCCTGGAACACCAAAATTGAGCTTAAACCTCAGGAACGAGCGTGGATAGAACCAAACTTAGACACAAAAGTCCAGACCCTCCCAAATCCTCACATGAACTTCTCTAGGGTCCCCTGCCGCCAATCCAACCCAGAGCCACCTTTAAACCTAATGTTGAGTCCAGACCCTAAAATTTGCCTAGCAATCAGAAAAAGTAATAATTTTTTTTTAACTGAATGCCTATAGTATATGGACTCCAATTACAGATTCGAACACACACACACAAAAAAAAAAATGGCTTCATTTCTTCTACCTGGCCTAAGTTTGATATTGATAGCAGCCCCAACCCTTGTTCTGAATGGAGTCCGGTATAGATATTGAGATCCTTACACCGAAGAAAATACTACGCTAAGGCAGCTGCCTCACACCGGAGCCCAATGCTTTCATGTCTTCTAGTCTCTGCTTTATTTCTATCCCAGACAAGAACATTTCCCTGATGGGATTCTTGATTTTTAAAGAAGATTTTTTATTTATTTATTTATTCATTTATTTATTTATGTGTGTGCACCAGTGTGTGTGTGTGTGTGTGTGTGTGTGTGCTTGTATATGCATGTTCACCCTGTGGTGTTACAGGAGGGTGTGAGGAACCCAGTGTGGGTGCCGGGAACCAGACTCAAGCCCTCTGCTGAGTGCTCCAACGCTGAAACTCTCAATTCCAATAGAAAAATTGGAACTGGGTCACCAAAGGAGGTGGGGAACACACCCTAATACAGACACTGATCTCAGTACCTCTCCCTTCTTAGTGATCTTTTAGTACAATAATCTGATCCAACTCTAATAATTGTGCAACCTGAGATAGGACTGGCTTTACAGAAACTCCACACGAACCTTTATCTCTACACTGCTCTTCCCCTGTGCTCTGATCTGAGGTCAACCCCACCCAGAGGCTGACCAATATCCCAACATCTACACTAATTCTAGCAGATATAAATGATTCCCCAGTCTCAAGATCTGTTCAGTATAAGCCTTAGCATTGAATTCCAGACTCCTTGTCCACAGCCACACCACCCTGAAACCATCCTCTTGCATCTGAATTTCACTGACCTCACGTCATATTCAAATGCACGTGCCACCGTGTCCAGTGTGTGCAGTGCTAGGGACTGCTATGGACTAAACCAATAACCTGCTTGAAGATTTATATTCCAAGTTGTGATTATAGGGACTTGGTGATCTCCAAACAAGAGCCAGCCTTGGCACCAAAGCCCTCAGGCTCCTCCCGTGAAACTATCACTTAGAAAGTCATCAAGGCCACGCCAGCCATTTTCTGTTCCCAATCCCACACCACGAGGCTTCACCGTTAAGATGAGAGGTGAGACCCTTCTGGCCTCTGCTGCCTGGATCAGGTGAGATCCTTTGTGAAGGCTCTGATCTCTGCATAGCATCTCTCCGATTTTCCTGAGAATTTAAAATCAGATGAGAAATAAAAACAAGATCTGGGGACTATTGAGGCTCCTGGATTCTCAATGGTTACCTGCTAGGTTTAGGGATCTGGGTTGAGGATCAAGTTCAGGGGAACAGCTAAATCAAGGCAGCTTTTGTCTTGGAGCTGCAGTCACAAGCAGTACGCTTGCGCCCCCTGGTGTACGATAAGGCAATAGGCCTGGCTTCCGAGAATCTGGGCACTTCGGCCCAGATGACAAATAGATCAAAATGAATACTCCTAAGGCAGTGGTTTTTCACCCACGGGTAATTTTGTTGTGCTGTGGGAGAGCTGCTGCAATTTTTTATGCATCTTTAAATATATTTTGTCTGTTTTTCAGAACTCTGACTGTTTAGTTCCCCAGTTTAAAAACATATAATTTTTGACCTCCTTTTCGCTGACTTCTGGAAACAGCTCTTTCCCTTGGCTTTACCGGCCTACCCTGCCCTCCATGACCACAGGTTCTCCAATTACTTTGCCCGCGTCGTCTCTTCATTTCCACGGCTCAGTACTAGGTCTTTCCTTCTCCTGCCTCTTTCCACCCCTTGGCCCTCATGTGAGCTCCAGCTCCTTGTACTAAGCCCCTTCTCTATGCTATGTCTCAGTTGTCCCTCAGATAGATAGAATTCCCGTCTCAGGTCTATCCCCGTTCATCTCAGGCAAGGAACTCAGTCACTGGACCAGAAATATAGATCTCCTGCCCAATTGGTCGTCAGTCCTGCAAACTTCGTGAAGGAGACAGAGAGACAGATGGGATGAGGAGAGACTGGTTAATTCTGACCTCCACATTAGCCCAACCAAAGCCAAACTCAATTTTTAAACGCTCTTGTACATAGTTATATGATAACCCACCCTTCAGCTTCATGCTTGCTGAGGGACATTGGCTTCTTCCAGAAAGCCACACTTAAGCCTTGGGCTGGGTTCGTGAGTTGTCACCACATCTACATCTTTATGTTTCCCTCATCTAAGACTCTAAGGACAGGAGGGATGTGTCTGCTTCATCCACTGCCTTGTTCCAGTGGTCAACAAGGGCACCGGCACTCAGCAGGTGA
This sequence comes from Mus caroli, assembly GCF_978045245.1. Lineage (NCBI taxonomy): Eukaryota > Metazoa > Chordata > Mammalia > Rodentia > Muridae > Mus > Mus caroli. Next base: position 38,538,300 of record NW_028227261.1, on the reverse strand, counting down.
CTGGAATGTATTTATTAAAACAGTGAAGGGCTGGAGAGAGGGCTCAACGGTTAAGAGCACTGACTGCTCTTCCAGGGGTCCTGAGTTCAATTCCCAGCAACCACATGGTGGCTCACAACCAACTATAATGGAATCCGATGCCCTCTTTTGGTGTCTGAAGACAGCAGCAAGGTACTCATATATGAAAGAGGAAAATTACTGACCACCAGAACTTCTCACCCCAGAGTACATTCTGAACTCTCACACCAGAGTCAGACCCCCTCTCAAATGAAAACTGTTCCGGGGACATTTCTGAGATAAGGGTTTCCTGGAACGAACCCAGTCCAACCCCTCCCAACTAAGGACTGTGCCAGGGACATTTTTGAGATAAGGGTGTGAGTAAAAACCTCAGTCCCAATGAATCAAGTACATGGCCAAAGTGTGGGACGCGGTTGCAAAAGCACTTTGGAAAAACCCTTGGTTGAATCACTTAGTGACGTAAAACCTGTATTTTCCCTGCCCTGCTCCCCCCCTTGCCTCCTACCTATAAAAGCTTGTGAAAAGTTTGGGCTAATCGCCGAATCTCCTCTGCACCTTGCAGGCTGCATGAGATCCGACCCCAGATATCTGGTATATGTGCTTTTTGTTTGCTTTCTTGTCGTTGCTGTATTAAATCTTACTCTCTATACATCTTAAGTACCGGTCTCAGTGTCTTCTTGGGTACGCGGCTGACCCGAGGCTTGAGTAAGTGCCTCCCTTTGGGAGTTTTGGAGTCTTTCATATACACTTAATTAATTAATTAAAAAAAAAAAAAACGGCCGGGCATGGTGGTGCATGCCTTTAATCCCAGCACTTGGGAGGCAGACGCAGGCGGATTTCTGAGTTCAAGGCCAGCCTGGTCTACAAAGTGAGTTGCAGGACAGGCGGGTCTACACAGAGAAACCCTGTCTCGAAAAACCAAAAAAAAAAAAAAAAAACAGTGAAGATATTTTTCCCTTCTGTTCACAAGGAGCCACCAGATGTGAATGACTAGGTAAAGAAAGTTTCCCTCACCAGGGCTTAGGCAGTCACCCCACAATCTTCGGTGGTCTTGGCATCTATGGATAGAGAAGCCCACCTGTCTTTTCTGCTCACCACCCTGAATGTCAGTAATGTGAGGTTTATTTGGTGGTCCTGTACCTCTGCCCAGTTTAGTGGCTGTGATGCTCACAGGTAGGAGGGCTGAAGCCCCGCCCCACCCCCACCCCCTGGCCGAAGGCAGCAGACCCACTCACTGTTAAACCAGCTAGGCTTCTGCTTTGGGTCACTCGGAGCTACATTCTGGGGCCACCACAGCCATCTCAGACTCTCAAACTATTGGTCTCTGTCCCATCTCTCACCCACCTTTTGGCCCCTATTTGGTATAGTACATATGAAGGCTGGGCAGAAGAACACTGGGACCCCTATGTTCTAATTTCAGAGTGTATAGCACCTGGCTGCCCACAAACTCAAGGGAATGAAACCAGAGGCTCAGGCCCTGAGGCCACAGGATGAGAGAATAGTCTTAGGGGGGTGGGACTAGATGGCATATGAAGAAACAAAGCCAAGTCTCAGACCAGATTGTCAAACTCTGAGCACAGGGTCCATGCAGACCTGCCCCTGCTGCCCTGCTCCGAGGCCTGGAGGGGAGGCATGTCCTTGTGCTCATATGTGAAGGCCAAGTGATGTCTCCTGGCAGCAGTGCTGTGTCTGCTGTGTCCCAGCCCCAGGGTGCAGGGTGAGGGAAGCGCCAGATGTCAGTTCCCACTCTCTATTCACCCTTTGTCCAGATCCTGGGCCCACTGGATGCCCCTCAAGTTCATGACGTCAGTACATCTCTTAGTTGGTTGAAATCGAATTACATTTCAGCCTGAGTCCCCACCCCACCAGATCAGCAGCAGTTCTGTTATCCCTCACAGCTGCCTTTACCCTCCCCTTACTGAAAGTGCAAGAATTAAAGTTGGTCCATCTGTGCTCCTGAGCCTTTCAGGGAGAACTTTAAACAGATACTCGAACAGTGGCCATCACTGTAATGGGGTATCCCACTATGCACTGTCCGCTTCTCCAAGGCCTCACTTTCCCATCCTCATTCCCCCTTCATCCCAGGCTCTTTCTAGGCAGCTCCACCTTTCACAAAGCTGCAGCCTTTAGTCCTTGGCGTGGTCCGCCCCCCCACCCCCAGCCACCGACAGCTGCTTTCCAAGGTGGTGGGGTAGACAGTGCTGTTTACCTGCCCTCTCGCATGCCTCCGACGGATGGACGTCAAGAAGAGCTCAGAAGACACAATCACCAGTTCGCCTTCTCCGGTACAGATGGGAGAGAAAGGCTGAGTCCCTAGAACACAAAAGCCTGGCTAATGTCTCTGCTTCCTTGCCAGTGAGTCACTGTGGTGGAGCATGATACAGGAGCTGATTTCTCAATGAAACAAGCTGATGATGACCTCACCCTAGCAGGACTCCCTAATGTCCTTATCGCCAAGTGAGGCCACCCACACCTGCTCCTTCCTGCCCATCCCCGTGGTTTCTAAGGGACTGGAGGTTGCTGTCCAGCCGGTGCTCTGACTTCTTCGAGGCTTTGCTCTCCTTTCCCCATTCGTTGCTTCCTCTTTGCCACTTCCTGTTCTCTGTCATGCCCAAGCCTCTCCTGCCCTGAACAAAACTCCCCCACCCCGATCCCTCAGGCCCACACCCCCCTCGGGCACAGCCCCCCTCCACAGTGGGAGAGACTTGGGCTCTTCTTCACTCTCTCCTGGCAACCTTCTTCACTCTTCCTCTTGTTCACTTCTGGGTCTGCTGTGGGTCAGGTTTGGATGACCACTAACTTCTTCTTCTGAATCACTTTCTGTGTGTACAACGTGTGTGTGTGTGTGTGTGTGTGTGTGTGTGCGCGTGCGTGTGCATCATATGTGTGGACGGGAATGCAGGTGAGCGTATGGGAACCAGAGGGCAACCTCGAGTGTCTGTCCTTGCCTTGTTTGTGACAGTCTCTTGTTGTTCACCTATATGCCACATTAGCTGCATTCTATGCTGTGGGGGATTCCCCTGCCTCCGCCTCGCATCTCACCAGTGCTGACCTGGCATTATATGGGTTCCCCAGTCCCTGTAATGATGTCAGATGGCTGTACCTCCGTGTCATGTCTAGCTTGGTGGGTGTCCCAGCAGCTCCGGCTGCTTCCCGCTCCACCTTGAGTTACTTTCATTCCCATTACACAGTTCTTTGACCTTGCTGTCCATCTCTTATAAGAAGTGTGAATCAATCTCTCCCTCTCCCTCCCCCTTCCTTTCCCTCTTCCTCCTCTCCCTTTCCCCTCCCTCTCTCTCCCTCTCCTCATCTCAGTCTCCCCCCCTCCATCTTTCTGTCTTTTCCTGGGTTTCATGTTGCCCACAAACTCTCTCTACAGCTGAGGATAACCTGCAACTTCTCCTTCTGCTCCTGCCTCCTGAATGCTAGGGTTACAGGCCAGTACCACAATGATCATCAGTGTATGCGGTTTGGGGGCTCAGACTCCAAGTTTCATTCATCCTGACGGAGCACTCCACCACCCGAGCTGAAAGCCCCCTCTTAGCAGCACACACTGGGCCTGGTCCCTGCTGCACCTCACTGTTACATCAGGTCCCTCTGCGAGTGACCCTGTACTCTCCCGATGCACCGCCTCTTTTGCCTCTTTTCCTCCCTCCCTCCCTCCCTCCCTTCTCCTCCACGGCTGATTTAGGTCCCAAAGCCTAACACTTCATGATGCTCTCATCAGTCCTCCTCGCTCCTTTGCCTCCCACCTCTTCATCATGTGTGGATGGCAAAAGCCCAGCTCTGAATGAGCCTTCCTGACGTCTCCTGTCTGTGCTAAAGCAACCAAGAGACACTGGTTTGGTTTGGTTTTTGAAGGGATGAACTAGTGGAATAAGTGCACGCAGCAGAGAGAAGGGAGCGAGAACACCTAGCGTCTCTGGAGACTGGAGTACCAGCGATGGACACAGGGGGCCATACCCACAGCCAGGAGTACATATAAGGTCAGCACTTCTCCACTGGACGACAAGCATCACCCCGCAGGCAGGCTCCTGGTCTTTTGTGGAAAGTGGAGCGGAACTTAAGAGAGTACCAGGCAACACGGGTGAAGGAATTCAGGCGCCAGGAGGGGCCTCCAGAAGCTGCACAGAAACTTGATGCTGGATGCTCTAGCTCTCAGGGACTCTCCATCCACTGCCATGCCATCCTACCCTCCACCCCCAAGACTCAGTGAGCACAGAGCAGCGGCTCAAGGGGAGCCTGACATTTAAAGAGCAGCTGACCTAGGTCTGAGTAACACCCACAGCACAGATCACTTCCCCTCGCTAACGCCTTCCTTTCCTCTTTGTGAAAGGGGATAAAACAGCAGAATTGGAAGCGGGACACAAAATCGTGTTTGTAAAGCACTTAATCAGAGCACACCCTAGGTTCTAGAGCTTAGAAGCTATTTGATGGTTTTAGAATTAGCATAATCAGGCTTCTAATAGCATCAGCTTGGAGAAGCATTTTACAAGCTCATCTCACGGGGTCTCCTATACTGGATAACCCTGACTACCCTCCACCGGAAGCTCAGCCTTCACCCCTGTCGGCCTCCTCTGGCACATGCCCTACGCTTGTCTAACTCTACTTTCCCTTCCTTATGCCTTAAACTCTCAGGCCCCTACAGATAAGCTTCCCTCCAGTTCCTGCCTAACCAAGAAAGCAGCAACTGTCCCAGGGGGTGGGGGTGGGGGGCTGCCATTCCACAATCACAGAGCAGAGTCCAAGCAGAGCCTTCCCGCTCCCAAAGCCACTCCCCGATCATTATTCCTGCAGCCTCAAGGAAAAGCCCTGCTCCCTTCAGGCTCCTGCCATCTGGCTCACACAGTCCCTTCACTCAACCAAGATTTATTGAGTTTCAGAGTCTCTCTCTCTCTCTCTCTCTCTTTCTCTCTCTCTCTCTCCCTCCCTCCCTCCCTCCCTCCCTCTTTTTTTTCAAAAGGGCTTCAGGTACACTGACATGGTGGCTTCCTCAAAATGGAGCAAGAAGATCATGAGTTCGAAGCCAACCTGACTACATAAAGAGACCCCATCTCAAACAAGCAAGCAAATAAACAAATGAGACAGATCAAAACGTAGGCTCTGGGGAGGGTCTTGAGGAGGATAAAGGCGATGGTGGGGGGAAGGGCAGGAGGGAGCTGCTAGGCTCAGGGTAGGGGGAGGAGACATCAGTGTCTAGGTGCTGACCAGCTTCAAGAGAGCTGATCCCTGCCAAAAAGGTTTGGCTTATGATTGGAGTATATTCATTATAAATTACACTTTAAATTTTCATATGGGGCAGCTGAGACGGTAAAAGCACTTGCCATGCTAGTCTGGTGACCAGAATACAAGAGAACTGATTCCCAAAAGGTGTCCTCTGACCTCAGTATTTGTGAAGAGGCACACACACACACACACACAAAGAAAAAACTCTCCCCAATATATGTGAGTTTTGGCTAACTTAAACAGGGAAATAGAATCTGTCTTTTAAGTAATTATGAATTTATTTTATATAAAACAGGAGTAACGTAGAATTCGGGTGTTATCTTTGTTGCTTCACATGGAAGTTGTGAACAGTCCAAGCCACCCAGAAGGAAGTCTAGACAATAGCATCGAGCATGCTACTGAGGGTGGGAACTTTTGGAAAAGATCAAAAGTTAGACAGCCATATATCTTCTTAGTGCTCTCATCATTGAAGGAGATCCAGTCTGCTTTTCTGGTTGAGCTGTGCGGTCAGGAACTCATTCGCCGTGGTATAAATAGCCTAAGCTGGGCTGGAAGATGGCTGGGTGGATAGAGCACTGGCTGTTCTTCCAGGGAGCCAGATTCAATTCCCAGCACCCACATGGCAGCTCACAACTGTCGGAAACTCCAGTTCCAGGAGACCTGACACTCTCACACAGACATATGCAGGCAAAACAGCAATGCACATAAAATAAAAATTAAATTATATATATTATTATATATTAAATTATATGTATGTGTGTGTGTATATATATATATATATATATGTATATGTGTGTGTGTGTGTATACCCTAAGCTCTGCAGGAATCACCTCTTTTTTTTTTTTTTTTTTAAAGATTTATTTATTATATGTAAGTACACTGTAGCTGCCTTCAGACACTCCAGGAGAGGGCGCCAGATCTCGTTAGGGATGGTTGTGAGCCACCATGTGGTTGCTGGGATTTGAACTCTGGACCTTTGGAAGAGCAATCGGGTGCTCTTACCCACTGAGCCATCTCACCAGCCCAAGAATCACCTCTTGATGTGGCCCAATACCTGGAACTTGACGACGTTCCATCTACAGAAAATACTGTTCCCTTCCCTGAGCCCTAGCAGCCCCTCCCCTTCACCACATCACCTTTATCCTCTCCAAGACCAGACACCCGAGCATGAGCTATCACAGGTGACTCCCTTTAAAGAAGATAAGTGCACATTTTCTTTTACTAATTAATTGATTGGTTTTGGGAGGGGTCTCATGTAACTCATGCTAGCCTTGATCTTCTGACCTTCCATCCCTCCACTTTAGAGTACAGAAATTATGGGCATACACTACCACACCAGGTTTTATGTGGTACTGAGGATTCCTGAGTGCTAAGGAAACCCCAGGTCAACCGAGCTACACTCCGGACCCCGATAATGTAACTTGAAAGACAACTCACGATGAAGACAGAATATGACATCAGGGTTATAACCAGAACTTTCCAAAGACCAAAAAGAAAAGAATTTCAAGTCAAACAAGGCTGGCTATGGTGACTCACACCTGTGATAACAGCATTTGGGACTAAGACTGGAGGATTGTCACAAACTGGAGACCAGTCTCAATGGTATGGCAAACCTCTGTCTTAAAACCATAAGAGGGGCTGGGGTAAAAGCTAGTTATAGACTCCTGGCTTCTTTTTATTAAAGACTTTTAAAATTTAAATGTATGAATTTGTTTGATTGGAGAGAGATATGCATTGCCTACGTGTACTTGTGGAAGCCAGAGGACAACTTACTGGGGATAGGATCTCTCCTGGAGTCACCTCTCCTTCCACCAGACAGACGCTCAACCACTTACCCTGTGGGTTCCAGGGATTGAACCAAGGTCCTCAGGGCCCCTTTGCTGCAGAACTATCTCAGCCTTCCTGCCTATCCTCTTACTTATAGTCCTTCAATCCTCCCCACCCCCACAACAGAGAATTTTTTTGTTTTCAGAAATCTCTTTCCCAGCTCAGGTAGCTCAGACCTGAACTCTTAGCACTTGAGAGCCCGAGGCAGGAGGATTGCCACAATTGTGAAGTCATCATGGGATATATATATATATATATATATATATATATATATATATATATGCCAGCATGTCTATAGAGTAAGACGCTGTATCAAACAACAGCAAAACAAAATATCTTCTTCCCCAGAGCCCTTCCGTTTCCCCAGTCACTTTTCCGGGTCATATCTGCAGGGTAGATCTAAAAACTGAGTAATACTGGGATTGGGACCACTTTTCACAGAGCTTTTTAGTAGGGAAGAGCGCTCCGTTCCCTGAGCTTCGAGTGGGCGTGGGCTCACTGTATAGGGCTTTCTTTTCAATGCCTGCTATTTGTGCTGGCTTCTTTATTCAACCTGCTAAATAAAATACTTTCATACTCGTAGCTCAAAGACAGCCATTACTTCTTCAGTCTAGTACATTCTAAAGCTATAGTGAGACGGGAAGTAATTCCTTAACTGCCTCCTAATTAGCAGTGTGTCTTTCCTATTCCCTGAGAATCAGCAAATCCGATTATTGTGGCAAGGGTAGATGTCTGTTCCTTTCTTGATCCCCTTTGGGGTTTGTTTGAATAAGAATATGGTTGTAGTCCCTTTAATGGCTTTGTAGTGATGTTCGCGAGAGAGGCCTTGATGGTTTGATTTTAGGAAGCCTCAATTACATTTTTGCCAAAGGCTAATATCAATTTGGGAATGATATATTCTCCCAGTTAAATAAAATTAAAGATAAGTGTATGAAGACATAGAAAGAAAAAAAAATACAAGGACAGTAATCAAGAGTGTGGGTCTAAGGACAAGCTTACAAATCAACGGAACAGAATCCAGAGTCCAGGAAGGAGCCCTTATATTTATGGCCAATTGATTTTTTTACAAAGGTGCCGAGGCAATTTGGTGTGGAAAGGACAATCTTTTTAACAAATGGCTCTCAGAAAGCTGGATACTTACATGCAAAAATGTGAATTTAGACTAGTGCCAAAATTCACTCACGAGTCAGATTCACAAGAACCAAATCTACGAAACCCTACGGAGCCATGGGATCAAGTGTCCGTGACCTTGATTAGGCAAGGAGCTCCTAGTTCTGACAATGAAGGCACAATAATAAAGAAAATAGACTTTACAAAATCTAACTTAATAAACCCCATCAACTGGGTGGGCGTGGTATCACATGCCTTTTAATCCCATGGGAGGCAGAGGCAGGCAGATCTCTCAGGGAAAGCTTGGTCTACAGAGCGAATTTCAGGCCAGCCAGAGCGACACAGAGAATCTCTGTCTGAAAGAAGAAAAAAGATGTTTAGTATCAACATTAGTCATTAGATAAATGCAGAGCAAAGGAGCCGGGCTCTTGCTTGGTAGAGCCTTGTACACAAACAAGCTCTGGATGCAATCTCAGGCACAGTAAAAAGAAAGAGTGTGAATCAAAACCGCATCGAGCCGGCACTTCACGCCTAGCAGAATGGTTCTGATCAATACGACAGGCAATAGCAAGCATTGATGAGAGTGTGGAGACACCAGAGCCTTCCTCATGCTTATAGCTTATGGGAATGGGAAACGCTGCAGCACTTTGAAAGGCGGCTTGTCAGGTTTTTAATATAATTTTACCATGCGACCCTGCAATGTCGCTTATAGGTATTTGCTCCAGAGAAATCAAAGCCCACGCCTATAGAGGAACTGATAACGTTGATGCTCAGAGCAGAAGCGGCAGAAATGGCTCAAAGTTGAAACAACCCAAACGTTTATGACTCAGTGAATCACTAAACAAAACATAGCGTATCCATAGCGTACTGCACTCTTCAGCCATAAAAGGAGCAGGCGCCGAGCAAGTGGTGGCCACAGAGGAACCTGAGGCGCATACTCAGAGGAAGAGACGGGACATAAAAGGCTTATGGTGGGCTTGGGATATGTGTAAAGTTCAGCATGCAAAGGCTGGCATGCAATAGACCCTGGGCTCACTCCTCAAGGGGGACAGATTTAAATCAAGGAGGGCGTCTGGTGAGATGGCTTAGCAGGTAAAGGTACTTGCTGTAAATGGTAACCTGAGTTTGTTCCCTGGGTCCAACACAATGGAAGGAGGGAACTGAGGTCTGTAAGCTGTCCTCTGACCTGTATTGGGAGCCACTCTCATGTGCACACACACATGCACACACACACACACACATAGACACAGACACACACACACACAGACACAACTAATAAAGAAGTGTAATACATTTTGTTTGGTTGTTTTTTGAGACACGGTCTCATTATGTAGCTCTGTTGTCCTAGAATTCACTGTGTAGACCAAGGTGGCCTTGAACTCACAGAGGTCCTCCTGCCTCTGTCTCCTTAGAGCTGGGATTAAAGGCATGCCCTGCTATAACTGGCTAAAAAATGTACTAGACTTTATAAAGGGACATGCAGATTGTGTGATTTTTGTTTCTGTGAAATTTCCAGAAGAAGAAATTTTAAAGGCAGGATGTGGACAGTGGTTGGCTGTGGTAATTGCTGGCGACTGACTGAAAATTCTTTTAGGGTGATGCAGGTAATTTTAAGTTAAATTATGCTTACTACTGCACTACTTTATAAATTTACCAAAAAATCATTGTACTGTAAACATGAAAAATATAACACAAGCCAGGTGTGGTGGTGTACACCAGCAGTCCCCACAACCCCAGCACTTGGAACAGTGGTGTGGGGATTGCCACAAATTCAAGGCTAGCCTAGGCTACATGGTAAGTCTCGGGTCAGCCTGGGCTACACAGCAAGAGCCTGTCTCAGAACAAATACAGAAGCAGGGGGGGTGGCTCAGTGAGGTTTCAGAGCACTTCGTTCTTTTCCCAGCATCTAGTTCAGGTGGCTCACAGCCAACCTCTCCTAAGTCTGTCTCTAGGAGGTCCAACACTTCTGCCTTCTGTAGGCACCCACACATGTTGTGCGTGCCCGCGTGCACAAGGTCAACAAAAATAAAAATAAGTCTTCAAAATCAAAACAGAATGATTAAAAGGTTTTTAGAGAAACGGACTGAGTGTAATAATATATATCCTTAATATAGAGATGTCTTAAAACATGCTTAGCATGTGCAAAGGTCCTGGGGTCAATCCCCAGCACTGCATAAAAACCATCCCCACAAAGGTACACACGGAAAGGTGCAAACTGAGGACCGCTGAGCTTCCTATAGCCAGAGGAGAAAAGGGAACAAGACTGAAAATGAGGTTTGCTGTGGTGCCTACGATTAAAAATAAAACAAAGAATAACCTTCAGCTACTCAGCTGCCTCAGAGTGGCTCGCGGCTTGTTGTCGGAGGAGAGAAGGAGTTAAGCCCCGATGGGCTGCCACATTAGACACTATCTTTCTGTGGCTATTTAAATGGAGAGCAATTGCAATTCAATAAAACTAAAAACAATTGGGGGGGGGGTAGGAAGATGGGTCAGAAGGCAAAAGTCCTTGCCCTGCAAGCATGAATTCAAGCCCAGCAACCCCGATAAAAAGCTGGATGCAGTGCTTCACGTCTGTAATCCCAGCACTGAGATTAGGGGGAAGTTTGTGGGCCAGCTAGCCTGGAGCGAGAAACCATCACACAGAAGCAGAGAGATAACCAGGCCGAGTGTTGTCTTCTGACACCGCCTCCCACTCTGCACGCGCACCCACACTCTATCATACACATACACCAAATGCACACAAAAACATTTAGAAAGAGATGGTTCCTGTGGTCGAGTAACAGCCCAGTAGTTCAGCATTGGCCTAAGGCCATGGCTCCGACCTCCAGCACCATTTGTTTGTTTGTTTAAAGTTAGAGGTGGAGTCTTCTGGCTCCCCCTAAGTCTTGCACTCGCCCACAAGAGCTCAAGGTTCCCATCTTGAACAGGACCCTGGAGAAAGCTCCAATCACTGCTCACTGCACTGAGCATGGAGAGAGAGCGGCGAAAGAACAAATACAGGTTTGGGTCTGGAATGTCAGCAAGAGAGTAACATTGTCCCATTTTCAGCAATAACTTCTAAATAGTCTTTTGCACATCACACACTGAGAATAGAGAGAAGGATTTGGGAGTAGAGGACTCAAAACTTTAGCTCGCTTGCTTTCTCTCTCTCTCTCTCTCTCTCTCTCTCTCTTTCTTCCTTTTTTTTTTTTTTTTTTTTTTTTGGTTTTTCGAGACAGGGTTTCTCTTTATAGCTCTGGCTGTCCTGGAGCTCACTTTGTAGACCAGGCTGGCCTCGAACTCAGAAATCCGCCTGCCTCTGCCTCCCGAGTGCTGGGATTAAAGGCGTGCGCCACCACGCCCGGCTTCTTTCTTCCTTTCTCTTCTCTCCTTCCTTCCCTCCTTCCCTCCCTCCCTCCTTCCTTCCTTCCTTCCTTCCTTCCTTCCTTTCCTTAGTGGGTCAGAGATTGAAGTAGGATATATTCCAGCTTTTTTCCAGCGCTTGCATGGAGTGGTAGGACAAGCTGAGACCCACCAGGACACACTCCAGGAACAATATTTGGTTAGTTTCGCTGTTTAGCTAATGACTGGGCTTTTGTTGAGCAAAGCGCCCTTTGGCTGGCTTCTCTTTTGCTGAGTGGTATATTCTGGCTGGCAGGATGCTGATACACAAAACAGAGAGGCAGAGCCAGCCTGGCAGGGGAAGCTGGGAGCTGGTAGAGAGCCGGACGTGGAGGAGGGGATGGCTAGAAACTGGGAAAGTTTGACCTCTGCCTCTGGGGGTACTGAAGAGCAAGAGTATAGGTTTTAATCTTAAATTTTAAATGACATTTATTTATAGAGTGTGCTAAGGACAAGAGCTGATTTTCTCCATCCACTATGTGAGGCCTGGTGATCTTTTGGCCATAAGCACCTTTACGTGTTGAGCCATTTTGCCAGCCCTGGGAACATAGATTTTTTGAGTGAAATAACAAGAACAAAAACTAATACACAACAACACAGGACCATGTGGCCATTGGACCCCCTGATCAGAGACAAACATACAGGACACATGGCCTGTGGGATGGAAGGGGAAACTTAAGAAGTGTGTCTTTGACAGTGATATTCTACCAGCCAATGGTCCCTCTCCTGCTCTTACCCTCCCCTCTAGAGTGAAGCCAGGTGGCACAGAGCCTGCTTGTACCACAGGAGGTAGAGCAGGGACCCATAGAAGGGCAAAGAAATACCTGACACCAGAGAGCAGGGCTGGGGGTAGAAGAAGGCCTTTGCTTCTGATCTTGAGCACATAGACATTGCCAGTCCTGTGGGAGGTGTCACGGAAAGGCTTTTATACAGAGTGCTACTGGGGCTCAGCTACTTCTGCCAAGAGTTCTGGGGACATTGTCACATGAGTCAAGTACCTTCAAATCAGGAGTCAGCAGTGACCTCATGCATTTTTCTCTCCTTTAGATAGGATTTTTTTTTTCCTCTTTTGGTTAGCATTAGTAGCATGGTTTATTTAGAGTAAACTTTCTTCCATGTTTAGAGTAGAATCATCTAGAAGTTTTGAGAATGGCTACCATCAGCTGTGACCAGAATCTAGGCAATGTGCTCCCTCATGGGGTCTGAGGGGTGTCTAAGAACACACTGAGGGATGAAGAGTGGTGGCTGGGGAGAGAAGCCGCTCATGGTGGCAGCTGTGTCAACCCTTACGCCTGCTCCTGGATCTTCTGAGAGGGGCGTCCAGCCCTCCAGCCCCAACCTCCAGCAGAGGGATCCAGCGATTGACAGCAGCGTGGACACAGTGGGGATGTCATTTGGGACAAGAGTAGTGAGCAGTCCTCACCCTTAGTAGTGATCCGCTGCCCCTCTCCAAGTTCGTTCTTGGACTGTGGCCACCTTGGGATTAGCTAGTCCGTGACGGGAATTACTCATTCCACATGTTTTAAATCACTGGTGGTTTCGAGGATATAGTATGACTTTCTGCTTTTTATTTTCATAGAAAAAGATTAGGACTTTCCGATGTTTGAAGAAACAGCCAAGCCACTTGAAATCCACACAGGTCAGGGATCCGGTGTCGGGGGCTACACCCTCATGAGCGGGGAGAATGATGGCAGGGCAGGGGTGGGGCCTCACTGGGTTTCTGAAAGATGGGCTCTGGCACAGGAAAGGATTGGGTTCACTCCGATCCCATATAGCCCCACTCTCATTAGCTGGTCGTGGAGCATCCTGGAGCCCTAGAAATAGTGCTAGTGCCAAGCTAGAGGCGATGATAAGGTTGTCTGGAGTAGGCGTACCAGGAAGGGCACAGTTTCAGGACACTAGGCATCTGCGCACCCTTGCCACATTCCTTGGAAGGTGCGTGTATACCTGGGGACTCTGTCCGTGATTTCTGGAAGCGTGAGAACAATGTATTGTTTTTATAAGTAGAAAAACCAGCTTAAATTCTGCATCGTGCTTTAAGTTCTTAAATCACATTTCTTTCTTTTGCGCAGGGCAGGGGAGGCGCAAACACACCAAGGTGAGAAGATATCTTTAGGCTTTAGTTTTCTCCTTGTACAATGTGGTTTCCCTGGATTGAACTCAGACTGCCAGGCTGCCTGCTCCTGGGAACTACATTGTGGGGTTTTTTTTTGTTTTGTTTTGTTTTTGTTTTTTTGAGACAGGTTTTCTCTGTATAGCCCTGGCTGTCCTGGAACTCACTTTGTAGACCAGGCTGGCCTCGAACTCAGAAATCTGCCTACCTCTGCCTCCCGAGTGCTGGGATTAAAGGCGTGCACCACCACGCCCGGCTACTACATTGGGTTTTAATAGGAGTCTGTTACAATCAGTATTTGTTTTTCTTGCAGAACCTTTCTTTTTCTTTTAATTAATTAATTAATTAATTTTAATATTATTGTTGAGGCCATTTCTGAAGCATCCCAGGCTGGCCTCAAACTTATAACACAGTCTGAAGATGACCTTAAACTTCTAGTCTTTTTGCCTCTAGCTGCCAAGAGTGTGGCTTATACCATCCCACACAATTTATGTGGTGCCAGGGATCGAACCTAGGGCATTGTGTATGCTAGGCAAGAACTCTGTCTCCTGAGTTATGTCCTTGCATATTTATGCAAATAGAAAGCAGAAACCTTACAAGTGTTTTCCCAAATAGTGAGAAACTCTCTCACTCTTGTGCCGCTTTAAATAAGAACAGCGACATCACGCTCAGCGGGTTAAATATTACAAGGTTGACGGAAAGTTCAATTTCCTATAACAAACTTACAGTGTGTAAATACAATTTTCTACAATCAACAAGCATCATAGTCTTAAGGTTAAGGGTTATAAAACAATAAAATATTGTAATTAGAGTAGACTATCACAGGAGAGCTCCTTGCATACAAATTACTCAATATCAGGATAGCGAGACATAAGAAGGGATGTAACTGGAAATAAGATCTTAACTCCATATGGTTAATATTCTCTCTCTCTCTCTCTCTCTCTCTCTTTCTCTCTCTCTCTCTCTCTCTCCTTCTCTCCCTCCCTCCCTCCCTTTCTACCTCCTTCTCCCTCCATTCAAATCATTCCTAGTTTTTGCTACACAAAAATAATTATATTCAGGCCAGTGTTCAACGTTCTTCCCGCAGTCCCTGTATCAATAACTAACTTCTCAGGGTTCCTTATCTCTTTCTTATCTATTGCTATTGGAACATGTGATCTCAGCTACAGCCTTAGAACCAAGATAAAATGGTAGATTGGTGGATTATAAAGTTTTAGGGAATGTCTTAAAAGTGGCTATCCCACAACGGCTCAGTTCATGTGCTGGAGGAACACTCGGCACTCGCCTCTGCCCTCCGCACTTCTCATCGCTGCTTCTTTTCTTGATTATCTTGCTTGTTGGCTTCATTCTCTTTATTTTACAAACCTTTCTTTCTTGCTTGCTTGCTTGCTTGTTTTCTTTCTTTCTTTTTCTTTCTTTCTTTTTTGAGAAATGTTTCATGTCATCCAGGCTAGTCCCAAATTCCTTGTGTAGGTGAGGATGGCTTTGAACCCCTGATCCTCCAGTCTCCTCAAATGTCAGGATTATTATAGGCATGTCCACCACACCCGGCTTCCTCATTCTCCTTACTGTGAAATTAGTCCTTCGTGTGGACAGGGAAAGGCCACTAGGAGCTTTGGCTTGAACTCTCAGAGCACGAGAGCACTTTCTTGACAGTTTGGATGGGGAGAGGGAGAGACTCTGAGAAAAGGATCTAATTGGCCCACTCCATTGCGTGCTCATTTCCAGGCTATAGCTAGAGAAATGACATAAGCTGGTTTGCAGGCCGGTGTCTCACACTTTCGGGGCCTGGAAGAAGGACTGAGTGGGGAATCAGACACCCTTCAGACAGTATGCAATAAACAGAAGGCATTCACTAATAGAAGGGGTGCAGGCAGATGACCAACCCTGGTTTAGGAGGAATAGATGAGAGGTGGTATTTTATTAGTTTGAAAGATGCAATGACATTGTGGTATTTGCTCATTGAAGCCCACATAGCAGTGAGGTCCAGTGTTTTAATAACGAGAGAGGGCTCCCCCCACCCACACTCCTCTTCTTGCAGGTACTAGAGTGGGGGAACCTGTGCATAGCAGGCAAGTGTTCTGCTCCTGAACTACACCCACAGACAGACTGGAGCTTTTAATTCTGGTGTATATGATAAGGGCTACATCTAAGATGTGTGGAGCACCCGTCTAGCTGTGCCGGGTTACACTCTTCAACTTCCAGGGCTGAACTGGGTATCAGAAACCTCATAGGGTGTAAGCTCCTGGGCCTGTTATTATCATATGATCTGGAGGTGCAGCTGCTCTGTTCCAAAGGCCTTGAGT
Source organism: Mus caroli (assembly GCF_978045245.1). Lineage (NCBI taxonomy): Eukaryota > Metazoa > Chordata > Mammalia > Rodentia > Muridae > Mus > Mus caroli. The sequence continues at coordinate 38,522,319 of NW_028227261.1, read as the reverse complement.
GGCTGAGGCCATCTCATGAGGGAGTGTAGGCTATTGGGCATGGGGAAGGGGTCTGGAAAAGATGGTTGGCTGGCAGGGAGGGCCACCTTCAGAAGCTATATTTATAACCTTGAATCATAACCCAAATCTACCTCACTGTCCTAGGTGGGGACCCAAGAGACCCAGTAGGAAGGTGTAGAGTTGTGGTTGATGGTGTAAAAGGAATTAAGGCCTTTTGGCAGGGAAGACACAAAGGCTCCACAGCAGCCAGAAAGTCCTACTCCGGGAACGTCTGAGAGTGCCCTAGTTACTGGATCCTGCATGGGATGCTGTGTGTATCATGAATGGACGGTGGAAACAGTTGGTACTGTTTCAAAAGGCTGCCCTGCAGCACAGAGGTCCACGCATGATGAGTTCAGGCCTTGGGGAGGGAACAGATGCTGGGGCTAATTAGGGCACGGTTCCTCTGGTCCAAGATGGCAGAGACTATCCAAATAAAGCTGGACACCTGCGCCCAGCGTGCTACATGGGGATCACTGCTCACTCACCAGCCCATTGGACGGCACTCCAAACGGATGCGCGTAGGAACTGGAGCACTTGATCATTGTCCTTGAAAGCCAGGCTGAAGGGGATGGAGTGATTTCTCCTGTGCCCGTGGGTAGTCAGTCCATTGGGGGTCAAGAATTACGAGCCTCCTGTTTTGAGACCTTCTTACAGGGACATTGTGAAGTTTATGAAGTTTGTTTTACTATCACAATTTCTCCTGGCAAGGTGAAGATCCTGTTCCCAAAGGGTTTGCCCTGACCCAAAGGACTTAACAGAACGTCTTTAAGCATTCTCAGAGCGCCATATCCAGATTGGAACAGGTAGTGGGGTGGCTCACAGGCGTCCTGTTCATGCTGCTGGAAGTACGCTGTCTATCCTGAGAGTCAGCTGGAGCCAGGTCCACTTACTGATCTTGTCTGGCCTTGACAACCAAGGGGCCACTCAGGGACAGTCTCAGGATCACCATGGAAGCTCAGGGAGATGCTGCACAGAACACAAATGGATGTTGAGAGGATATCTGCTATTCTGGTCCACTCAGAACTCATTTATCTCCCGAGTGGGAGTGGGGGGAACAACAGCTTAGTGGGGTGAGGAGGGGACCTGATAACAACTTTCAGGCAAGAAAGGGTTAAGTGTAGACTCCTGATGATACTGTTTGAACTCTGGGTCGACAAAAAGAGCCTGGGTAGATATAAGGAACCTACTATGAATATTTTTAGCTGAGTGGCATATAGGGTCTCTGCTGCAACCACTCGGTACCATGAAAATAAATGATATGCAAATAGGTACAAAGCATTTGTGGCATATGTGGACCATATATAAACAAGTCATCATGACTAATGCTCCAAAGAAAGTATCTACAAGGAAGGTGGTGGGTGAGATTTGGCTCAGAGGCCAGTTTAACCAAATTTTCCTGGATGGTGTCAGACTTTCTGGAACAAGGGGAGGCATCTACATTCAGGTTCACAGAGAGTGTGTCCTCTCATTGGTTACTGTCTTCATTAGGGTTTTACTGCTGTGAGCAGACACCATGACCAAGGCAAGTCTTATAAAGGACAACATATATTTGGGGCTGGCTTACAGGTTCAGAGGTTCCGTCCATCATTATCAAGTTGGGAGCATGGCAGTGTCCAGGCAGGCCTGGTGCAGGGGGAGCTGAGAGTTTTACATCTTCATCTGAAGGCTGCTAGCAGAATACTGGCTTCCAGGCAGCTAGGGTGAGGGTCTTAAACCCACTTCCTCAGTGACACACCTACTCCAATAAGGCCACACCTCCTAATAGTGTCACTCCCTGGGCCAAGCATATACAAATTGTCACAGTTATGCAATTGGATCCAGCTAAGTCTGAAGCTAAAACCATGGTGACTTGCCACTTCAGAAGCCAATACATTCCCTCTTGCTTTACTCTGTGTGAGTGTTCTTTTCTTTTCTTTTTGGTTTTTCGAGACAGGGTTTCTCTGTGTAGCCCTGGCTGTCCTGGAACTCACTCTGTAGACCAGGCTAGCCTCAAACTCAGAAATCCGCCTGACTCTGCCTTCTGAATGCTGGGATTAAAGGCTTGTGCCATCACCATCCGGCCCATGAGTGTTCTTTTCAATGTCCCTTCAAATTCACCCAGCTGCAGAGCCAGGGCTGCAGACTGGACACTGGGTTTCAAGATGTAGTTGGTAGCCTCAGCTAGGCAGAAGTTAGGTAGCCTAGCAATAAGAAAACCTCAGGGCCAGTGAGATGGCTCTGTGGGAAGAACCATGTGCTGTACTGGCTGATAAGCAGAGTCCTGGATCCCTTGTAAAGATGAAAGCAGAGGGGGCTGGAGAGATGGCTCAGTGGTTAAGAGCACTGACTGCTCTTCCAAAGGTCCTGCGTTCAAATTCCAGCAACCACATGGTGGCTCACTACCATCTGTAATGAGATCTGACACCCTCTTCTGGTGTGTCTGAAGATAGCTACATATAACACAGCTATATGTAAGCTATGTTATACTTACATATAACAATAAATAAGTCTTTAAAAAAAAAAAGATGAAAGCAGAGAACCAAGTCTGTAAAGATGGCCTCTGACCTAAACGCAAGTGCTTTGGCTTGGCCACACCCACCCCTCCTCCTCCTCCTCTTCTTCTTCCTCCTCCTCATAATAATAAATAAAATAAGTATGTTTAAAATTTCACTTTAATAAATAAGAAAATAAAACTTCATATCTGACAGGAGACCCACCAGGTTCTCTTGACAGCTTAAACATGCAGCTGGAAGCCAGAGCCGTAAAGATGGCACCTCAAAGCAAACCCAAAGGATGCCCTCGGGTATGGAATCCACAAAGCACACAGGAAATGCTCCAAGAGCGTCAAAGAGAAGCCAGCCTCCTCTTTTGTTGAGGAATGTTGTCCAATGGGTGGTGAGGAGGGCATGAGAGGAAGATGAAGGCCACTGGAGAAACCTCTGGGATGGGGGCTCCAGAACGCCTTGACCCCACTACATAAAGTCCTTTCCTCAACACTTACTTAGAGACAGAAGAGGACAAGGGCTGGGAATGTGGCTCAGTGGGTAGAGAGGTTGCTTAGCACACATGGAGCGCTGAGGTCTGTATCCGGTACCCCAGAATCAGAGGGTTGTGGCACAGGTGTGTAATCTCAGCATCTGGAGGGAGGAAGCGTAGACGTTAAAGATCATCTTCAAATACAGAGTTCCAGACCAGCTTGTGCTGTATAAGACCCTGTCTAAAAAAGAAGAAGAGGAGGAGAAGGAGGAGGAGGAGGAGGGAGAGGAGGAAGAGGAAGAGGAGGAGAAGGAGGAGGAGATTGTTAAGAGGAGCGAAGGTGTGAATCTCCTACCCTGAGGTAGAAGGTGGAGAGTCTGCACTGAGACAGAAGCAGATTTCAGTCTCTGTGTGAGCACAGGGCAGTCAAACTTCTGGCCACTCCTTTGATGGTTTGGAGGATGACTGGTTTTGCCCAGCTCAGACTTCTGCCTGTGTCTCTAGACAATCTTTCTTTAATATTATTTTTTAATTATATGCATGTATGGGTGTGGGTGTGAATTCATGCATATGAATGCAAGTGCCTGTTGAGGCCAGAGAGGGCATCAGGTCCCCATGAGCTGGAGTTACAGGCATCTGTCTGTGAGCCACCAGACATGAGTGGCAGGAACTGAACTCAGGTCCTCTGCAACATCAGTATGTGTTCTTTGCCTCTGAGCCCTGACAGTTACTTCTTAAGGGTCAGATCTCGTCCTGAAGAGGAGTGGGGAGTAGCTATATACCTGCACTAGTTGGGCCCTGGCTTCTCCTGGAGTAGAACAGATGCCAACATTCAGACCACGGAGTTCCGAGGGGGAGGGGGAAACGACATAAGTGGAGGCTGGAGCGTGCCAGAGAAGTGTGATAGCATGGCTGGCCTCAGAGAGTGAGTTTGCATTTAGACAGTATAATAGAGAGATTATAGCCGACGCTGTCCGTGGACCCCTGGATCATTTTGCACATCATCAACTCAAACGCTTTCACTTCCAACAGCCTTCCCTCCTTTGCCAGATAGTGTGCTAGCCTCCTGAGACCCACTGCAAGTCAATACACAGATCATAAGTGCCTGGGAAGCTGCGTGGGGCAGGGGCGGAAGTGAGGGAGCTTGAGCCATACATTACTAGAACTGTCTCTCCCTGCCAGGGCAATCCTCACACGCAAAGCTCCGATGGCCCAGAGCCCCAGTCACCCACCCCTCTGTGCGAGAGTGCTCCCCACTCTCTCCTATCCTTGATTCCCATCCCCTCTCCTTTCTTGGTTCTTCTTAGGGACAACTCCTCCTCTTCCCTCTCCTCCTCCTCTTCCTCCTCCTCCCCCCTCCTTTTCTTTAGAGGTGAGGTGAGACAAGGTCTCACATAGCCCAGAATGACTTGGAATAAGTTACTATGTAGATGAGGATGACCTTGAAATCCTGATCCTCCTGCCTCCACCTCCTCGATACTGGCATTACAGGCATATATACGCCATTATGCCTGGCTTCTGGGAACCCTTCCTAAAGCCCATGCTTGTGAATCCTCCATGAAGGGTTTGCTTCCGGAAAATTAAACCAAGTCAAACTCCCAGTTGTGAATGCCACAGGCTCTGATGGCTGACCATGGAGAAGAAGGAGGTAACGAGCCCAGTACAGATGCTGGGATGCTGAAGATAGGTGGCGTGGGCATGTGCTCTTACATCTCTGAGAATCGGAAGTGGCTGGACCAGTCCACACAGGAGCAATTTAGCCAGGATTTCCTGGATGGTATTAGACTTCCCAGAAGCTGGAGAATCACTTAGAGGAGTTCTTGATGAAGGAACCTGAATCGGTCTGGGTTTGGATCACAGGGAACGGATGTGGGAAGCTGGAGACCATGCAGACCCAGTTTATGTGGACAGGCTGTGGTGTTTGACTGAGAATGGCCTTAGAGGCTCATATGTTTGAATGCTTGGTCCCCAGTTGGTGGAACTGTTTGGGAAGGATTAGGGGGTGTGGCCTTGTTGGAGAAGGCGTGTCACAGGCAGCCAAGCTTTGAGGATTTAAAGGACTAACAACATTTCCCCTTCCCTCCACCTCCAGGGCATGAGGTGTGAGCTCTCAGCAATTCCTTCTGCATGTCTTTAGTTCACCATCATGGACTCTAACCCTTGGAAACCACAAGCCTTGAATGAAATGTCTTTTTTTTTTTTTAAGTCACCCTGGTCATGGTGTTTTATCACAGCAATAGAAAAATAACAAAGACAGGCCCTACTCTGAGGGCATCTCAGTCTAGCCACCACCTCTGAGTTGTCTGAAGTGGCAAGTGTGTTATATTGGAATTTGTGGTTTTTAGGCATGCCCCAATGAGGGTCAAATGGCTTTGGGGAGAGGGGAAGAATAAGCTGGCTTAGTGGCACTTGCTGTCAAGAGTCATGACAGGATTTAATTTGTGATACCCACATGGCAGCAGGGAAGAACTGACTGCTGCAAGTTGTCTTCTGATCTCCGCACACTGCCATGGTAAATGAATAAGTGTAATAATAAAAACAAGTCTTGGGACACTCAGAATAGCCCAGGGCTTTATGGCATGACACCCTTCACTGTCCCCCAAACATGGGTGACAGCAGCCAAAGTTGCCTTGTGGCAAACAGATATGGAAATGTGTGGGAACAGGGATTGAAATGGTCAGAGAAGTCACCCCTCCCCAAACGTGGAGCTTGCGAACTGTTCCCCGAGAGCCCCAGGACCATAGGTTTGCCCATAGCAGTCACACATAGACGCTCCTGAGCTTCATCACTGGCAGCCCCTTTGGTTCAGGCTGGGCATGACAAGGACATCCCTAGGTGATAGTACTGAGATGCAGGCAGGGATGAGGCAGGATGAGAGGAGGGCACTGTGGGGGCTGGGCTCAAGCCAGAGGAGATAATTTCCCAGCTCCTCTTTGTTGCACAAGGACTTCCAAGCCAGAGAGGTTGGAGAGATGATTCGGGGCCCTGAGAGATGCCAGGAGACCTTGTCAGCGGCCTCTGTCAGGATAATGTTGACTGAGTTTTAAAGAATGGAGCTACCATGGAAGGAGAGAGTAAGGGGTACAGGCTCGAGTCAGGGGAGGAGGACTAGGCAGCTGCTGTGGGCAGAAGACCTCGTGGAAGGAGCTTGTGGGGATTGTTAAGACTCCCCTGCTCTTTCGAGGAAAGAGCATTATCCATCACTGCCTTTAGAGCTGGAGTTCTGTGGTTTTGTAACACAGCAGCACTTGAGGACCGGCCTCAAGGCAATCAGAGGGGGAGCAGGCCCAACCGGATACAGCTCCCCCCACCCACATGATAAGCCGGTGAAATCCGAGAAAGTTCAAGTGTGGATGTGAGAAGGGCCCTGTGCTTAGAATTCAAATGAACAGCTTGTGCTCATGCTTGTTTTCCAGGACAAACTTGACTCTTAGCATACAGGTTGCGAGAAGGGGAGTGGGGGGAAGCCTTCAGTGTGGAAGGATGGCTCTGGACTCAGAGATAGCAGCCAGCTCCCAGCCAGCAGGGATGGGCAGCCTTCCCGATAGCCACGACCTGCCTGGAGCCTGACTGGGCTGAGACCCATCCTGTCAGGAAATGACAGAGGGACATAGACCTAGGGAAATATGGATTGAGGGGTGCACATAACATTGCTTTAAATTGATTCCAGATCAGTGAAGTGTGAGTTCTTTATGGGAAGCAGGGAGGAAGCCCTCAGTGGTCCTCAGACAGAAGTAGTGGCCGAGGAACTTAGAAGCCCATTGCTGAGGGGAGAAGACATCTTCCTAAGCCTGTGGGAAGTCTCTGCCAGGAGTCTCCATCTCCAGGGCTGTCTGGCTAGGTAGCTGACATGTCTAGGTGTGATTGATATCTGTGAGGATACAGTGGGGAAGTCTGAATTCGACTTGTTTTGGGGATCCAGCCTTAGAAGCTGGCAAGCCTGTCAAAAGGCAGGCCCCCTGCCATTACTACAGCCCCATTGTTATCATCATCACCATCATTATTTATTATTTATTATTACTGTGTGAGAGTGTGTGTGTGCATACGTGCCACAGGGTGCATATGGCTATCAGAGGACATCTTTTGGGAGCCAATTCTCTCCCTTTACTGCAGGTTCCCTGGGCTGAGCTGAGACTGGCTCAGCAAGTGCTTTTGCTCACTGAGTCACCCTGATGGCCCCTGTTAATGTTATTAGTGTGTGTGGAGAGCACGTGCATGTGTGTGAGTGTGCACATCCATCCTGTGGCTGAGGGTGTGCTCTTGCCACAGCATATACCTGTGGCGATCGGAGGACAGCCTCGCATGCCTCCTGTCCTTGCTTTACTGTTTGAAATCAGGGTTTCTCCTTTGTTGTTCCCATGGTGTAGGCTGGTCTGGCTCTGCCTCCCATCCCCACACGAGCCCTTACAATACAGAGGTACACATCCCCAATCTGGCCTTCTGGGGGTTGTGGCGATTCTAGTTCATATCCTCATGCTTGCTTGGATAGTACATTATCCACCGAGTCATCTCTCCAGTCCTGTGGATCTATCAAGGAAGAAGAGATACTTTTCTCTCTCGTTATTTGGAATGAAGTCCAAAGCCTCAGAAATGCTAGGTAAGTGCTATACCACTGAGCTAATGCTCAGGACCCTTCTTCAATTTACACTCAGTTGTTTAGTCACTTTCTTGCTGAGTCAGCTTATCATATCTCTAAGACTGACCTCAAACTCACCTTGAAGCCAAGGGTCATCTCGAACTCCTGATTTTCCTGTCTCTACCTCCTGGGTGCTGGCATTACAGATATGAGCCTCATTTATTATTTATTTATTTATTTATTTATTTAACTTAGAAATAGAATCTCAGGGCTGGAGAAATGGCTCAGCAATTAAGAGCACTGACTGCTCTTCCAGAGGTCCTGAGTTCAATTCCCAGCAACCACATGGTGGCTTACAAGTGCTATCAGATGCCCTCTTCTGGTGTGTCTGAAGAGAGCAACAGTATACTTCCATACATAAAATAAATAAAAATAAATCTTTTAAAAAAAAGGAACTAGACTCTCACTTTTCATCTTTTGAAGACTTTGAATGTAGGTTTAGCTTGCCCAGGCTGACCTTGAGCTCAAGACTCTCTTCCCCCAGAACTCCTGAGTAGATGGGATGACAGGCATGTGCCACTGTGCCCAGCAATAAGAGTCCTCAACAACAGCAACAAATTCCTACCTGTGGCTGACGTCTGCCAGACTCTAGCTTAGTGTTCTCAACTCTATCACATCCAATACGCATTTATATAACAAATGTTTCACAAAGTCCCCTCTATTATCTTGAAAAAATGCGTAAATAATGATTATTGTATATACATACATATGTACACATAAATGGTATATATATGTGTGTGTATATATAAATGTGTATATATATGTATGTATGTATGTGTATATATGTGTGTATATATATGTATATATATGTGTGTATATATATGTATATATATGTATATATATATATATGCAAATGGCTTTGAATGTTGTGCTGGTTTGAACAGGAATGGCTCCTATAGACTCATGTATTTGAATGCTTAATCTTCAAGGAATGACACTATTAGGAGGTGTGGCCTTGTTGGAGGAAGTGTGTCACTGAGGGGGAGGGCTTTGAGGTCTCCTATGCTTAAGCTCTGCCCAGTGTGGCACACTGTCTCCTTCTGCTGCCTGAGGATCAAGATGTAGAACTTTCAGCTTCTTCTCTAGCGCCATGTCTGCCCACATACTGCCATGTTTCTCTCTATGATGATAATGGACTAAACCTCTGAAACTGTAAGCCAGACCCAATTAAATGTTTTCCTTTGTAAGAGTTGCTGTGGTCATGGTGTCTCTTCACAGCACTAAAAACCCTAAGATAAATGTTTAACATATTCAAATGTCAAAATACCTATAGAGGCTCTGCTTCCTGACTGCAGACGAAAGGTGACCGGTGGTCTCATTCTTGCCATCATGCCTACCCCATCGTGGTGGACTGTATCTGTTGTTTTAATTTTTTTAAAGACTTACTTATTTTATGCATATGAGTATTTTCCCTGCATATATGTGTATATACAATGTGTGTCCCTAAGGATACTTGTGAACCAGCATGTGATTGTTGGAACACAAACCCAGGTTCTCTGCAAGAACAAGTATTCTTAGGCACTGAACCATCTCTCCAGCTGCCCTGGTCTTAAACTATAAAATAAAATAAAATCTTCCATTAAAAATTCCAACTAAAGTCCCAACAGAAAGATAAAGGAGAAATAAAGGGAAAATGGTATCTGGTAATAGACACATGCGTCCATATGTTAGTGCTTAGAATCTGAGACACAGTGAATGGGTCATGTGTGTATGTTAATGTAAAGTCACTGAAGCCAAGCTGCTATACATACTGAGACAGCATGGGCCATTGGTGTGGTCTTGGCAGGGTCCCTCTCAATTTCTTTACAAAAAGGTGAAACGTAGGGTTGTTTTAAGGGACAGGTTGGTGTTTCCTTGATCTGTATGGTAGTCTCAAAAAAGTAGACTTTTTTGAATGATCTATCCACGTGGGCATGGAAGAACTCAGGATGCAGGCATGAGGAATAATGAACTCAGGTTCAAAGTCTTCACAAGATGAGAAGCTGTGTGTAGACAGTCCCTCGGGTGCTTAGACTATCTGTGGGATACTTTTTTGTTGCCTTGATGATTGAAGGATAACATTGACAGTCAGTGGTCAGGTATCAAGGATACTGGATGGTGCAGGCCACTTCTGTGCAGTGAAGGATTGTCCTACCTGCTACCTGCCTTTGGAATAGTCCACTGACTTTCATTCAAGTGAATAAACAGGTTTGTTACAATCCAAAGCTCGACCCTAACTCTGTGTTATGGAACAGTGTGCTCTGCCTTCCGAACAATGTGACCCTGGAAGTTGCAGCCTCTGAAACGAGGTGGCATGTGGTGGCACATGCTAGCAATCCCAGTACTTGAGAAGCAGAAGATGAGGAGCTCTAGGCCAGTCTGCGATGCTTAGCAAGTTCAAGACCCTAGTAACATAGAGAAGCACTGTTGGTTTGTTTTTTTTTTTGTTGTTGTTTTTTTGTTTTTTTGTTTTTTTTTTTAAAGGAGAAGGAGAAGAGAAGGAGGAGGTGGAGGAGGAGGAGACAGGGTGATGTCAAGGGGACTCCATGTGTTCAAAAGTATCTCTAACCTGTTCCAGGCTTTTGAGCATAAGTGGTCGAGGGTGGGGCTCATTGGTTAGAGCGCTTTCCTGGGCCCTGTATTTCAGATACAGCCAGGGAACTGGGAATGTACACAGTCTGTCTCCCTTAAACTCAAAGTGATTGCTCCTCAGCCTCAAATCATATTGAGGGGAGAAGTTCTGCTCACCGGCTCTTTGGAATGGCAGGAAGTAAATGACATGATGTGATTCTGTGTAGCTCTTCCTCAGCGCATCCTTACTGCAAGGTGGAGCTCCCCCCAAATACAAAAAGCGCCATCTGAGACCAGTGTCCTCAAAGCTTTGTGTAGAGCAAGTGCAGAGTGCCCCGACTCCTCCATCACTGCTCTCGGCACAAAGGCAACTCTCCTAGAAAAACAGCTACTCAGAACAAGACAGAGGGACAGGCTGTGAGGGAGACAGCCCTAGAAAGCTGTGGGACGTGAAGCATGCAAGAAACCCTTCACACAGTGTTTGTCTTCACAGTAGCATTTCCTTCTTCCTGTCTGTAACACCTGCCACTCCTCTAGGGAAACGTGCAGGAATGAAGGTCATTGTGCTGCCCTCCCTAACAGATTGCCCCAGACCCTCAGGGAGAGGCGGACCCAAGCCTTGGCCAATCAAAATGCTCCATGTCTTGGCCAAGTGGTAGGGACAGGAGACCTGAGAGAGACAGGTTCCCAATTGTCTGGGTTTTGAGTACATATGTACAGATGTCGAGAGAAACGAGGGAGAGAGAAAAAAAAAAAAAGAGTGCTTTTTCTCCTGGTGTTGCTAAGCTGAGACTATGCGCATTTGGAGCTGTGGGTACCTATCTCCCCTGGCAACATGGAGGAAATCCATCTAGAGCTGGAAAGAACAAGATCAACACTCAGAGGGGTGCACCGGTAGCTCTGTCAGCGGGGAGATTCAGGATCCAGCTGTGTGTGATGCCACACTTGCCCACAGGCTACCCAGCCAGCCATCTCGGAAAACCACTCCACACTTATTTATTTGTTTGTTTGTTTGTTGCTGGATTTTATTTGAGATGGATTGCAAGTTGAAAGAAGTCTTGGCTTCTACAAAAAGCATCAACTCACCTATTAGGCACATATCGAGTGCGCACTGTCTACCAGGTACTCGCTGACCTGCATACTAGAATTACAAGAGTAATCAGCTGGCGGGCGGTGTGGCTCAGCGGCAGAGCAGTTGACTATTCTGCAAGAGCTCCTGGCTTCCATAAGCAGCATTACAAAAAAGAAAAAGAAAAAGAAAAAGGATTTGGTCCTTCCTGTCACAGACGGAATCAGGGTGAAAATAATTTCACAATCAATTAATCTAATAATTAATCCAAGAAGTGCTACAGAAGCATTTTTGTAAAATTAAACTTCCAGGAGGCCAGGAACCTTAGTCACTTTTGTTGACAGATCCTCTAGAACAGTGCCTGGTACACTTAGTAGCCACTCAATAAATACATGTTGTAAACAATGAATGGAAGATAAATATTTAGGGTCAGGGCTAGAGAAATGGCCCAGCTGTTTAGAGCACATGTTGCTCTCTAATGAGCCTAAGTCTTAGATACTGACAGCAGGTAGCTCACAACCACCTGTAACTCCAGCTCCAGAGGGATCTGCCATCTCTAGCCTCTTCACACAGCCAAAGCCATGGGCACACATCCCACACAGGCACACAGGCACACATACATATGCATGGCTAAAAAGAATTTTTGTTTGTTGGTTTTTGAGACAGAGTCTCACTCTGTAGCCCTAGCTGGCAGGGAGCTTGCTATGTAGAGCAGGCACGTACCTGATACCCTTCAGAGTGGGGTGCTACATCACAGATGGTTGTGAGTCACTATGTGGGTGCTAGCAACCAAACCTGGGTTCTCTGCAAGGCCAACAAGTAAGTGCCCCTAACCACGGAACCAACCCTCCAGACCCCTAAATATAAACCCATGAGACAGGGTTTTGCTATGTAGCCTTAGCTATCCTGGAACTCACTTAGTAGACCAGGCTGCCCTCCAACTTAGAGGTTGGCCTGTCTCTGCCTCCAGAGGGCTCAGATTAAAGGCATGTGCCACCACTACCCCGCTATAAAGAAATCTTAAAAGTGAAAAGAGTGCCAGGAGGTGGTGGCGCACGCCTTTAATCCCAGCACTTGGGAGGCAGAGGCAGAGGCAGGTGGATTTCTGAGTTCGAGGCCAGCTTTGGTCTACAGAGTGAGTTCCAGGACAGCCAGGGCTATACAGAGAAACCCTGTCTCGAAAACAAAAACACCCCCCTCCCCCAGCTGCCGGGCATGGTGACTTTGAGAGGTTCAGGACAGCCAGGACTTCAGAGAGAGACCCTGTCTCAAACAAACAAACAAACAAACAAAAAACCCTTTAGGAGCTAGAATATAGACTTACTGGAGCATCAGAGAGGGCTTTCTTGAGGAGGCAACAGTTACGCTGAGAGCTGAAGAATCCAGGGGAGTTGCCCAGGGCCCAGAAAGCAGGAGTGAACTCCCCTAGAAGAAGCAGTAAAGGGTGGCCAGTGAGTGTAGCTGGATCATCAGGAACCAGAGAGAGCATGGTGGTAGATGAAGCTGGAGGCAAGGACAAGCCTGGGGCTTTGGTGGCACACTAAGGAGCCTGGGTCCCTGCAGAGCAATGTCAATGCTCTCATCAGTAAAGCCTCTAAGAGTCACCAATAGAAGCAGTAAATCAAGGAAAGGAGCTGAGCGAGAACACGGAGGCAAGCTGAAAACCATTTTGTTGACCTGGTAATGGCAAATAGAGAGAAGGACCCGTGGTTAAAAGATACTTAGCATCATTAGTCAAAGGAGGAGGGACATAGCTCACCAGTGAGATAAATGTTTGGTTTGTGAAGGAAGGGGAAAGTGTTGCCTGGATCCACACATGGAACTAGATTACAAAGGGGGGACTTGAGGCTGGACTTAAGCTTTTCCATAACTTTTTGTTTTATTTATTTCTTTGTTTTGGGTTTTCCAAGCCAGCTTCTCACTACATAGTCCTGGCTCTCCTAGAACTTGTTCTGTAGACCAGGCCAGCCTTGAAGTTCACAGAGATCCACCTGCCTCTGCCTCTCAACTGCTGGGATTAAAAGGCGTGGGCCACCATGCCTGGCTGCCTTGCCCTGTCTAAGCACTGAGAGTAAAGGAGCAATGGTTCTCCCGTTCTGGGAGCTCAGAGTGAGAAAGACGCCAACAGAAGTCTTGCCCGATAACTTGTCATTCATGTGGGAAAACACCAGAAATATATCCCACATCTACAGAGGAGGGTGCTGAAACGGTACCACCTGGGTGTATCCCCCAAGCAAACAGCTTGAAGATATACTTCAGCTGTCTAAGAGATGAATTAAAACTAAGAACTTGGAATTATAACATGATAATAGAAAAGACTGGGGGCAGGCACCGAGACCAACAAAATATAGGAACTGAACGGCAGCAACAACAACTATCTGTGCTTTGACAAAGAGTACTGTGATTGAAATATAAGGTGAGTTTATAAACCCACTGGACATTTAAAAAGGCTGAGAGTGTGGCCCGGTGACCGTCCTCCACAGACAGATGTGAGACATCAGCTCGGGGGGCAGGGGGGGGGGGTGGGGAGCTACTGACTGTTCCTAACCTCCAGTTAAGAGAAGTAAAGGTTTTTTTGTTCAGGTTTGGTAAATACAAAAGTCGATCAGTAGCAGAATTGAAAACAGCACCCCTGCCTTTTAAGTCATGAGCGATGACAAAGGAAAACAGAACGGTATTCGCAGCAGAGGGCAGAAGATAAGGAATCTCTTTGTAATAAAGGTGCAATGTGAAAAAATATTTTTTTTCAAAAATAAGAGTGCTAAATTCTCAAGGGATTTCAATTAACAGGGGAAACGAGATGCATGGAGTTCAGATGTGTATTAACAATGTAGCAGCGTTTGGGGGGGGGTTGTCTGATTCTTGACATTGACAAAAAAGATGACTTTTGATAGCTAACAAAATATATATGGCTAACCATCAAAAGCCTGGGGCTGAAGTGTGGAATCGCAGAAGAACCAAGAAGGGAATAGAAGCATAGGTCAGAAACACAGCACACGCCTGAGATACAACAACAATCGGGGTGGGAGGAGCGCGAGAGAGAGGAAAGGAGAGACACATCACCAAGCAGGAAGAGGAATGTTGGAAAAGAACCCAGAAAGCAGCTGTCCAGACTGGTTGGCGTTAACCATCAACTCTCTGCAGCCTCAAGCTGGCAGAAAAAGAAGTGTCAATCAAGTAATTGCCTTTCCGGGTTGGTCAGTGGGCGTGTCTGGGAGGGGTTGTCTTGAATATTAATTGCTGTAGGAGGAGCCAGCCCACTAAGGGTGAGTGGAGGTTCCACTCCCTCAGCAGGTGGACCTGGGCTGTGAGAAGGCAAGATAAACACGCCAAAAGGAGCATCCATCCCCAGAGTTCTGTCCCAGATTCTTGCATGAGTTCTGGCCTTGACTTCCTTCAATGCTGGGCCACAGCCTCCTCGAAGAATATGATGAAAATAAACACTCTCCTCCCCGGGTTGCTTTCCGTCAGAAACTAGAACAATGCTCAATAGAAATGCGGAACAAGGCAGAAGGAGTAAGTCCAAACACATCCGTAGTCACAATAAAACACGATTTGCAAATGATGTGTTGGCTCTCTCAGCAAACAAAAATAATCAACTGCAAAACTATTAAAAATCACGACAAATGTCAGGAAGGGTGCCAGAGAGGAGACCAGCTTTCTAGAACCTATAGCTTTTCCATTTGTCCGCAGTAATCAGTTTACAACCACAGTCTCAAAACACCTTGGCATAAACTTAAAAGAGCACATGTGTGGTAAGGATATGACAAACTACTCACAAAGTAAGCAAGGGTTATGAATAGTCAGCTCACAGGAGAAGAAAAACAGTCAATAAACACAAAAACTTGCTCAACCTTGCTTGTAATCAGAGCTTTGGAAGTTGAGATGATGCTAACATCAACACCGGAAAAAATGATTCTTAGCGTTCAGTGACGGTGACAGACTGAGAAAGTGGACATACTCCAGGGAATAAAATTCAGGAAAGTGATGTTGGACTTAAGAGATGGTTTACATTTAAATACATATGCTCTTTGACCCAACCATTCTGCGTTCAAGAGTCTGTTCTTCAGAAATATCTTGAGCCCATACCAAGGCACTCATTGCAGAATTATTTATAATAATAAAAAAAGGAGGGAAACAAATATCCCAAAGTGGAGGAACAATCAATTAAATTACAGAGCATCCATATGCAGAACTCGGGGAGCCGCTGCCGCCCTCTGCTTTGAAGCCGGGCGCGGTGGCGCACGCCTTTAATCCCAACACTTGGGAGGCAGAGGCAGGTGGATTTCTGAGTTCGAGGCCAGCCTGGTCAACAAAGTGAGTTCCAGGACAGCCAGGGCTACACAGAGAAACCCTGTCTCGAAAAACAACAACAACAACGAGATTTCCCCTTGAAACATCCCTCCTCCACTCAGGAAGGGCAAGGCCAGTGGGGTCCATTATTTATGGCAGTAGTTGTTAGGTAGGCATCCCTTGTCCTAAGAGAAGGGTGAAAAGGAAGCTTTTGTGGCTTTATAAAAGCAAGACTCTTCATACATATGTCCTTGATGGGGAGGCTTGGTCTTTGAGCAGAAGGTGAACTGAGCTGTGCTGAAGCCCAAGGCCTGCTGGGAGGAAAGGGATGGAAACCTCAGCCCTACTTCTCTGAGAGTTGAAGTTTGGGGCTCCAGATCCAGATGTAGAGCCGCTGGCAGGAAATAGGCCATGGTTTCCAGTGGACAGAGTGCCAGGAAGGAAGAGTCTAGGCTCCAAACAAATATCCAGTGGATCATAGGGAAAACTGTATCTTCTCTCCGGTGGTTCTGTGGGTAGCAACGGATGACTTGAAGCTCCGTTAAGAATGGCCTCAGTGGGAAAGGATGTGTTTTATCCTGCAGAGACTTGATTCACCAGGGTGGGGGGATACCTAGGAAGGACTCCACTCTCTCAGAGGAGAAGCGGGGATGGGAAGAGGGACCCTGTGTATGGGAGGACCAGGAGGGTGAGCAGCATTTAGGATGTAAATAAATAAATAAACAAATAAATGAAACAGACCTGGGCAGGAGGGGTGGCTCAGTGGTTAAGAGTAATTGGAGTTCTTTTAGAGGACCTGGCTTTGGGTTCCAGCACCACATCATAGCTCACAATTGCCTATAACTCCAGTTCTAAGGGGTCGACAGCCCTCTTAGGGCATCAGGCCTATATGTGGTGTATACAGTATATGTAGGCCAAACACTTACACATATAGAAATAAATGCTATCTTTATCCAGTATTTTGGTGGTCAGCTAATCTTTGGCAGACTGGAATCTCTGGGCTCTAGCTATTGAAGAAAATTTCTCACCAAAAGCATTAGCTGACCATTGAAATCACTGAACAGATATTCCATTGGCCATGTATGTTGATGAATACAGATTTTATAGAATTAGTTCAGAGAAGCTACTAAGTAATTGAGCGATAAACAGCAGTGCCCCTAACAGAAGCAGGCGAGAGGAACCAGATTTCTAGGTCACCACATTTTAGTCTAAAAAAGCCCATTTTTGCCCCAAATTTATAAGAGAAGCAAAGTGTGATGGTTTGAATATGCATGGCCCAAGGAGTGGTACTATTAGAAGGTGTGGCCCTGTTGGAGTGGGTCTTGTTTGAGTAGGTGTGGTCTTGTTTGAGTAGGTGTGTCAGTGTGGGTGTGGGTTTAATACCCTAGTCCTAGCTGCTGTCTGGAAGTCAGTCTTCTCCTAGCAGCCTTCAGATGAAAATGTAGAACTCTCAGCTCCTCTTGCAACATACCTGCCTGGATGCTGTCATGTTCTTGCCGTGATGAAACTGGACTGAACCTCTGAACCTGTAAGGCAGCCCCAATTACATGTTGTCCTTATAAGACTTGCCTTGGTCATGGTGTCTGTCCATAGCAGTAAAACCCTAAGTAAGACACAAAGAAATAAAAATAAGTATCAGAATAAAGGAATAAATAGAAATTGTCTCAGAGGAAGCCCTGATGACGGGTTTCCTAGGCAAAGACTTTAAATTTTAATTTAAAGTAGCATTCAAAGGAAACCATGTCTACAAAACTAAAGGAAAGAGAAATGTTGTCCTGCTGTCTATAGAACAACAATAAAAAAGCAGATATTTTCATAAGATCTCACTAAATTCTGAAGCTCAAAAGCCTAACAATCAGAATAAAAACCGCTAGGGGACATAAACAAGAAAATGGACAGAAGAAACAGCGAGTGTCTCTGAAGACAGTCTGAAACTCCCAAAACCTGACACTTAGGTGGAGGATCAGTGAGCAAGTAGATTAAGCCACGCTATAACAAACTTGACCTAACAGATGTGTGTAGAGCATGCTACCCAATAAAACACATTTCTTCCAGTGCTCGTGAACTCAGGCCAGACCACGTGACAGGCCATAAAACAAGTCTCCATAAATGTTCAAGGGTGGAGCTCTAACTGTGCAAGTTCTCCGACCACAGAGAGATGGAGCTAGGAGAGTCATTATCCAAAGGATGTGGGGTTCACCAACGCTGAGCGTGGAGGCCACACTCATAGTTAACCAACAGACCAGGGGAGAATGCAGAGAGGAAGCTGTAAACTGCATTATGGGAAATGAAAAGCAACAGTGACGACAACAACAACAACAACTCCCTGGGATTTAGGGATTAGAAGGAACACAGTCCTGGGTAGAGGCGGTTCAGTGGCTCAGAGAGTGCCTGCTCTTGTGGAGGGTCCAGACATAAAATAAAAACAAATGCAAACACACACCATCTTATTGTTGAAAAACAAAACAAGACAAAAATCCAAAACCCAAAACCCCCAGGCCTTTCACATTAAAACCGTAAAAGAAGAAAAGCAATCCCCACTGGGAAATTTGTAGGTTTTTTTTTTTTTCTTTTTTTCTTTTCTTTTTAAAAAAAGTTTGAGACAGGATTTTACTATGTTTCCCTGGCTGGGCTATAACTTACTATGTGGACCAGGTTTGCCTAGAGATCTGCCTGCTTCTCCTCCCAAGGGCAAAATTTAAAAGCATACATTAAATAAGAAGAACAACTAGAAGTTAACATGCTAAACTTCAACCTTAAAAAAAATCTGTAAAAAAACCCAGATGGTGGTGGCTCATATCTTTAATCCCAGCACTCAGGAGGCAGAGGCAAGTGGATCTCTGTGAGTTTGAGGCCATCCTGGTCTACAGAGTGAGTTCCAGGACAGCCAGGACTATGTAAAGAAACCTCGTCTTGAAAAGCAAAGAAAATCTATAAAATGGAGATAAAATTAAAACCGAAGCCTGAGGGGGAAAAAAATCACAAAAATTAAAGCAGAAGTAAAATACAGAATAGAAAAATAACAATGTGTGTATATATATATATACACACATGCATACATACACACATGATTTGAGGGTTAGAGGTTGTTAAGAGAACTGAATGCTCTTGAAGAGGGCCCAGGTTCAATTCCCAGTACTCACATGGCAGCTCATAACTGTCTGTAACTCCAGTTCTAGGGATCTGACAGCCTATTATGACTTCCTTAGGCATCAGGCACACATACAGTACACAGACATATATACAGAAAAAATAGCCATACACATAAAATAATCTAAACTCAACAGAAATAAATAACTTTAAATTAAAGATAAAAAGATCAACAAAACTGGTTAAGATTCAAATCACTAAAATTGGGTGTGAGAGTGAAACAAATAGAAATGAAAAGATTATAATGGAGTTCTATAAACATTGTATCTCCATGGATGTGATGGGTTATTCTGGGTGTGTAGCTCTGTGGTAGAGTGCCTCCATATCTATAGGAGTGAGGCCCCGGGGTCAATCCCCAGCACTTCAAAAGGGGAAGGGAGGCAGGGAGGAAAGAAGGAAAGACCAAATACAGGTCGACTCACTAGTAAATTCTGTCGGACACTTTTTTTTTTTTTTGAGATTTTATTTATTTTATTTTATGCGTGTGAATGTTTGCCTGAATGGATGTCTGTGTGCCACATGTGTGCAGTGCTTAGAGAGGGCATCAGATTCCTTGGGACTGACTGGAGTTGTAGACAATTATGAGCTGTCATGTGGGTGCTGGAATAGAACCCAGGTCTTCTGGTACCAAACAAAGTTATCAAGAAAACAAGCAAGCAAGCAAGCAAACAAACAAACCAACAAAACAAAAACAAAATCCTACAGAGCCAATACATCTCATAGGCATGAATAGAAAATCGTCAATAGTTTTTAAAATATCTATTTATTTATGTGCATGTGTCTGTTTGAGTGCATACTGCATCGGTGCCTGTGGAGGCAGCAGAGGGCTCTGGAGCCCTTGGAGCTGGAGTAATGGGCAGTTGGGAGCCACCTAATGTGGGTGCTAGGAACTTGGCCTGTGTCCTCTGCAAGAGCAGCAAGTGCTAGCTGAGCCTCTCACGGGGCCCACATCAGCTCTTTCTATGTTAGTGATGATTTCTGAAAATGGAATTTAAAAAACAATTCTAGGGGTTGGAGGGATGGCTCAATGGTGAAGAGCACTTGAGGGCCTGGGTTGGATTTCTAGCACCCACAAGGGGGAATCACAACAATTTGGGGTTTTTTGTTTTGGTTTGGTTTGGTTTTTTTCTTTCTGACCCTGCTGGCTCTGGCCCAGAGATCCATTCATCTACTATATGTAAGTACACTGTAGCTGTCTTCAGACACCGAGGAGAGGGCGTCAGATCTTGTTATGGATGGTTGTGAGTCACCATGTGGTTGCTGAGATTTTTGAACTCAGGACCTTCGGAAGAGCAGTCAGTGCTCTTAACCACTGAGCCATCTCTCCAGCCCCATTCACAACCATTTGTAACTCCACTTCCAGGGGTCAGCACACTCTTCTGGCCTCTGTGGGCACTAGGCACGAATGTGGTGTATGTACATACATGCAGGCAAAACACTACTTGTACACATAAAATATATATCAAAGTAAATCCTTAAAAAAGCAAACCATTCTTTCTTCAGTAGAATCAAAATGAATAATTCATATAGATTTGACAAAAGATGTCCACGACTTCTATATTGACAAAATATTATTGAGAGGAAGGCATCCAAGTCAATAGGAAGATACTGTTTCTGTGGTTGGAAAAACCCAATATTAAGATCTCACTAGTCTCTAAATTTAATCCATCGAATCCCTATCAAAATTCTAAGTATCTCTTCTTCAGAAATTGGCATGATTATCCTAAGATTTATTTATTTGTCCTTTTTAATAAAACAACATATTTATTTATTATGCATACAGCATTCTGCCTGCATGTATGCCTGTGCCAGAAGAGGGCACCAGATCTCATGACAGATGGTTGTGAGCCACCATGTGGTTGCTGGGAATTGAACTCAGGACCTCTGGAAGAGCAGCCAGCACTCCCAGCCTCTGAGCCATCGCTCCAGCTCTTATCCTAAAAAGGATCCCAGTAGCCAATCATCTTGGAGAAGGACCAAGTTGGAGAGCTCCCACTTAATGATTTCAGAATATCCAGCAAAAGCTCTCCGTGGGCTTCCTGGCCACCCTGACATGAGCTGCTTTGGGACATGCCTGTACACAGGGTCTCAGCATCCCGATAGTCAGCCTTGCCTCAGACCTAAAGCGACGGAGCCTGCAATCGCCAGCAGAAATATCAGAGATGGGCAACTTTCCTTTGCATATGTCTTCCTCCTTTCTTCCTACCCTTCCTCCCTCCCTCCCTCCCCCTCCCCTTCCCTTCCTTCCTTCCTTCCTTCTTCCTCTTTCTTTTTTGTTGTACTGGCAACTAAATCCAGGGAACTCATGCATGCTGGCTAAGGCTCTACCACTGAGCTAAGACCCAAGCCTTTTTTCAGAGATTTCCACCATACTTTTGTTACAATGTGACAAAGATCTCTACCAAGTCCTTTGTCGGGGCCTCTTGGAATACTGTTCCTTTATTCCAGTGTATTGGAGGAGGGGTGGGAGAGGTGGAGGATAGGGGATGGGGGGGATGGTGGAGAGGGCTCCTTCTCTTGTTACTTTAAGGAGAGCATAAATGTGTCATTCAGCAGACAGACAAACAGCCAACGGTCCTCTCTTCTCACTTTCCTGTAGAAAGCTGAGTCCCTTGAATCTGGAGTGGCCCAGGAAGACCATTTCCAGGAATGGTTCAGACTGGACTCTAACCCAGCCTCACCTCCTCTCTGCCGTGAGGACCGAGCAGGACACAGCAGACAGGGCACCTTACGGGGTCAGGATTCAGCCTTTTTTTTTTTTTTTTTTGACAACTTTAATTACAGAAAAACAAGAACACATATTACGTGACTTCTTAGGATTCAGCCTTCTTGACTGACTGTCTCAGTGCCTTCAAAAGCTAGTGTCTGTCAGCAGAGGCCATGGAGCAGTATGGTCTAGGTTATACAGCCAGATGCCACACCTCAGGGCTAGCTTCTTTAAGCTGTCTCTCCAGGGAAGTCCTTCATCATGTTGGGCCTTAGCTGTCTTCCCTGTGAGGTATGAAGCTGTTGTGAGAATCAAGTTCTGCATTCAAGCTATTGCAATACAGAGGATTTCTAGAGATGTGTGGAATAGTGAGGCATGTCCCTCACCATAAAAAAAAAAAAAATCCTCAGAGTTAGGGCAAGCCAGTTGGCTCAGCCAGCCAAGGTGTTCTGAAGCCTAATGATGGAAGTTCAGATGCGGGCTGGTGAGATGGCTCAGTGGGTAAGAGCACCCGACTGCTCTTCCAAAGGTCCGGAGTTCAAATCTCAGCAACCACATGGTGGCTCACAACCATCCGTAACGAGATCTGACTCCCTCTTCTGGAGTGTCTGAAGACAACTACAGTGTACTTACATGTAATCAATAAATAAATCTTTAAAAAAAAGAAAGTTCAGATGCTTGGAACTCATGATCGACGCACTCCTAAAAGCTGTTCTTCACATGCATACCATGGCACGTGCCAATTGGAACACACACACACACTCCACAAGTAGTAAATAAAATAAAAACAAAAATGAAGGAACTCATTTAAAAGTAGCTGCCTAGACCCAGCCTCTCCTTGACTACCCCTACAGCACCCCTACAGCTCTGTGCCGGAGAAGCAGCATAAAGGTGGCTCTCTGTGGCTTTCCACACTTGGGCTACCCTGTTTCTACGACTGGACCTGCCGGAGGGAAGCTCTTTCATGCCACAAAACAGTTTATCGTTGTTCTGTTTCTTGAGCAGCTTCTCTGACCTTACACCTTCAGGGAGAAGCTTTCCCAGGATCCCAATAGCCTTTGGACTAGGGAGCGATCTTGGGGTAAAAAGCAATTTTGGGTTAAGGAGGTATCTTGCACTGAGAAGCAACTTTAGTCCGAGAGCTATTCTACTGGAAATGTTAGCTCTGCTCTGTAAACATGACACTCGAGCATTTCCATGCCCTGTTTCTTGGCCCAAGGGTTTTGTTGTGGTTAATACTGTGGTCTGTCTATTTTATGCTTCATCTTCCCGGAAACAGTAAAATGTTTAGCTGTCACACATTCTTGGCTCGCGCTTTGCCCTGGGCCAGCTGTGTCACTGTGAGCAACACAATGGGATCTCAGGACTTTAGACCAGAGAGAACCGATACAAACCCCTTCACTGAAGGGAAATGAGGCATTGAATGAGGTGAGGAAGAGAGATTGGACCACAGAAATGTCAAAGTGGCCCTTTTCAAGGTCATCTCTGTTTGCCTGTCTCTACAGAATCTGCCTCTCCAGTGTGTGTGTAAAACAAACCTTGGAGTAGGTAGCTACTGGATATCCTTCCATGCACAAGTTTCACAGCTATTTCTCTACGTGTAAATCAGCTGTGCCATTAAATTCTTTATAGAGAGTTCCCTGGTCAAGTATTATGATCAAGCTATGGCATTAACATAGATGGACATATTTGTACCTTTGCAGGTTCAGAGTTTATTCAATAGCTATGTCACAAGCCATGTTTTTTTTTTTTTTTAATCAAAATATACTGGAAAGCTATAGTAATTGGCACAGTATGGCACAGCACAGAGGTAGCCATTTAGAATAAATGCTAGGGGCTGGTGAGATGGTTCAGCGAATAAGAGCACTGACTACTCTTCCAAAGGTCCTGAGTTCAAATCCCAGCAACCACATGGTGGCTCACAACCATCCGTAATGAGACCTGACGCCCTCTTCTGGAGTGTCTGAAGACAGCTACAGTGTACTTACATATAATAATAAACAAATGTTTAAAAAATATAGAATAAATGCTAGGATAAAATGGAGGTTCTGTGGTCAGTTGGTTCTCAGCAAAGATGTTAAGAAAGAACACTCCTTTGACAAACAATGATGGGTAATTATCCACCCACCTGGAAAGAAAAGAGTTGAGACCTCCCATTGGACACCTTGTACAAATATCAACTCAAAATGGACCAGATTTAAATATGAGAGTCAAAACTATAGAATGCCTAGAAAAAATATACAGCTAAATCTTTATGAGCCTGCTTTAAGCAAGAGCTTATTAGATATACCACCTAAAGAAAAAGCAACCAGATAAGAAATAGGCAAATTGGACTTCACCAAATTTTAAGATTTGGGCTGGGGAGACAGCTTAGTGGGTAAAGTGTTGGCCGTGCAACCATGGTGACCTGAGTTTGACCTTCCCAGAACCTATGTAAAAGGCAGACAGGGTAGCATAGAGCCTGTAATCCCAGCGTTGGTGGGCTTGGGGGCAGTGGCAGACCCAGGCAGATCCCAAATCCCAGGGACTTGCTAGCCAGTAGTCTAGCTGAAATGATAAGCCCCAGGTTCAGTGAGAGACCTGTTGTCAAATATGTGTGTGTGTGTGTGTGTGTGTATGTGTGTGTGTGTGAGAGAGAGAGAGAGAGAGAGAGAGACTAGAGAGATGGCTCAGTGCTTAGGAGCCTTGGATGCTCTTCCAGACGACCCAGGTTTGATTACCAGCATCCACATGGTGTCTCACAGCCATCTCTAACCCCAGTACCCAGGATCTGATGGCTGTTCTGGGCTCCTTGGCCATTGCACAAATATGACATACATGTAGGCAAAACACCCCTACACATAAAATAAACATAAAGGAGATAAAAAGTTGGATGTGTGCGTTCCGGCAGCTCCAGAGCTGTAGTGCGGGAAGACAGGAGGACCTCAGCAGCTTGCTGGCTGCCAGTCTAGCTCTAGTTTCAAGAACCGGCCTCGTCTCAAGGACTAAGGCAGAGCATGATGAAACAGTACACTCAACAACTTCCTGTGACTTCCATGTGTACACCTCATCTCCATGCTTCACGCACATCCCACTGAATCCCACGGACTCGACAAATGCAGATGCTGGAGCTGTGGTGCAGTGCAGGTTGGGGAAGAAAGATGCTGAAGTCACTATAACATAAACAAGTGTGCATGTGCGTGTGGGTGCGTGTGTGTGTGTGTGTGTGTGTGTGTGTGTGTGTGTGTGTGTGAAAGCAGCTTGAATGTGACCAGTGATGGCTGTGGCTTCTAGACGATGGATGCCCTGGAGGTACACAGGGACAACTGTTTCAATCTTAACAAAATGCTGTAAATAAATGAACTTTGCCTTTAAAGAAGCTAAACACTAATAGACTATGAACTATTAAGAACAAACAAATTGACCGGGGTGTGCTGTGCATGACTGTATTCTCAGCATTTAGACGGCAGAAGCAGAAGGCTCAAGAGTCTAAGATCATCTTTGACTACATAGTTTGGGGCTAGCCCAGGCTACAGGACACCCTGTCTCAAAAACAAGACAAAAGAGGGGCTGGAGAGTTGGTGTATCAGTTTTGGAAGAGCACTAGCTGCTCTTCCAAAGGTCCAGGATTAGATTCTCAGCAACCACATGATAGCTCATATCTGTCTGTAACTCCAGTCCCAGTGCATCTGATGTCTCAATTCTGGCTCCCATGGGCACTATGCATGCTAATGTTAATGTTGCACAGACATACATGCAGGCAAACACCCATACACACAAAGACAAAAACAAACCCACAAAGCACAGCAGTTATGGTCTGGTAGCAGTTATGGTCTGACACTGCCCCCAACCCCAGAATAGCTGCAGCGATTTTGTGGCATGCTCGCCAGCTATTTCATAAAGTCGCTGTAACATGCCTGCCAGTCATTGACACAGAGAAGTGACTTGACTCAAGGACATGCTGACTGTATACCTTGTTTTGTTCTGTATGTTCTGGATGAAGTTTGCTAATTTTAAGGAATTCCACAAAGCTTTACATAGGACCCATCAAATCAAAGGTCAGTATGAAGTGTTCTGTCTAAAACGGCTTGAGTCAGAGCTGACCACCGGGCAGCCCTTCCTGCACGTACGTAATGAGCTCACTGTGGTTTTTGTGGCTGACACTGAAGAATGACACTATACTAATAAGCCAAAAGTTATGATTATAATACTCAAACTCTGTTATCTCAGTGTTCTGAAATGCCCTGTTCACCACCACCCTTACCTTACTCAGGACCAAGTAGCCTAAAGGTTAGCTGATAACACTTTGCCAACTGTTACCTCCTGTCCATTCATTTAAACTTGTGAACCTGGTTTTTCCTATGAAAAGAATCTGCCCAGAGAGCACACTAGGACTGCAGCCCTTTTTTATGGTGTGCATTTAATAAACCATTCTTGCTTAACTGAGATCAGTGTTTGGTCTGAGTGGCGATTCCTGCATCCCAACAGTGGCAGTTACTCAGGCCCTGGAAAAGGGTATGGGAGAGGAATGGGGCACTGGTGGTTAACAAGCGTAGGGATACAGGCGAATCAGATGAAAAATATCCAATGGCCTAAAGCACACTCTAATTGCTGTGATGGACATATGATTATAGATTTCACTTTAGCTAGTAGAGAAGATTTCAGGCGTTTTAACAAATAAATGATAGGTCCTTGAGGACACAGATACATCCCACACTCTGATCTGACCGTCGCACGATGCAGGCATGTATTCAAATGTCAAGTGACCTCCATGGATATGTCCAATTGCTAGGAATCTATGAAAATTAGTACAAAAATCAAGCATATTAGATACACACAAATAAAAGATCATGGAATATAACAATACAGTCTGATCTAAACTAAAGCGGAGGTGGGGGTGGGGTGGGGGTGGGGGAGAAAACACAGAGGTTAAAGCTCATCAGAGAAGTGTGAGCTAAGGTCAAGAGCTGACATCCGTGCAACTGGAACCCACAGAGGGAAGTAGGATGGGACAGAATGTCTGAAGCCTATTTAAAGAAGTTTTGCCCCAAAATGCTTTAAATTTTATTTTAATTTTATACTAACCCCAGATCCATTTACCTCAGAAATTTTCTAGCTGGATAAATACAAAGATAATCACACCTGTGTACACTTAAGTCAAACTGGGGAGCAGGGTGTGGTGGCCCACACCTTTAATCCCTGCCGTTGGGAGGCAGAGACAGGTAGATCTCTTGAGTTTGAGGCCAATCTGTGTACAGATCAAGTTCCAGGACAGTTAGGCCTACACAGAGAAACCCTTCTCTGCAAAAAAAAAAAAAAAAAAAGTCTGACGCCATGCACGCTTTTAATCCTTTTAATCCTAGCAGCTCTCAGGAGGCAAAGGGAGTTGGGTCTCTATGGGTTCGAGACCAGCCTTGTCAACAGAATGAGTTCCAGGACAGCCAGGGCTAAACAGGGATGCCCTGTCTCAAAAACACCACCACCACCACCACAGAGGAAAACCAAACCAAACCAACAAACAAATACAGCTCTGAAAGAAGAGCTGGGTGTCTGACTCCTGTCCTCACTTGTACAGCAAGCACTTTTGCCACTTTACCATCTCATCAGTCCCGGTGCTGGTTTCATACGCCACTGAGTCGAGTAATAACGGTTTCTAGTATAGGACTTTGCCTGTGCTGGACAAGTTCTACATTCCTGAGCTACACTCTGAGCCTCATATTAAAAACCAACAACAAGAAAACGTTATGGCTGGAACTGGAGAAATGGCTCAGTGGTTAAATGTACTGCCTGCTTTTCCCGAGGATCCAGGTTCAATTCACCCATGTCACAGCTCCCAGTATTGCAGACTCCAGTTCTGGGGAGGATCTAGCGCCATCTTCTGGCCTTTCCGGATAAAGCATGCATGTGGTGCACAGATACACATGAAAGCAAAGCACCCAATAAAAAAGGGGGGAGGGGTTATGGGATGGAGGTTGGGGGCAGGGGGGAGAGGAATAACGTTTGAAATGTAAATAAAGAAAATATCCAATATTTTTTTTAAAAAGTAGATTAGGGGTTACCCCACGTAATTGTAAAATCCAAATAAAATTTTTTTAAAATGCAAAAGCGTTTCCTGTTAAAAACAAATACATTAATTTTTAGTTAAATTTAAAATTTTTATATGTATGAGTTTGTTGCCTGTATGTGTGTGCCAGTTACCCAAGGAGGTCAGAAGAGGGCATTGGATCCCCTGGGGCAAGAATTACAGCTGGTGTGACTGAGTCACCGTGTGGGTTCTGGGAATGGAACCTGTACCCGTCAAGTAACTGCTCCTAAACACCGAGGCATCTCTTCAGCGCAATTTTATTCTTATCTATTTCTTTTGTTATTATTGTTTTTGCTTTGTTTTGTTTTGTTTTTCAAGATCTTTCTATTCCATAGCCCTGACTGCCTGCTGTCCTGGAACTTGCTGTGTAGACCAGGTTGATCTCAAACTTACAAAGATCTGCCTGCCACTGCCTCTGCAGATTTTCTCATTTTTAAGGGCTGTAAAAGAGGAGAAGGGAGGGGGAGGGGAAGTGAGAGTAATTGTTTCTGACCGAAGAGGCCTGAGATATTTACTAACGCCCTTCCTTGAGTCCTAGTATAAATCTTGAAGTTAGGCTGAGGGGTTAGAAATGGGAACTGTGATCACAGCTATCCGCAGGGTTGGTGGGGTCTGGGATAGAGCATAAGCAAACTGTCGTGTGTGGTGGAATTACTTAAAAATAAAACAAGAGCCAGGCGTGGTGGCGCACGCCTTTAATCCCAGCACTCAGGAGGCAGAGGCAGGCAGATTTCTGAGTTCGAGGCCAGCCTGGTGTACAAAGTGAGTTCCAGGACAGCCAGGGCTATACAAAGAAACCTTGTCTCAAAAAACCAAATAAATAAATAAATAAAAATAAAACAAATAAAAATTGAGATAGCATTTGACTATACAGCCTTGGCTGGTCTGGAACTCCACATAAATCAGGCTGGCATTGACCTTACAGAGATCTGCCTGCTTTGCCCTCCTCGAGCTGAGCTCAAAGGTGTGTGTCACCACACCTAGCTTACTATTGATTATGCTAATCACTAGAACGTATGTTTTCGTCAAAACTCATTAACATTCAAATGCTCTCATGTCTATAAATTGTGCCACAAAGGAAGAACTGACGAGTCTTTTCCCCCAAGAGTTTAATTCACTGATTAAAGGAGAAAGAAAAAGAATTCGTCTGTAAAACTGCGTTTACCTTTTCCCTACTTCTTCCCTTCCGGGTGAAATTGATCTGCTGAATAGCGAGTTCACGTCTCGAGGTCTTCTTTGATATTTTTAGCTTGATCAAGAGATAATCAAACAAAAGCCTGCATTTGTAGGGCTTCAGAAATTACTGTTTTCTCAATCGTGCTTTCCAAGGAACGATTTAACATGATTGAAAATATAAATGTATGTTATGAAAATCATAACAGATGTTTCCTTTTAGTGTCTGTCTGTCTGTCTGAGTGGGGGCTGAGCAGTATGTAATTCATTCCATACTAAAATTTATGAAAAACTTGTGGTAAACAGCTTTGGCAACAAGGTTTTTGTTGTTGTTGTTTGTTTTTTGTTTTTCCCTTCAGTGTGAATTTGGTTGACACACCGTTGACTTGGTTCTTAAATCATCACTATCCTCTCTGGTCCTGAATGACTTTAGGTTTTAAGAATCCAAAGTTATGGGGACCTGGGGAGATGAAGAGTGATTGCTGCGCCTGTCTGAGGACCTGAGCCAGGAATGGGGTCCACGCCTGTAATCCTAAGAACTAGGGAAGCCAAGACAGGGATGGCTGGAGATGGCTGACCCTGGAGCTTGAATCAGTAAGTGTCAGTTCAGTGAGAGACTCTGATCTCCAAAGTAATGGAGATAATGATAGGTGAAGACACTTGATGCTGACCTCTCTACCACACACATACACAAACAACCACAGACACACACAACCATAGATGCACACATACACACACAACCACAGACACACACAACCACTTACACAACTACATACACATACAACCACATACACAACCATATACACATACAACCTTGCACACAAACACACACAATCACCCACACAACCATGCACACAAACACATACAATCACACATACACAGAAACACCACATATGAACACAACTAATGGATTCTGTCTTCTCCCAAAGTTATAAAATGTTTAATGAAAAATGCTGTTGCCTCTGTTTGCATCATGTGTAGATTAGGAGACGTCTCGCTCGCTTCTGCCTCTGATCAAATGGAATTGCTAGAAAAGGAACTTTGCTATACAGATTTTGAGTGCCTGTTAATTTAGTTATAAAGCAATACAGAGAAGCAAAGAGCCAACAGCTACAAACTGGCCAAGAGGATTATTTTAGGGATATTTCATCTCCAAGCAGGTTTTACTATTCTTTTAGATCCAGTCGACAAGGAGGGAAAAAAACCAAAAATCATTCGGGGAGACGTTTTAAAAGCTGATTTAAGGTATCTCTGCTGAGGAAGAGGAAGGAATAAAAACAGTAGCAGAACGGTGGGGCCCCTGCCTCAGACATTAAAACCAAACTCCAGGGGCTGGGGAGGTGCCTGTGTGGCTAAGAGCCCCGGCTACTCTTGGAGATGAGCTGAGTTCAGTTCTCAGTGTGCGTGGTGGGTGGCTCACAACAGCTTGTAACTGGAGCTGCAGGAAAAGTGGACTTTCTGGCTTCCTCAGTACCTGCACTGCTCTGCCACCCCCTCCCCATCCTTATCCCTGTGCCACCAAATAAATAGTAAGTAAATAAAAACAAATTCAACGCCAGTGACACGGCTGAGTGGTCAAAGTGCTTGTCTGATGACTTGAGTTCCAGTCACTGAATCTGTAAAAACAGATGGATGTGGTGGCACAGAGCCGTGATCCCAGCATGCCTATGGATGACACGGGAAGAGAAAGAGGCAGGAGAATAATCTTAAAGCTTGCTGGACCACTGCCCTTAAGGATGGCAGAAACAACATCAAAACAAAACAAAACAAAAATTGGTCTGGCTGTGCTGGAATTGGGGGACATTTCTGGGGTAAGGTGGAAGCCTAGTGAGATGGGAACTCCATGGAGTGTACGGGAGTAACCCTAGCAAGACTCCTCATAATGAGGGACATGGAGCTTGAACCGCCCATCTCCTATAACCAGGCAAGGCCTCAAGTAGAGGGATTGAGACACAAACCTAGCCACAAAACCTAGTTTGTCCTGCCTGCCGATTATTTTGGGACCAGAGACTAGCAGAATCATCATGAAAGAGACCAGAGAGACTTCATCCAGCAACTAACATTAGGTGGAGCTCAGGGAGTCCTGTGGAAGAGAGGCAGGAAGGATCAGAGGAACCAGAGGGGTCAGGGACACCTTGAGAACACAGTCCACAGAATCATCTGACAGGGACTCAGGGGCTCGAAGAGATCAGGGAACCTGCATGGGTCTGACCTATGTCCTCTGCATCTATGTTATGGCTGAGTAGCTCGGTGTTCTTGTGGGATTTCTAATAGTGGTGGAGGGGGTGGGGGAGGAAGGAGGGGGCTGTCCCTGGCTCTGTTGCTTCCTTGTGGGATCCCGTTCCTCCCACTGGGTTGCCTAATCCAGCCTTGATGTGATGGTGTGTGCCTGCTCTTGCTGTAGCTTGTTATGCAGTGTTTGGTTGATGTCCCTGAGTGGTCTGCTCTTTTCTGAGGGAAGGCAGAGGTGGGGTGGATCTAAGAGATTGGGGAAGAGAGACTTGGGGGAGGAAAAGAAGGGGAAACTGCCATGTAATACATGAGAGACTAATAATAATGATGATAATAATAGAGTAAAATAAGAAGTAGCTCTCATTATCATCGTCGTCAACAACAAACAGGGCTGCAGAGATGGCTCAGTAGTTTAGAGTTCTCATTGCTCTTGCAGATGGTTTGATTCTCAGCACCCACATGGTGGCTCACAACCATCTGTAACTCTAGTTCTGGGAGATCCAATGTCGTCTTCCGGCCTCCTCAGAACCAGGCATGCACACAGTGTGTTAACAGACATGCAGGCAGAGCATTGACACACATACAATTTAAAATTTTAAACAAACAACTAACCATCAAATCCAAATGAGGTGAAAGTAGAAAACGGATTCCTGAAGTTGTCCTTTGACCTCTACAGGCACCAGTGGCATGAATGCACCCACTAGGACAGAAGTGTGTGTGTGCACATGTACACACACACTCACACACACACACACACACACACACACTTATGCATATGCATGTACACACACATTCCCATACATGCTCACACACACTCACATACATGCATATTGCACTCACACACATGCTCACACACATGTACACACACTCACACTCACACACACACATGCACGCACACACAGAAAATCCCAAAGCAATGGCAACAATAAATAAATACAGTTAGCTCATCCAAACTGCATGTCTGAGTCCGACCACCTTGGGCTTGTCAATACTTGGGAAGGAGATATGCCTGCCCCAACACCTTTCCTTCTCTTTGCTCTCCAAATAGCACTTAGTAACAGCTATTCATGCAGCACTTACATTGTAATAGGGATTATAAGCAATTTGGAGAGGAATTAAGGTATGTGTAGGTTATATGCAAATACTGTGCCATTTATATAAGGGGCTTGAACATCCGTGGATTTTGGCATCCTTAGGTGGTCTCAGAGCCAACCCCTCACGAAGGCTGACTGTAGTCTATTTCCAGCGATAGCTGTCTGTAGAACCTCTCCCAGTATAGAGTACTTAAAATGCTGGATGAAATACAAAAAGCATCTTTCTTTTTAAAGGCATGGTAATGTTGTCAGGAAAGGAAGGGAAATTATCAGAAACAAGGAGAGACTTCTATACCAGGAAAATTCCAGCTAAAGCTGGTGTGGCCAAGGGACACCTGACTGTCCCTGTGGCCAGGCAGAGGGCAAAGAACAGAGTTGGAGTCTGAGTCCTATGGGGGCAGGGAGGTCGGGTTGGAACCCATTCACAAAGTTGGCTGAGGACAGACTAGAGAAGTGAGGGGCTAGAGAGGTGCCAGGCAGCAGAAAAGGCAGCGGAGAGCCTGTCTCCCAGCCGCAGGCCTGCACTCACTTGCAAATGATATGTTATTACTGCGCTTTTGTAATCTCTTAAGCCTAAAATTTAACATGATTCTTAGTTTGGAGTGCCCCCATTTGCCAGCAAAATCAAACAGATTTTCAACAGAACACGTTTTTCATAGAGGCCTCAGTTCCCACTAATAAACTTCCAAAGAACATGCGTTCATATTCGTCTTTTTAAAAACCTGTTTATTTTCTTTTAAGTGGTCAACTTAGGCCATGATATTTTAAAACAGTCTTTATTAAATTTTTTTAAAAGATTTATTTATTTATTATATGTAAGTACACTGTAGCTGTCTTCAGACACTCCAGGGCGCCAGGTCTCGTTGCGGATGGTTGTGAGCCACCATGTGGTTGCTGGGATTTGAACTCTGGACCTTTGGAAGAGCAGTCGGGTGCTCTTACCCACTGAGCCATCTCACCAGCCCTTAAATTATTTTTTTAATTGAACATTGTTTTTGACACTTTTGTATCCATATGCAACGTACTGTGGTTCACCCCCCTCCCCTTTCGCCATCCCCCCACTTCCTGCTGACCCCGTTCTTACTAAACGGTCCCCTTTCTGCACACACTTCTTTTCTGTTTCAGACCCACTAAGTTTAATTAGAGTTACTCATACGAGATGGGTAGGGGCTTTACTGGAGCACGGTCAGTTTAACAATGGCTACAGCACTGAAGAAAATCGACTCTCCTACCCCTGCCACGATTAACAGCCAAGCTCCTCAGGGAGGTGGGGGTCTCATAACACCCCGATCCCCACCCCGATCTGTGAAGGCATGTTGAAGAGCACAGTTTTGTGCCAGTCTTGTGCAGGTAGGTAACCATAGTTACAAGATGCACACTTAAAATATTTTTTGCACATTTATTTAGTGTGTGTGTGTGTGTGTGTGTGTGTGTGTGTGTGTGTAACAGGGTCTGAGCATTGGATCCATGGTTAGGAGCACTTGCTGATCTTCTAGAGGCAGAGGACTGGGGTTCAGTTCCCACCTCCCAACTTAGGGAGATTACAACTTCTTGTGACTCTAGCAACAGGAGATCCCATGCCATCTTCTGGACTCTGTGGGCATCTGTTCACATATGGCACACACACATACATGCACACACACACACACACACAAGCCTTTTTCTAATGGCTGAAGAAGGGCAGGGACTTGTGACTTTCACACGGAGACACTGAGGCTCACGTCTGGTTCCTCAACAGAAACTGTGGATGGCAAGGACAACCGAAGCTGCCGATCCAGAATCTCAATCCAGTGTAAATAATGTAAATGGAAGCATTTCCCAACAAACAAAAGTGGAGAAAATTATCACCACAAGATCTCCCACAGCCGGGTGTGGTGGCTCATCCCTTTAATCCCAGCACTCGGGAGGCAGAGGCAGGCAGATTTCTGAGTTCGAGGCCAGTCTGGTCTACAAAGTGAGTTCCAGGACAGCCAGGGCTACACAGAGAAACCCTGTCTCAAAAAAAAAAAAAAAAAAAATCTCCCACAAAGCTATTCAGGGAGGTTTCAATCTGGACATGGTGGCACATGCCTGCTGTCTCTGTTTGATTTCTATTACTGTGAAGAGATACCATGACCAGGGAAACTTTAATTTTTATTTATTTATTTATTTATTTATATTGTTTGGGTTTTGGTTCTTTGAAACAGGCTTCTCTGTGTAGCCCCGACTGTCCTAGAACTCCCTCTGTAGACCAGGCTGGCCTAGAACTCACAGAGATCCACCTGCCTCTGCCTCCTCAGCGCTGGGGATGCAGCTCTAAGGCAGCAGTTCAAGGTGGGCGCCACCACTGCCTAGCCACGGCAACCCTTTTGTAGTAAAGGACAGCATTTAGTTGGAGAAGCATGGTTCAAGCAGGCAAACAGACAGACATGGTACTGGAGAAAGAACTGAGAGCTCCACATTTGATCTGCTGAAGTAGACTGTGTACACTGGGCATAGCTTGAGCATACAAGACCTCAAAGCCCGCCCCCACAGTGACACACTTCCTCCAAAAAGGCCACACCTACTCCAACAAGGCCACACCTCCTAACAGTGCCACTCCTCCCTGTGAGTCAAACTCAAACCTGAGTCTGTGGGAGCAATATGTATTCAAACCGCCACATCTGTCCACTCATGGTACTGAGGGAGTGAAGGCGGGAGGGTTGCTTGAACTCAGGAACTCAAGGCCAGTTTAAGCAACATAGTGAAACATAATGAGAAGAGAGGGAAGGGAGTCGGGGGAGACAGAGTCAGAGAGGAAGAGAGATAGAGAGACACAGAGAGATACACGGACAGACAGAGAGTTGGGCAGGAAGGAGGGAGGGAGGGAGGCTACTTAAGGTAAAGTTAAAATTCTAGACTACATCATAATGATGCAGGAGAAAATGTAAAGGGCTGGGAAGGATGAGAACTGTATACAGATATCCACTCTTACACCTACCATATGTGAGTCTATGCACTCACTTCACACAAGCGCGTGTTTAGATAAACTGTTTAAATACCGCAAGCTGGGGCTGAGTTGTAGCTCTGTGGATAGAATCCTTACCTGGTATGTACGAGGCCCTGAGTTTGATTCTCAACAGTGCCTAAATCTGGTTGTCTCGGTGGGTGACTATAATCCCAGTACTCAGGAGGTGGAGGCTGGGGAATCACAAGTTCAAGGTCATCCTTGGTACATAGTGAATTCAAGGTCAGCTTGGGATGCTTGAGACCCTGCCATGAAAACTCAAAACAACAAGGACGAAACTGCATGTGATGATGCCCTCCTGTAAGGCCAGCAGCACTCAGGAGGCAAGAGGTGGGCGGGGGGGGGGGGGGGGGAGGAGGAGTGTCTCAAGTTCGAAGCCAGTTTGTTCTACATAGGGAGTTCCAGATCAGCCGGGACTACATCGTGAGAAAAATCTTGAGTCAGTAAAGTGACCGTTGTGCAAGCCTGGCGACCTGAGTTCAATCCTTGGAAGCCACATAAAGGTGGAGGAGAGAATCAGCTCCACGAGGTTGTCTCCTGACCGACATGCACACACGCCATCACCCGCAACGGCGATCTACAAAAATACAAAAAATAAAAAAAACAACTTAATAAACAGGGCTTTGTGGAACTTAAGTTAGACACAGACAAAAACATAGGTGAGAAGAATTATACAGAGAGCAGTAGGGAGAGAAACGGAAGAAAACAATGCTAAAGTCCTTTATTGTTTGAGACACAATAAAAATGTCCATCTAGGTAGTGAGCCCAGCATTCATATATATATTTAAATAGTCTTTTAATTGTAGATTAGTTTTAGAATTGCAGACAAGTTGAGGCGACGGTATGGAGCGCTCCCGTGGCTCCCTCTGAGACTTACTTCATGGACATCTTACCTTTTACTGCACATCATGAACCAACACTGACACATTTTGAGTCGGGAGCCCACTGTGTACACCAGGCTGGTCCTGAACTCAGATCCACATGCCTCCAGAGTGCTGAGATTAAAGGTGTGCACCACCAGGACAGAAAAGCTTCAATGTTGACATTTCAAAGAAGATTTATTTTATGACATGACTTATTTCTGTATGTGTGAGCATGTGTACATGAGTTCCTATGCCCTCAGAGGTCAGAGGCGTCGGATCTGCGGCTGGAGCTACGGGTGATGGGGAGCCACCTGATATTGATGCTAGGCACTGACCCTGGGTCCTCTGCAAGACCAGCAAGTGTTCCTAACCATTGAGCCAGCTCTTTAGTCCCCTGTTGTGTTTATTATTTATTTATTTATTGAGGAAACATTACATAGCCCGGTCTTGAACTTGCCACCCACGTGGCTGTGAATGACCCTGAATTCCTGATCCTCCCACCTCCCAGTTCCTTTGGATTGTAGACGTGGTTACATTATTACCTAAAGCTTGTATTTTATATTCATTCAACTCTCACCAATGTCTTCTCCTGTCTGAGACCTGATCTAAGATCCTCTAGTACATTCACTTGTGTCTCCTCAGGCTCCCCTTGGCTATGACAGCTTTTCATGCATGCTCTCCTCAGTTTTACATCCTTGCCGTCCTGAGGAGCACTGTTGGTGTGTTTTATAGGCTGTCCCTCAGTTCAGATTTGTCTGATATCTTTGTCCAGATCAGAATGGAATTATTATGGATCCCCTCCCCCCCTGCCCCTGCATGCACTGGAGACAGATGATCTGCTTCTGAGGGAAAATCGGTATGTAAAAAAAAAGTTCTAATTTCATCACCGAGCATCAAGGGGGACATTACCATATCACCTATCTCTGTTGACATTCACTTCATCCGAGATAGTATTTGCCAGGTTCTTCACTGTGACATTATTCCCTTTCCTATTTCCCTTACGATATTCCTTTGAAAGAGTCACGATGGCCAGGCCATACTTAAATGAGTAGAGATTTACTTAGTGGCTCCTTTGGGGCACAGCACCTACATCAATCATTCGGAACTGCTGTGAGAGAGACTTCTCCTTCCTCACTGATGGTCCCACTTACTCATTTCTCTCATCCCTGCCATGGTGATTTCTTTTCTACCTGGGTTTATAACTGTGCGGCTCAGGCTGGCCAGCCTTTAACTCAGTGTACCAAGCACTGAGACCACAGGCACGGAGGAACATAATCTGCCTGCCTCTACCTCTCAAGTGCTGGGATTGAAGGTGTGCACCGCTCCAACTGGCTTGGAGTTATTTTTAAAGACATTTCTTTTCTGTAAGTCACTACAGAAAAGTAGTGGTTGCAGCTCGGCTTTCCTTGTTTGTTTGTCTGCTTGTTCTTTGATGTTTGGAGACAAGGTCTCATCTCTCCTATGCCCCAGGTCTCATCTCTCCTATGTCCCAGGTCTCATCTCTCCTATGCCCCAGGTCTCGTCTCTCCTATGCCCCAGATCTCATCTCTCCTATGCCCCAGATCTCATCTCTCCTATGCCCCAGGTCTCATCTCTCCTATGTCCCAGGTCATCTGTTCCTCAAGGGGCTATTTTTTTTCTTTGAGATTTGCACTAACATTAATGTATCAATTCTTCTAGGCTCTTAGTGGACAGAATAAGAAAAAACCATGTACTTTAGCCTATGCATACACATAAGTGCATGTGTCAGATATGTATTCATATCTATTTCTCTATCCAATCATCTGTCTATAGAAATCACTGAATAAAGAAAGAATGTCAAAATAATGGATATGATGGTTAATTTTGGCTGACAATTGGATTGGATTCAGACATACCTAAGAGATTAAGGCACCCTTGTGGGTGCATCTGTGAGGGCAGACCCAGAGAAGGTTGCCATGGCGTACAGCAACTGAGAGGGAATGGTCAGCCTTGAACGTGAGCAACACTGTCCCATAGTCAGGGGCCAGGACAGAACCAAGGTTGTGACTGGCCTTTTCTCTTCCTTGGTGATACAGATATAGGCCACATTAGACCAGAGTAGAAGTAGATAGGAGCAGGATTATTAGGAGGCAGCTCTCAGGTGGGTCACCTACCTCACAGGTGGAGGTCACTGAAGCCACAAGCCTGGGCTAAAGCAGGGGTTTTAATGGCCCGTGAGCTAGGAGCTGGGATTATGCCCATAGAAGGTAAAAGCCTGAGCCTTGGGCAAGCCCTCTTGATGGGTGATGACATGTTAGCTGTTAGCTTGGCGTCTTCTCCAAACAAGCAAGGGAGTATTCTTTGTGAGGTTGGGGTTGGGGGAAGGAGGGCAGATGGGGTTTCCCAGCTTGTGTGGGGAGGGGCGGACGGGAGGGCGGGGGTGGGGTGGGGGGTGGGGTTGGGAAGTGCTGAGCAGGGGTTCCATTCTCACAGGTACAACAGGACAAAGGTAGTCCCAGCAGCTCCCAGCACAGACATCCTGTTTCCTGTCCACCACAAGGTAAACTGCTCGGCTTCACCGCATTCTTCGGTCCGTGTTCAGTCTCACCTCAGGCCCACAGTGTTACCTGCTGACCAGCTACTGAAATACTCGAACCAAAATAGCCTTTCTCTAGTAAGCCACTTTCCCTTCTCAGGTTTTTGTCACTGCGGTGTGACTAACACAATAGGGCTAATAATGAAAAGCAACTAGCCCCAAACGGAGACAGCGATGGAGAAACAAACGATTGGAAGAAGGCTAGCAAAACAGGGCAAAGAGTAAGGTTAGACCCAAGGGGGATGAACGGTGAGTGTGCAAGAAAGAGTTCAGACAGCCACCGCTCCATATCTGCCCTCCACCCCCTTTTTCTTGTTCTCTGCCGGGGCCAAGGCATTCCTTGCCTGTGGCTCCTCTCTGGGCTCAGCAGTACAGACTCACACACAGTCCACGTGGGCTGGCCGTGTCATCAGACAAACCCACTGCTTCTTTCTAATTTCCATGTGGATTTTGAAAACTGCTCTCTCTCCTCGTCCCTTCAGGCCTGGAGTATTAATAATGCTATGGTTATTAGCTCTGAGTAACTGCACTGTCCCTTGTGGGTTCCCTTGTACCCTGTGCAAGCCTTCGTAAACAGTCCCTTCATAAAACCTTCTAGGAGTTGTATTAATTTCCATACTGTATCCTCTTTCTTCCTGTTTGGACGCAGACGGAGGTGACCATTGTGGAATCTGGAAACAGTCTCTAGGGTGGGGTCGGAAACATGGTGGCTGTGTATTCTGAGGAAGGCTGCGCTACTGCTGGGGGAACATTAGGAAATGGGGCCTTGGCCGTGTGTGTGGCGCATCGCATGGTCACAGCTCTGCTTAGCAGTGGTGGGGGCATGTGATGAGAGGCAGCGAGGGTGAGGGCCACAGCAGACCAGCACTTACTTGCTCTGGTAACCAGCATGGTTACTGAACGGTAGAACCCAAAGGTTTCTATGAAGTTCACATAGGGGAAGTTGTCAAGTTGTCATGCTGAAATGCTTCCTGGCATCCTCAAAGGATGCCTTGATGTCTGGCGATTGCAAGGCAGATAAGGATGCTTGCAAACCAAGGGTAGGTGCTGATTGCAGGGCCTATGGATTTGCAGCATCTAGTAAATCAATAGTCTCGGCAGGCAAGTCTCCCACAGCAAGACAAGGTCATTGGTGGGAGAGGTGGGACTCTGAGGTATGGGGAGGGAAGACAGGATGCTCCCGAGAAAGATATAAGATGTAATGGGGCTGAGGATTTTGAACTTTTATTTTGATGGACCCAGCTTTCCTCTGGCTAAAAGCCATAGGATCATTGTACCCAATGCAATTGCCTAAGAAGCTGAGGCTTCCTCACCTCAGCTTCTGTCCCTTTATCTCTTGCCACTATCAGGACCACGCTGAGGACTACATGTGTGTACGCTGACTCCGTGCTTACAGTGTTCAAAACTGGGGCAGAGGAGATGTCCGCACACAAGCAGGAGGACCTGAGTTCAGAGACCTACCACGCATGCGTGCTAGCTCCTTGTGTCTGTAACCTCCCCAGCCCCTTCCCTGGGGCTTGGGGACAGAGAGAGACAGATGTCTGGAGCTTATTGGCCAGCCAGCTAGTGAGACAGATGTGCTCCAGGTTTAGTGAGAGACCTTGCCTCAGAAATAAGGTGGAGGAGGTCGGTAGGATGGCTCAGTCGGTGAAGACGCATTTGGCCAAGCTTGATGAACCGTGTCTGATTCCTGGAACTCGCGTGGTGAAAGGACAGACCAGTTCCTGTCAGCTTTCTCCTTTCTAACGTCCACATATGCAGGGCTGCACGCCCAACCCCCACTAAATAAATAAACAAACACGTGTAATTAAAAAATGTGGAGAGTGATTGAGGCACATACCCAACATTGCCCTCTGGCCCGCAATTCAATTCATATGCACACATCTGAATGTATGCCTGCACATACATGCACACATCCACACATGCACATATACCACACACACACACACACACACACACACACACTTGCACTACAGAACTCCGCAGGTGCAAGTACTTAATGCAAACACGTGTGTGATGCCTGACAGCTGGCTCTCCAGGTGTGGTCCCTGGACCAACAATCAAGAGTCACTTAAGGGATTTTATACGTGCAGACTCAGGCCCCATCAGTGCTATCACACTTGAAACCGAGGGAGTGGTGCTCAGAAATTTACATCTTAAACCTTACAGCTGATCCTGGTTCATACATAGATTGAGAACCACAGACATGATATATCCATTCTTGCTTTCATCTTCTTGAGTCTTTAGACATCACCTCTTTTCTGTCATTACTGAGAACCATGCCCCCCCCCCACCCTCTTAGAAAGGCTGACAGCATTAGAATGGGTTAGACAATGAGGAGTCTTGGGTCCACCCCAGACTTTGATGAACATCATGCGAAAATCTCCCCATGGGATTTAAGCGAGTTCTGCAGTTGGAAAAACCCTACCCTACTGCAGTGAGTGAGTGGTTCACAAATGTCAGCAAGTGTTTGGGAGCCATTGTGCTGTGTAAACCTCCTCCCTCCTCCCTCTCTTGCCACAACCCCCATCATGAAAGCAGCTGTTGAGCAGCCTGTGAAGGTGCTGTCACCAACTTGGACCCTGTTACCAGCTACAGAATAGGGACGATGTCATTTTTCTTGTCTACCTCCTGTATTTGTTTCTGATGCTTTTTCATAGATAATTATACATTTAGCACCTAAAAGCAACAGGCAACTGTTCTATTACAGTTCTACAGGCCAGAAGACCAGGTATGGCATGGATGTCTGGATTCTCTGCTCAGGATCTCAAAAGACTGAAAAATCAATCAATCAATCAATCAATCACCAAAAGCCAACCAAGGCTATGGATGAGCTGTGTTCCCACCCAGAGCTCAGTCTTCCTTCAAGCTCAAACAGTGGAGCAGAATTCAATTCCCTGTGGCTAGGAGGCAGCCAGCTGGTCCTCAGTCTGTTCTGGTTGTGAGACAGCTCTTAGACTCTGCCCACATTCCTTGTCACGTGCCATCTTCACAGCCACCAATGGAGAATTGTTCACTTATCGCCCTTCTAGGTTCTCTGGCCAGGATGATCCTGGTTGCCAGGAAGGACTTACCTGCTTACCCTGGACCTACCCAGGTTCATCTCCCGATAACTGATTTGGGACCTTTTTTGTGTTGGCAGAAATCCCTTCACCTAGGCAGCTTGTTTAGTGCTTGACTGAGGAACTGAGAGAAGGTGCAGCCATTTAGGGGAACAGAGATGTGGAGGAGGCTCTCCCAGAGCCCTGCCTGCCACATCCTTCCTCACTGTTTGGCACTTCCTTGTTTGAGGAACATGAATTTCTCTGTGAGGTTTTAGAAGTGATTCTGCAAGATTGAGGGTGCCTGCTAAAATGGCAGACAGGGAGACATGTGGGTCCCTCTCATTGAAGACATGGACTCTCCCCCAGGGAAGAGTGAGGGTGTATACGGATAGAGGTAAGAGGAGAACGCTATCAGCCTGGTCTTCCAATAGACTTCAGAACAGCCAGAA
The DNA here is from genome assembly GCF_978045245.1 of Mus caroli. Taxonomy (NCBI): domain Eukaryota; kingdom Metazoa; phylum Chordata; class Mammalia; order Rodentia; family Muridae; genus Mus; species Mus caroli. Next base: position 38,480,455 of record NW_028227261.1, on the reverse strand, counting down.
CTATTACACAGAGAAACCCTCTCATCACCCCCAAATAACCAGTGTTTATGTGTATATTTATGTGCTTGTAACATGTGTGGATGTAGGTGCCCATGAAATCTAAAAGAGAATGCTAGACCCCCTGAAGCTGGGGGTGTTAGTGGTGTGAGGGACTCACCATGGAACAAAACCCATGTCCTAGGCAAGACCAGAAGGTGCTCTCCCGAGCCCCATCAAGAGGTTTTCTTAACCCTTGCTCTCCTGGTTCTATCTAACTAGGAAGCGAGCGTGGAATCATGGAGGAAGCAGGATAATCCAAAGATTCACACTTGAGAGGTCTGAGAGTTGGCGGTCTTGACATTATTGGACTGTCAGTGTCCCACTGACCAGGACTTTAGAGAGAGGCCCAGGAAGTGTCCTAAATACGGTCTTCCTTGGCACCTGGTGTGCAGAAGCCACACAGTTTCCTCGTAACTGGCATGACCCATAAGCCTGGGCCAGAACCATCCTTTCCCCAGGCTTCCTCCCTGTAGGCTTGCCTCAAGCCACCTGTGTCCTTGGCCTGAGGGTCTCTTGTCCTCTTAGATCTCCTCACAGGATTTTTTTTTTTTCTCCTGGATTTCAACACTGCCTCTGGCACTTTTTTAGGCCTGGAGGCCCTAGGTTGCTACAGGATCTTATGTCTACTCCCCTGCCTCCTGCCCACACCTTCACAAATAGTCCCATTATGAAACTCTGGGAATGATCCTAATTTGAATATGCCATCTGTTTTCTGTTTGGGCTCTGACTGCTGTAAGATCCTATTAGGAGACAGACACAGGACCACGGCAGATGGAGATGCCAATATTGCTTTTATTACCATCAGAACTGATACTGGACAATATGGCATAGGTCTGGTGGTAAGCGTGTTTACTAACATGGGACTCCGAGGTCATCCCTGAGAGGCCTTGTCCCTGTGACACCTTTGGTGTGAAGAAATAACACAGAATTCATGTTTCTCACTGAGGCAAAGACCCGGGTGGAGCAACTACACTCTTTGAAAAGAGTATGTGTGTGAGTGTCGTGCCTACATATATGTATGTGTACCCCATGTGTGTCTGGTGCCCATGGAGGCCGGAAGAGAGCATTTGAACTCCCTGAACTGGAGATTCAGATGGTTTGATCTCCCATATGGTTGCTGAGAATGAACCTGGATCTTCTGCAAAAACAACCAAGTGCTCTTAACTCTTGAGCCATAGCTTCTACCTTGCAACTATACGCTAAAGTCACCAGCAGCCAGTTGAATCAGTCTCAGGCCCAGGGGAAGACCAAGGAGAGGGGACGGGGTGGAGGGTTGGAGGAGATGGAAAGACTTATTTTGGAAGAATTCTGTGCAGATAGTTTTATGTCAACTTGACATAAGCTAAAGTCACTGGAGAGAAAGGAGCCTCAGTTAAGACAGTGCCTCCAAGCCGGGCAGTGGTGGCGCACGCCTTTAATCCCAGCACTCGGGAGATTTCTGAGTTCGAGGCCAGCCTGGTCTACAGAGTGAGTTCCAGGACAGCCAGGGCTACACAGAGAAACCCTGTCTCAAAAAACCAAACCAAACAAACAAACAAGCAAACAAACAAAAAAAGTACCTCCAAAAGATTGGGCTATAGGCAAGCCTGGGCATTTACTTAGTGACAGGAAGACCCAACCCATTGTGGGTGGGGCCACCCCTGGATTGGAGATAGCAGACTGAGCAAATCATGGGGAGCAATGCAGGGTCTTACACAGGCTGGCAAACACTCTACCCCCTAGCCATGAAGAGAAAATATTAATGGCTAAAAAATGTGGAAATGATGTCGTTATTCAACTCCAGTAATAATCAGAGACTTGACTTCAAAAGTTTTGAAAGGAGGTAGGCGAAGGCTCAGTCAGTAAAATGAGTTTGGATTCCCGGCATCTACATAAAAATTAGAGTATCTATCGTCCCAGGTCGGGGAGCTGGAAACAAGAAGGAAGGTTCCTGAGGCTTGTTAGCCGCCAGCAGAATCCATGAGATACAGCTGATAGACTCTATCTCAAAATATAAGGTAGAGGGGCTGGAGAGATGGCTCAGTGGTTAAGGGAACTGGCTGCTCTTTCAGAAGATCAGCTTTGCTTCCCAGCACTTGTGTGACAGCTCACAGCCATCTATCTGCAACTCTACCTCCAGGGGATCTAACACCCTGTTCTGGTCTTCGAAGGCACCAGTCATACAAGTGGTGCATACAGACATACATGCAGGCAAAACACCCATAAACATAAAATTAAAACAATTTAATAAAAGACTAACAAAGCCAGGCATGGGAGCACATGGTCCTTCAACCCCAGCACTTAGGAGGCAGAGGCAAAGGATCTCTGAGTTCAAGGCTTGCCTGGTCTACAGAGGGAGTTCTGGGACAGCTTAGGCTACACAGGGAAACCCTGTCTCAAAAAGCCAACCAATCCCAAAACCCTAACCACCTTAAAAACATTCTACTGGTATCATATTTTAAACCATATGTACATGGGGGCTACTGCTGAGTTTAGAGTTTGCATGACGACACGCAATTAGTTAACATTCCATTAGGCTGCCAAGAGCCTTTGTTTGCTATTAAGGATGCATATGCAAGAGAGGGAAATAAGGGTTTCTGGATGCGATCCAGCCACCCAGTAACAGATTAGAAAGCAAGGATAAAGGGCCAGCTACAGGAACCCCTTTGAAAGAGGAACACGTGTAACGTGGAATAGCAAATATTGTAATATTCTTCTGAGAATATAGATAATTGCTTATGCAAGTGCAAATTTTGTAAAGTGATTCAATTCTATTTTGTATAATGATGCTATTATTCAATGTATGGTGTGTGAGAGATTATTCTGTTTAAATGTGCTGACATTTTAGTTACAGGGTCCCAAATGTAGATGCATCATGGATATTCCTGTGTAAATGCTTGGATACAATAGGAGTCCATGAAAGAAATTTTACCCAAGATTTCCATTCCTTTTTGACGCTGTTCCGAGCTGACATGAGTCTATGTGATATGGACTATTACTGGTAAAATTGAGAATAGTCAGAAAGTTAAATCCTGAGGAGTTAGAAATGCAGGCTCAATGGCTCAAAAAAATACCAGCAGAGTGACAATTGAATGGGATCTTCCTAAATGGAGGCAGCTGTAACAGAATACATGGCCGAGTGTGGAAATATACACGTGATATAGAGGCTCTGGCTTGAGCATATTGTACCAAATGATAGGAAACTAACAGCTCAGATAAAGAAAGCGAAAGAGAGATGAAAATGTTCTTGTACAGGACAAGATAATAAAGAGCTTAATGAGGAGAGTGAACTAAAATCGCTGGCATAATCTATGACTTTGAAAGACAGAGATGCCCTGTTAGGCACTGGAATCTTTACATCACTGTAGGGGCCACCCAGCCATTTACTGCTAGTAATTTGAATTATAAAGATTCTTGAAATGATATAAATCCTGGTGCCCTAAGGTTAGGTCTTTACATACTGAAGGAAGAGTTTATTTGGGGTACTCAGTTTCAGAGGAAAGCCCACAGCCATCATAGTGAGAAACACGGCAATAGGCAGGCAGGCATGGCGCTGGAGTAGTAGCTGAAGGCTCACTTCTTCATCCACAAGAATGGGTCAGAGAGAAGGACACTGGGAATGGCTTGAAACTTTTGAAGTCTCAAAGCCAGGTTGTAGTGATACATATCCTCCAACAAGGCCACACCTCCTCCAGCAAGGCCACACCTCCTCCAACAAGGCCCCACCTCCTGCAACAAGGCCACACCTCCTAATCCTTCCCAAACACTTCCACCATACTGGGGACCAAGTGCTCAGATATATGAACCTATAGGGGCCATTCTCATTCAGACAACACACAACAATGCTTTTTACTGATAGACTCAGATATTTATTGAAGTATACACAGTGCTGGAGGCTGGGAGGGTAAGCAGCAGGTTAGTTCTGGGAAATCTTGTTTTTTTTTTTTTTTTTTTTTGAAAAAGTTAAGAGGAAACAAGAAAGGCAACCTGGTTGATTCCCTAACAGAGCCTCTGCGACACAGATGCAGTACTTTGTTTTTCTTTGTCTCTTCTCTCTGACACTAGTGTTACTCTCCTGGGCTGGCTGTCTCCACACGTGTGCACTCTGTGTGTGTGTGTGTGTGTGTGTGTGTCTTTTTTTAGAGGGAGAAGGAGGAAACATCTATAACAATATTATACTGGCCCAGCCTTGTCAGAAGACAATTACTGTGGCACCTATCATGTCTTCAGACCACCATCCTGAGCAGTAACAATCTGAAAAACAGTAATTGTAGCCCAAACTATACAAACGGTGCAAGGAAGCCGGGTCTGTAGCAAAGCTTTGAGACGATGAAATGTTAGCGCAGAATATGCTAGCAGGTGGTAGGCATGCGCGCAGAAGGTCTTAAAGTTCTGTTTTTATTAAATATGAAACTGATACACAAAATTGGTGCCTACAAAACATATGTAAGCGATAAAGAAGCGAGACATAATTAGCATACATGGCTGTCCCACCCAGTTTAAGGGAAGGGATGTCTGTGACTTCCCGGGTCTCCAGTACCATCTTTTTCTCTCCCCTCCAGACACAATCATGCTCTGTGATTGCTATTCACATTTTTAAAAACAGAGATGTTAGCCAGGCAGTGGTGGCGCGCGTCTTTAATCCCAGCACTTGGGAGGCAGAGGCAGGCAGATTTCTTAGTTTGAGGCCAGCCTGGTCTACAGAGTGAGTTCCAGGATAGCCAGGGCTATACAGAGAAACCCTGTCTCAGAAACAAAACAAAACCCAGAGATGTTTGTATCTCCTCATGTGGTGGTGGCTTCTCTGCCTTTGTATAAATGGAAACAGGGCTGGTGACAAGGCTTAGTGGGTAAGAGGCTTGCTGCACAAGCCTGGACCTAAGTTCAACCCCAGGATCCCACTACAGAAGAAATTCGTTCCCGGTATCCATGTCCTGTTCCAGCGAGTCTAAAAGTACAGGCACCCACACTCGAGTGCACACCTCCCTGCTGACACATGCATATAAATCAGACAAAAATCTTTGACAAAATAAAAATGAAGCACACCATACATATTTCTCTCAAAATGATGTTTCTGAGATTTTTAAATACCATCACCTTAATGTTTTCAATTTGAGCCAAACTTCACTTGCTCCAGTACGAGAGGAAACTCAATTTCGAACCTGAGCTACCAGCTTTGCCTTTCCCTCTCTGTGGGACACGGTAACGGTACTACAACTCATCCGTGTGTGTCTGTGGATGCTTGGCCCGTGTTAGGCTTTTGCTGGGTAAGCTGTGTGGTTATGAATATCACGAGGCTTATTCCTGCCACACTTGTGCAAATGTTCCTTCAGGGAATACACCTGAATGAGGAACTGCTGGATCCAGGGCGTATCAGCTTTGAGAGATCATGCCAAATTGTTTTCCAAAGCGGTTAGAGTGATTTCCGTTCGCACCGGCATTGGGGAAGCTTGCCAGTTGTTCTAAATCCTATCGGCTATTTGCCATGGACTTTCATTTTTGCCGATCTGGAATGTATCAGCTGGATCTCACTGAGGGTTCACTTGTGTTGTACACAGGACTGCAGAAGGTTTCAACACTGCACAGATGGATGCTATCACATGACCAGATGAGACTCTGGACTCTGCCTTGAACTTTAGCTCTCATCCATTAGCTAATCCAGGTTGTTGATCCCACAATGAAACATTACTCCTATGCAAATTCTCTGGGCAAAAGTTAAAACTTGGCATAATAATTTAGTATGATGCCTGTGATAAAGTGCTAGAAACTATAGATGACCAAGTTATGAGTGAAGAAAATACTTTGTAGGCTGGGGTGTAGTTTGGTGAAAAAGCATGTGTTCCATGTACAGGGATCTGGGTTCTAACCCTAGCATGGAAAAAGGGGGGGGGGAGAATTATTTTCATGAACATTGTGCTCCATATGTATTTATTTTATTGAAAGCCATAAGGGAGTGGAGAGGAGTTGCAAGTCATGTCCACCTAGTTCATAAAACTCTCTCTGCTGCCATAAAGGAATATGAAGAGGGTGTGGCTCACTGTGGGTTAGAACATTTAGTTCCTGATTCAGAACTCAGGAGGTGGAGATGCGACTAGGACTTAATTACAATTGCCTTGGTACAAGTGAGAGATTTACAGCGAAGAGCTAATAAAGATGTCTTCCCTCGGGTGTCACTCTGGATTGTAAACCTGCTGATTGATTAACAAGCTAAACTTAGTTAAGAGGCCACAACCTGATCGGACTCTAGCCAAGAGACATGTGCCAAACAAGCCAAAGGTCCAAGAGAAAATTCAACTGAAAACGGGCAAGAAATCAGGTGATGCACCGGTGAGCTGGTGGGTCTGAGGCAGAACCGCAGGGGTGGAACCCCCAAGCTCGAGGCTTGAGGATGGGATGAGCCTGGTCCTGAGCTGGATGTCCTGAGATGGAGCCGAGCAGAGCAGTGGAAGCTGGCTGGGGGCATCTGCAGCGCTCAGCGAGTAGACTGGCTTCATTATGATAGCAACGACCTGTGAATAGTTAGTTAATGGATGAGCGCTAAAACTTGAGGGTAGAGCTCAGCCTCATCTGGTCCCATGGTAGGATCTGCCTGTGCACACTGAGACATTCATAGTCCTGTGTACATCACAAGTGATGAATTCTACTTATGGAGGGGTAAATTTACATTTTAAAATTTCTTTCTTTTTCTTTTCTTTTCTTGTTTGGTTGGTTTGGGTTTCTGAAACAGGGTTCCTTTGTTTAGCCTTGGCTGTCCTAGAACTAGTTCTGTAGACCAGGCTGGCCTCGAATCACAGATATCTGTCTACCTTGGAGGTGCTGGGATTAAAGGCTTGTGCCACCACCACCCAGCTTCCTTTCTTTTTCTCAGACAAGGTCTTCCTACATTCCTTAGGCTGGCCTTAAACTCACAGTGACCCTGTCTCAGTCTCCTCAGTATTCGGGATCAGAGGTGTACACAATCCTTATAAATATACCTTTCAGAAAGCACTATATCATTGCTATTAGGAATTTAAAGAGTGCAGGAGACAGCCCCACTGGAACTGCCTGCTCTTCTACAGGACCCAAGTCTCAGTTCACAGCACCTACAGGGCAGCTATATCCAGGAGATCCGATGCCCTCTTCTGGCCCCATTGGCACTGCACAAGTGTGGTGCACAGACATACAGGCAGGCAAGACACCCACAGACATAAAAAGGAAAGAATTTAAGCCTGTTTCCTTTTTTTTTGGAATACATTTTATGTATATTTGAAATCTGTGTTTTTGTAAATGAAAGATTTGTTCAAATTTGTTTCAAGAAACACAAGATGCTTTACAGGTGAGATAAATAACCAGCTATAGAGCAGCTGCCCGGGTCAACCGGGCCCTTTACTTATAAAGACTCCGTTATACTCTTCTGAGATCTACCTTTGTTCGGTCTATCTATCTATCTTTTATAGTTTCCACAGACCTAGTCGCCTGACAAAACTAAGCCAATTTTGATTGGCCTGGTTGGCTGCCCTTGGGTATCCTCCTATGACCCCATCACTGGAGGCGTAGACCGCCACGCCCCCAGCTGCTTAGCCCAGTTAACCTGGTACAGCAGTTTCTTTTATGACAAATATCCAGAACTGGCAAGCACTGTGATGGACATCATTAAAAAGGGAATCTAAGAAAAAGGTGCAGAGGTGGGGACCCAGAGTGTTTTAACGTGGTCTCACAGCATACACACCAGCCACAGCGAGATGATAATTATGGGTTGTCTAAGTGTGGAGTTCAACAATAAGCAGCGATTGGCATGACTTTGAAGAGTATTGAAGAACACGGGGGAATGCTAATAGGTCGTCATTTGAAAAAAGATAGGCCATAAAACTTTATACGACACGATACGAATTTTCTGAGGAAAAAAAAAAATGCGCGCTTAGTGTTTAGTCCGTAAGGGAAAATCAATGGGCGGGCAGTGTGAGAGCCACTGGCATAAAGATCTAAGTGTGGCGGAGGTAGTAATCCCACATAGGGAGGTTGGGGCAGGAGGATATCGGCCGTAGTTCTGGGCCAGAATATGTGCGAGACTTGAATTCAAATAAAGCTGTTTGTACCCAGCTTTCGGGTGTTACTTAAAGAACAGCTATCACCTCTCCACCAGGCTTAGATCGCAGGCCCACCTCCCTTTATTTGAACAGGGATGGGGCGGCCTGGCTCCGCCCCTCGCCGCTGGCCTTGCTTCCTGACCCAGGCCGCTCCCTCGCCGCCGCCTTCCGCTCGCATGGCTCCGCTCCGCTTTTCGGCCAACGTCTCCTGGCTGTTCCCAGAGCTTCCCGGGCTCTCCGAGCGGCTGCACGCCGCGGGCCGTGCGGGCTTCGAAGCGGCCGAGGTGGCCTGGCCGTACACCGAGTCCCCCGAGGCGCTGGCGAGCGCGGCGCAGACTGCGGGACTGCGGCTGGTGCTCATCAACACGCCGCGGGGTGTGCGCTCGGGGCGGGAGAGCCGCAAGGGCTGCGGGGAGCCAGGCCCACGCTGACGACGCTGGTTCTCTCCACAGGAGACCATGAGAAGGGGGAGATGGGGCTGGGGGCCGTCCCCGGGAGACAGGCGGCCTTCCGAGAGGGGCTGGAGCAGGCTGTGCTGTACGCCAAGGCTCTGGGCTGCCCCAGGTACCCCGCCCTGCCCACCCTTGCCTATAGGTCCCGGTCGGGGGAAAGCTGTGAGCAGAGACACCACTTGTGGGCCAGGGCCTTTACAGACTGCTTTTTGTATTTCATCTGTTAGTGTCATTCCGAATGCCATGCTGCTGTCATGCCCTTCTCATATCGGGAACCCGTGCTGAGAGCAGGGGTGGGGGGGTGGTCTGGTGAGGGAGCTAATAAGGTCCAGAAAGCAGGGGCAGGGGTGGAGGCGTGGTAGGGCGGGCACCTAACCCCTACTAGGAGAAAGCTGTTTGTAGATAGTGATGCAGGAATCTGGCAGGCCCACACATCCACTTTATAGGGAGAGGTACGCTATTCTAGCAAGGAGGCTGTGGCCCTGGCAAGAGGAGGGTTGTTGTGTCCAGCTGAGTTAATGAGGCTGGAGGTGGTAAATACTGAGTTCCAAGGGCTTGAATACCTGCTGGCGGTTAGGAACAGAGACAAGAAGTGGACAGATGTGGGGAGGGAGGAGCCCTTGGGAACCTCCAGCATGGTTCCAGGAGAACCTCAGGGGACTGCTGGAGCCCATCAACACCAGGAAGCAACCCTAGCAAGAGGCAGGCTCATTGCTGCTCAGTGTAGGGAGAGGAAGTAGGGTTAAGGAAGGGCAAGGATCAAAATCATTTAAAAAGGTGAGCCTCGGGGCTGGGAGGCTAGAGAGATGGCTCAGCAGTTAAGAGCATTTATAGCTCTTGAAGAAGACCTGGATTGGGTTGCCAGTACCGTCATGGCAACTCAACCATCTATATATTCAGTAACAGGACATCCAATGCCTTCTGACCCCAAGGGCACCTGGCACACATGGTACACATACAGACATGCAGGTAAAACACTCATACACAAATACATTAAAAAAAAAAAAGCCTCAAGCATGCTTATGGGCTGAGAAGGAACATGGGAAGGGAGGGGTTAAGAGTACAGGAGTAAGTGATGGGTAGATGGGAAGAAGGCCTGGGCCACTTGCCTTGGCCTGACACAGAAGTGCAGAAGGCTGCTGGGATACCTAAACATCACTGGCCAGAAGGCCTGGGAGTCTGGGTGAGGCTGGGATAGTTAAAGGGCATCTAAAAAGAGATGCACAGGGAGGCAGGAGCCCTCTTCTATCACCCTCTCCACAGGATCCACCTGATGGCTGGCCGAGTACCCCAAGGGGCTGACCGGGCTGCAGTCAAGGGGGAGATGGAGACGGTTTTTGTGGAGAACCTGAAGCATGCAGCTGGCGTTCTGGCTCAGGTAAGAGATGGAAGCATACCTAATGTGTTGGGGAGACAGGAGGTACACAGTGGGGACAAAGAGGAACAGATGCAGTCACTGCCCAGTGACAGACTGGGACAGATGTGGGGAGGAGCCCTTGACAGTGTCCACTGTGGTTCTAGGAGAACCTCGTGGGACTGCTGGAGCCCATCAACACCCGCATCACAGATCCCCGGTATTTCCTGGACACGCCCCGGCAAGGTAGGATCTAGTCCTATGCCACCTTCTAGTCCTCTTTGGTCCACACGTTCCTAAGTCTCATGGCTGTCTCCCCGGCTTTCCCCCTAGCGGCAACCATCTTGCAGAAGGTTGGGAGACCCAATCTGCAGTTGCAGATGGTGAGTGGGAGATGGGTGCCTCTGCAGGAGGCCATGTTTCCCAGGCTGGGAAGGATTGGGGAGGACACTGGAGGGTCCTAATTGACACTCTCCTCCCCAGGACATATTCCACTGGCAGATCATGGATGGGAATCTCACAGGAAACATCAGGGAGTTTCTGCCCACTGTTGGTGAGGGCTTCCCTCTTGTGCTCCATCCTGGTCTGATGTTCTTCCTTAGTCTGCCATCTTTTCCACCCTGTGCTGTCCCATGCCTCTCCCCTTCTGTCCCCAGGGCATGTGCAAGTAGCCCAGGTCCCAGACCGCGGGGAGCCAGGCAGCTCTGGAGAGCTGGACTTTGCTTACCTGTTCCAGCTGCTAGAAGATGAGGGCTACCAAGGATTTGTGGGTTGCGAGTATCGGCCTCGAGGTGAGGGGACACTGGAGGGGCAGATGTTGGACAGGGGTGGTTCTTTCCCTATGGGTTAAGATGGCATTGTCTCTCTTTTACTGCAGGAGACACAGTGGAGGGTCTGAGTTGGCTACGTTCATACTGGGACAGGCGGGGCCACCCACAGACTGGCCAGTAAGGTTCTGCACAGCACCTGCATGCTGCCCTGGGGCAGTGTGCTAGTGTCCGGAGTCCCCTCCTCTGAATTAAAATCACACTGAGCGTTCTCATATGTGTATATTACAGGGGTGGGGGACACATAGTGTCTAATGCTTCAATGTCTCCAGGTTAATTCCCTCCCACTGAGAAGGGACACACAGCTCAAGCTCAAATCCTCCAGGGTTGCTGTGGACACAGGAGACTTCTGAGCCCTCCTTATCCACAGATGAGGAACCAAAGGTCCAGTGGGGACGGGAGGAGGTAAGACTGGTCACAGGTGCTTGACAGGCCGAGTCAAGATCGGAACCAAGTCTATCTCAATGGTAATGTCCAACAGTGATGGCCAAGTGGCAGAGCTCTTAGAGGTGAGAGCTTGTCAGATTATGTGACATTCCCTGGCATTCCACCAGGTGTGTAGGAAGGAGGCATCCTCTTCTGCACAGGCCCAGGGGCCTGAGGCAAGTCCAGGCTGTTCAGCAGCTATGTTCCTGTTGCCAGGCTGTAGCAGCACTTCTCCCAGACATACTCACAGTCCTTTAGTGTCACTCTGTGCCTGAGTTTACCCTGGGGTTCCTAAGTGTCAGTCTGTCCTGCCTCAAGTGGGCAAGCTTATAGATCCATGATTCAATCAACAGAGTCACTGGTCCACTTCTCAGAGAAGGCGGGTCCAGAGGGTGAAACAGGCTGTGTTGATGACAGACTCCAAGTGGTGGTAGGTAGAGACCAGCTGGGCAGGAGGGCTCTCACTGTCCTGGGGCTGCACCGGGAAGGGCTCTCGGAAAACCACCGTCAGAGACTGTGGGGAACATGACAAGTGAAGCGGTGAAAGGCCGTGGAAAGGACAGAGGCTGGGTGCAGAGGCTGGCAGCCCAGCCTTACAAGGCTGAGGTGGAGGACTTGGGGTACAGCCTCCAGGAAACCCCGTGCCCTCTGTTCTCACCGTCTTTCCCAAGTGTGAGTCCAGAAACACCAAGACAAAGCAGTCAGTGAACTTCTGATTCAGCACAACCTGCAACAACAGAGGGGGTGAGGCTCGCCTCGCCTAAGTGGGCGTGAGTCCTGGAAGGATCCTTATGGAGGCAAGAGGGTGAGGCCGCCTCCTGTCACTGTGCCTGATCCTATCTGCAAGCCTGGCTCACTCAGGATGGTATTGCCACACTGGGCCTCCCTCAACCTGTCTGTCAGAACCTTCTAGACCATGATAGTAAAGCCAGTCAGTGACGGGCAGTTCTAGGTCTCCCACTGCCTCCTGATGCCAGCTGCCAGCTAGCACTCAGCTCTGGGTTATTTCTCCTCAGGGCTTCTGTATCATCTAGTAATGTGGCCGTGGTCTATAGCTCTCTCCATCCCAGATGTCCACAAACCTCATGGGCCACAGACTCAACCTGTCCCAAGCACTCATCCCCCGCCACTCTAGCTTCAGTGCTCCATCGCTGGTGCCTGCCCCAACTGCAGCCTGGCTTCTCTGGATGACTGGGGCATGCCACAGATACATCTTGTGCCAGGCTCACCATGCCTACTCTCTCACTCAGTCTTCTTGAATCCTCTCCCTAAGCACAGCTGTACCCACTCTTTGGCCTCTAGATTCTCATACACACTCATCACCCACTGCTGGAGCCATCTCTCTCCCTGGCCTTCAGTTGTGCCTTCACACCAGGGTGCTCAGGCCTCCTGGGGATATTGCCAAGTCAGTGGTGGAGGATGAGCATGTGTGTTACAGTGGTCTGAGTGCCACGTCCCAGCAAGCATGTACCCAGGCTCCCTACCCAGTGCCCAAAGGTTTCAATGGCAGTCGGTGTGGTCTAACTCCAGCAAGGCACCACTGTAAAGCAGAGCTTGTTTGTTAAGGCTGCACTCCCTCAGCGGCTCTGTTATGTCAGGTGAGGATGTCTGCTGGTGTTCCTTTCAGAGTGGGGCCAATGGGACTCACCAGGTACTGGGTTCCCAAGTCTGGGCTCTGAAAATGGCGGCAGCTCTGGGGGAATCGGCTCAGGAGAACCTTGATGAGGCTCTGGTACCAGGAGACCGTCATGGAGAGGAAACAGTCCTGGGGAGGGGTCACAGCCCTGAGCCCACCACTCCAGAGTCACCCCAGATGCCTTCCCTCCAACCCGGCCACTAAGGCACTGCTGGAAGCAATGCTCACCCTGAGGAGGCAGGTCTCTTACCAGCTGAGGGTCAATGTCCGCAATGGACTTGGCGTGGACTGCCTCTAAGAGCTCCTCCAGCTCTGCCAGGGCCAGGCGCCCTCCAAGCCTAAGCCGGTCAGGCCCTGGTGGCTCCAGCAAGAACAGGCGCTTCCAGAGGGTATCCCGCCGGCAGTGCCCACCAGCCAACCTAACCAGCTGAGCCAGCCGTGCCCGGGCCATACCCACTTCTGCAGCCAGTGGTGGGAACAGAGGAGCTGGCCCTTGGGCCAGCATCATCCCTGAGGCTTCCCCAGGGCTACCAACCAAGCTCCCAGGAGCCTCTGGCTCAAGGGGAAGCCTGGAGGGTTTCCGGAATCTGCGCATGTCAGCAGTGAGTCTTGGGAAAAGTTCTCGTTGGCTGGTGAGCACCACGAAGAACTGAAGCCTGGAGAGTAGAAGGAGGAGAGTGGGAGAGTGTCACAGCCATAGACTCAAGGGTAGGAATAGAGAATCTGAGGAGTGGGTACATACAAGGTAAAAGTTCTGACCTCAGCACATGTCGCTCAGCCTCTCCTTGCTCCTCGAAGGGTGCAGCAGAGTGACAGACAAGCAGAGACACATCAAAGTCGTCCTGATGCCGAAGCCCTTCTGAGTCCAGATAGGAGCCAGAGCTATGTAGTCAGGGTGGGAGATATGCCGCCTCTGAGGCTCAACTGAAACCAGTCCCAACCCCTGTGCTCCATAAAACACATTATCTCCCTACTCTAAGTGCAGCTCCCCGCCCTCAGCCCTACCAGGAGGAGCTGGGCGCTGCCTCCTAGTCTTACCTGTGCCATGCTGACACCAGGGCATATTCATTATGTTCCGGGCCACCGGGCCGGGCCATTCGCAGTGGTTTCATGTGGTAAGAACTGGCATGGTCAGCCACATAGTTGTACAGCTGGTGGGCAGCAATGAGTGGGGTGGGAAGCTCCAGCGTCCCTATGAGGCAAGTTACAGGAAAGACAGACACTGAGCCTGGGAGACACAACCTGAGCTGGTGGGGCAGGGGATAGGAATACTGAGATTTTGCTTTCCTGGGGACCCCCCCCCCAAGTCCCCATGGAATGTTGTGAGATGGGATAAATAGAGGGCAGGATGACGTGGGACACAGAGCCCTAATTCTGCTATGACCAACCGTGAGGAACCTAGGACAGTTGAAGACTGAAAGCATGGACATGGTACAGGGAAACGAGCGATTCCCGGTCAGTCCTGGCCGTTTGGCTGTTCTACTATAGCCTTACTGGCTTGCCCTTGGGCACTGACCTTGGTAAATGTGATTACGACCAAAGTGGGGTCCATCAGGGTGGTGGGCCAGGAAGTGCTGCAGGAAGGTGGTGAGGTGGTAGCCGTGCCGCAGTGCCAGGTGGGCACCAAGCACGTGCTGGTGCACGAGGCGCAGGTGGAAGTCATAGCTGAAGGAGTGCACATGCATCAGATCACGGACCTTGTCACATTCCTCTGTGAACAGCAGGGAGAGCTGGGGAGGAACGGCAGGAGGCAGGGTTAGGCTGTGGGAACACAGGCTGCCCAGTTAATACTTCTTTCTTCCTGGGCAGAGAGGAAGCTTGGTACTGCTTCCTGTTGTTGTGGGCCCAGCAGAACTCCCTCAGCCAGCAAGCACAGCTTCTATGGGGAACCTTCCTCTTACACTCTGTAATACGGTGCTGGACTTTCCTGTTTATTTGGAACCAGGGCCATTAGGGGAGATAACCCTTGTTACTATTGCATTTGAGTCTGACATAGATGGTCTACCATGTATTTACCAGTGGTCATTATAAGTACAGGGGAACAGACACACTGCCTTGCCTTCAAGAAGCTTACAGTATAGTAGTTGGATACAGGAAGATGGACAGTCCAGGGGTGATGGACAGTCCAGGAATGACAGACAGGGGTGACGGACAGTCCAGGGGATGAGGGACAGTCCAGGGATGATGGACAGTCCAGGGATGACAGACAGGGGTGACGGACAGTCCAGGGGATGAGGGATAGTCCAGGGTGAGGGACAGGACAGGGGATGACAGACAGGGGTGACAGACAGTCCAGGGATGACAGACAGGACAGGGGTGAATGAGGAATTACAAAGCTCACTAGAGAATACAGAATCAGAAAATCAGGTGGGAGTCAAGGAAATCTGGCTTTCATCACCTGCTTTTCCCAAGGACAAGACTCTGGCCCCGCACTTCATACCTGTGTGCCCTCTGCCTTTGATGCTGATCTGCCTGACATGGAGCCTAACTCCCACTGTTCACTGTAAAGCTTCCTATAGAACAGCAGGGCCAGGTCAGGCTGAGCCTCTGTTGAGTCTACGTGACTGTCTGGCTGATGACTGAGGACAGTAGAAGGAACAGAGAAAGGGGGAGAGGCAGAGATGAAGACCATGCCCGTCTCTCGATGGTCCTCCACCAACAGTGTTGACAACAGTGTGTGTGGTACGCAAATGGCAGGCTCCACCTGGGCACCGTGGGAGCCTCAGGAGTTGGTAGAAACGAAAACCAACATCACAAGGAGACAGACTAGCTACAAGGCCTTGGTAAACCAGTGTCTCTCTGTGGCGTCAGCTTCCTCATCCACCTTAGAGAGAGTGCACAGATCTCAGTCAGGGGCAGTGCGATGAGACCAGACAGGGGTGAGATCGTATCTCAGGAAACTGGATTTCACCCAAGTCTTCCACTGATGGGCTTTGTGTTGCAGGGCAACATTTATGTCACCTTCAGACTCACCATCTGCCTAGAAAAAAACCTGCTTTCTCCTCTCAGTACATACGATGGCCATTTAATGAACGATGACATCTTACAGCAGTTTAGACACTTGAGCAGCATGTAAGTCCCAGCAGCTGGGAGATGGAGACAGGAGGAAAAGAAGTGGACTAGAAACTTAGAGAAGGAGGGGCAGAGCAAGCCTAGGCAGACCCTGGAAATCAGGTAACAGGAAGTCAAAGGAAGCTGGGACGAAGCACTCCAATCTCACACTACAGTGTGAGTGAGGACGGCCCACTACCCACAGCTCCCTTTTGGTCCAGGTAGGTCCTGCACACGAAGCCACGATGCTCTTTAGGGTTGTATTATCCTGTGGCAAACTGTGACCATGTATGTATGTATGTATGCTCGATGTTCAAAACAAAGGCAACCATCTGGGGCTAGATTTGAATCATCCTGGTATGGGAGTTCCCCACAATGGAGAGGAGGCGGTTTTGATGGCACTGGGTCCCACTAGATCCTCTATCTTTCAGAGGTGTGAGTAAGCTTACCAGGTTTTAGGCCCTATTGTGACACTGCTGGCAACTTGAGAAGCCAAAGTGAGCGAGGCAGAGCTTCAGGCTGCTGGCCTTACTTGCTCCTTAACTAACCACACAATGTTGAATGCTTGGCCCTTCAGGGTATCAAGGGCCTGCCTTGAGGCAGACTGACAAGGACATAATAATGAGTAAGAGCCAGTGCTGGTGACTACACAGACAATGCCAACTGCCCTGTTTGCATCAGACCAGGTCTTGCATGGCACTGATGTGACACATTGTAAGGGCACTGCGCTATATGTAATGGTATATGGTGCTGGCACAGGGTGGAGCCCATCTCTGTACTGGCTTACCTTAACGCTACAATTGAGTGTAGCTTTGGAGCTCCCAGGATGAGACAAAACAACAGTCCGGTCAGCACCCAACCCATCACCAGGCTCTAGTGCCCACTACAAGGGTCATGAAACCCTAGTGCCCACCACACAACGGGGAGGCAGTGGCTGTGTCTGAGCTGTCCACTCCATATTACCCTGTCCCCACCACATACCTGCGAGTTGACGGCTTGTCCCATTGGGATTCGGGAACATTCCAGAGCAAACTGTTTGACACAGAAGTAACAGCCCTGAGGAGAAGGTGAGCCGAGGTGAGGACGGTGTGAGAGGCAAGCAGGAAGAGCTCCCCCCCCCCCCCCCACCCCCTGAGCTTCCCCATCTCACCTGGAAGGTCAGCTCCATGAGGATGATGCCCCCAGGCAGTGCCCGCTGCAGGTGGTAGGTGGTGACCGGAGTACTGGTGCTCTGAAGAAAGGAAAAGGAGACACGGGCTGGGGCTCACCAGCCTGGAACCAACACGGCAAGGGTCCTTTAGGACTGGCTTATAATGACAGTCTAGGAGCAGCAGGTCAGTGTATGTCAGGGTCAATGGCTTTGGGTATGGAGAGAACCTAACTCAGATAGGTCACTGCTGACGTCACCATCATGTGAGAAGGAGTTACCTTTGGGCTCCCCTCAGCCTTGGCTTTGGGGCAGGAGAAGGAGCCTCGACCCTCTGTTCCAAGAATAGCCATAGCCCGTAGCCGGCTGGTACTGTAGAGAAGGAAGAGAGACAAGAGGCTGAGTGAGGCTGGCGAGGGCTGAAGGGCTCTGGCCCAGGCCATTTCACATGACACTGCTTGACAGGCAAGAGTCAGGCCTGAGGGTGGGTTTGCTCAGGGTTCCCCAGGAAACATGGCTGGGGCTGTAGTCCAGGTCTGGTAAGTCAGCTGTGTTCAGGGGTGGGTGTAGGGGTGGCAACAGGCCAGGCATTATTCACTGGTACGTGGAAGAGAGGTCTGCAGAGCAGAGGGAGAGGGGACATGCCTGAAATTTTACTAGGAGATGCTGGACGCCCTGTGAGGATAGTTCTCTGGACAGAAAAGCAGTCTTGTTTTAATTGGGGGACGACAGCCCCTCTGTTCTTTATCTCTAATTTTTTTTTTTACTTCTGTGTTTGTATGTGTGTCTATGTGAGTGTGTGTATGTGACATGTCTGAATACAAGTGTGGAGGTCAAGGGGGTGTTAGGTCCCAAGAGCTGGAGTTAGAGGTGGGTGAGACTAGGCCCTGTGGAAGGCAGCAGCTACTCTTAACCGCTGGGCTGTCTCTCAGCCCCTTCTAGTTCTTAACTCAGAACCAAAGAGAATGAAAAGTAGAGAAGGACTTTCAAAGGCCTGGAAGGGCTGGCGGGTCCCATGAGCTGCATGAAAGAGCTGCAATGCCAGGCTCAGGCTGGTGGGAGGTAACTAGAGTGCCAGGAAAGGGGGGCACATTCAGGGGCTCACCAGCCTCGAGCCAGTGTGTGGGGTCCTTTAGGTTCCTGACGTTAACAATGTCTGACGGGATCAGTAAACTCAGTACACCAATCACAACACCTGCACTCCAGTCCTATCTACCACAGCAGTGGGCACCACTCCAGGTCATGGAAGTGGCTGTCAGATAGAAGAAATGTTCCATTTAACCCTCAGGGAAGTGCCATTTGATTCAGAGATCACTAAAACTGGTGAGGATAGAATGCTTGACTTTAAATTATGTTCTGGAAAACATAATATTTAAGAAGTAGTGTCACTTTTCCTCAATGGCCATCTGAAGGCAAGATGGATCACACCAGCGGCTGTACGTAAGTACCGTTCGTTTTCTCACACTTCCTGCATCTGCTCAAACTCCACTTTCTGAACTGGAAATACCAGCTCAATGTGTGTGGTCAGTATTTCTGTCAGCATGCAAGCTCATTAAGTCAGACTAAGCACCCCTGAATGAATTATCAAGGTCTACACAGTAAAAAGAGGTCATGCTAGTCTTTGTGTACACACACACACACACACAGAGAATGAGAATGAATGCAATTAAACAAAGAACACAGGCTCTGAATCAAGCCTAAGACAAGAAAGGCTGTTACTGAATTGCCAGGCTTAGGGTTGATGGCAATGTGGAGACAGAGAACTGGCTTCTTGCAGGACTCAGGTTGTCAGTAATAGCCAGAGAGCTGAGTATGACTAGAACAGACCATGGTCAGAAGGACAGGTAGGATGACTGCAGAGGCCCTTGGTGAAAACAGACCGAGGTGAAGAGGTCAGCACAAAGACCAAGACAGGAATTGACAAGACCCAAACTGAAAAGTTTAGGAGCATATGTGAGATCTGCATGTATGGATTTATGCAGGCATGTAAACAAATGAGGTGTGGGTGGGCACAGCTTGCTAAGAATATACTGTCTGTGTGTGTGCTTGCAAGTTCTACAAACCACGTAAGGTTTGTAGGACATGCAGGAGGGCTACATGAAAAGTGTCTAAGAGCTTTATATATGTGTGCCAGTGATGAACATGCACAATGCCTCGGCAGCTGAAGGAGCCATAAGAAGGGAAGGCTGTGGGGCCTCACTGGAGGTGGAGAAGCGTGCAGGGAAGGAGGAGCAGGCTCACCTGCGGGCAGGCGAGGGGGGCCGGAGTGGCACCAGCACAAAGCCAATGCTCTGCAGATACTGCACGTATTGCTGCAGGAAGGCCAAGCTCAGCTCCTTCAGCCATGGCTCCTCTCGGGCTCCTGGAGGAGGCACATCCAAGGATTCACAGCTTGTGGGAACCTCTCGGCTTCCAGACCCTGACTCAGGGCGTGGTCGTCGCTGCAGAAGTGGAAATTAAGGCTCATTATCTAATGAGAACCCTGGAGGGATGGAGTGCAGGCTACCGTTGGGGACAGGCCTTGGAGAACGCTTGAGCCTCACCTGCCCTTCAGAGGATGCACAAGTCTCTGGGGGTCCATGCAGCCAGGCGGCTGGGTCAAAGAGTAGAGCTGTCGCGCAGTAATGCACCAAGCGGGATGACTGCTTCAGGGTCTCCAGCTCCCCAGCCTGGACACAGGGCAGGAAGCTCTGGCACAGTGGCCCAGACAGGCCAGAGAGCTTTGTGCAGGATGCAGAGGGGACTACTCACACTGATGGGCATGCTCGCTGGTGCAGAACGCTGCTGCCAGGTTACAAACAGGTTCTCCATCTTCATCTGACGCTCCAGCTCTGGGGATGGGAGGCATGTCACACTCTGGTCTTCGCAGAATTTTCCCTCCCTGCTGCCTGGCCCACATTCCTCACCTTTTCGCTCTGTCATCTTAATTTCTAAGAACTGCTGCCCGTGGTAGGTCACAGGATCTGGAGGTCTGGGCGCAGGACCACCTGTGGAGCTGGGGCGAGCAGCTGTGATGTCCCTCAGAGCTTCATCAAAGGGAAATGTGTCCAAGGAAAGGGGACCTCCCCCACGAGAGGAGCCACTCAGCCGGCCCTGTTCGCGACTCAGTGGAGGGCTTGCATTCCGGATGAGGGTCTCCACTTCCATGGTCGGCAGCAGGAATGGGTTTGGCTCCTGAAAGGGATGGAGGATCACACCAGGCACAAGCCCTTTGACCTTGAGCCCTTCGCCACATCGGGGCTTCCTCTCCAACTACTTCTGTTCTGAGCCTGTCTCCCTTTCCTTGTTTCTTTAGCTGGCCACTCAGTGGCCAGAGCTATGAGTAGGAGCTGGGCAATAATAGGTACCTTCCCATCGCGCATGGGAAAGTCCAACTGGCCACAGTGGTGGAAGAGACCGAGCTTCTGGCTGAGCAGGCAGGAGATGAGGTGGGCTCGCGCATTCTGCCACTGGACAAGGCGGATCAGAGCTCGGCCCAATGCTGCACCCAGGTCTGGAGCCCAGTTATAAGTCAGCAGCTGTAGCTAGAGATCAGAGGTCAGGGTCAGGGAGGTCACAGAACTCCTCCCCGTCCCAGCCCTTGACCCCACACTTACCTTCTTATCTGTAACCTCTAGCAGCAAAAGCCTTTGCCGGGGAGCGCTTCTCCCTGGGCTTCCGTCTCCTCCTGACTCAAAGCGCTGCACAGCTTTGGCAGCTACAGGGAAGGGAGGGGGACACTGAGGGGCTGTAGGCAGAACCCGATCCCACCTTCTCTCTGCAGGGTCTGCGACAACTACCCAGCAGTCACTGGAGCCAACCATCTATCTCCTCACCCTGCTGGGTTGGTCTCCTCCACTGTGCGAAGTTCCTTCCCAGAAGAAGAAGGTGCCGCTGAGCTGCTGGGCGGGGGGCCGGGCCCAGCTGCCCTGGGGAACAAGGGCTGAAGACATCTGGCTCAGAACCTCTGTTGGGAGGAAGGCGTGCATAGAAAGGCAACAATTCCTGGCCCTGTTTTCTGGTCCTTCCTGCCCCTCCTGAGCCTTGTGCCCACCTCTCCTAGCCCAGGCCCCACTGACTTAGCTTCCTGTAGTTGCCAGCTTTTAGGACTCTGGGAAGGCCAGAGTCTTTCAGTCCTCCAAATTGCAAACTCACAAATGCTGCTCAAAGACACGGACACTGGTGTCTCCAGCCATTGAGATGACCAGAGTGGTGAACTCTGACAGGATGGATGGAAGGAGGAACCGGGATACCATGTGGGTGGAGCTCCTGGACACTGAGGCACAACCTGGAAGACAGAACTCACTTCAAGGCCACAGCATGAAAAGCAGGTCAAGGACTGAGGAAGAGGTGAGGGACGAGGCTCTCACCAATCTGAACCATGAATCCCATCCAGCGCTGAATGACACGAGCAAACACGGGGTGCAGGGTCCCCACCTCACCCTCCTCTAGCTGTGTTGTCCGGCGTCTAAAGACAGAGGAGGAGTTAGAATACTACACTCACAGACACATACAGCTAGCAAGCACCCACCAGGGACTTTACATGTGGCTATGCCCTAACAGGACAGCACACCACACATATACCTTTGTCTCTGGGCTCCAGAATCTGGGCCCGGTGCCCGCTCAGATCCACCTGGGGTCCGAACGTTCTCGGTTTTATGACGTCTCCGACCCCGAGTATCTTCTGGCCGATCCAGGACAATATCATCAGTTGTTTTGGGGGAGCCCAAATCTCCAGCTTCTGTTTTACTCTAGCAACAATGCAGGAAGTGAGGACAGGTTATTAGGAAAAGGAAGGAGAGATGGAAGCTCTGGGGAGCAGAAATGAGCCTCAAGGAGTTAGACGCCCGCTCCAGGTCCTGATAACTCAGTCCTGGAGGCTAACTAGTCCTGAGCAGGTTACTAAATTTCCTGATCCTCATCTTCCTCATGGGTAAAGTGTTATTGTTTAGAGGGCTCTCATTTAGAAACATGGAAGTAAAGGTATTTGGGAAGCTTGGAATCTCTATATCAGCAGTTCTCAACCTGTGGTCTCTACCTCAGAGGGGATGTGTCAAATGACCCTTCACATGGGTCACCTAAAGACCATTGGAAAAGAGATATTTATATTACGATTCATAACAGTAGCATAATTACAGTTATGAAGTAGCAATGAAAATAATTGTATGGTTGGGGGTCATCACAACATGAGGAACTGCACTGAAGGATCACAGCTCTATAGGAAAGTTGAGGACCACTGCTTGCTATGTTTTGCAAACTCCTACCCAAAGGACAGAGTGGGTTTTATCTGAAAAGACACATGAAAAGGCTGTAGCGGGAGAGGGCTGGAGCAGCAGTTAGACGGAAGCCACTTCACCATCCCTTCCATTACCAGCATATCCCAGAAGCTGCGGCGGCCAGCTTTGCTAGGTGGAGTCACAGGCTCCCCGGAGACAGGGGTACAGGGAAAGGTGTTGGCTCGGCAGGCAGGGCTCTTGGTATCCAATGGTCCGCTCTTAAGACTTCCTGTGGACACCAAACACTGCAGGCTCCCATCATGGATCCCCTCTATAGAAAGGCTCACTCCAAACCCCGCACAAGTGTCTCAACACCTATTCTGCTAGTGGGTGTATGAAACTTGACCGTGCACAGCTGCACATGCTTGCGAGATGAGTTCTAAGGCTAGCCCCTCCTCAGGTGTATGTGCTGGGGAGGGGAAGGGGCAGCTGAATGAGTATTTCTGATGGGGCACCCTGCTTCTGTCTACGAACCTCATGGGTGCACCCTTGCCCAGCACAGGATCCTGCCTGAGTGCTGACTTTCACTGGCCCCAGGAGCTAGGTTCTTGATTGGCATACCTGGAGGGATGTCTTCTGCACACAGTGAGGCTGGCAGCAGCCGCAGCTCCATGATGGCGTCGGCCAGGGCCTGGCGAGCAGCAGCCCGGAGCTTCTCCTCCAGTTGTACTATGCTAATGTTCCCCTTTTCCCACACGTCCAGTCGAAGCTGTGGGGACCCATCCTGAGCTGGAGGGGAAAGTGGAGGTCACCTGTGGTTGCGGTCCACCCTAACTGCCGCCTGTGCCTTCACAGCACTGAGGGAACACTCCAGCCCCACAGGCTGTCTTACCTGAACAACTGTCCAATGTGTTTGGGCAGCGAGTGACCTGAGTCAGCTGCTCAAATTCTTCTTCTCGTAGTGGGTCTGGGGGCCCCGGAGAAGAGGGGGGCCATGATGCCAGTGAGATGGGGGTTCCTCCTTCTTCCACAAAGGCTAGAGTGATGCAGGCAACCCCTGTGAGGAAAGCCATTGGAAGACTCAGCCTTAGCACTTGCACACAGCCCTCTCCTGGGCCTCCTCAGCAACAAGGCTCTCTAGCCTGGAGGTAAAAAGACGCCTTGCTTGCACCTGCTATAGTGCCACAGGCCTAAGCCCTGCAATTTACCTTTGCCACCAGTGCCCTGTCCACCAGGTTTATTATACAAGTAGATGTCCAAGTCGGGGAGGCCACCCTGTGCTGGGAGTGGATGCTGGAGAGAGAACAGCTGTGAGCACCAAGACACAGGGCGACAGCAGGGAGGAGGGGACAGGTGTTCATGGGGCTCAGAAGACACGGGCAGGGGTGTACACAGGCTCACGGGCACAGCCACAGATGCAAGGATCCTGAGGAAAGTCCCAGCCTGGGTGTGGAGGGGAAGGGGACACATGAGTGTGGGCAGGTGACAGCAGTCTCACTTGGAAGTGGTTCCGGCTATTGCTGTCTGTGTACTTGGGGGAGTGCAGGAAGGTGAGTAAGTTCTGGCGGAGGTACCAGGCCAGGGCAGGAAGCCAGGGTCTGCAGGACGGAGGCAAGACCAGATGCAGCACCTCTGAGGGGAGACTCCCGGGAGGTTGGATGAACTGCAGTTAAAAGAGACAGAGCTGAAGCCACGGATTCTATCCTAGATGTCCCCAGCACCTGTGGCTGAGTCTGAAAAGGATGCTGGTGTCAGACAGGCAGCTGACCTCTACGTCGGCCGGGGTCAGCTTGCAATTCCGAACCAGCATGACTGTGATGATGTCCAGGGTGGCCTCGTCCAGCCGCCGGCGCAGAACCCGCACTAACTCATCTGTGATTTCAGGACCTTGAGAGAGCCGTGTTAGAAAGGTGGGGGAGACTGTTAGAGGATTCAGCCATCTTCAGTCCAGGCCTGAAGCCCCTGATCGATCACAACTACAGGACTGAACATAGCTATGCATTCCAGATAAAAGGGAACCCGCACAAAGCTTTCGCTTCGTCAGGCTACTCAACGTGATTTTGACACATGAATTTTACCTAAAATCCTCAAAGCCCTTATATAAAAATGGTGATTTTAACATCTCCAATCTCAGAGTTGTGTTACAACTACTAAAAGGGAAGCTATGTGCCCTACTCGGCTTTAACCGACTACTTGACACAGCCGAGAGTCATCTGAGAAGGAAGTCAGTTGAGCACTGCCCAGGTCAGCCGGGCTTGTGAGAATATCTGTAGGAGGTTTGGCTTGATTAGTAGTTGATTCAGGAAGACCCGGAACACTGTGGGCAGCACAGTGGGAAGGTGATGGCAGGCTCTATAAGAATGTTAGCTAAGCAGGAGCCCGAACGTGCACCAGCACCAGTGTCCCTCCATGCTTGCTGCCTTAAGTCACTGTTGCGCTCCTGTCCTGACTTCCACTGATGATATAACCTGCAAGCTGAAATAAACTTTCCTAAGTTGCTTTTGGTTAGTGTTTTCTCACAGTGACAGAACGAAACTCCGACAATATGTAATAGCTTTAGTCTGAGCTCTGGTACACACTACCTGGATCCCCCAGGGTACCTCAGGGTCGCCTCCTCACTGATCCTATACACTTCACCCAGTACACCTCTGGTCTCAGGTCAGGACCAAGCAGCTGTGCTCTGACTGTCTGGCTCCTCTCCCCACACTGTACCTCAATCAGGCTATCTTGTCTCACCCAGCTCCTGCTCAAGCCCAGAACACAGCCAGCACTGGAGGAGGAAGCCAGGGCAGACTAGATGGCTACAAGAGAAGCAGATCTCAGAAGCCTTACCTGCCTGTCCTACGCCATGGACCAGCAGCTGGATATGTCTGTCCACTTGGCCCACAGGGCGCACAGCATCTGAATTGCGGCTGGAAGCCATGTCCAGTGGAGAACGAGGAGCCTACGGGGACAACAGTGGTCAGGGTCTAGCTCCAAGAACAAAATCCCGAGGGGTGCGTGAGAGCAACATGTGGTGGAATGGTGAGACGTGCCACGGAATCCTCAGAGGAGATGGGTTCTTGACTTCGGGATAGAGCTAGGGATGGGGGCTGGGTATCCCCTTCCCACGGTCGGTCACTGCAAGAAGTCTCCAGCAGCCTAGAAAAGAAAGGCAAGGTCACTGGATACGTCTCCTCCCATGCCATCCATCCCTGACTCAAGCTTTACCACATCTTTGCAGGGTCCACATACCGAAGGTAGTACACGGCCTTCGTTGCTCGCTCTTGATAAACAAACATATTCTTCCGGTTCACTACAGAGAAGGCATTGAGCACAGAGCGCAGGGCCTGGATAGCTGCAGAAGTTACATGAGTAAGAAAATCTCTTTCCCGACATCTCCCGCTCCCATCTGTCCTGGCATGCCAATCACATACCCCGAGAGACCCCCATGCTGGGTCCCATCTTGAGACGTGAATGGACTCGGATCACAGTTCCCCATACAACGTCACAGGAGAAATGTCCTGGGACAAACTGCATGGTGGCTGCTAGGTATCCTCGAGGAGCACAGCTCTCATCAGCAGCGTAATCTGCAGAGGGGCAGCATGGGTAACCCCCAGGATATCCCAGGCCTCTGCCTCCTTAACCCAGACTTCCTACTCCTGCCTCCTCATCCGTGACTATCTATCTCCTAAAGGCCAATGTACTAGGCTCAGGTTTAATCTGAGGAGCCAGGTTGTGGTACAGAGGCTTTTGGGACTATCTTAAGGACACTCTGAAGGAGTTAAGGAGAGGTGTCAAGAAAGGCAATCCTAAAGCCAGTACCTAGGGGCTCTGTCTTATCACAGCATATGCCAGTCGCCCTGTAAAATACTGTCTTCACCAAAGCCGTAGCAGTAGCTCATTAAAAGAAACAGGCTATGGGTGTCTGTGCTCATTAGCTGCAGAGTGGGCGCAGCCTCCTGTGCTCTGAAGAAAAGATGCCCCAAAGGCTGGTATAGTAGTAATTAAGGCCACGGACACAGTCCAGTGCCTCATCTGATCCTTGTCATGCTTCCTGGTCAATGAGGAACCTTCTGAAGGGTGAGGGAGCAGTGTGACTTCTCAGAAACACTGCATACAGGCGGCCTAAGAGACACTATCTACACTCTGGCTCCAAGCGCAGCTCCTACAGGCTTCAGAGACTATGGAGACTAAAACTGGGAAGAGCTGTGCCCAGGCTCTGACCACTGCATGTGCCAGGACGCTGTGAGTCCTGAGGTGGCAGTGCTCGGTTATCTTGTTCATTCTCAATGTGCAGAAACTGCCTTCAAAACTACAGCAGGCTGATAACTATGGGATTTCTCCTTTTATACAGTGTGCTGAGAGAAATACTCCTCTAACAATGGTAAAAATGTTTGAGACTATTAAAAATAGGGAATCTCTGGTTTTATCCTTTTTTTTTTTTGACCACCACAGCACAAGACTCAGTCACTGGGTGCAAAAGAAGGGAGTCCAAAGGTTGAGACTTCAATTACTTCCCCTATTAGATTAGTATGTTTTCTTCTCATGACCAGAAACTATAGGAATCCCAAAGGGGCCCTGTGTCTGCCTGTCTGGAGGGATGTTCAGAAGAGCAACCTTGCTACAGTGTCTCAGGCTCTTCCCCTCTGACTCTTCCCTGTGGAACAGGCTGGCAACTTCCCACTCTCTCACACTCTTCTCCAGTCTACTCCACTGCTGGGTTAAGGTCAATGTTTTAGGTATCAAGGCAAAGCCAGGCAAAGGCCAGCCGTTATGAAGCCAGGTCACAGCCTAGAGCTAACCATCTCTTTTCTGCAGTATTCTTCATCCTTTCCGTCTTTACAGGCTTTCCCCTTACTGAACAGAGGCACGCTCAGTACTGTCCTTTATGTAGGCGGCTTTCCTCGCCTCTATCTGCCTTCAGTCACTATCCATTTTCTCTGCTGACCTAGCTGAAAGAGCAGTTCTGCCCGCTCCAACTCTATCCTCACTCTGCCTTGTCATCTGGCTTCTGTTCCTTCCCTCTGCTAAAACCGCTCTCTTAAAGTCAGCGGTGACCTAGCAGCAGCCAAGTGCAGGGCTCCTTATCTTTCCAGTCTTGCTTCTCACACAAGGAGTGGACAGAGGACAAACAGCGAGGCTGCCTCCTGGCTATGACCGTACCATCACTGGGCAGGACTGCCCGCTGACGGGAATGGAAAGGCGTCTCGCTGCGCCACAGATCTTCTTCGCTCTCGGCCACCAGAAGGGAGTTACACACATGACTGTCGTGAAGGTCTTGAAGGAGCAGTCGCTAGGAAAAGGAGAAAGTGTCAGAAAACTGAAATACTTTCTAGTAAGTGGGTGATGGTCAGGCCACAGAGAATGCCCACCATCACTGAGGTCTGAAGTCAAATAAAACATCAGGAGCCCAACCTGGGCTACTTAAAGTACAGTGTATCAGAAATGAAAGTACATGGATGTATCGAGGACTGGGAGGCAGGAAAGACAGTCTGCTTTGATACTGCATCAGCCTGGCCTGCTACGATCGGGAGAAGAGTCTACCCTGGTAGTGTGAAAAGGTTACTCCTAGGCACTGTCAAGTGAAAGCTAAGGAACAGATTTCTTGTCAAGGGGACCCAGAGTGCATGGCTTCAGACACTGTTCAGTCTGTCCTGGGAAGAAGGTGAAACGGTGTTTGGACTGGACAGGGGACGCTGGCTCGGAGAATGATGGGCCAGACAGGGACCGGTAGCTTGAGGAGTCAGAAATTCTGAATTTGGGCTGGAGAGTTGGCTCAGCGGTTAAGAGCACTGACTGCTCTTCTGAAGATCCTGAGATTAAATCCCAGCAACCACATGGTGGCTCACAACCATCCGTAATGAAATCTGATGCCCTCTTCTGGTGCATCTGAGGATTGCTACAGTGTACTTAGATATAATAAATAAATAAATCCTTTAAAAAAAAAAAAGAAATTCTGAATTTGTAAAAGGGAAAATACAAAACCAAACCAAACAAAAACCCACCACCAATCTTGAAGGACACCAGCAAGCATGGTGCTGGTCACGAGGGAACAACATCCTACTTAACAGAGCTCAGAGCCAACCCAGCAAGTCTCTGCTCCTCATCAGAATCTGCTCACTAGCCTTCGGTTCTCTACTTGACACTGCTTTAACCAAGACGTGTTCCCAGACAGTTGGGATCAGAGCCCCGCCACGTGCTCTCCCAGCAGCCTCCTTTCCACTGGAGAATTCCTCACGGCTGGCACTTTAGTTGTTCAATGCCTGTCTGGCCTCTCCTCCACAAGCACCACAGCCAGGGGCCCTGTGTCTGCCTGCACTGGCTTCCCAGTGTAAGGACGGGAAGCTCCTCAACCGTCACTGGCAGGGAATGAGAGCCCTTCGGTTTGTAAGGAGCTGTGGGAATAACAGCTTCCAGAACTGGGGTGTCATAGAAAAGGTCTCTGTCACTGTTAAGTCTGGGACAGACCACGCAAACTCTCAAAATTTGGTTCCTAGACTCTCCTTCCCCCTCCTCTCAGCCTCAGTGCTCCGTCCCCATCCCAGGCTGACTTACCTGGTTGACCTCTCTGCAGATTTCCCCAACACGCCTCACTAGGAGTTGCTGCAGGTGGCGACACTCAGCGCCTGGGCCACCATCCTCACGACTCAGGCTCCTAGGCGGAAAGGACAGAGAACATGAGAGAACTGCAGAGGGAGGCAGTTTTAGGTGTCCTACATTGGAGGGAAGGCCACGGAGCTGGGGGCCAAAGGAAACTATATAAAGGAGCTACAAATGTCCCGAGGAAGTGAGCTTATGGGAAAGAGAAGCAGAGATTCCCAGCGGGCTGGGAAGCTTAGGCTGTGCTTGCCTTGCCAGCTCCTATCACTAGCATGCTTCTCCATAGTCAAGATGGTGTCCTTCCCTTGTATCACCTCTAAAAACAGAGTATTTAAGCAGATGCCCAGCTGTGTCACTCTCTGTCACTTACTGTGACTGTGGGCAGTGTTTCTTCACTCACTCACACTATTAGGGAGATACTATGTGGAGCTGATATGATGTGACAGGTAATACCAGGTCAACTAGACAAGCTGATCCCTGCACATGCTAGACAGGCACCTACATGCTCTGTGCACTTGTTAAACAGCAGCCACTGTTTACTACTCTTACTTTTCTAAAGCTTTTATGAACGTAAGGCCTTCAAGTTGCTATAAACCTGATGCTCTTAAGGCTCAGATAGAAGTCCTAATCCCCATTAGCTTTTCATCCCCGCTCAGAAAGTCCAGAGAGCTGGGCATGAAGGCACACTCCTTTACTCCCAGCATTCATAAGGCAAAGGCAGGCAGATCTCTATGAGTTTAAAGCCAGACTGGTCTACATACTGAGTTCCGGGCCAGCTCTGTGTTATAAAACCAACCAACCAACAACCAACCAACCAAAACCAAGGGTGCTGTGCTTTTCCTAGAGAAGAGCGAGTCTGTCTGTCTGTCTGTCTGTCTCTCTCTCTCTGACAGGGTTTCACTATAGCCCTGGTGCCCTGAACATACAATGGAGACCAAGCTGATCTCCTCCTACCCGTCTTCCCGGTGCAGAGTTAAAGGCACAAGTCACCATGCCAGGCTGTAGGTATTTGCAGTCACCCTGGAGAGAGGTGCTGTGTAACTATGCACACGAAGCTGCCAGCGTGGGGGTACAGGACTGGCTTCTACCTACCGGGCATGTGCATACACTTCCACACGATCCTGCAGAATCCTGACGATGAGCCAGAAGTCAGGCAGGGAGGGCCCAGGAAGGACAGGGAGTGAAGGCTGTGGAGGTGCTGGTCCAGGTGGAGTCCGCAGAGTGAAGAGGGCTTTCTCTC
Organism: Mus caroli; assembly: GCF_978045245.1. NCBI lineage: Eukaryota > Metazoa > Chordata > Mammalia > Rodentia > Muridae > Mus > Mus caroli. The sequence goes on along the minus strand of NW_028227261.1, from coordinate 38,450,461 downwards.
CAAGAGTCTCACCGGGACCCTCACTGTCTGAGCCACTGCTGCCACCGTCATAACCTGTGTCAAATGTGCTGACATTCAACCTCACTCTTAGCTGAGCCCAAGTCATCTGAATCACAAGGGTGTCAAGCTTGACAGACTCCCTTAAGTAGGTCCCCTCTGACCCCCTACCTAGACCTTTCCCTGTGTAGCCCTAAGCCCAGCTGCCATCAACTTGGGGGCCCTCCGTCCCAACCCTGAGCTTACCAAGGTGGTCTGAGTCCACACTGCCTTGACTGGACATGAGGCTTAGTCCCCGACTAGGCCCAGGCTGACTTCCTGTATAGAGAAGGGAATGCTTGGTGTGTCTCTGGATCCTGTGTAGGGTCTGCCAGGAGAAAGGGAAGCTGAGAGAGACAGCTATGGCCCCAGACTATGCTGCCCATCTTCTCTTACCTCCCTGTGAAAGGCTGGGAAGGCTGATGAGGGGGGTGCCTTCAGAATCCTCTAGGGAGCCAGGGACTTGGGGGCTGGCTGTCAGGACCTGAAAAATAGGAATCAGACTGAGATATAGCCATATGACAACTGCCACATCTCTTGGTCTCCAGGTCAGATATACCTCCCCTTCAGCATCTTCAGCCCTGTCGTCATGGTTGTGCCAAGCCCAGGCTGCTGAAGGGGACTCCCCATGGAGTCCACCTGGTTGTTGGCCAGCTGCCACAAAGAAGAAGCCACTGTCAGGGTCCTCGAGGAGAACGTGGCCAGGGAGATGAAGGCGCCGGAACTCCTAGGAAAGGAGCGGAGACCATAGGTCAGGAGGGATTTCTCCTCTGACACTGTGACTCCCCACAGAGGCCGATGGGAGCCCAAGACTGCTGAGGCAGAAAAGGTTGAGTGGCTTTGTCAAAGTTCAGCAGGCCCAATACCAAGGTGGGAAGTAGGGCTACCATCCACAGAAACGTGCTATCAGGCAAATGGGGGCAGGGCAGAGACAGCAAGGGCATACAGGAGGAAAACTTCTATGGATTCAAATGAAGAGAGGGCTTTTCTTTCGGGGTTCCAAGAAAAGATGGAGCCCCAGGGAACCATGGAGTGTCCTGAGGGCAGTTTATTACCTCCTTGAACTGTGTGAGAGAGCGCTCTGGCCCAAACACAAAACTCAGAGGGGGAGCTTGGCGGAGGCAGGTAGGGCGTCCAGAAGAGCTATGAATGTGGGCAGCCGCTCGGTGCAGGGCAGGGCTCTGAGGGATGCCCCCTCTCCGGAGTGCCCCTACCATCTCGTCTTCTAACAGCCAGCGGATCTACAACCAGACTGCAGGTGTGAGCCCTTGCTTAGTGGGGCATCACCCAACCCAAACCACAAGATGCTAGAAGCCAGTCTGCCCTACAGACTGCAAGAGGCTTCCGTCCGTCATCTCATATGCATGGCTGAGCGGGCGTCAGCTACAGCACTGGGGGGCTACTGCTTACGCTGAGGGAGAGAAGACTTACCTCGTTCATTGTGCTCTCAATAGCCAGTCTATGGGGCATGGCCAAACTGGACAGTCCTGGGTGCCTAAATGGAGGAAAGGTTTATAAACTAGTTTCCCAAGAATGAAAACCAAGAGGGAGTGGAGAAACTGAGAGGGAAGTAAGGATGGGTGGGTGATGGAGCATCCTCTTAGAGGTGAAGGGGCGGGGGAGGAGGTAGCGGGCTCATGGATGGGGGACTGAGAAGGGGGATACATTTGAAATGTAAACAAATACAATAATGAACACAAAATAATCATACACACATGCACACATATAAAGGATGTACCTCTCTTCTTCTGGGGGTGGCAGCGGGGGTCCAAGGCCATCATCTGACCTTAAAGACGAGGGCTGCCCCGGGGACCGTGGGAATGAAGCACTGCTCTCGGATGTTGACCTAGACAGGGTAGGAGCAAAAGTCAAAGGCCAGGCCAGGAGCCACTATCCTCTTAGAGTCTCCCAAGGTCTCGTGTTTCCCAAAGCCCCAGAACCTGCCAAGCCTGCTGCCATACCGGTGGTGTTGAGGGTCCGAGGCTGGAGGTAGTTCCACTTCCAGGGGTAAGGTCAACACAAAGACATCAAGAGTGACACTGAGGTCCCTCAGTGGGACTCGGCCTCCAATCGGGGGTCCCTCCAGACTGGAAAGCACTTGACCTGTGAGAGAGGTAAAATTGGGGGTTTCTGAGGACCCTGGAAAAAGTATAGCTTCCAAGTTCTGGATGGTACCAAGTCATTCTCCTAGGCTCTCCCATCTCCCCTGTCCCCAAGGGCTGGCAGGCAAACAGGACATATGGGGACCTTTGGCCTTCCTCATGGCTCCCCTAAACTCACCCAGGCAGGTGGGCAGGCTGCACACAGGCACTGAGCTGTGCTGCCCGCGCAACCGCACGGAGCATGTGAGGTGTAAGAAGAGAGGTGGCAGGTCATGCATGAGGCTGTCGGGCCCAGTGGGGGAGTCGCCCCCTAAGATACTGAAGGAGTCCTCATCGGGGTTCACAGTGTCTGCATCTGACAGTGATGCGGAGTCTAGCCCAGCGGGCCCCAGGTCTGGTTCTCGGCTCTCCCGGTATTCCACCTCCAGCTCTGGATCGCTTTCCGTGACCACACAGCAGGCAGATGTGTCCCCTAGAGGTGTAAGATGTGCTTAACAGGAGAGGGCAGCAGTAGGGAGCACTGAATCCTGGCTGGAAACAGCCAGCCCAGTTTGACCAGTTCCAAGGCTCACACACCTTCCTCGCCCACAAGCTCGGCTTCTGAAAACTCCAGGTCACTGATTTTTCTGTCCACAGTGTCTCGGGGTCCCTCATCCTGAGGGGGAAGTGGGGCAGACAGGTGACCAAAGCAGGCCATCCAGGCACCAGGGAAGCAAGACTGAAAAGGATTCTGAGAGGCTCTGGGTTGGGTATGCGGAAGGTTAGAAGGAACTTCTCACCTCTCGCCTGCTGGACGGCGGGCAATAGAAGAAGTAGTGGGGGTTGGAGGCAACGGTGCGGAAGTGCAGACGGCTGATCTCCAGGAACTTCTCCTGTTCAGGAAGAGGCCATGAGGTCAGTCATCCCTGAAAGGACCCTGCTCTTTTCTCTAGACCAGGACAAGTGACCATCCTCAGCCCGGGGGAGAATCTGCGGGTGGCCTAAGCAGGACTCCACCCGCTTCCGTTCCCCTCCCAGTTCCCACCTGGATGAGGCTGTGAAGGGCATCATGGGCCTCTCCTCTGAGCTGGCAGACATCTGTCAGAGAAATTTCCGGACCAGGGTCTAAATTCCCAGAGACACGGGTGCTCTGAAACTCAGGCTCACTTAGGTCCTCTGTCTCTATACTGGGGTTGGAAGGAGCACATCAGGGTTAAGGACGGCCAAGCCCCAGAGCAGCCCCCATCTGTTGTTATCTACAAGGAGTCAGAACAGAGCCTGGGAGGTGACCATGGGAGCCAACCCACTCTGGCTTCGGGCTCTGCCCTACACATTTCTTACAGTAAGGGTGGCCCCACTCAGCATACAAGGAGAACAGAAGCAGCAAAGCTTGTTAGAGAGAATGTGTGTTCACTTGGAGAGTGCAGGAGATCTGGGCCTCGAGAGAAATCACTGGGGTGGAGCCATTGGGACCCTCGCTTTTCTAGCTGTTTTTTCCTCAGCAGCAACACTGCAGAAGCTAACAGAGCCTCTACCGTCCTGCCTTTGTCCTTTCCTGTATGGAGCCACTGTGGGGACTCAGCGATGAACGACACACTCCCATCAGTTGGGGAACTCATATGATTAATATGGAAGATATCAGAAGAATGTCTGTGTTCACTCCTGAGAATGGGCTAGCCCTAACTCAGCTAATTAGAACATATTAAATTAGGAGAGGTGGGATATGCCTGGGAGAGAGACTGCTACCAAAGCCAAACGGGACAACACTGGAAAGGAAGCCAGTGACAAGGTACCACTGCTTCTCGGTGTACTTCCTCTGGACTGAAAAGTCTTGCTTGTAGGAACTTGGTCCATGTGTCTCTTACCACCCTGCTCAACAACCTTCAAGAACAATCCTAACCTGGACTCAGAAACTAGGATAGCTCGTTCCCGGGGTTCCGGTCCTTCTTCGATGCTACTGCTGAAGGGCCCTGGACTGAGAGGCCCAGGGCTTGGGGGTGCATGAGGCAAACCCCAAGTATGGCCACATAGTGCAAGCAGAAAAGAGGTGATGTCTACTTCTTGTAGTAGCTCCTCACAGGCATCGACGGCTGTCAGCAGATCCTGGCAGGTCACGCTCTGTGCTTGTTGCAAGCTTCGGAACAGCCCTAATGGAAGCAGAATGGGTCATGAGGATCACCTCCGTAAGTGTCCTTCCAGTCCCCAAGCCTGTGTCCCCTATAGTTCCACCCCAGAGTCCCATCCCTTCCCTGCATGGTAGTTCTGCTCACCGCGGACAAAGCACCGCTGTGCGTGCTCCTGCAGCAAGGCACAGTGCGTGGCTGCCTCCTTGTATCTGGGCTCCATCCAGGCTGAGGATGAGGAGGGGTGGTCCAGGTACTGAGCCCTGGGAATGTGAGGAACAACAGGCCTTGGTGGACCCCCTAAATGATGCCTTGGCCTCATCAGGCATTCAAGCTCCAGAGAGTGCACAGACTCTTAGCAAATACACTCAGGATTAGGGATGTCTGATGGCTTGCTGGGGGTACACAGCCAGGAAGCAAAGCCCCTGACTGACCTGAATGTGTACCCAAGCCTTGGATGGGCAGAGCCAAGAGTCTAAATGAAGCATACCTACCGGAATATGAGATCTCGTGGTGCTTGTGGAGGCTGTAAGCCAACCATTTGTTCCCTCAGTGCTTCCAGGGAACAGCTATAGATGTAGACAGGACACCGGGTCCGGGGGCCGTCAGCACCCTCTGTCTGGGGAGACTTGTTAGCTGCCAAGTCTTGGCAGGAGGGTGTGCTTGGCTCTCCTGGATCCCGGGCACTGTCTGTGAGGAAAGGTATTTATGTCTTCACATTCTTCGTGGCTTCTCAACCCCACCCTGTGCTTCAGTGACTTTGGGCAGCAGCCTTACCACTAGCAAGGGTCACACTGAGGGTGGGGACTTGGGACTCTGTAGCCTTAGTCCCTGTTGCTTCTGGGTCTTTCAGGCTTGGAGCTCCACTCCAATCCCCAAGCTTGGGTTTTATTTCCTCTTGAAAGGAACCCTCCAGGCCGTAAGCAGTCAGATGTTGGATGTCTGCGGAGGAGAAGAGGGGCACCTGCCTATCAGTGCTCTCTGGTGGACTGGGGGAGGAGCTCAAGGGTTTGTGTCAGAGGGGTTAGTGAAGAAGGTCAGCTACTGGTACCTGAGAAGGTAGCTGGGAGAAAAGTCAGGAACACGTGCTGAGGACCCAGAAGCCTTGCATAGCAGTGCCACTGAGGGGGCTGGGCAGAAATGGAAGACCTGAGAACTCCAGGAGTCACTACACTCTGTGAGACCAACAGAGAACAAGAGCAATCCACAAGGGAACAGTCCAAGTCTCAGTCCCTTCTTCACCAGACTAAGTATGAGGGGATGATGGCGACCTGGGCACAGGTGTGTGCTGACAGAAGGATGACCACACCGAAAGTGCGCAGGGCAAGGCAGCGGTGCTGACCTGGCTAGGAAGGGTGGAGTCTCCAGAGGCCTGAGTGCTATTGCTTGCTCGATCCTTAGCGACTGCATGGCCCCCGACTGGAGGACCTTCTGGACCTACAAGGGGGCAGAGATGGTGGAAAAGGACAGGGCCAGCAAAGAGGCAGGGCTTGGAGGTGAAAGGGTGGGAAGGATGGAAATCACCGCGGGGCAGGGGAGGGCTGAAGCGTAGCATTGGGGAAGCGGAGGGGAGCTCACCTGGGTCACGGCAGCTCCGCCGCAGGACCTCATTCAAGAAGGCGGCCTGGTCAGCGGGGGTCAGTGGGATCTCCCGGTCACTGAGCTCCTGTCCCAGGCAGCTGTGCAGCAGGCACAGCACCATGTCGTTGGTGGGACAGGGCCCCTCGGCGAGAGGCACACCCTCTGGCTCTGCCCGACACACACTCTGTCTCAGCAACGAGTCTGCTGCCGCCCAGTGCCCCCGGCTCCACCCTGACTAGCAAAGCCCTTCTTTCAGCCTCGGCCTCCACCCACCCTCTCACTCTCGCTCACTGTGCTCGCTGGCCTTTCTGTCTTCTGAGATGCCCACGTTTGCTTGCCCCTTAGGGGAGGGTGAGCAGCTTCCAAGTATACCCACCTCTGGAAAGCAGGAGGAAAAACATCTGCAGTTGCTGGCACTGCGGCAACAACCCTAGTAGGTCAAAGTGGAACGGGATCTCATGGACACAGGTGTCTCCTCGTTGGTCCAGCCCTAGGAGGAAAGAATAGGACACAGCGACACCGGATTACCTACGTGTGGCTGCTTTCTCCCATCGCACTACCCTGCTACACATACCCTCGCCACTGACCATCTGAGAGCCGTGGCTCTGGGGGCAGAGGACCCCACTCCTTGCTCTGGCACAGCTGTATCAGGTATTCAAAGGTCAGCAGGGAGCCTATGCAGGCAGCATCCCGTGGGTGGAGCTAGGGAAGGAACACCAGATGACAGGAGTCATTCTATCCTAGGTCCCACTGCTGGTCTCAAAGGATGACAGTCCCTAAGCAAGGGATATTCTGATAGGAGGCAGGGGACTGTTCTGGGGTAACTCACAGCTTGAGGAATCTCAGAGTAGGTCAAATCCTGTAGGTGTTTCCAGTTTTCAGGGCCAGGCCCCACACGGCCATACTGAGGCTCCACCCACACTTCGGTGACTAGATTGAGCTCTGAGTCCCCCTCTAAGGCCTCTACCTCCACATCATTGTCATCATCTGTTGAGAAGCTAGAAGAAGAGGGCTTCTAAGCCTAGAAGTCCAGTGACAGCTTGTGGCAGGGAGGATGAGAAGGCCGGCATCCAGGATAGCGACATGGCCTGTGCAGACCAGCATCTACCCAACATGATCATCTAAAGCCAGCAGCTCCCTGCTCTGGTCTGGGATAGAGGTCATATAGCACGGTAGCCAGACATTTAGGTGACCCTGGGGGAGGGGAGCTATGAAGAGGTCATGGCCTCACCTGTCTTTAGTGGAGGTAGAGTGGGGGGGAAAGAGGATGTACTGGACAACACACGTATGCTTCTCTTCAGCTGCAGCCTGCCCCAGTGGTTCATTCTGTGGACAAATGGGAGATCCTGGGCAAAACCCAGGCAGTGAAGAGGCCGGGACAGCTCCTCACTCTGGCCTGAGGCCTTGGTCCCTGCATCAGGTGAGGCAGTTTCTAGTAGTCAGCACCCAGCTGAGAGGCAAGCGTCCCAGGGTTCTGATGGCCCCGAGGTAGGTTTCAGAAGGCTGGTACACACCTGAACTGGGAGCTCCAACACCATGTTGATGATACCTTCCCCGCTACAGGCGAAGTGGAACCCCTCAGAGAGCCGGACTCTGCAGCCCCCGAAAAACAGGACAGAAGCACAAAGATGAGGAAAGAGAAATTTAGTTCAGTGCACCTCCCAGAAGCCATCATGCAACCTGGCCTGCTGGAGGCAAGCTCAAATTTGCAAATTTGTTCCCTAGAGAGTATCAGGTCTAAATAGGACCGGAGGCCAAAGCTGGCAGAGCTGGGGGAGTAGGGAGTGGGAGGGTAACAGCATGACCTCTGTACTGTATCAGTACTTGGAGATGGGAATTGTCTGGCTTAGGCCGCTGTCCAAACGCAGAGCCTACACGCGCTCTCTCCCAGCCCTAGCTGAGCTGCCCTGCAGGCCTGGAGACGTACTCAGTGAGGACAGAGAGGAGCTGGGCGGTGGCGCTGAGGGGCAGTGTTGGGGCGAGGCCTGATGGGACACTCCACAGCCAGCGCCGATGGTAGAGGTAACGCGACAGCGAGGCGAGGCTGGATGAGGCCGAGCGGCCTGACACCAGGGGCAGTGGTCCTGGTGGCTCCAGTGTCAGCAAGAAGGGTGCCCTGTAGTCCAGGGGTAGCTTCTCGTACCTGGGGAAGAGGGAGGCTCCTGGTTGACTCCTACTCACAGCCTCTCACGCTGAGGCCACCTCCCCGTCTTACCCACCTGATGAGGAGCTTGTCCAGTGGCTTGTGAAGAACCACGAGGCAGGGCCGGTCAGACAAGGCCTGCTGTGGCCCCAGCGTGGGGGGCGATTTGGAGGGCGAACTGCCCCCCACACCCCCTAGCCCTTTCCGCTTCACTTTGGGTGTCGGCTCCTTACTTTGCACCCGGTGAGGGAAACGGAGGCGCAGGATCTCTTCCTTCAAGCCCGACACAATCTGGGGGGAGAATATAGTCAGACTCCCCTCCTCCCAACTCGTCCTTGTCTGGGAGAAGGGATCCCCAGTCACGGAAAGAACTCGGCCTTTCACGTCCCTCTGGGCGCCTCTCCTCACTGAGCTGCAAAGGCTGAAGAAACAGTTCATTGTACCCCAGAACTCCCCAGTCAGGGCTTACCTTATGCCGGGCCTGGGCTGGTGTGCCAATTGGAAACCCCAGGCGAAGAACCATGCAAGGGGTCTTGGAAATGATGCGGACCATGTAGAAGGAGGATGGGGGCTGGTCTGGGGCACTGGAGAGAAATGGAAGCAAGTGAGCTATAGTAAATGGGCTTCAGAAGGAGGAAGACGGTCTGGGGTTGGAGGGAGAGACTGGGGTGAGGGGTGGAGACGGGTGAGGAGAGACCACTCTGCCCACCTGGAGAGCAGCTTGACATAGGAATAGCCCTCAACCAGCACAAAGCTGCTCCAGTCTCGAAGCAGCGAGGTAAGTGAGGAGTGGGAGATCCTGCACTGGATGGTGCTGTAGCGTCCATTGCTGCCCGGGGTATGCAAGTGCTTAGGGAGTGGCCTAGGACAGGGTGGGAGAGTGACATCAGATGGCCCAGCCCCAGTCGCTTCTAGACCCTGAGGTCCTGGGAGCTGACAAGCGAGAAGGCGTGGCCACAGCTGGTACTCTCCCAAGCAGCCCTGCTCCCCAGCATGCTCCTCCGTCCCGGGCCTAAGCAGCCCTGCTCCCCAGCATGCTCCTCCGTCCCGGGCCTGAGGGTACCCACGTGTCATGCTCTAGGATTAGCACCAGGCGATGCATGTGCAGCCATCTCTGCCATGAGTTAGCATCCATGGACAGCACTGGCTTCCAGTAGGCAGCAAACTGGGCATGGGATGAGTCGGAGCCACTGTGCTGAAGGGAGAGCACCTGGGGACAGAAAGGCCAGCCTACTAAAAACGTTTGTCGAAACCAATGCAGCAAATAGCTATGGCAGATGCAGTTCAGGGGTCAGGCCAGCCTGGGACAAAGGCACAAACTGGTTTTCAGTAGGAAGGATTCATTAGGATGACGGAGCCAGGACGGACTGTAGAGCCCTTTAAAGCTGAGCCAGAAGGAGGATGGGACCTGCCTAGCTTATATTGCTGACTTTACAGGAAAGTGGCTGAGAGCTGGCAAAGTCTAATGACAAGGCCACTGCACACTTCTGTGGGTCACATGCTCACTGCACCACGTTATCAGCTGCAGACTGAGGTAAGAGAACACAGAACTTGAAAGCTGTAGTCTTCAGGAAGTATCCAAGTCACATGGAAGGCGGGAGTTGAAAAACAGGTACTGGGTAGAAGGAGGGGGCCCGAGTACACCACACAGAGACATGCGAGGGCAACAGCAGCCTGCTAGGATACCATCACCTGACATCTTGCAAAATGTCCATCTGTTAGGGTAGGCTGCTCGGGTGGCCTCTCTTTCTATTAACAGTTTCCCCAGAGCCTTAGGATGCAGGAAGAAGAGATGCTTTCAAGGCTAAAGCTGGTTTGGGTGCCTCAGACTTGAGAAGGAACAGTGGTGGATTTGGCGTCTGGGCTAAGAAAGCGTGAGAGGGACCCAGAGTTTCAGGCCCACTCACCGGGGTGCTGGAGCCAGGTGGGATGTAGAAGAGCGGCACTCCGCTCTTGGTGCTGTCTGGAAGCGTGAAGTGCTCCGGCACCGACGAGAAGGACTGCAGGTGGGCAAGCATCTGATCCGTCTGGTTAATGCTGTAGAACAAGGGCCAAGCTTGAGCTACAGCAGACTGCCGGGGCAGATGAAGGGAACCTCGGGAGTACAGAGAGCCCTGGACACGAGCCTGGGACACTGGATCGCTTTCCCCAGATGCACATATCTGTTGGTGGCCTTACCTCTGTAGTGTGTTCCAGAAACGGCGAATAACGTGAGTGCGATAGAGTGAGCGAATAGGCTGCCGTAGTGCACAGGACACGTCATGTAAAATGTCATAGCCGCCTTCCATTGTCACTTCCACCCTGGTCCCTCGAGGACCCTCAGGCTCCAGGGGCCAGGGTGCCACAGCCACATACTCAATGCGCATATTGTGTTTCCACAGCAGCACCAGCTTCACCTCCAGCTGGGACCCTCCTGCAGGAGAGCAGGAGGGCAAGGGAGGCTTAGAAGAAGCAGGACTCCAGGCCAGAGTCCTCATGTGTCATGGAACTCCATGACCTGTGTCATGGAACTCGAGCCTGGCCAAAGCTCCAAACCGTCCCATACATTTCAGAAGCACAGCCCAGGCCACCAACCCCACAGGTGTCTACTCAGGCAGGAGATGAACCTAGGAACTATACACTAAGAGAACTCAGCCTTGAAAGCACCTCAGAGCTCACTTGTCTTAAATGTCAAGCAGAGACTCTCATGGGGGCACTTTTTAATGTCCCCCATCTATCTGGCAGGTAAACACATAAAGCAACCTGTGAAGCTGCAGTGGAACCTGGCGACCCTTACCTTTGGCTAGGGTCACCTCTCGGACACTGTAGCCCTCTCGGAGGCGGACAGACACAGTGCTGACCAGGTCAGCTGGCACCTCCTTCTCAGTGTGCTTCTTTCTGCGCAAGGCCAGGGCAGGGTTGCTGCTTGCAGAGACCAGGTGCTCGTTAAACAAGCGGTGTTGGGAACCTAGAGGACCCATGAGAATGGGGAAGGTGAAAGTGGAGATGTGTCAGCTGATGTATGTGCAGGGGAGGGGCTACACTGAGATTATTAGGAGAAAGAGAACCAGAGAAGCCAGCCCCAGTTAGACCACCAGTCCTCCCAAAGCCAAGGTCATGCCATCTCCAAGGGCCATCCGCCCTTGTCCCATCCACAGGGCCTGGCCTTACCACAGTAGTACTCAGGGTTCAGGGCTTCCCCACTGCGCAGGAAGGAGTAGAGCAGAAACGCCCGGTGGTACACAGTCAGACCCAGGCTGCCTGGCTCAGGCTCAGGACAAGTGGACAGGTAGGAGCCAAATGTTGCCATCGCGATGAACTTCATCAATTCCACGTTAGGCACGTGACCAAAGCTACAATCGTAGGAGTAAACTCCTCCCACCTGGAGAGAGCAAGGGAAGACCCTGTTCCATCAGAGAGCCAGGAAAGAAGAACAGGAGGGAATCTACTGCTCGCAATTCCCAGACCACGGAGGGCAAGTGGGTCACAGTGCTCCCAGGATTGACCCCCCACCCTGTACCTATCCTTTAGCCTTTCTAAGATCAATGCCAGCTGGCCACACCACACTCAGCCCTCCTTCATCCAGGTCAAAAACACTCTTTAGCCTTCTCTATGGGTTTTTTTTTTAAGATTTATTTATTTATTGATTATATGTAAGTACACTGTAGCTGTCTTCAGACACTCCAGAAGAGGGAGTCAGATCTCTTTACAGATGGTTGTGAGCCACCATGTGGTTGCTGGGAATTGAACTCTGGACCTTCGGAAGAGCAGTCGGGTGCTCTTACCCACTGAGCCATCTCACCAGCCCCTCTATGGGTTTTGTTAAGGGTTCCACCGGCTTCTTGTCATTATAGGTCTAACAAAAGGCTTCTTAATCTTTGAGGTGCATACAAACCCTTTGGGATTGTGTTAACACACACGTCTGCTGTGAGGCCTGAGAGCCTGCACTGACAATAAGCTTTGGTGATACCAACAACAAGGCTATAGACCCATTCACTTCTAATCTACAGCCCAAATCAGCCCAGACCTATTTTTCTGTTAGTGGAGTTTGTGGGACAGCCACACGTATTCATTTTGTATTTTGTCTGTGGCTGCTGTCACACACTACAGCAAAGTCACACAGCTGTGAAACTCAGGGCCTGGAAAGCCTCCACACTCACTGCCCAACCTCTGCAGTGGATGTCCGCAGACCTGTCCATGTGACTCATTTCGTTTCCTGGCCATTCGCTTCCTTATCTTCATCCCTTCCCCACGCATCTACAGCTGTCTACACGACGGCCCTTGGCTTCACTTGGAATGAATTCATCTCTGCATTTTGCCATATCTCCAAATTGCCACATCCCACAGTACAATATCCCTTTAGCTTCCTTCCACCCTCTTCCTGCTGTGCTTTGACCTCACTGACAGAGTCTGCCAGGTCTTCAGCCGCTGGTGACTCCCAAGTTTGTCCACACTCTCCTGACGCTTATTTCCCAACCCAGCCTGGACCTTACAATCAAGCAGGCTAGAAAGGACCAGTGTCAAACATCTGGCCTCTATTTTGTTTAATCTTACCTCAAATCTCAACAAAGATCATAATGTCAGTGTTGGTGGCTTAGTGAGGGAGCTGTGTAGGCTGCCTGTCCTCAGAGAAGCTCTTGCCTCACCGTATCCTTACGTATTCACTGTCACCTGCTACTGCTGAGGGGAAACGGCAGAACTCACTTGCACTTTAATTTCTAACTTTCAGTCTCAAAGAAAAACTGACATCTGTTTGTAAAGAAGAGTCCAACCAGTTTCTAGAGCCAACGTTTCCTGTCATGTTTGGGACCTTACACTATCAGGTCCTTTTTCTGTTTTCCCCCTCTTTTTTTTTTTTTGGTTTTTCAAGACAGGGTTTCTCTGTGTAGCCCTGGCTGTCCTGGAACTCACTCTGTAGATCAGGGTGGCCTCGAACTCAGAAATCCGCCTGCCTCTGCCTCCCAAGTGCTGGGATTAAAGGTGTGCGCCACCACGCCCAGCTTTCCCCCTAATTCTTAAGCCCTTTTTAGAAACTATGACCTCTTAGAACTATGAACAAGCGAACAAAAAAGCCAATTAAAACTACATAGAGATCCCATCTCTCCAAGCTACAATAGCTATGTTCAGAAAAAGCTCAAATGTCAGTAAGGATGCTGGGAGAGGGGTCTTGCACACTGCTGGCAGGAGCATAAATTAGTTCACCCACTGTGGAGATCAGTACGGAAGGGCTTCGCAAAACTAAAAGAGTAACCTCCATATGACCCAGCTAGATAACTCCTGGATATGTGCCCAAAAGACTCTAAGAGACACTTGTATATCTACGTTTATGACAGCCATATTCACAAAAGCCAAGTTAGACAATCAGCCTAGATGTCCAAGAAAAGATGAATAAAGACAGCGTGGCCTAGCTACATGAGGGAGGTTTTTGTTTGTTTTTAAAGTGTGTATCAGTGTTGTGCCTGAATGTAACATGTGTCTGTGTGAGGATGTCAGAGATCCTTGGAATGAAGTCACAGACAGTTGTAAGCTAGCTGGGTGCTGGGAGTTGAACCGAGGTCCTCTTAGCTGCTGAGCAGTTCATCTTTCCAGTCTCCACAGTGGAGCGTCAGTCAATCATAAGGAATTATGTTGCTTGTAGGAAGAACTGATGTGCCTGAAGGTAATTTCACATTAAGTAAAATAAAAGCCAGACTCAGAAAGACAAATATTTCATTCCTCTCATTTTGTGAATCCTAGATTTTATGCAGATAAATAAAAGCATTTGCGAATCTCTGATAACAAGTGACTCTGGAGGAACAAGGGAGGAGTGAGAGGCTGAAGAAAGGTGAGGTATAAGACTGAATGTGGCAGCCGGGTGTGGTGGCGCACGCCTTTAATCCCAGCACTTGGGAGGCAGAGGCAGGCGGATTTCTGAGTTCGAGGTCAGCCTGGTCTACAAAGTGAGTTCCAGGACAGCCAGGGCTATACAGAGAAACCCTGTTTCGAACCCCCCGCCCCCCCAAAAAGACTGAATGTGGCTAAGACAAAGGACATATCTACTTGTATGGCAACAACATGAGACCTATCACCGTGCGACAAACATACTCCAAATAAATAAATTAAAAGAACAATGTTTAAGTGTCTACCTTAAAAAGCAAACTAAACCAGACAGAAAGAACATGCTTTTGTCCACTTTTACGTCTGTCTGGCTATTCTCCTCTCCTGCCCCTCAGTTAGGCCAAACCTCTCACATCAACATTTGTCCATAGCTCGTTCCCTCTGTAACACGCATTTCCCTCACAGCCTCTGCACTAAAAAGGCTCTTAAGCATTCCATGTGACTTCCTGACCAAAGGGCACTTTGCATTCCTCATCCTACTTTTCCCTCTGCTGCTTCTCATTAGGGTCACTACCCGTTCCTTCCAAACTTCCGACTTCTCTGGCACGGCCCTCTCCAGACCAGCCCTCCATCCTTGCTGGTCTTCTGAGACAATCCTCTCTTCTCAGTCAGTATGTGCAGTCTGACACATCTAAAATGCCCACCACTCAGATACTGTTTCTTCCAGAGTACCAAGATCTGTGGATCCAAAGAGCAGCCATTTGTCACCCAAGAATGTGCATGCGTATGCGCTTTAAATGTTCCATCTCGCCTGTCTTACATCTCGCCTGTCTTACTATCTCCTTTGACAGATAAATCTCACCTGGGGAGAAAGCAGTGTGCCCTATGTCACAGAGCTAATAAGCAGTTCCGAGATTCAGTCCTGGCAGTCTAATTCCAGACGATGGATTTCACTGCGATGCAGCATTGAGCCATAAGTCATTCTAACACACGTGAAAATCTGAATTTGTCCTCTTGTCTTTACCCCACAGAGAGCAGAACAGAAGCCCAGCCCTCCTCCACATCACCACCAGTGAATTCAACTTAAACCTATTTACACGTCAGGATTGGGTTTTCCTGCCCTGCTTATGCCTACCCTTGCTTCCCAAAGCTCTTGCTCCCTGCCCTGCAGTCCATCCATCCAAATTAGAGTGGTGATCCTGTGAACAGGCCTTCCTTTCCTACATGGTTAAACTAGTCTGACCTGGGTTTTCTGACCCTTGCAACTAAAGCAGTAACTAAGTGGGCAGATGGGAGTAGGACTGACTCAGATTTCAAAGTTTCCATGCTTTCCCCAACGACGTGTTAAGAAAAGAGAACAAAACGAAAGTCTTCTCCCATAGCTATCACCTACCCTGATCTAGACCTGGCACCTTCTCCCCAGGACACCATGTCACCATTGTCACTCCTGCCTGTAAGAAAATAACCGGCCATTCCTGACTTAGTGAGTTGCCCCATGCCCACTCCTCCTTCCTGCAAAGTCCTCACCTGCACAAAAGAGCACGCCACAGTGCCACTGCGGAGCTGGTTCAGCAGTGTCTCACACACAGCAACATCAGGGACACTGGTCACCCCGTCTGTGATCACAATGATACCTGAGACAGGAAATGAGATAGATAGCCCTGGAGACAATGGCTCCACCAAAGTCACAGAGAGGCCCAACCCACAGTGCCCTGAAAACCTCAGTGTCTGCCCTCCACACACTTTCCAGACTCCTTCCCCTTTCTTCCTGCCTCTCCCCTAGATGTTCCTACACCAGATTTCCCAGATGAGGTCCTTCCAGTCAGGGTCTCTAAGGGTGGACGGTGCTGAATATACAGGGACTCCGCATGAGTAAGGGCTTATGGTTTGCAAACAAGAAAACAGGACTTCTTCCCTGGGGCCCACTAGGGACCTACTCGGGACTCACTAGTTTCCCAGGGAAACTTCAGGCTTTGCTAACAACCCTCTACCCTGACTGAACCCATTTCCCCATATATACCAATATATCTTCTACTGACCTGCACTAGAATTTGAGGGCAGTAACTGCAGCGCCAAGATGCCCTGACGAATCATACTGACCAGCCCAAGATCAGCTGTCACCATGGAGACTCCTACCTTCCGGCCCAAGGACTCCCCTGATTCTGGGGACTGGTCTTCTGCCTGGCCCAAAATTACAGAAAAGAATGGGACAGAGAGTAATGTTGCCCCATCTACAGCCAAAATCAGATTTCCTACAGTCTTTCTCTCTGTCTCTCTTGTTTGGCACAGGACACTGAACCTTGGGTCTTATATATACCAGGCACAGTTGGCCATTGAGTCCACACCCAGCCCTCAAACTGCAACTTAGAGCCTGGTACACCCAGGTCAGACAGATGTAGGCCTCAGTGCCCCCAGTCCCCTATAGTGCAGCTGAGTTCTGCTGTGTCCTCATGCCCAGCATGTGTTAAGATGCCAAGCCGCAGACAGGAAGAGAGTCAGGCACCAGGTGAAGTATCAGACTCTGCCGAGGCAGCCTCTCCACATTTCCCCATCAGTGCTCTGAAGTATTTCATAACCAGTCAAACACAAGGTCGTCACCACACACTATTTGCGCAGCCACTTTTGATAGTCTCCAAAGTAATGAGGCAGGACACTCCAGCAAGCCAAACCGCTTTAAAAATGCTAAACAGAGATCAAAACTGCCAGTGTTCTTTCAGTTCCCGGACTGGAGAAGTAAAAAAGACAAACAAACAAACAAAAAAACCTCACAGGCAAATGCCTTCATTTCTCCCAGTGTGAATCTGGGATGTAGGGCTTGGATGTGAGCTGTCCCTGTCCAGCAGGGAGCCTGCCTTGACTGTGCATAGCACTCCATCCTTGGTTCACTTAGCCACCTACTCTTAGGTATCCTCTCAATGGCTTCTGCCCCTTGTTTCCCACTTACCTGGCCCTGGGGCTCATACTGCTGTTGCAGCATGGTGGCCACCTTATCCTCAAAGAGGCAGAGCTGCTCATATACCTGCTGCAGGAATGCCTCCCGCTGGGAAGGGTCCAAAAGGCAGCCTTGCACCAGAACCTGAGAAGAACAAGGGAAAGGTGGAGATGGGGTGGGCAGAGCACTGGACATTATACCTCTCTTCTGCACATTCTCTGTGCTAGGGAGTCTTGACTTCTCATCCAAAAGGTACCCAAAGTTTAACTCCAAGCCCATTTCACCTCCTCTGGGAGTCTGCTGCTGCACCCAACCCAGGAGCACTGCAGCCCTGCTCAGGAGTTTCAGGTCACTACCCACCTTAATCTAGGATCACAATGTCCCTATGTCTATTCCTCTGGCCTGGGTTCCCTCACCCCTTTCTCTAAGGCAGTGATAGGATTTTCTAGTGCCTTTCATGTTGGAATGCTATCTGTAAATTTCTCCCCTGCCTGGCAGCCTTTCTTATTCCAACTAATGTTTTCTTCCTAAATGTACTTCACATACCAGCTATTCTAGACCCTTTCTCTGCTTAAGGTCCTTCCTTTACTCTTAGTAGATAACTCACAGTATTCCTTAGAGAGAAAGTTAGCCAGCCACTAGGATCCCCCACTGACCTAGAGGATAGCTACTGTCCACGCCTGTGATGTCATCACCCTTGAAGGCTGCTCCAGGGGCACACCCATGTACATTTGTCTCTCTTCAAGATTCTTCCTGTCCTTTTTCCCAGGGCGATCTTTCCACTTTGAACCTTTTATGCCTCACTCCTTCTCTGAGGGCCTTTCCTTCTTTAACCACTGAGTATCCCGCATATGGGCCTGTAGTCCCCACGGTGGCCCTCAGGATCCCTTTTGCTTTCACCCTTCGCTGACCTCCTGCCAAATAACTCCTTCTGTCTCTTGGCTCCCTGTTCTTGACTGGGGGTAAGGGGTTAGGGACGACCATTCTCCAGGTCTCAGAGATGGCAGAGAAGGAGAAATGTCAGAAACTGGAACCATAGAACTATGAGAATGTGCTCCTATTGTTTAGGACAATGGGAGACTGAAATGCATCAGGATAAAACAGTAAGTTCTGACAGCTGGAAGCTGGGGTGCAAACCTACAACCCCAGCAGGAAGACAAAGACAAGATGAACAGGAGTTTGAGGCTAGCCCAGGCTACATACTGAGTACTGGGTCACCTTGGGCTGAGGCCTTATTCAAAAGATAACTCCACAAAAAAGGAACTGTCATTAAAAATCCTATTCTGACATAGAACAATCTGCACATTATAAGCCATAGGACATGAGCCATCTACTTGGAAAGGACTGATGTTTTCCTGATCTTTTGATGAAGAAAGGAGGATTAACCGACTTACTAGACAACAAAGAAACTCTACAAAACGGTAACAGTGGCTTTCGGAAGACTGAGGCGGAAGAATTGTAAGTAAGGTCTAAGGTACAGAGTGACCTCAGAGGCAGCATGGCAATCTAGTCAGATTCTATCTCAAAACACAAAGTATAAAAAGAGCTGGGGCTACAGTGCAGGGTTAGAGCAAGTGTTCAGCAGGAGCGAGGCCGAGGTCAACCCTTAGTACTAAAGAAGAAACAAGCGAGCCAAGCAGAATGGCACATGCACGTAATCTTAGCATTTAGAAAGCTGAACCAGAGGCAGAAAAGAAGAGTGCCAGGCCAGCCAGGTCTGTTTAGCAAGATCCTACCTCAAAAAACAAAACAAAACAAGAAAAGATTCCGTTTAATAATGGCTTTGTTTAAAGATTCCTGTCCCTGGTGGTTTTTTTTATTGGATGTTCCCTACTGGTGTTCTCACAGTACCTGTGTCAGGACCTGTCAGTGCCCTTAATGTCCTCCGCTGAAATGTTCTTCTTTAATCTATATCTCCTCTCCTAAGCGCGTAACCACTCCATCAGGCCCGAGATAGAACCTGACTTCTCTGTGCCCCAAGCACTAAGCCTGGGTACGGACGGCAGAGGTCAGGCTCTGGTCAGTGTTTACCAGGAAGAACACTATTTGAGTACCTACTTAACCGCTACACTCTTCCTGACTTGGTAATGGAGTTTTGCAAAGCCAGTCCTCTTTCTGGAGATACAGCCTATAACCACCAGTTAGAGGCCGTGCTGGGAGACACCTGAACCTTGGGCAGAGGCTGACAGTCCTGTCTTGAGACCTGGCAAGTACCAACTGCTCTGTTATATGTGTCAGACCTCTAGGTGCTAGCTGCTCTTGGCATCTAGCTCTCAAAGAAAGGCTGATTGTTGAGGCTGGCACCATAGCCATGAGGGACGGTTTCAGTGAGTTTGGGGTGCTTAAGAGCAGATATGGAAGCCGGGCAGTGGTGGTGTACGCCTTTAATCCCAGCCCTTGTGAGGCAGAGGCAGGCAGATTTCTCAGTTCGAGGCCAGCCTGGTCTACAGAGTGAGTTCCAGGACAGCCAGAGAAATCCTGTCTCAAAAAACCAAAAAACCAAAACAAAAAAACCAAAACAAAAAGCAGATATGTAGAAATTGGGTCAATGCTTATCTAAGCCACAACCAAGTATTTCAGTAACAGACTTGAACGTTTTCCAAAAGGAGAACTTTGTGATAGGCTGCACTGCCAGGAGAGAAATCTTTTAATTACGCATGCAGTCAGCATTACACCTGACAGTACACAGGGCCCTCAGAAAATGACCCTTCTCTGTCTTTAACACAAATTATGCTTCTGTCGATTGAAATAGCTCAAATGTCAAAAAAGTATCCTAATAGATTATGTCCTGGACTACGTACGGTCAGGAGTCACCACGACAGACAGCATTTAATGGAGTTGTGTAGGAGTGAGGGTAGGGGTAGGGAAAGAGGTGGGGGAGTGAAAGCAGAGAAGACAGGCAAGGGCCAGTTACCAAAGGCATTTGCAGGCTGAGCAGAGAAGCTTTAACTAATGTCAGCTACCCAGAGGTCTTCTAAGTCCTGAGGAGCAAACCCTTATCAAGGGGAGACGCTTGCAGGAGTAAATACGACCATGCCCAAGAAGCTGGCAGAGCCTTGGCTGGAGTGCAATTGATAAGATTGATAATTTGAGCATTCTTGAGACCCTGGGTGGCTCACGCCTGCAATCCAAGCCTTTGAGAAGCAGAAGCTGTGGGATCAGAAGTTCAAGGTCATCTTTGGCTACACGAAAACTCAAGGTCACCCTAAGCTCCATGGGACTCTGTAATGAGGGAAAGGGGAACAGACAGCTAGATGGCACAGCAGCAAAACTGAGGACCTGCTACCTGGGGACAAACAGGGGAGACAGGGTAAGGGCTTTGTGTCAACAGGCTATCAGAAGTTCAGTCTGCAGGTCCAAGCCTGGGGAGAAGATGTACTACCTGGTGGGACTGCAGGCCAATGATGGAGGAATAGGCCTGGATTGTCACGTAGATCTCAGGCTGGAAGTTGATACAGGACCCAGGTACTCGAAACGGCCGAAGCAGCCCACCCAGACAACGGGACAGAGCATGGAAAACTTCATCAAACAAGATCTCCCCCGTAGAATCATCCTGAGGGGAATGAAGAGAGAGCTCTCACAAGGGTGTCCAAAGCAAAGAACAGAACCAAGCAGGTTTCCAGGGTCGGCAGGACCTCCAACCGTGCCCCGCGGATATGGAGCAGGATCTGTTTTTGGGTGTTCACCACTCATTTCCAGGTGTGTCTTTTCCCCACAAGGCTGAGCTCACTCCCACGTCTCCCAGCTCTCTCCTTCTCACTCCCAGTCCATCATCGTTGCCACTGCCCTCCAACCACTTACCACAATGCCAGTCGATGGGCTGAGGTCCAGCTCAATAACAAAACGATACTGCCAGGCCAGGAAGGTGACTCGAGTGGAGGGCACAAGAAGAAATGGCCTTGGGACCACGGGTTCATCTGGCTGCCATCCAGGGGGCAGAACACTGAGGACTTCCAACTCCTGCTCGGACTGAAGCTGACGAGATGGAAGAGAAAGAGAGAGGGTCATGGGCAGGGGAGATGATGGCTCCGTGGTTCAGAAAGCCTGTGCTCTCAGAAAATCCTCAGAACTGACTAACCTGGACTCACAGGGGCTCAGAGACTGAACCGACAATCAGGAAGTCTATATGGGTCTGAGTTAGGCCCTCTGTATATATGTTATAGTTGGGTAGTTGTCTTCTGGTGGGACTTCTAAGTGGGGGCAGGGGCTGTCTCTGCCTCGTGTTGCCTGCTTTGGGGATCCTTTTCCTCCTACTGGGTTACCTCGTCCAGCCTTGATATGAGGGGAGGTGCCCAGTCTTATTGTAACTTGCTCTGCAGTGTTTGGTTGATATCCCTGGGAGGCCTGCTCTTCTCAGAAGGATATAGAGGAGGAGTGGATCTGGGTGAGAAGGAGGGAGGGACTAGGAGGAGAGGAAGGAGGGGAAACTGAAATCAAGATGTAATATATGATAAGAATGAATATTTTAAAAATTAAAAAAGAAAGGAGAAAGAAAGAAGGAAGGAGAGAAAGCAAGCAAGCAAGCAAGCAATCTTGAGCTCTCAAAGAGGACCCGGAGTCAGGAGGCTCACGACCACCTTAACTCCAGCTTCAGGGCATCCAATGCCCTCTTCTGACCTCAACAGACACCTACACACATGGGATAGACACTCACAGACACCTACACACATGGGATAGACACTCACAGACACCTACACACGTGATACACACTCACAAACACCTACACACATGTGATACACACTCACAGACACCTACACACATGTGATACACACTCACAGACACCTACACACATGGGATAGACACTCACAGACACCTACACACATGTGATACACACTCACACCTACACACATGTGATACACACTCACAGACACCTACACACATGTGACAGACACTCACAGACACCTACACACGTGATACACTCAGACACCTAAACACACGTGATAGACACTCAGACACCTACACACGTGACAGACACATTAAGAAAAAGTTAAAAGAAGAAGAGTGAGCAGAGTTCTCTTTCTTCGCTGAATCCCAATTTGGCCAAGTAGTAGCTGTGACTGCAGAAAAAGCACTTAAATTCTTTAAGCCTCGTTATCCTCATCTGTAAAATGAACACAATCTCAATAGTTACCCAAAGTGCTGCTGTGCGGCCCAAGGGGATCCTGCATACAAAGTGCTCCCTAGAACTGCCTTCTACATCCAACCCTCCACAGGCTCCATTTTCAATCAACCAACCACACATCCTCTGCCTCACTAGCTAGAAAAAGAATGAACAAGGACTGGAGGAATGGCTGAATGGTTAAGGGCACATAACGCTCTTCCTGAGGACCTGAGTTCGATTCCCAGCACCCATATCAGGCAACTTACAATTGCCTATAACCCCTGCTGCACATTTTTTGCACATATGCCCACACCACTTCCACACACCCACCCACACACACACACAATTAAAATAATAAAAGATGATAGTAATAAAAAGAATGAACAAACTTCCCTTAAGGAAACACTCTGCAGGCAAAAACATTGCCCCTCCCAGCCTTAACGGCCTTACAAGAGAGGTCCTACTGGGCCAGGCCCTCACTTCCCACCAGCCACCAGGACGTACCAGGAGCTCTTGGGGCGTGGCCTCAACAGTTTGATGCAGGTGATTAAGGAACCAAGCCAGGCGAACATTTCGGGAGATTCGGTAATCTTTCTTCATTAACAGAAACACCTGTCCAGCTTCTTCGACCTGGAAGAAAAAGAAAAGCTGTCGCCAAGTTCCCAGTATATACACATCCCATGCAAGTGAGCTGCCCAAGGAACCCAGAGTGAGGGGAAGACAGCAGAAATGAAGTCTACCCTTGCTATTACGTAAAGTGTCCCCACACAGACACCATGTAGAGGAAGGGAACTTACCTTCTTCTTTTTTTTTTTAAATTTATTTATTTTATGTACGTGAGTACATTGTAGCTGTCTTCAGACACACCAAAAGAGGGTGTCAGATCCCATTATAAATGGTTGTGAGCCACCATGTGGTTGCTGGGAACTGAACTCAGAGCCTCTGGAAGAGCAGCCAGTGCTCTTAATTGCTGAGCCATCTCTCCAGCCCAGGGAACTTACCTTTTTGCAGCACATTTCCACAAACACTATGTGAGTTTCTCCTGCAAACCACAAGCTCCCTAAGGTAGGCGAGCTGCTTTATCCGGGTTTTGTGCCCCTGTGCTTGGTAAACTGACTCATATGAGGCCCCGAAAGTCTCCGGTTTGCTACATGAGCATTTGCTGTTACTGCCTCAGCCTGGCCCCCAGCAGACACTGAAAAAACCTTCACTGAGTAAATGTAAGAGTCCTGAGGGAATGAGGCCTCCTAGGTGGGGTCTCAGATCCAGCTCCCGAGGGGCACAGTCCCCACTCACACACCTGGCAATGTCGGCAGCAGCCTTACTTTCCACTATACAAACCCCTGCCAACAGTGACTTGGGACATATCCTCTGACAATAAAGGAAGGAGTCTGTCATTTCGTCAATGTGGTAAATCTTAACAGGCTTTGCGACTTGGTCAGCAGTCTTTTGGATCCCCCTCCCGCCCCCAGATTTTTCCACCCTCCCCCCCAAGCTCGTACCCCCAGTAGACCAACTTACCTACTACCATTCACAAAAACTGAATAATCACCCTAGTTATTGTATCATTACAAACTGTGTAATTGTGCTAACAGCTAAGGATGTGGTTTTAGGACAGCAAGACACAAAGTAACCTGATCCTGTCTAAGGTCTTAGAAGGATGGGAGGAAGGTCCATCAGAGCTTGCTGCTGGACGTCCCAGATGGAGGGCAGACATTGGCTACTGAAGTACTCAAAGTGCACTGGAGCATTGAGCTGCACAATGTACGGCTTCCACTTCTTTACCTTTTTCTTGCTTTCAAAGCTGTTTTGGATGACCGCTTTTTCCAAGGCCCAGTTGAAGTCTGGTTCACCTGTCAGTTCTTATGGAATTCATCTTGAACCCAGGAATGTTGGCCTAGCCTTCTCGGAAAATTCCCATTTATCGGATTGTTTGATGGGACCATTTCCAAAACCTCCTAAGCTGTTTTACATTTCAGATGTACTTCATCAGAACCAGAGGGCTGGCTTAATATAATTTAAGCAGGTAGAATGTTTTTCAAAGTGGGATCTGAGCGCCGGCTGCATCAGAATCCCCTGAGCCGTTTATTAAAATGCATGATTTGATTCCTGGGTACCATCAGAGACCAACTGAATTCAGAGCTGACAGAGCTCAAGAATCTCCATTCTAACTCGCTCCCCTGGGGATTTTTCCGTATGACTGATTGAGACATTTTTTAATTAGTTGTGTTTCATAGCATTCACCTTCACATGGAGCTTCAATCCTGACTTCCCTTGAGTCTGATGTGCCTACCTTTTGAAGCAGTCTGATAAACAAGACAAAGCCAGGCTCTTGGAGTCAGAGACCTGGATTCTGATGTGTTCGAGTACATGCTAAGCATGTGATCTTGCAGGTTACCCAACTGTCATCCAGGCTTTATTGTAAGCGCTAGATAAGGAGATCTTTGCAGGGATACTGACATTAGAGGGGAAGGGAAGTACAATGGTGTAGGAAGGCTATCACTGATTACAATCGACGCTGAGGCCCACATACACTGATGCCAAGCTGGATAGTGATGCCAGGCACTGTGTTGCCACGCCCCCCTCCACGGGAGTTTGTTCCTGCTTCTTTAAGACTAAGGAACAAATTATTCTCTTGAGCTTTTTCTAAACCATGTGCTGTCTTCCCACAAAATAACATCGATACCTCTGTCTCCTAACTATCTGAAGCCTGTCAGCATGATAAACCTTAACCTCTGGCATAACTTCGAGCTGAGCCTTCTCTCTCTCCCAGTCTCAGTTCCCTCACCCACCATTATGGTAAAACCAGGCCCTTCAGTGTTAAAGGCACTTTGGGGCAAATGCTGGCTCTGCGTGTTTCTTCATTCCTGAACAGGGACAGCAAGAATGACAATTTCCTGAGGATTCTATCTGTATTAGATACTAAGAGAACTTAAACTTCCTGCATTCCACCCGTTTGTGGAAGGAGGTTAAATACCCCATTAAATGTGACACTTCACTTACGCCTCTGCAACACCTATTATAATCCAACGTTCATTTAGTCCCCACAGCTAAGGAGGCTCTGTTCTACCCTCTGTATCCACCCTAACCCTCAGCACAATTCTGGCTGCAGAACAGCACTTGTTTCTCTCTTTTGGGAGCCTAACCTCTCTCAACATCACCTTTTCTTCTTGGTATTCTGTTTCTACCCTATTCTCTCATAGGGTTTTCATGTGTGTAGTTTATCACATCCTCCCCATACACGGGTGTGTGTACTCATACACTATACATACATAAGATTACACCCGTGTCAGAGCGTTAAAAGCACCTTGGGGCAAACGTGCGTGTGCAGGCCAGAGGACAACTTGTAGCTGTAGAGCTAGCTCACCTACTTGGGAGTTCTAGCCCTAATATTAGCTGCACAACTATGCTTCTTTTTTTTTTTTTTTTTTTTTTGGTTTTTGAGACAGGGTTTCTCTGTGTAGCTCTGGCTGTCCTGGAACTCACGTTGTAGACCAGGCTGGCCTCGAACTCAGAAATCCGCCTGCCTCTGCCTCCCAAGTGCTGGGATTAAAGGCGTGCGCCACCCCACCCAGCAACTATGCTTCTTTTAATAGTGGCACCTCAGTTTCCTGAAAAGAGGGATGATAATGGTGTTTTGCCTTATAGGGTTGAAAGAACTGGTAACAGTAAAGAGCTCAGAATTGTGGCTGGCATACAGTAAGAATTCGACAAGTAGCCATTGTTATTTGTGTCATTACACACATGCATCAACCTTCCCTCCTACAAGGCTATTCCTCTGGGGTCCTGGACATGCTAGCCAAATTCGGTACCTTCTCGGATCCGCTAATTCGGTTGGAAGGAGTAGTCCTAAGGTATCTTTGCATGGCATGACACCTCACCTGCTCTGACTTCAGTTGTCTGCTCTGTACATGACAATAAATACTGCCAGATTCCCTGCTGGAGCCTGAATGTCAAAACATACATATAGGGTTCTTTGCATCTGGGGGGGGGGGTGCCTCGTCTGCCTTTTCTGACTTAACTTGTGATCCCCAAGCCACATCACAGAACAAATACTTTTATAAAGAAGGAAGCACGGTCTGTCCTAAGTTAAGGCTGGCCCGAGGGTTGCAGGGCTTTGTCAAGAGCACGAACGCTAGAGCGAAATCAACTCATGCTATTGATTGCATTCCAATTGATGAGATACAAAAACCCCG
This sequence comes from Mus caroli, assembly GCF_978045245.1. Classification (NCBI taxonomy): domain Eukaryota; kingdom Metazoa; phylum Chordata; class Mammalia; order Rodentia; family Muridae; genus Mus; species Mus caroli. The sequence continues at coordinate 38,424,472 of NW_028227261.1, read as the reverse complement.
CAAAGTCGGTCAGCTTCGACGTGGCACAATGAAAACCCCAACTAATAACCAAAGCACGAGTTTTTATCAACATCACTATCGCTAACAAGTCTGTGGATGGGCGACGAAGATCAGGATGGCATCTGAGTAAACAAAACAGCAACGGCCTCCTCAAGGCTCCGGAGGGTGAAGGCGGCCACACGCCTGCCCTCGGGCCTCGGCCCCGCGCCCGCCCATCCCTCACCTCTGGCTCGGGGCGCTCCGAGGCCATCACACAGCCCTCCCGCGCCGGCCCGGGCCAGGGAGGTTGCTCCACTCCTGACCTCTGACCCGGCTAGCTCGGTACCGGGCAGGAACCGGAAGTTGTTGGGATGGTCCCGTTTTGAGTTTTCTGATTGGTGAGCGCAGCAAGCCGTGCGAGAAACCGGAAAGGGAAGTGGTTGCGCCCGCCGGGCCGCGGCAATGCAGGTGAGAAGCGGGTTGGGCCTTGTAGCCGCTGGCGGGAGGGTGGGCGGGCTGAGGACATCGGGGAGTTGGGGCTGTGAGCGGAGGGCAGAGGAAAGGCAGCGGAGCCAGAGAGAGCGAGGGCAGCTGCGGGAGGCGCGGGCATCGAGCCCGCTGACGTGAGAAGGTCGGAGGCCCAGGGAGGAAAGGCGGACTTGATTGAGCGTGGAAAAGGATCGTGGTGGCATTTGGGAAGGCTCGGGAAAGTAGTGGGCTGCCCCACGCCTCGATCTAGGCTGTTGGACACAGGCGTAATAAGGCTTCAGAAGGCTAAAGGGATCGTGGGCCTCCAAGGATGAAAACTAAGCTGTTTGTAATTCGAGGCTGTGGGTGGAACCCGGTGTCCAACCCCCTCAGTCACATACTCAGGTTTGCAAATCAGCTTTGCATCATTCTTCCCGGCTTGTACCTCGTTGCTAAGGGTGGAGAAGTGGGGTAAATAGTCCGCAGAGAGTCAAACGGAAACCCTCTGCCGCCTCAGCGTTTAAAATTGTCTAACACTCAGAAACAATGTGCAGGTTTCCTCGTCTTTGTCTTTCATTACTCACTTGGCTTGTTGCATCTGATAATCCTACACTGTTGGGTCACCCGAATTATGAAAGAGACACGGGAATATTGGCACAAAGATGCACGTTGACTTTCCAAAGCACCAAATGCTATGGATAAACGGCCAGTTGGGAGACCGGGAAGGGGATTGCAGAGTTGGTATTCAGAGAAAGCCTTACAGAGAGGCAACGTGTGAGATTGTCCAGATTGTGTTGTTGATGGTAGCTACACTCACAAGTAAGAGGATGACCAGAGGCACCCATGATATAATGAACTTCGGCAATTATTTAGGCTGTGTGTGCAGATAGCACCCCTGCTATCATGGCAAACCTTTCTGAGGTGAACTGAATTTCCTGGAAAAAAAAAACAAAAACAAAAACAAAAAAAAAACCCAAAAACTGTGGCAATGCCAACACCACAGAGTGACACAAGAGGGATTCTCATCCACCCAAGGAAAGCAGCGCAGTGACAATAAGCAGTAGTGTGGTAGGCAGGCCACATCTATTTTCCAGAAGAGGGACTGACAAAAGAAGAGTGTGCTGAAACACGAGCACGTTCCTATTAACCCTACTGCAAATCTAAGAGAGTTGTCTACTGGGAGAGGCTGCGTTTTAGAGCTGGGAGGAGAAGAGCATGGAATTGAAAAGGTGCAGGGCTAAGTGGGTTCAAAGCCAGTTTTGTTACAAAGACAATGAAATCATGAGGTTTCAAGCCGAAGAGAACCAGGTCTGGTGCAATGCCCTTCTTGAAGGACCACAGTGTAGGAGGGTTATAGAGGAATCAGTTAGTAGGAGGACTTCAGGCCAGGTGCACAGGTTGAAAGGTCTAAGGGTTGATGCTTATCTGTAACCCAGATACCAAGATAGAAAACAATTTAGCTTTTCTGAATGTGTCACGCTCACTTGTATCTGAGTAACCAAACACACTGTTGATGCAGAGGGAGGAGAAGCAGCTTGAGGCATCATTAGATGCCCTGCTGAATCAAGTGGCCGATCTGAAGAATTCACTGGGGAGTTTCATTTACAAGTTGGAAAACGAGTATGACCGGCTGACCTGGTAAGGATTGCCAGGACAAGCTGGGGAGGGATCCATGGGTGGTGGGGCCAAGCCCCCTAGCTGACAGGACATCTCCAGCGATGTACCCATTTATCAACTTGCAAATATCCTTTTTGATTTGGAAAGAACTAGGTTGCCCAACATTGACAAGTTTAGTTTGGCTTAAGGCCTCCATGGCAAGGAAGTAGAAAAATGTCCAGTTTCCCAACCTAGGTTGTTTCTAGGTTTTAATTCTTACGCTTTGGCTTCTTTAGTGAGGAGGCATTTCCTCAGTGGAAGACCATTATAGCTACATTTATGCTGGATCTCCTTCCATACATGTGGCTGGATCTGAGATCCAGCCTTCTGGAATGATAGAGTCTGTTACTACATTAGGGAGGAGGCTTTACAGACTTACTACAATGTAACCACAGTTCCTGTTTCCACTGCTCCCAAACCCATTCAAACAATGGGTTGCCTTTTTTTCTACATCTATGTCAAAAATTGAAAGTGTGTTCCTCTTTCCCAATTCCATCTCTACTAGCAAATCTGGTTCTTGCCTATGCCAGCCGTAGGGCTGCGAGTCTTCTGGGGGTGAGTGTGAGTGTTGCAGCGTTAGGAACTCTTAGCGATTACTTTGTAGGGAGAGGTAATGCTGGTGACTTCTCACCTCCTCCAGGCCCTCTGTCCTGGACAGCTTTGCATTGCTTTCTGGGCAGCTGAACACCCTGAACAAGGTCTTAAAGCATGAGAAGACGCCACTGTTCCGAAACCAGGTCATCATCCCTCTGGTGCTGTCCCCAGACCGAGATGAAGACCTCATGGTAAGATACACAGTCTCTTGTTGACTGGATCCTCTGTGTGGCAATGAAAAGTGAGGGCTGCCATCTGGAAGACTTGCTTTTTATCCTTCTGGGGTCAGGAGAGTCCCCCTTAAATAACGAAGTGAGAATCAGGGCCCATCTCACCAAGTCCACGACCTTCCTTTTTCAACATCTATGTCAGGCAAAGAGAAAAAAGTCTGTCCTGCTTGCCTGTGACTTTGTTGCAGTCTTTAAAATGTGGGGTTGAGAATTTAGCTCAGTGGTAGAACAGACACAAAGTCCTGGGTCCCCAGAATAGGGGTGGAGGTGGAGATTCACAAAAGACCAAAACAAAACAGCAACTAAAAGACAATATCAGTGTGGTAGTGGAGGGTGGAATTTAGCTTACCCTAGTTCTGATGGAGTGAGTGAGTGAAAAGAGAGTGTCTCAGAAAGCTACCCCTACCTCGGGTTGTGTTGTCTGGAAATGCATTTTCTGATGGAAGGGAAGTGGGGTTAGAACTGGCCTACTTGGATAGCACAATAGGATGAATCCAATCTATATTACAGCGTCAAACTGAAGGACGAGTGCCTGTTTTCAGCCATGAGGTCGTCCCTGACCACTTGAGAACCAAGCCTGACCCTGAAGTTGAAGAGCAGGAGAAGCAGCTGACAACAGATGCTGCCAGAATTGGTGCTGATGCAGCTCAGGTTGGACTGAGTCACTGGCTTGCTACCTCATCCTCATCCTTCATAAGCAAGACTTTACCAAGGCTGCATAGGGGTGTGGGGTTGCTCACAGCTAGGCTGCCCCTGGAAGAGCACAACGAAGATGCTTCCCCAGAATCATTGCTCATCACTAATCAATTCATGTGTGTTACAGAAGCAGATCCAGAGCTTGAATAAAATGTGCTCAAACCTTTTAGAGAAAATCAGCAAAGAAGAACGAGAATCAGAGAGCGGAGGTAAGGAGGGATGTGACAACACAGAGGAGAGCTGTGTAAAATCACTAAATAGCAATGGCCTGCCCAATAGTGAAGTAAGGACATAAGAATGAACTGCTGGGGCTGCAGAGATGGCTCAGTGGGCAGAGGTGCCTGTTGCCAGGTCTGGGACGGACCTACATGGTGGAGGGGGAGAGCCAACAAGTTGTGCTCTGACCACCAACACAAAAGAAGTTCCTTTAAAAAAGAAGAGTCAGCTCCCCTTCTGAGCAGAGGCCGCCACCACCCTCTTGTGTCTTTCCCAGTAAATCTCTAGTGTGAGGTTTGTTGTGCCCTGTGACTGCGTAGTGGTCTTCGGCTCCTGAGCACGAGGACACCTTTCCTCTCAGAACCAGAACACATTGGTGCCATGACTTGTGTAGGCTCTCATGGTGCCTGTTCTTCCCCTTGGGGTCTGAGCCACGCTGGGGGAAGAAGAATGAACAGGTGAGAAAGGGATTTGTCTCCTGTTAGTAGTTCATCTTTAAGACTATCCTTAAAGCACATAGAAGAAATAGAAAAAGTAAAAGTTTAAGGCCGGGCGTGGTGGCGCACGCCTTTAATCTCAGCACTCGGGAGGCAGAGGCAGGTGGATGTCTGAGTTTGAGGCCAGTCTGGTCTACAAAGTGAGTTCCAGGACAGCCAGGGCTATACAAAGAAACCCTGACTCGAAAAACCAAAAAAAAAAAAAAAAAAAAAGTTAAGATAGGTTTGGGGACTTTTAGCTCTTTGATGGGGCTAGGGGGATTCTAGATATTGCTGCAGTCATAATTATAATGGATTTAGTCCAGAGCTGGACACACACCTGAGGGCTCTTGCTTTTTTTTTTTTTTTTTACAGGTCTCCGGCCAAACAAGCAGACTTTCAACCCTGGAGACACCAATGCCTTAGTAGCAGCCGTTGCCTTTGGGAAGGGGCTATCTAATTGGCGACCTTCAGGTAGCAGTGGTCCTGGCCAACCTGGTCAGCCAGGAGCTGGTACAATCCTTGCAGGGGCCTCAGGATTACCGCAGGTTCAGATGCCAGGTGCTCCAAACCAGCAGCAGCCAATGCTCAGTGGAGTCCAGATGGCTCAGGCAGGTCAACCAGGTAAAGTGACATGGACTGAGTGCACAGGAGCGTGGGAAGGAGCTAAATCATCTAAGCCTCCTTCATCCGCACCCTCCCCTTAGACCTGGAGATTTGCCTCCTTTGCTTTGTCACCTCGAAAACAGTTGAAAGCTCTGCAACATGTACCAGAGCATGATGAAGGACCCTGAGTAGCAGCGGCTGGTGTGGCTGTTTACGTCCATCGCAGACTTTGCCTCACCTGTCCTGTTGATTCTGAGTGTCAGTGTGTTAGCGAAATGAGAGGCCAGCCCTTAGTCAAGACCGTTTGGTAGATAATCCCAGATTAACAAGCTGGCAGTTCTGCGGACCTTCATGGGTCCTTCCCTGCACCCTGGCCCTAGCTCCCTGCTCTCTCTCACGCTCGTTTTTATTTCCTGTGAGAGTAGTCTGGTGGGGTTCATGGAAGCAGCTGCAAAGCCCTGCGGGCAGGCTGTCTAGGGAGAGGTACATCTGAAACAACTGAGAACATAGTACCCTTTCCCTGGGACATTATTAAATGGGGGCCACACGGCTTACCTGTCCTTTCTGGAAGTAGATGAGCAGAAGACCATCCTAGGGGAGAAGGCTGTTCAGACCCCTCCTCTTTTCTTTCAAATCATCCCCTTTCCCTAGATGTCTTCATTCAGGGAACCAGGAAGAACCACAGCCTGTTGTAATCTCTGTCATCCAGAGTCAGAGGCCACAGAGGTTCTGAGATAGACTGAAAGGCTACATTTCTGACTTATTGTGAAAGTTTACCTTGCTTCAGATCTTTCTTTGTGTTATTTTTAGGGAAAATGCCAAGTGGAATAAAAACCAACATCAAGTCGGCGTCAATGCACCCGTACCAGCGGTGAGTGTGGACGGCAGCCTCCACTCTCAGGTGATCTGTGCTGAGTTGAGCAATGAAATGATTTTTTGCTCAAGGCTTATTTAGATGGGTACAGTAAAAAGAACACAGGCTTTCAGCAAGAGACAGATAGCTCCACTGTGAATAGCCATTCGAACTTGGGAAAGTGATCTAATATTTCTGAGCCTGTGTTCTCATTTGTAAATGTTGATAATACCTACCTCATAGGGTTGTTGTGAGGATTAAAATGAAAAAATGAATGTAAAACACTTAGCATGGTGTATGCAATTCTGGGTCTTGAATAAATGATAGTTTCCTACCTTTCGACCCTGCCATTCCTTGTCCTATATGCAGAACTTATTGTGATTTGGTTCGTCTCCATGACAACAGTGAGCCAATGGGCCCAGGATCAAGTTATCTGTGGTGGCCTGTATGTGTTGGGGGCATACTGTCTCTGCAGGTCCTCCTGCCCAGGTACAGCCTGCTGGCCCTAAAAGCTACAGGTGAGGAGGTTTCTGGAGAACACTGTCCACTTCCAGGTGTGTTGAGACCAGCTCAGCAATTCCCTGGGAAATAGGTAAACATGCCTGTCTTTTACCCTCCTGTGCTGCTAAAGATGCCCAGGGTCCAGCAGGTGGGAGAGCTCTTAAGAGGGACCCTGGCAGGCAACAACACGGAGAATACTGTCTTCCTCCGTGGAGGGCAGTTGTGTTTTACAGTGCCGTGGGTTGGGGTTCATTTGTCTGCACAGTAACGACTCCCTGTCTCTGTCCTCTTCCATCTCACTGAATGTGTGGCTCAGATAAGATCTGGATTGAAAGTGGGAAGGGCAGCAGCCCCATTCATATTGCCTGCTTTTGTAGAGTTGACGAACAGTGGAGTTTTGGACAGCCAGGCCTGTTGCCTTTCTCAGCGTTCTTTTCTGGGCAAGGGCAGAGATTGAGTCAGCAGAAGTGGGCCAAAGGGTTTCTTTGTTTAATAAAGATATTTAAATTATGTTCCCTGGCTCAGGGTTGTCTGACTAAAGTTTATGAGCTATCTACCAGGCAGTTCTAATTTGTTTTCCTTAAAGTAGACCCTTATCTTTAATTTTCTTTAAAAACCCTAAGACTTCCAGCTGCACTGTTTGTATCCTCTTGTGTTACACACTAGGGCTTTGGCCTTTGGTCTGTCTGACAGCATTCTACCAGGCTGTGGCAGCAAAGGCCTGGAAAAGTGGTCCTCTCGTGCTGGTCTGTGAAGATGTGAATGGTGTTGACAGCTAATTGACCACAGCACAGCACACCAGGGGAGTCCTGCCCTGTGCTCTGAAGCAATGCCAAACCTTTCCCCCACTTGAATAGGCTGGCCCATCAGCCCATCCAGGTGTTTGTTTCCACATCTCATCCCTTCCCACTAAATGTCAACGCTACCTGAGGTATTGAGTAGAACTCTAGCTGGACTTTTTCAGACTCTCGGTATCTTCAGGTGATTTCTCTTCTTTACTCCCCCTGTTACCAATCCCAAGAGTCTTTGCTGTCCCAGCTGAACTGACTTCATTCCCACCATACTATTGAAATGGGCTCCCTGTCCTCCAAGAACAGGAATATCTTCCTTCCGCAGGAGGAGCACATTCAGGCCCTCACCTACATGGCATGCCCTTAAGCAAACCCTCAGTGGTGGGTGGCACCCACACCTCTCAGTTGCTCTGGTAGCTGTCATTTCCACCACCCCCTCCCTTTAGAACTTTAGCATACAAATCTGTCGTCTCCCACTTTGGGGCTCTTGTACCAGTTTGCCCACAATGGAAAAGCATATCTGGAACCCCTACTATGTGGAGGTGCCTGTGAAAACGAGAGCTGCTTACTTGCGCAGATTTGGGGTTTGTAAAAAGATGACTTGCGCTCTCCAGCATTCCTGTCTCTGACCGTCTTCTGCTTAGGGACTGTACTTTCTACTGCATTGGGGTCCCTTAGATGGACAGAGGTCTTTCCCATTGTCTCCCAGGCTTGTTTCTGGGGTGGAGAAAGCAGCAAGTGTGAACCTTCGAGTGCTTCCCACAGGGGTTCATCCCACTGAGGGTGGAAGCTTATGGAATCAATGTCAAGTCCCACAGAGGTTGCCCAAGACTTCTTCCCTCTAGTGCTGTCCTGAGGCTGGGATTCAGTCATTACTGATTGCCCTGGTCACCTTGTTCTTTTTCTTCTTCCAGTGTGAATTGCTGGCCTACTTAGCTGACTCACAACACTCAACTGTACCTTTGGAGAGCAACAGCTAAGATAGGTAGTTTATACCCAAATGTTCCTTGTGGCTCTCTGGAGTGCCAGCATTGGGTACAGGCTAGAGAGGATGTGATTGCTTGCTCACCTCTCACCCTGCTGCTGAAAGGAAGAAGCTGAACTCTGTAGGAATGCCCCAATGTGAGGCCGAGCCCGTTTCCCACCCCCTACACACCTCCCCCAAGCAGCTGGAAACAACCTCCCCCTTTGTCTGAGTTTCTTGTACAGAATAATCCTCCTTCTGGACAATGTATTCTCTGTGTCCTGTGGACACAGGAGCCGTGTGAGCTGATCCCAGCACTAGGCAGGACGGAGGCTGAATCCTTCCAAACGCCCACCCTGGTCAGCTCCTGATGAATGTCCAGTGCAGCTACTAAGGGTTGGACTTTTTTTTTTCCTATGTGCTCCAGATATGAGTGGCAGGAGAGCCTTTTGTGGCTTAGCCCTGGCCAGTTGTATGAGCAGGAAGCAGGAGTTGTGTTTCCTCTTCTGGCCTGCCCTGTGCACTTAAGCACCAGCTTGCAGAAGTTTGATGTGACTCTTTCCTCAAAGCCGAGAGTGGACGGGTCGAGTGCTTGGAAAGTGGTAGGAGCGGGAAGTGACTTGTGTGGCAGGCCATGGTGCTCCATCCTGTCACATGGACATCAACCTGCACTCTACTCCACGGGACAAACTTATCTCATTAGCAATCTGTTCCTGACTCCCCTGTGTCACTGAGGCAGAGTCTGGGTTCCTCTAACAGGGTCTCTTGTTAAGAGTCATCTGTCGCCGGGCGTGGTGGTGCATGCCTTTAATCCCAGCACTTGGGAGGCAGAGGCAGGCGGATTTCTGAGTTCGAGGCCAGCCTGGTCTACAGAATGAGTTCCAGGACAGCCAGGGCTACCGAGAAACCCTGTCTCGAAAAACCAAAAAAAAAAAAAAAAAGAGTCACCTGCCTTCAGAATGAGACTTGGGTACACATGCTTTCCAGGAGGCAGGTGTGCACCACGGCTGTTGAGTTCCTCGGGCCTCCCTTACATCACATCCGAATGACCCCAGTGATCTTTCTACTGGAGAGTCTGACGTTAAGTCTCTCCAGCCCACTTGTACAGGTTTTCTCTCCTGTTTGCTTTTCTTTACTGCATAGCTCTACTACATGTATAGGGTAGGTTTCCTAAATACCTGAAACCCCTAAGAGCTCCTCCTAGCCTCCTCCCACGGCCATGAGCTTTCATATGGACCATGTCCCCGGCACTGTGTGGTACTTTCATGACATTCTCATGAAGACAAAGCAAAGAGGTGCTGAGGTGACTGTGGATTAGATGAAAACCTCCTACTCACAAACATCTGTCTCCTCTGGACAAGATCCTCTGGACATGTGTGGAAAGATTGTTTTCAGTCCAGAAAATTATCCTTGTATAATTCTGCTATTTCCTGCCTATTTGGTTCCATAGGTTCTGGATGTCCAGTCCCAGTCATTCTTCCTGACATACCTGTGCTCTAGCTTTCCTGGGATGAATCTAGGCTGGGCACACGGAAGCATCTTAACTACACCCCCCACCCCCACCGTGTGGTCATAACTTCACATTCTGAACCAAGTACAGAGCATCCTGGGTGACTCCCCTTTCTACTTCCCCCACTCTCTACCACCACTCTTGCTCTCCCCCTAAGTCGCTGGCTTCTGGTCCTTCAGATTGCTGTGTTTTGCTCACCCTCTGCATGGAGGCCATCTTTTAGTCTTTATGCTAATTTCTCTGGAGTGCACCTGTCTTCATAGCCTGGTTAGTGATGTTTTAAGAGTCTCGCATAGTAGGAACCTTTCTTGGCGCTGCCACCCTTTCTCTGGCTCTGCTCTCATGTTAACCTCTCTGTAGCACTCAGCAACACTGACCATCTGTGTCAAGTCTCTTTCCCTGCAGTGGCTTCTACAGCAACTTGCCTGCTCTTCCACCTCACTGGCTGTTTCTTCTCAGCGGCTTTTGGACTTCTGAACTTCTGCCATCTTGATTGCTGTTACTCTCGGCTTGTCTATTTCCCCGTCTTAAGCTACCTGCCTTCTATATGACCACCATTTTGTGTGTGTGTGTGTTTGTGCACAACTCAAATACATTTTGTTCTCAGCTAAGATCTCTGCTGAATTACAGGTTGCTGTTTGGCTATCTCTGTTCTGTTCCACTCACAGTTAATGCAGGGTCTAGCTGTCCAAATCCAGTCTTTCTTCTCTCTCCATGCTTGTTCTTCCTCTGGTTTTCCTGGGCATTAATTACCTAAGCCCTGTAGTTTAGGGAGCACCCTAAACTATGTTTCCCACATGTTGCCATGTGGGAGAATATACCTCCCCTCTAACCAGTCCACTACCAAGTTCTGTCAGTTTGTCTCCCAGTGAATCGCACTCAGCTGAGCTTCTGAGCTTGCTCTCAGTGAAAATCTTATTCAGACAGACTCCTTGCCTCTTCAAGACCTGGAAACTGCAGCTTCTCTACCAAAAGTCTGCTAGATCTCTCTAGACTGCAGATCTGATCCAATTACTCCCTTGCTTAAAATCTTTTTGACAGTTCGCTCCCTGTATTTCTAGGAGGTTGGTAGGGACATTATTCTAGGCATAAAGGCTACAGGATAAAATCATTCTGGGATTTTCATTTTACTTGAGGGTAATTTAAAATGAAATGCAATCCATTCTCTCTCTCTCTCTCTCTTCATTTTACTTGAGGGTAATTTAAAATGAAATGCAATCCATTCTCTCTCTCTCTCTCTCTCTCTCTCTCTCTCTCTCTCTCTCTCTCTCTGTGTGTGTGTGTGTGTGTGTAAGAGAAGGGGGCTGAGAACTGAGACACAGTAGGAATTGAGTCTAGAGCCTCTATGTGTGATAGGTGGGTGTTCTATGTGGAAGCTCGGAGCCTCTGTGTGTGATAGGCAGGTGTTCTGTGTGGAGCTCAGAGCCTCTATGTGTGATAGGCAGGTGTTCTGTGTGGAGCTCAGAGCCTCTATGTGTGATAGGCAGTTGTTCTGTACGGAGCTCTGTTCCCATCTCACTTTTCACTTTGATTTTGAGGCAGGGTCTCACTAAATTACCCAGGATGCTCTTCAATTTACAGCTCAGGTTCCAGCTTTGAACTTGGGATCCTCCTGCCTCAACCTCCCAATAACCTGGGATTACCAACCTGTGCTAGCAGGTCCAGCTACACAGCCACTATTAGGAGGAAAAAGATTTCAAGGACATATGGACCGAAAGGCTTCAGACTCAGCTGGCAGACTCCGTGGGGCTATTTTAAAAGTAGCTCTCATTTTGTGGAAAGGCAAGTGAGGGTCTTTGGCCGAGTTGCCTGCCTTCTGGCTTCTCTGCTATATTGATTTGCACCTACCTCATTTCAAAAGCCACACAAACTGTCTAGTGAGACCAGTTCTTTTGAGCCTCCATTTTTTCTGCTATGCTTTATCATTCCGTCTGATAGTTAACGATAGTTCTTCTGTGAGAGGGGATTAAACGGGGTCTCACCTAGCCTAGGCTGGCCTAGGACTCTTGGCAATCCTCCTGCCTGAGCCCCCTGATCACCATGCCAAACTCCCAATCAATTTTTTAAAAAAATATTTATTTATATATATGAGAGCTCTGTCTGCAATATGAAAAAAGGCATCAGATCCCATTATAGATGGTTGTGAGCCACCATGTGGTTGCTGGGAATTGGACTCAGGACCTCTGGAAGAGCAGTCAGTGCTCTTAACCACTGAGCCATCTCTACAGCCCCCAAATCAACTTTCAAAGTTGGGCTCCCCTGTCACCTCTCTGTGAGGCCTTCCAGTATCCCAGCCTGTCCACAACTCAATATCTCTGCCATCTTGTAATGCCAGTTACCTCCTCTCTTACGCTCTGCCTTTGCCGTGTACAAATGCCTTCTAGCTCCCCCTGCACTCTATTGTCCTTCCAGCTCCAGCACCTTGAACTGTCAGAGTCTGAGCAGTTTTCCGCCTGAGAACTGTGTGGTCTTGGAAAGGTAGCATTCCATTGCATGTGGCCCATCATAAACACCTATGGAAGTGTTGCTCTTCTTTCTATTATGATTTCATTTTTGTAGTGGTCGTATGAAGTAACTGAGGTCCATTTTAGCTATTCCTAGCTAGAAATCTGCTCCCAGTAGTTACTTGAATAAATGATTGACCAATCTCTCTAAGAGGCCATAAACTCTTCCTCCTCCTGCCACTCCCCTGTGCTTATGCCTCGGAGCTGTCCTTGGAGGCACCCTGTGTATGGGTTTCATTCCCAGGGACTCCCTAGCAACAGTCCAGAGCTAGCGATACTGTGAGTTAGCTTTGTATCTAGCTTTGTGACATTTTCCCCTCTTAGCTGTTACCTATGTAACAGCGCTCTCTCTCTCTTTTTTTTTTTTTTTTTTTTTTTTGTTTTTTGAGACAGGGTTTTTCTGTGTAGCCCTGGCTGTCCTGGAACTCACTCTGTAGGCCAGGCTGGCCTCGAACTCAGAAATTCACCTGTCTCTGCCTCCCAAGTGCTGGTATTAATGGCGGGCACCACTGCCCTGCACCTATGCCCTCTCTTAAGCCCCAGTTTGGTCTTAAATTGTATCAGGAACAAGCTCCCTCACCTAAGAGTTTCTTTTTCATTGTTTCTAAATAGTGTCTCTTCTTTGTCGGAACCAGCTAACAGCTCACACAGTCCTCCCCTCCTAAAGAGGGCTCTCTACCCTCAGATCCCCTTCCAGGCAGCTGTAATAGACCCAACCTCAGTGGCCTGTGCTTACAATGCACAGGCTGGGCTGGGCTGAATTACTGTGTATCAGAGCCAGAGCTCTGTAGTCGGGTGCTTGCCTCTCCCTTCATACATTCATTCAGACATTGGTTCCTGCATCCTCAACCAGTCTCTGCATTTGCTGTAAAGGCTCTCAGCGCAGCTGTTGGGCCATTGGGTACGTGTTGCCGCATGGCTTCCGTGCTATGCCCACTCAGAGGGGTCATCCTCCTTCCTGCCTCTAGTCTTTGTTCACCCATCTTTGCAGTTCAAGTGTTGCTGGTCCTGAAAAGCTTTTAGTGTGTCTTTTCTGGACACTTGACACAGTTCCATTAGGGCAATTTTTATTTTTATTGGAGTTTATTCTTTATAAGTTCAAATGGTAGCCTAAACACTTCCCCTTGTATAACCTTAGACATTCCACTTTCAAGAGCCCCACTTGCCACCTCCGTGATGAGGAACTTATTTCAAAGGATACTTTGAGCCAAGCACATGTAAGTTTAACCCTCTAAGTAGCTATAACTTTCTATAGGCTACAGTTCAAGTTTCTTACAAGTGCATACAAGGTCCTTAAGGCAAATGCTATTATTCTCCTATTCTGCCTCCTGAGAAGTCAGTTTACCTAATTAGACCGTTTGGATTGCAACGTTGTAGTTAAGCTAGTTTAATTTAGGGAAGAGAGAGGGGTGGAGGACATAGCTCAGTGGGTAAAGCGGGCAGAGTGCAAGCTGTGCCTATGCCAGGATCTCAGTTTGGATTTCTTTCTTTTTCTTTTTTAAGATTTATTTATTATTATATCTTAAGTACACTGTAGCTGTCTTCAGATGCACCAGAAGAGGGTGTCAGATCTCATTACGGATGGTTGTGAGCCATCATGTGGTTGCTGGGATTTGAACTCAGGACCTTCAGAAGAGCAATTGGTGCTCTTACCACTGAGCCATCTCTCCAGTCCAAGTTTAGATTTCTAACCGCCACAGCCACATGTAATTTCAAGGTTGGGGAGCAGGCACAGGAAGGTCCCTGGATCTTGCTAGTCGGGCAGTTTAGTCACTCAGTGAGCTCCAGGTTCAGTGAGACAGTCTTCTCAAAAATGTAGAGAGGGCTAAAGATTTGGCTCAGAGGTTGAAAGCATTTGTTGCTTTTGTAGAGGAGCTGGGATGGATTCCTGGTACCCACATAACATCTCATAACTATCTGTAACTCTAGTCCCTGGAGGTACACATACATGTGGAAGCAAAACACACACACGTAGTCAAAAATTTTTTTAAAAAAATTTAAAAAGCCATAGGAGAAGATCCTAGACATTGCCCTCTTGCCTCTATGTGTGCACCCACAGGTCCATGCACCCATACATATGCATGCACATCTATACATACAAACCCACAAAAGAAAAGGAAGGGTGCTCTGTAGCTTTTAGATGCCTTAGGGCCTCCAAGGCTGTTCCCTTCCTGTGTACCTCTCCCTTCTGCTTCACTGATCCATCGCAGGGAAGAACTCTGGGCTTGCTGAATTCAACGCTATCAGGAGCTTGGATCTGGGGGGTGTCAGAGAAGGCATAGGAATAGTTGGGGAGGAATGCCTTAAGAGGAGTGACAGCAAGGACAGCCTGCCACGGCCTGCTTTGTGCGGTGCCACCTCTACAGAGAGACCCTTGGGCCTCATCCTTTCTTCTGAATTTGCAGTACTCAGTTTGTGGATTAAGAGTTCCTGAGATGCCTTCTCGCCTTAGCCTTGGGATGTCCCAGACTGCATTGATGCTCCACCCACGTTGCAGAACTTGCATCAGGCCTCTGTGTTTACTGTTCTTTCCACTGTTGGCCTGGGCCATCTTCCCCGCTCTGCTGGGATTTCATTCTTATCCAGCCTGTGGGTTCAGTACCTCAGTTTGTCAGTCTGCTCTGGTCTGGTTTTCTTGCCTTCTCACCTCCAAGGCCTTCCATGTAGCATCCCTGTAGATCTCACACGGTCCCATTTATGTCCACCCTCCTAACCTAAGCATCACTGGGATACAGGAGAGCTTGTATATACCTGTAGTTTTAGTACTCAGGATGCTGAGGCAGGAAAATAGAGAATTCTGGGCCAGCCTGAGCTATAAAGTGAGATCAAAGGGGGTGGAGGGGGAGGCAGCACTAGGAAGATGTCTCAGTTGGTAAAGTTCTTGGGGTTGATTCCTAGTACCAACAGGAAAGATAGGTGCTGCTAACTTCCACATACACTCACACACGCATTCCCCCCTCCTTTATAAAAGAAACAAAACAAAAACCCTGAACCCAAACCCCTGATGACTACCACCACCCTGCTCAGTTCCCAGGGGGTGGAGCCATCTTCTGTGCCCAGGAAGCATGCCTGATGCCTGCCATCAGTTTACCAGACTTTTATCAGTTCCTAAAACCTCTTATCTTGCTGTGGCTCAGGCTCAGGCTCAGGGAGTGCCTTGCCTGCTGCTGAAGAGAAATAATCTTCTTTATCAAACTCTCTAAGTGTCATCCCAACCTATTGACAGACTGCATTTCTACACATCTCAGCCTGTGACGTGTTTTCCTTAGCCAAAGCCAGTCTGTGTGTGTGTGTGTGTGTGTGTTTCTGATGGGTCCCATTGTCTTTCCATATAGCCTATAAACAAGATCCCACCCTTTCCTGTTAAAAGCAACCATTAGTATCAATTTAGAAGTGAGAGGCAAGCACTGAGTCTAAAAGCTCCCCCCCCCCCCCCAGTGATTCCTGTGTGCGATTCCTGTGTGCATTCAGGGCCAGCAGTTATAAACAGAGGCTGGGCTGGGGATGGTCACACACGCCTGTAATCCAAAGCACCGAGGACAGAGGCAGGAGGATCTGGAATTTGAAAGCAGCTTGGGCTGCATAGTGAGATCTTGTCTCAAAATGCACGCACACACACATACACACACAGGAGCATACAGTGGGGAAGGTTGGGGGAGGCTGGGGTGGCTCTGAGCTGGAGAGAACTCTACTTAAGAGTTTCCAGCACCTACCACATCTTTTGCTTCTAAGCCATTACATTGCCTCTGTGTGTCTCAAAAGCCTCTCCCTGACTGCTAGAAAGTGTTTCTGAGTGTCAGGTATCATTTCGGAGAAGCCTTTAAGAACAACCACACACACACACTCCTCTGATTAGGTTCCCCGCTCCCCAGAGCTTTCATAGGGAACTTCACCTACATGTGACTGTGTGTTCATTAATGTGTATGTCTGCTCTCCTGGGCTGGGTGCTTTGAAGACTCCATAGCTGTGGAGATGCCATTTGGCAGACTGGGCTGTATCAGGTATTGGAAGATGCTTTCTGTCAGGACCAAGTTAAGAATAGAGTCTTTGAGTTTGTTCACTCATGTAGTCAGCCAACATTTATTGAGGCCTTGCCACAGTCATCTCTCAGTGTGGCCCAGATGAATATGCACACACTTGAAGCTTCCTGTTTGTTTGACTTTAGGACAGTGTCGTCATCTTGCCAGTGTGCTTTCACAAGGGAGATGTAGGCCCAAATCTCTCGGTAGGGCTTTCAGAGCCGTTTATAGATTTGCTCGTTGTTTAGGAAAGATTTGTTAAAGGAATACTCATTTAATCACATACAAACATGTCCTCTGTGTGATGGCCTGATTCTTACCCTGACTGTTAATATTGAGACAGAGACTGCTAAGCACTTTACACGGGCTATTGCCTTAACCTTCACAATAAGCCTATAAGCTAGGGACGATTTGTTCTCATTTTTAGAAGGTTCCATACCTCCTAAAATATATGCACGATCACACACACCTTAACTGGGACATTTAAGCTCAGAACTTCAGAGTCAGGTGTGGCCTTAGAGCTGTTTGAATACACATGAAAGCCGTCAGGACCTCAATAAGTATTGGTTAACTCAATAAACACTACTCTCAAGGGAAATCGAAAGATGTCCTGTTTTCCCCGCTTGTCCTCTCCAGGTCTTAGTTTCTCCTTTCCTTCCATTGTCCTATTTATTTTTAACAGCAAGTCAGAAAACGTGTAGGGTTAACTGCATGACAGATAATGGGTCCAATTGGAGTTAAGAGATATGACTAAAATATGAACGTTTCCTGCCGAAAGGATCGTGGAGTTGGGAAAGGTGCAGAAAATACATTAGTCAGAAGCAGGAGTGGTTTACAGAGTGGAGATCTGACTGCATCTCATGATGATGAAGGCTTGAGAGTCAGAGGCAGCCCCATAGATGGATATGTTTGTATGTAAATTTGTGAACATTCATCTCACAAGCCTTAATTACACATGCAAAACACCATTCCGAATGCTCCACTGGGAGCTTTTGGATCCACCACAGATGTTCACTGGAGAGAAAGATGCTGGCATTTGATGGCTGAAGTTCAGGCTATGGCTTGAGAATGACATATCAGGGACATGGGGGTCTAGTATACAATGATACAGAAGCTGCGTTTGGAAGTAAATTCTCTGCTGGTTTTTTTTTTTTTTTTTTTTTTTTTTTTGGTCAAGAGTAGGTGCTAACAGGTAATCTAAAGAATGCTGAAAACTATACTCTGGCTTTCATCTCTTATCAATGCCTAGGTAGCCACATCCACCAATTATGAACCTATTATCCTTCCTAGCCACTGCCTCTTCTAAATTCCTCAACTCTCTGCCTACTTACATCATCCAGTTGTCCAAGCTATAATTGAGTCTTTATAGGAAAGACAGATTTCATGCCATGCAATAGTTGGACTATCTGGTGCTGGGGTGGGTGGGTGGTGGTGTTGAATTGACAATTAGCTCCTCCCCCCCCCCACCCCTGCAACGTTGTCTGGCTTTCCCAGCCCCATCTGTTACCTCTTCAGACCAGCTGTTTTCCTCTCACCTGGTCTCTCTAGCACCTTGTACCTGGGTTATAAGTTATATAAGTGTGGGGAGCAGAGCTTAATGTGGTTTTGCTCACTGTAGATGGCCAGTAAATGTCTGACAGATGAGATGAGCTGCCTCAAAATTCTTGTTTTCTTCTGCTTCTAGAATAAAAGTCAGGCTGTCTCATTTGGCCTCCAAGATCTATTACATTGAACCACAGCCAATTTCACTTGCTACCCTCACCCCCACCCCCTTTCACTACCTTGAAGGCCAGTTTAAACAGTGATTCACAGTTCTTGCCTGGGGCCACTTGTATTCTCCCGTCTCCGTTCCAGGAAATCCTCTCCGTGGCTCCTAAAGCTAGGACTCATCCAAGTTTATAGGCTCTGAGAAGCATGGTGGTGGCCGACTGCTGCCTCCCGCTAAAGCCTCCCGCCACCCCAATCAGCCCTTAGTAGGCACAGCTGGCCCTCCTCTTCCAGGAAAAGCCTTGAGGGAACAGTTGAACCCTGGAAATTTCCCGTAATCATAAGCCGCGACTGTCACAGAGCAGACAGGAGATGAGTGGGTCCTCATGCTGGACTGGACAGAGGACCACGAATGGGGCCATGCAGGCTGAACCTCAAGAAGAAGCTGGGTGCGGGCCAAGCCATAGTCATCGGCGGGACAGGCTGAGAGATGCGAAGGAAGGGGTGGAGAGCTGGGGCTGGGTGTGCTTCCTGCCCCGGGATCTGGCGACCCGCCCCTGCTCCCGCCCTGGCGGCCAGGCAGGCGCTGGACGGCCCCTCCTGCCTCGGCCAGCCGCCCAATCAGCAGGCGCCCCCCGCCCGGCCCGCCCCCTCCCCCTCTGGTGACAGAAAGTCGGCCCAGCAGATGAGGAAGTGGCCGGCAGGCGGCCCTGGGGACTTCTCTCCGGACCTGATCCCTTTGAACCCTTCACTGCTGCCCGCCTGGTTCCCACTGGTGAGTGTGTACCTTCCATGGCTCCCCACGTGTCAGCGCCCCCTGCCTGGCTGGCCAGGCTAGCCCTGCCCTGCCTGCCCTGCCCTGCCCTGCCCTGCCCAGGCTGTGGGCGAGGCTGTTCCTGGGGCGAGTGGGTGGGAGGTCCCAGCCACTGGGGCTGGGCCTGCCCACACGATCCCTCCCCGGCACCTTGGCCCCTGACCCCCATTTGCTCACACCTAGTTCTTTTTCAGCACCTCCTGGCCTTCCCCCCTTTGCCCCCTCCTCTCTTTCCTCTTCCTGCCCTTTGCCGGTGCCCTTTTTCTTTTCCATCCATCTTAAGGGAACTGGCTCTGTTTCACCGCCGGAGGTGGGTGGTGCGCACCCGGGTTTCCCTCAAACTTAGGGAGAGATCCTCAGAAGTCTGGACTCCCTCCTGCCCTCGGGGTCACTGTGTATCTCCCGGTGTAAGTGGTGGTGAAGGGCGAGTGAATTGGAGGAGGTGGTTGAGGGAAGAGATAAGGAACTGGCAAGCTCACATGTGTCAGAGCACATGCCTAAGTGCTAGGCCCCACTCCAACATAAGCCACCAACCAAAGTCTAACTGTAGGAAGAAATGAGTGTCACCCACCAGAGAGCTCTGTGTGCAGGAGGGAGGTGTGGATGAAGATGTACCCATGCCTGGTCAGCTGTATATCCCGCGGTTAATGCAATCCCTGACAGGTGTGAAGTTTAGGAGCCTGGCATGTCCGAGTCCAGTAGGGAGGCCTGTTTGGGTGGTGTGGTCAACAAGATATGCCTGGACTGTGTGTGGTTGTATGCTGGCTAGCTCCTGGCACGGTATGCATGTCTCTGGGGGTGGTTGAGAGCGGTGTGATGAAGGTACATATTACTGTGTGAGAGCGTGGATGTGGATGGTAGAACTCAAGCCCCAAGGCAGGAGATTGATGGAGAACAGCTGGAGCACTCTGCTTGTTAGGCAATTGCGGGAGTCCTCTGGGACAAAGTCCTAGGCTCTCCTGGGTCTAGGCTAAATTTTTGTTTCCCTATTAACTTTCCCTTGGCATTCCCTCCAACTTTGAGGAGGAGGGGACCTAGCCCATGAGGCTCCCTCCCAGAGGAGGGAAAGATTCCTGAGACCTCCCCCACTCCCCCACCTCCTCACATACCACTGGTGTCTTTACCCCTCCCTGGTAGGGAAGGGTGATGCCCATTCTAAAGTAGGACAAACTAAGAATTCATGGCTGGTTTGGGAGAGAATGCTGGGTGTGGATTTTTAGCAGTTCTGGCTTTGGCCAGACGTCCTGGCCAGAAGTTTCTGGAGAACCTACAAACTTATCTGGTTGGTCAGAGGTGGTGAGGCTGGGGCTCACTTGGCTTTCTCAATTCTGGTGGGTCCTGCTCCTCTAGGCATTGACCTGTGGCCTGGACCCACCCTCCACCCCATGCCCAACGTAGCGGGGGCGGGAGGAGGGCGGGGCTGCTACAAGATCTAGTCAGACAGGTGGAGCCGCCAGGGCAGGAGTCTCAAAGAGCCAGGCTCCTGGAGTGGAAGAGAGAGAGGCAGAACTTGCCCCTGAGAAGAAGGGAGGAGAGAGGCTGGAGGTGAAGCACTGGAAGAAGGCAGGAGGCTGGAGGTGAGAGCCTGGGAGGCAAAGGGGAAGCCCGGGGGCACTGGTGTTCACCACGGGAGAAGTGGAACCCTAGGTTTGTTCAGGTACTAGAAAGGACAGAGGCAGGACCATGGAGGTGGGAGTCCCTGCAGGGGACAGAGGCGAGAGGAGAGTCTTGGAAAAGGGCCAGAGGGACTTTACCTGGGAGAAGTGGGTATGAGAGGACTGGCTGAAGGGGAGATTCTCTGGAGAGAAGAGTGTCTCTCAAAGCTGAGAGATGAGACTGCTTGCCAGAAAGGTTGAGGAAGTTCACCGGGAAGATGAACTGTGTTGTGAGGAGAAGGGCTCCAGGAGACCTGGAAGGCAGGTCTCAGAGGGGAGGAGGAAGGCAGGGAAGGGAAGCTCTCAAGAGAGTGGAGGGGAAAGGTGGGAACGGCTCCATCCAGGCAGGCAGGATGCTTAGGCAGCCGATGCTCCAGACCGTCTCTTCTCCCAGTATACTCCTACTCACCATGGCCAGGATTCGACCTGGGGCCTTGTGTATGATGGGAAAATACTTTACCACTGAGCTGGGTTCAGAGCCCTATCCTTTTGTCAGTGAGGCAGCAGTTGTCTGATTCTGTATCTTGTCCTGCCGGCCACATGTGTGATGGGGGGCCATGCAGTGGCCCCTGCCTAATACCTCCTCTCCATCCCTCCTTAGAGTCCTTAACCAGGATGGAGGCTGTTGTGAACTCGTACCACGAGCTGATGAAGCATGCAGGTAAGCAGCTGTCTATAGCACTGCCTTCCTTCCCTTCTTCCCTGGGATCCCAGGATCTAGGGTTATGTCCTTAGGAACTCCTTGTGACCTGACTCATGTCTAGACCAGGGAAAGTTCTTAAACCCTGTGACCCTCACTCCTTTGACATCCTATTCACAGATCCCCGGATCCAAAGCTACCCTCTGATGGGGTCCCCCTTGCTAATAACATCCATCCTTCTGACCTATGTGTACTTCATCCTCTCACTTGGGCCTCGAATCATGGCTAATCGGAAGCCCTTCCAACTTCGAGGCTTCATGATTGTCTACAATTTCTCACTGGTGATACTCTCCCTCTACATTGTCTATGAGGTAGGCTGGAATGCCTAGGCTGTAGTTTCTGTCGCAGGTTGAGTTAGGGTACAGGGCATGGGCCAGAGCATGGCACTATCGGT
This sequence comes from Mus caroli, assembly GCF_978045245.1. Taxonomy (NCBI): domain Eukaryota; kingdom Metazoa; phylum Chordata; class Mammalia; order Rodentia; family Muridae; genus Mus; species Mus caroli. The sequence continues at coordinate 38,403,139 of NW_028227261.1, read as the reverse complement.
TGCAGAGGTTCAGTTAGCGAAGGGGAGGGGTTGCTGGAAGAGAACGGGGGGTTTAATCCACTCTTTTCTTAGTTTCTGATGTCTGGTTGGCTGAGTACCTACACCTGGCGCTGTGACCCCATAGACTTTTCCAATAGCCCTGAAGCACTTCGGGTAAGTAGAGCCTTAGGTAACCATAATTATAAGCAACCTAGATAAGGGAGAGCAGAGTTGGCCAGGTAGCAGAGGCTCTTTGGATACCGTGTAACTAGTAAGATTGATTTGACTTCTCACAGATGGTTCGAGTGGCCTGGCTCTTCATGCTTTCCAAGGTCATTGAGCTGATGGACACAGTGAGTGTTATAGCTACTAGAACTTGGGAGTGGGAAGGATGGACGGACGGGCGGACGGGCATGCAGCCTCCCCATTCTTCCCCCAGGTGATATTTGTCCTCCGGAAGAAGGACGGGCAAGTGACCTTCCTCCATGTCTTCCATCACTCGGTGCTTCCCTGGAGTTGGTGGTGGGGGATAAAAGTTGCTCCAGGTGAGCAGTGAAGGCCGCTGGAGAAGAGGGTGGCCATGGGGAGGAGAGGCTCATCTCCTGACCATCTTGTTTGCCATCATAGGAGGAATGGGCTCCTTCCATGCCATGATAAACTCCTCTGTACACGTTGTCATGTACCTCTACTATGGATTGTCTGCCCTTGGCCCTGTGGCCCAGCCCTACCTTTGGTGGAAGAAACATATGACTGCCATTCAGCTGGTGAGGAGCCTGTTGGGCCCAAAGCCAACCCCCAGTGTTTCTAACTTAGTTCCTTCTTCTTTCTACCCAGTTTCACCTCTGATCCTTGCCTTCCCCACCCTAAGCTTTTGACTATTTCTACTCCCTCCCCTCCCAAACCTATTTCTGACCCTTGTCTTTTTCTATCCCAGATCCAGTTTGTCCTGGTCTCACTGCACATCAGCCAATACTACTTCATGCCCAGCTGCAACTACCAGTACCCTATCATCATCCACCTCATCTGGATGTATGGCACCATCTTCTTCATACTGTTCTCCAATTTCTGGTATCACTCTTACACCAAGGGGAAGCGGCTGCCCCGTGCAGTTCAGCAAAATGGAGCTCCAGCTACCACCAAGGTCAAGGCCAACTGAGAAGCATGGCCTAGACATTGCCCACCTAAGTGCCTCAGGACTGCACCTTGGGCAGCATCCACAAGTGTCCTCTCTGCCATACCCGTGACCAGGGCTCTGTGGTCAGGACTGAGCAGGCGGACTGGCTTTCCCCTCCCCACAGCTGGTCTACAGGGGCCACTGTTCCCATCCCTTCTCCCAGCCAGCTCCAGGGATGTGGCCTCACTGCTGTCTGCCACCAGAACTGGAGGCTGAAAGGGCTGGACACTTACTACCCCCTCCCTGCCTTAAACTCGGGAGAGGAACACTCAGGGCTGGCCGGCACGCACCCGGGTCTTGTGGCCTTTCTCCTCACACTGAAGAGGTCAGCAATAATCTGTCACTGTGGACTCAGGCTCCCTTCTCACTCCACATGGAAGCATGAGCTTCGGGTCAAAGGTCAGAATGGGCAGGCAGCAGGCCTGGCAATCAGGCTGTGCGCTCACTTGTGTCTTAATTAAAGTGACAGGAAACCACTGAGATTGTGTGTGTGTGTAAATGAGGTGCGGGACACAGCTTTAGCTGTGGCTTGTTTACAAACAAAAGGGATGGATAGTAGTGCATGCCGTAATCCCAGCTCCTGGGGAGGGTACAAAGTAGGAGCTCACAAGCTCAAGGTTAGCCTGCACCCTGTCTCAAAAGAAAAATGAAGCTCAGTAGGCAAGGCTCTGGGTTTGGTTCCCCAAACTACAAAAATAATATAAAAAGGGGCGGGGGGTTGCCAAGTCTAGCTCTAGTCAGAGTAGGGGCAGCATGTAGGAAGGATGCTAGGACATAAGAAAGGAAGATACGAACTTTATTAGAAAAAAATAAAAACAAGAAAGGAAATGGGTTTGTTCAACGGATGCCTTGGTGGATGAGGCTACTTTTAGCTACACTGGCTTTTTCCCGCTCGCGCCGAAGGGCAGGGTCCATCTCAAAGCAGCGCCACAACCGTAGAGTCTCATCAGCTGCTGCTGATGCCACTGTGGCCCCATCTGGACTCATTGTAAGACCCAGGACCCGTGCTGTGTGACCTAGGGTGAGAGCAGTGCACTCGAGCATACACACAGGCCTCCCTCTAACTTTGATAGTCACCTTGAAATGAAATGTGAATGCCATACACTCACCCTTTTATAATTCAGTGGTGTTACTGTATTTACGAGGTTAGGTTGTACATTGTTATAACCAGTACCACGAAATTCTAAATCTAAGCCGTGAGCCTGTTAACTCTGCATCTACCCATTCCTGTGCAATCACACCCTCCCACCACCCTTGCCAGATCCCCAGGCAAGCCAAATCAGTCTGTTTATTCTCAATATTTCATAACGATGGAAACATACACTATGTGGCCTTTCTGCCTGGCTTCCTATTGCCACCTACCTTTGAGCTCAGCCACCTTGGCCATGGTTGGATACTTCCAGATAACCAGCTGGTTCTGGGCAAAGCCGTGACCGGAGATAAGCTCCTTATAGTGGGGAGACCAGAGGATGGAGCACACCTGTGGAGAAGGTCATCACGGACATGAGAGGCAGGCAGGGTTACTCAGAACCGAGTCCATTCTTGTATTAGACACCCTGTCCGGTGCTGCAGATTTAACTTAATGGTCACAGTCCTCACTGAAGCCCCGAGACAAACATCCGTGGTGATGAAGATGAATCCACCAGAAGGGAAGTTTCATGTTACCCAAAGTCATCCCATAAGTGGCTCCCTTGTGCAACTTCAACCATCTGCCTTCAGAGCCCACACCTGCAGTGAAGGCCAAGTGAGGGGAGCAGATAGGGAAAACTGGAGTATTTACAGCAAGGCATATCAGCAGCAAGAGCCTCAAATGTTCTAATACATTTGGTTTTTTGTTTTGTTTTGTTTTTTTCCGATACAGGGTTTCTTTCTCTGTATAGCCCTAGCTGTCCTGGAACTCAGAGATCCACCTGCCTCTGCCTCCCAAGTGCTAGGATTAAAGGCGTGCACCACCACTGCCTGGATCTAATGTATTTGGATCTTATGCTGTAGGTTGTGGGAGTCATCACAGGTTTAAGGACAGTAAGATACCACTCGGATTGTATAGAAGAAACTGGAAGGGGGGTGGGAGAGAGAGAGAATGTGTGGGAGAGCCTGGGCATGGTGGTGCACGCTGGTAACCTCAGCGCTTGGGATGCTAAAAGCAGGACTGAGGCCAGCAAAGGCAAGACTCTGTCTCACAAGACCCTGCCTCAATAAATGGATGGATGAATGAATGAATGAGAGTGCTGAGGAAGGGACAGATGTAAATGAATGAATGGAGTACTGAGGAAGGGACAGATGTGAATGGTATTTCAAGCTAACACTGAAATATCCTGAGGAGGATGAAAGATTAGGTGGCTTTTCAGATTTCTAAGCAGGTTCTACTATCTAAAACAGTACAAGAGGAGCACAGTACATCTCAGGAAGGCAAGGTGAGCTGACAAGCTTAATTAGGACCTACGGAGGAGGTTGATTCTTGAGGACCTAGGGTTGGAGAGAAGCCAAACTAGGGAATGGGAATGCCAATGAGGGCTGAGTCAGAAATTTAGAAATGATCAGGTAGAGAGTTGGAGTAGAAGTGGCTGTTCAGAAATGTCACATAGAGGAACACACCTCTGCCTGGGATAGGTTAAACTATGAATCACCAGCAGCAGCCAGCACAACAAACTACCTGGGAATGCACATCCACAGCACTCAGACAGGCCCCTGAGCAGACGTTCCAAATGCGAATGTGCCGGTCACTGGTTCCTCCTCCTGTTGCCAGGATATTGGACTGCCAGGGACACCATGCAACAGCCTGGGTGGAATGGATAAAGGCTGGGTCAGGTCAACAGAGAGGCAGAAGCAGCCCTACGTGTAAAAAAAGAACTGAGCTTTTCCATGCCCTCCTTTCCCTTGAAATGGCACAGAAACCTGGAATATGTATTAAAGAGCTTCTTGCTCTATAGCTGGGCAGGGTTCTCATCTATTCTAGCCCAGCTCTGATGCCTACCACCCAGCACCTGCCCTGTAACCTGACATCTCCATCTCGCCCTGGCTGCTCCTCCTCCCCCGTCTCCTGGAGACTCCCTCCTGGTGACCTCGCCTCTCTTCCCACCCACCTTAAACTCTCCTCCCCAGCTACAAGCTGATCAGCTCTTTATTAGCCAATCAGAGGTGATAACAATTTTCAAACAACTCCAAGACAGGAGCTGCTTCAATAATTGTGACGATGCTGGAAGGCACCCAGCTCTCTGGGCACAGTAGTCATCATCTATCATGAATACTCAGTGGACAAAACTATCTCTCAACTCTTAAGTGTTACAATTAAACTCAACCCCGCCTTGCCTTCTCCTCTTAGTAGTCCCTCGTTTATAGCCGAGTGTCTATAAACCTCAGCTCAAATGCTTTCTCACCTTGACAGCACCTTGATGTTGAGTGAATGTTTGCAGGGGAGCCCATCCACTTTCTCCAGGACCACTAGGCCACACGTTGACAATGTTATCATTGCCACCACTTGCCAGATGTCGTCCATCTGGGGCCCAGCGAAGCCCACATACTTCCTGGCTATGGCCACTCAGTGTGGCCACATGGTGTTCTGCTACCCGAACATCATGGTGGTGGATGTGGCCAGACCGGGAACCACTGAGAAGAAAAGAGATTTAGTTCCAGATGGCAGAAACCGGAAAGGTTTTGCTATAGACTGGGAAAAACACCAACCTGGACAGGATATAGCTGTTCCAACTGAGGGAGCTTACTCGGGCGGAGTGACTGGTCATGTTTCGAAGTCGTTTCTGCTGCTGCACATCCCAGAGCTGCAGAGGAAAGACCACAGGGTCACAGATGGAAGGTGGGCAAGCTCCTCCCTGAGCCCAGTGACCACAGAGCCACAATACAGGCAAGCAGGCTCACCTGGACCTCAGCATTGCTGGTGCCCACTGCTAGGTAGTTGCCCTCCTTGATCCAGGCCACCGAGGATATGTAGTCCCCAGGCTGCTCCATTTGCAACAACTGCAGGATGTCACCAGAACCAGCGTTCCATAAGTACACACTGTTGTCCAGTGCCACAGCCAATACATTTCCAGAGCTCCAATCTACAAGATTCAGGTCTGCCAAGGGAAGGAAGAAAACATGAGGTCCTTTGTTGGACTGGTCCATTCCTAGGCCATCTTTCTCCATCCACAAAGACAACAGTGCACTCACAGTAGTCATTCCGGATTTCAGGGGCATCAAGGATCCTGTCTGGCAGAGAAGGGATGTATCTGCAAGCCTTCCTGCTGGAGCCAGGCGTGGCTTTCTGACTGTACAGTACTTTCAGTCTGTTCTGGTAGCCTGTGGCAAGAGAGTGGGTCTGGACTTGGAAACTGATACCCACCCACATGTGGAAAAGCAGCCACTTAGGAAGGACGGACACCAGCCTCCATGATGTCACTCCTTACCTTCTGGGGCATTCTGAGGTTTGCCGCTGAGCCTGAGGATCTTGGCTTCCTCCACATCAAAACCGTTCAGGTTGAGAGACCAGGCTTTCTGATGCTCCTGAAATACAGGGCAAGTGAGTGGAGGCAGACCGGTATCAGCCAGGGGACAGACACCTCAAGTCTCATGACCCCTGTGGAATCATACCTTTTTGGTGGGTGTCCCCCTGTCTTCCGGCTGGTTTTCCTTGCTTAAGAGGAAGCTGGCCACCTCCATTTGAGAAGCACTGCGTTGGGGGATAAAGCGGTCACCTCCAGGTTTGCTAGGGGTGGTCTGAACCTTGGAACTAGATTTGCCTGGGGGCAGGGAGAGAGAAGTCAGACAGCCCGATGAGGCTCCCGGAGGGCGCATGAAGACGGACTCTCAGCGATTCCAGCTCCCTCCACCCACTCACCAGGAGTTCGGCCTGGGGTCCGGCCGGCGCTGTGTGATCTGTTGGCGGCCCGCATGGGCGAGGGGGCTGGGCCTGTGGCTTCCTTTGCTTTGCGCTGCCAGCGCGCAACCGGGGCATTGGGGATGGGCGCATCCAGTTGAAGCAGTGAGTGCAAATCGCTCTCGAACACGAACTGCGCCATGGCACGGCTACCGGGGCGAGAGGCGACCAAGCTCGATCCTCGCCGGGCTCCTGGGCTCCGCCTGCCACAGCTCGCACCAGCCCGGCCCCTCTCCGTACTCAGCTCTCCCGAACACAAACCCCCGGCTCCTCGCAGCGCGTCTGTACGACTGCCGAACGCGTTCTTTTCCGGACAAGCTAAGGGCACGCCGGACTGTTGTTCTTAAACTCTCCGCTGCTAGCGTTCATTGGCTCCTTCAAAACCCAACTGTCTTAACCGTCGCCCTTGCCGATTGGTCGCTACACTGAAGAGGGCCGGGTCTTCCGGGAGCAAGTCTCACGAGAGTGCGACGACCAAGCATTTGGAAGGAAGTCCCGAACCCATCTCTGGGAGCCTTCGTCCCAGCCCGAATCGGAGCCCGAATCGGAGCCCGAATCGGAGCGCGGGGGCGGGTCCCGCACAGTTAGTCCTCGGGATCCGCTCTCCGCTGGGCATCTCTCTGGGTTGGACCCGGCAGTTAGAGCACTGGGAATCATTGAAAGGTCACATCGAAGCCTGTGTGTGGTACTTAGGTGTCACACACACACACACACACACAGAGAGAGAGAGAGAGAGAGAGAGAGAGAGAGAGTGAGTCAATCCGGAGGACCCAGTTGGTTAGAGACGGTGGGGAGGTGGCGGTCTGAATGGGGAGGACGCCAGAAACCCTGCTAGGAAGGAAGTATGCGGGCCAGTGTGGGGTTCAGCAAACACAAAGTGAGAGGAAGGGGGGTGTCAAAACAATGATCAGAATTCCAGCCTTTCGTCGTGAAGATTAGGTTAGGCTGTTCTTGGGGACATCTCATCCTGTGGCGGGACTCCCGTGGGACTTTGGATTCTTCAGAGACCTAGAGATCTCCTTACCTCCGTAGTACATAACCTGCCAGAGCGACACCCATTTTGTTTGTTTCAGACAAGGGTCTCACTATGCAGTCCGGGCTGGTCTGGAATTCACCTTGTAGAAAAAAACTGCCCTGGATCTCAGCGATGCGGTGGAATATAAGGCGTGTGCCACCACGCCGGGCCAAGAACCTGGTTATGCTGATAGAAAAATCAAGGTGCAGTGCAAGAAATTAGCCCAAGGTCATAAAAAGAGGTTGGTAAGAATCCAGGTCTGGAGCCTGGAGAGATGCCTCAGTTAGAACTTCTTGTTCATCCACGGGACCAGAATTTGGTTTGTCAGGCAGCGCACAACTACCTCTAACTCCAGCTCCAGGGCATCGATGCCCTCCTTATGGAACCAGCATACAGATGGCACACAAACACACCCCTCCTCCCCAATAAAAATAATTTTAAAGCGGAAGGGAGGTTAGAGAGATGATGGCTTAGCTGTTATCACTAGATGCTCTTCCAGATTACCTAGGGTTCAGTTCCCAGCGCCCAATATAGGTTCTCAAGCATCTATTACTGTAGTCCCAGGGGATCCAGTGCCTTCCCTGGCCTCTGCTAGCATCAGGTGTGCATGAGGTACATAGATGTAGGCAAAACACAAACACACTTAAAAAAAAAAAGTTGCCCTTTGATCTCTGCACCCACAGCACACCTCTTCCTTCTGGTGACAATAAAAAACATTAAAAAAAAAAAAAAAAGCGCCAGGCAGTGGTGGCACACACCTTTAATCCCAGCACTTGGGAGGCAGAGGCAGGTTGATCTCTGAGTTTGAGGCTAGCCTGGTCTACAAAGTGAGTTCCAGGACAGCCAGGGCTATACAGAGAAACCCTGTCTCGAAAAACAAACAAACAAACAAACAAACAAACAAACAAACAAAAAAGAAAAAAAGAAAAAAGAAGGATCTAGGATCTAGGTGACTCCCATTTAGTCCAGGGCTTTAGTGAATATGCACAAAGGTAAAACAACATTAATACAAATAATAATGGGTGTTACTAATTGACCATCTGCTAACTATTGCATTAAAACAGTTTACACACATATTTTGGAAACACACTCTCATGTAGCCAGGCTGGTTTTGAACTCCACGTAGCTTAGGATGACCTTGAACTTTTTTTTTTTTTTTTTTTGAGACAAGGTTTTGTGTAGCCCTGGCTGTCCTGTAACTCACTGTGTAAACCAGGCTGACCTCGAACTCAAATGCGTCTGCATTCGGAGTGCTGGGATTAAAGGTGTGTGTCACCACATCTGGCAAATTTACTGATCTCTTAAGGCAGATAAGCAAACTGCCTTAATTTTACGTAATCCCAACACTTGGGAGGCAGTGGCAGGTGGTTCTCCGTGAGTTCCAGGACAGGTAGGGCTATGTAATAGAGGGACCCCATTTCAAAAAAACAAACAGAAAGAAAGAAATTGGGTCCGAATGAGGTAAGAGATGTTAACAAAGGCACAGCATTGTAGTCACAGCAATATGCTGCCTAGTAAGGAGTTGGAAGACGCTCAGTCCTTAGCCTAAAATGACCTCTAATGACGGCAGGGTCTTCAGCTGTTAGCCACACTCACTGTAGTTTCTAGCTCTGAAGCACTTGTCTTTCTTCCATTTCTTTTTTCTTTTCTTTTCTTTTCTTTTCTTTTCTTTTCTTTTCTTTTCTTTTCTTTTCTTTTCTTTTCTTTCTTTCTTTCTTTCTTTCTTTCTTTCTTTCTTTCTTCTTCTTCTTTTTTTTTTTTAAGGTTTTTGAGACAGGGTTTCTCTGTATAGTCCTGGCTGTCCTAGAATTCACTGTGTAGACCAGGCTGGCCTCAAACTCAGAAATTTGCCTGCCTCAGCCTCCTGAGTGCTGGGATTAAAGGTGTGCGCCACCACGCCCGGCATTCTTTCTTCCATTTCTAATTGCCTTGGAAAACTAGAGATTTAATGTTCTCCAGTTCCTTAGTGAGTTCCTGGACCTCAGAAGACAGAAAAGGGGAGCCTAATGTTAAGCTATGGAGTTTGGCTTTTATCTGCCAGGAACTGTGGGAACAGTGGAAGTTCCTGTCAAGTGGTTTTCAACTTCTGGACTGAGAGAACTTTTAAGACAATGCAGCTACAGGAGACATGTGCACTGGAAAGTGTGCATGCCTGAAGCCCAGCAGTCAGCCAGAGGTGGATGTAGAGTCGAGACCTTGCCAGAGGTGGATGTAGAGTCGAGACCTTGCCACTAAAAGAAAGAGAAGTGAACCTGACAATTAAGCTATAACAGAGACAAGGGATCTGGCCACCTGAACATGGAGTCACTGGAGACTTTGGGGGAGAGGATAAGGACAATGAGCCCATGGGGTTTGTTTCAAAGGGCATGCAGAAAGCAAGCCAGATGTGGAGTCTGGGAGCTCACTTGTGAGCCCAGCCTCTGAGCCATAACCAAGTACCAAAAGATGGGTGCCCTAGAGGACAGATACCCATTGGCTCGCAATGCTGAGGCTACAAGTGCCAGACCAAAAATGGTAGAGGGTGGTTGTCTTGGAGGACTCTGAGGGAGGATCCAGTCCGTGCTTCTCTGGTGGTTTGATGGTGGTTCTTGGTTTCTGACTATCTTCACTTGGCTTTCTTTCTCCTTTCCCCATCAAGGTCTAAAATCCTCCCTTTCCCCCTAAGAGTACCAACCACAGTGACTCATTTTAACTAATTTTGAATGTAATAACCCTGCTTTAAAAAAAAAAATCACAGTTGAGGTACTTGAATTTAAGATTTCAAAGTCGACATTTTGGAGACAGGGGACACAATTTAACACTATCCTCCCATGGAATGCAAACAGAAACAAAGCTCTCAGGAACCCTCTGATACAGAGTCTGTGAGTCAACCCTGTCCATCACGGGAGAGAAGGGTGACGTGGGTCTGGGGTAGCAAACAGATGGCATACGGCATATTCATAATTCATCCTCTGCCATTAAAAGAATCTCTATTCCAAGAGACTCAGAACTAATTCGCCCTCCTGCTGAAAGTGAACTTGTCTTGTAGTTCTTCCCTCTAGGTCTGATGGGTCGTCCTTACTGCTTCACGTCTAAGGTTGGTCCCAGCTTCCTTACAAGCTCTGTGGCACAATGCTGTTCCTTGATGGCTTTCCAAAAATCTCACCCTCACCTTTGGGAATGTGTCCTGTCCTGTATTAAGCTAGTCAACTTACCCAGTTCGTGCTGTCCATCTCTGCCAAGACCCTAACAAAGTGGGTATATTTGGAGCTAGCAGAGACCCAAACATGGTAACATGATTGACAGTTTGAATGGCTCAGAGAACTCTGTAACCTGAGTGGTTTGAGTTCATTTACCACTGCAAAGTGTGGCATGCAAGGTCAAGGAAGCGGGCACGGAGTCAAGGCAACATCATTCAGAAAGGTTTCATTCAGACGATATTTATTGGAGGTCTGCCACCTATCATACATGAAATAGTATTGAAGGTGCTGGGGGTAAGGACAGATCCTAACCCTTGCCTTTCAACTCACTACCCAGGAGCAAGAAACAAATGTTAAAACCCACACAAAACACTGTGGGATCTATAGAAGTCTGGGCTGGAGATAAGAACTTTCTGATGGTCATCATGCATCAAAGGCCAGAATAGGAAGAGAAGAAATACTTAGGACATTAACTGGGGCATTTTAAGCATTGACTGTCCCAGCCAGTGTGCTCTCAATTGTTCACACTGCTCTGTGGGGTTCTGTTATTACCCACACTTCGTAGATGAGAGGGAAAGGCTCAAAGGCTATTTGCCTAAGTTTGCACAGCTAGCAGGTGTGAATGACAGCACCAGAACCTGGTTCTAGCTCCAGAGTTGGCTCTTTTGCTGCTAGTATGCTCAGAGAGGCAGGAACAGAACCAGGAAGGAAGGTGATACTGTGGAACCCAGGGTGGAGGAGGATGCCAAGAGAGATCGAATAAATAGATGACAGCAAGACCCCACTGGGTCTCATAATTAGAAGGCTTGCACAGTTCCCTTAACAGCAAGCTAGGGGACTCACTGAAGAACTCTTTAAAGTCTGAAGGAGATGGGGAAACAGAGACTTTCCCCGCCCCCCAAGTGTTTGGAGCTACAGGGAATGGCACCTTTAGTCACAGCAGGCAGATCTCTGTGAGTTCGAGGCCAGCCGTTTCTACATAGCAAGTTATAGGCCATCAGAGTTATATAATAAAACACTGTCTAAAATATAGAAAAAAATAAAAATAAAGAGCCAGAGGAGCCAAGCAGCTGCAGAGACAGAGCTCTGGATTTGTGAGCAGCCGTCTGGAGTGATCAGTGTTATAAAGCCTGAGGGGGAGTGGGGTGGCAACAGAATGGATGGTGTTGAGGATGGGTAAGGTAGTGTGCAGGAAGCTGTAGGTCTGCAGTAGCATGGGGACTGCCTTCAGGGCTGCTGCCAATAGCTTAGCGGTAGGTAGGAGTGGTTGGCAATGTGTGTGGTGCAGCAGGACCCCGTCTCAGTCATGGGTGGACACACAGACAGGGGCATGGTCCGCAGGCAAGGTTGCAGTCCTCTGTAGTCCATCTGAGGCTGGGAGGGACACAGAGGTAAAGGAGTGCTTTCTGAGGACTTAGGGAGGATTTCCAGGAGGCTGGGTTCCACTTCTTCACAGCTATCGGTAACCATGGCCTTAGACTGAGAGAGACGAGCAGAAGGAACTAGATTAACCAGGAGTGGCTCAGGCTCCTGGGACGCAGAGCAGGCCAGCCTGGTCTATTTAACTAGTCCAGGGACAGCCAGGGCTACACAGAGAAACCCTATCTCATAAAATAAAATAAAATAAAATAAAATAAAATAAAATAGCTAGAGTTCTTAGGGTATAGAGTGGGCTGGGTTTGCTTAATACAAATTAGGTTAGGGAGTAACACTTAGGGATAGTAAATATGGAGGCAAAGACCATGAGCAAGTTGCACTGTGGGGATAAGAGTCATTGGTGGTGGGTGATTGGAGGAGGGGAGGGTTAGGGTGTACTCACAGGATTTAGGGCTGCAGTGTCTCTGAGGTACTGGCCTAGGACCCGGTGTAGGTCTGGAAGCGAGGGCCACAAAGCATGCCTCAGTCTCCTATCAGAGAAGGAAGAGAGAGGAACATGACTCGGGATTGAGTTGGGACCAATAAGGAGGGCCCTAAAGTGGGCCAGGAGGGGAGGCAGTAAGGCAGAGGAATAAGTGTGAAGAGACAGGGGCATAGTCAAGGTGGGTTGGCCTGACCACTCTGCCAAAGACAGTATGTCTTCGTTCCCCATCGCTAACTATCCCATGCGCTGGAGTCTTTCATTGTTACATTCGTTTGTTTTTACCCTAGTCCATGAGAACATAGGTTCCATTCGAAAGCTTGTCTGTTGTTCCAGTCGTTACCCTAGCACTGAACCCACAGTAGGTTGTCCCACTCCTGTTACCCCAGCATTGAGCCCACAGTAGGTGCTTGGGAAACTGAATGAGTGAAAAAGAAAACCAGTGCTGTGTCTAGCTCTGGATGCTACTGCAGGGGGTTGTCTGTGAAGAGTGCAAATGAAGGCATACTGGGGAGACTTCCAACTCTTGGGCAGCAGATTTATTGGCAAGTTGAAGGACTTCAGCCAAAGGAGACTGGCCTCCTCCGAGACCTTTCTGATTGTAGAAAATAGCCCAGTTTGCAACATCACTTCCTTCTTCTCCATCAACATTTTGGGGTGGGAAGGTGGGGGGGGGGTTTCAGATAAATGGCTACCTTTGAATAAAGGCTCCATTCTAGACTGCTCTTATACAAAGGCAGATTAAAAGTTTAAAGAAAGTCAGGTGTGATGGCTCATACCTGTAATCCTAGGACTCAGGGTGGGGCAGGGGGTGGAGCTGAGGCATGGGGATTACAGTGACTTTGAAGTCATTCAGGACTATACAAAGACTTCCAGGCCAGCCTGGGCTACAAGTAAGATCCTGTCTTTAAAAAACCCAAAACAAAAAACCATGTTCAAAGTGAGGTGTGGAGTGGAGTCCAGGAGCGGGGTCCTGTCGCTTGGCCTAGCCTCTAACCAAAACACGCTCTTCTATACTTTTGACTTCTGAGCTCAAGACTCAGCAGACAGTGCCAAGTGAAGGACTGTGATGGTATGGATTCTCTCCTCAGGTTTATAATGTCTCCTCAGCCCTCACATAAGTGAGTCATTCATTAGGGAACTTATTTAAGGGACTTCTACTTGGCAGACACTGTGCTGAGGGTTTAAAAATGGCAGAGTAAGGTCTGATGGGGAGGACAGGCGAAGGGAGAAAAGCTGAGCTGGGAGCGTAGGACGGGTGTGTGTGTGTGTGTGTGTGTGTGAAGCGCGTGCTTAGCACGTGGGAGCCCTAGGTACAGCACCCTGCACCAAATAGATTAGTGCAGGAAAACACCACTCGGACACAAAGGAGCAGCCAATGAGAGGAGGCCAGGAAAGGCTAAGTTTAGTGAAGAAAGTTATTTAAAGATGAATGTGTAGTCAGCCAAAGAGGATATTCCACACAGGAGGGTCGTTATGTGCAAAGGCACTGAGCAGAAAAACAACCCAACTGGAGTAACTCAGGGCTTCGGCAAGGCTGAGATTTTGTTCTATCCTGGGAAGGTAGGCAAGTCGCCATAGAATTATGTGCGTTTGGAGAAGCTCGCCAGGAAGAGAGAGAAGGGGCACTGTTTCAAAGTCAGGTAGTGTGTGGGGCCAGAGAAAGAAAGCATTGTTTGATCGGCTTGCCTGAGTCGGAATGACCAGGTTTCAAAGCCAACTGGATGGTGTGCGGATGGAGAGACACAAGAACTCTGATTTGGGCCAAAGTTGGACAGTAGCCCTGTCACTAAGTGAGCAGCCAGGAGATGGGGCTATTGGAGGCGTCCAAGGAGTGGGCAGGTTACAGTGGAAGAACTCCACTCCCAGAGGCGAGCAGGAAGCAGCTGAAGAGGTAGGTGTGGATGTTCTGTGGTCCAGAGAGCGGTGTCAGCAAGTGACCCTAGAATACTTGTTCAGAGGCCACTGTCCTCACGGACCACACCCCACCATCCTTTTCGAAGGGCGGTACCTGTAGTGCGCAGGAAATTGCCACTTTAGCAGCAGTAGGCCCAGAAGGGCACTGAGGCTCAGCACCAGGAGCAAAGCAGTCACCAAGGTGATCCAAGCTAGGAAACAAAAAGCATCTGACCACGGCTGACCCTCAGCTCCACCCTGGGGCGTGCTGGCTCTAGCCCTGGCTCCACCCTCAGCATCCGGTAAACTCAACACTGCACTGGGCTGCGCTGAGTTCTGAGGCTTGCCCAGAGCCCCACCTATAGTGTAACCAGGTCCCCACGCAGTGTAGACCAGCTTCAGCCCTGCCCATCCTCACCAGTCTCGGAGCCCGTGGACACCCTAGCTGGAGGAGACCAGGCGCTCCAGGGACCTTGGTAGGTGGGGCCGTTGAGCCTGGCACGCAGCTGCAAGCTGTAGCGAGCTCGGGGACGCAGCTCTAGGGTCCCTCCCCGGGCTCCGAGAGATGGCTCCAGCACCTGAGAGGAGCAACGTGGAGTGGGTCTGAGCCCAGGCTTGGAGCTGGCATGATCGAAAGCTCTGCCTGAGATCAAGATCACACGAGGAATACACACAGCCAGTCGCTCGCTCACATAGCTATGCATTCCTCCACAAGATGTGAGGATACAGCTACAAGCGCAAACCATCCCCACTAATCCGGCCTTGGACACTCTAAAAGACACACAGACCGTGCCATAAGTACTATACTGCAGAGGACACCAGATTTGTGCTAGGTACCAGGACCACAGACGTTATTTTGTGCGAGCAGGGATACTATTATACGCTTAGCAAACACTCCAGTTGCTTAGGATATGCCAAACACTGAGCTAGGTCCTAGACAAGTGAAATACATCGTTTCATCTAAAGAGGGAAGCAGAAAAATCACAATTAGTGCAAGGCACAGAGGGAGCACAAGGAAACAATACTGCTTTAGTGCGCTAAGAGAACAGAAGGTCAAAGGGAAGACTTGGAATGAGGAGTGTTAACACATTATGCAAATTACCCATTGGTAAATAGCAGGAACAAGGAAAGAAGGTAGCAAGAATGTTTCTAGGCTTGGGTATTGGGTAAGAGGTGGCTGTGGTGCCGCTGACAGAGCTGAGAAGTCAGCTCCAAGAGAATACTAATGGGTCTACTTTATAAAGTTTAACTCCAGTCAGTCAGATTGATGGCAATGGTAAGACAGCCGTCATCTTTGGTTACTATGCAGTGTATAGACAGAAGGAGTGAAGGGAGATTATATATGTTATATATACATCTGGGTGATTGACAATTTGGCTACATGAATGGTATACACAGGGAAATTTAATGCTATATTTATGAACTATATATAGTAAAAAAGTACAACTCAGGAGGAAAATTAATTTATTTCAGATAATTGTATCTGGTCTGTCTAGGAATGAAGCTGTTTGCTTGGGTTGTCTGGCAGGAAGATGTGTGTGTTTGTGTGTGTGTTAACGGAGAATAAAAACATTGTTTAATTGTGTAATTAGTATCTCTATACGCCAGGAAGTATGCTAGGAATTGATATACGAAATGTTTTTAGATTTATTTACCATGTATATGTTTTGTCTGCATATATGTATATGAATCAGGCGTGTGTCTGGTGCCCTCAGATCCCTGAACCTGGAGTTATGGATGGTTATAAGCTGTCATGTGGGTGCTGGGAACTGAGCCTGGGTACTCTGCAAAAGCAACAAGTACTCTTAACTACTGAGCCATCTCCCCAGCTAAAAGAAAGAAAGAAAGAAAGAAAGAAAGAAAGAAAGAAAGAAAGAAAGAAAGAAAGAAAGAAAGAAAGAAAAATTATATTTAATTTTTATCTAACTCCAAGACCGATAACTTTCTCCCCATTTCACCAATGAGGAGACTTCAAATTTTAGGTAATTTGCATGTGGTTCTTAAAGCCCTTTCCTTGTGGAAAGGTAAAATTGGGGCTGTTAGTGTATAGTTTAAGTCATTAAGACCACAGGGTTGAACCACTTACCTAGGCAGAGCAGACGTTTATCTAGGAGAGATGGTTTTTGGATGGGGTGCTGGCAAGAACAACACCCCATGAAAGAGTAGAGAAGGAAGAGACAGGGAAAGGGGAGCTAACTCAGTCTAAGAGGTGGGAAGGGGGTGGGGAGGCCACCATCCGCTAGGCAAAGGGAAGGAAACCTTGATTTAATGCTTCCAGGATGGAATGGAGGAGGGGGGGGGGGAGACTCTTGTGTGCCAGGTGAGTGCCATGCCACTGAGCTCCAGGGGAGAGGACAGTTTAGGGAGAGCAGTCAGTGGTGCCACATGCCCCAGCTGACACAATGGATGTACAAGCATAGATGTACACGCCCAGATGTTGAAGCAGAGACAGTGTTGACCTGGGAATGCCGTGTGCAGTTTCCCATGAACACCTGCTCCCTTACAGTACCTTCCAATCCTCACGGCCTTCTCCCGTGTACCGGAGCTGGTAGCAGGTCTCTTGAGCTGCCCAAGATGACTGGTGCTGCCACTCCAACTCCAGCCTTCCACTTGAGACCTCCCTCCAGTGCAGGCTCGGGGTGGGAAGGAGCACTGCAGGGGATTTCAACAGGGACTGTGTTATGCACCACAGTGAATTAGGCACCATGCCACCAGGGCCATGGGTCAGAAATGTCAGAGGTGATGATGATGATGATGATGATTCATGAACAGAGTTCAAGTCTCAGCCTACCAGTTAGATTTGGTGACGTTGGCAATTATGTGGGAATATGGAAGGAAGGTTCTTACCAGCCTGGTGGATCCAAAAAGGGGAGCCCAGGTAGCTGTGAACGGCACCTTGCGCTGTGGTCACCTCTACAAGGATGTGAATAACACTGTCATTTCGTGACTTGAAGTGGCAGCGGGAGACGAGAGTGGGCTGTGATCCTGGACGCAGTTCCTCCTCTTCACATTTCTCCCAGGTGGGGTCCCTAAGAATCACCCAGAGAGACTCACTGAATCAGGCTCACCTCAGACACTGTCCTACATGGATCATGACTGAAGTCCTCCCTATGTGCCTTGGGCCTCTAGGACTTTCTTTGCCTGAATGAGGTCCACGCATGCTATGAGGAAATAATTCAGTATTGAATTAGTAGGTGAAACCCGTTACTTTGTGTACTAGATGATAATGATGGTGGTGGTGATGTCATAGAACTAAAAGAACGAAGTCTGTAGAGTTCTTTTTTCTTTTTCTTTCTTTGCTTTTTTTTTTTTTTTTTTTTTTTTCATGAGACAGGGTTTCTCTGTATAGCCCTGGCTGTCCTGGAACTCACTCTGTAGACCAGGCTGGCCTCGAATGCAGAAATCCACCTGCCTCTGCCTCCCAAGTGCTGGGATTAAAGGCGTGTGCCACCACGCCTGGCTGCTGTAGAGTTCTGACCTCAGCCTACCAGTACATACCTGGGGCCAATGGTATGGTTTATCTCTGCTCTAGTTCCCTTCCTCTGAAGTGGTGTAACACCTACCTGCAAACTCTTTCCAAGATGAAAGAGATTTTTTACCTTTCTAGATGCAAACATCTTTATATTTTTAAGTTTCTTCTCATTCTGCAGCCATCTTACAGTGATTGCTTCCAAGAACACTGACCTGGTAATAGCTAGAATATATCACAATTTTGATCTTTTCCATTGCCACGGAAAGTGGAAAGCACTGTTATTGCCTGGGTTAAAGTAAATTTTAAGCTGTGACCATGTTGCTCCTCCCCCACACCCTTAAAAGACTGGGTCTCACAGTATAGCTCTGGGTTGCCTAGAACTTGCTATGTACATCAGACTGGCCTTGAATCTGAGATGCACTTGCCTCTGATGGTTGGGATTAAAGGTGTGTTCCAGGATCACGCCCCACTCCCCCCTTTTGAGGCTGGGTCTCATGTGGCTCAGGCTGGTTTCCAAATGCCTCCTCTTGAATGCCCCAGTGACTTGTCATTCCTAAAATGATCCTTCTTGTGCTTACACATCCACCCACTTATTCAACAAACCGCACAGACTCATGTGCCAAGCACTGTGCCAGGCCTGGAGAGGACATAGATGAAAATATCATCTCGAAGGGGCCTGCTAGTCACAAAACCAAACAGCCATGTTTATCTGTGTTGTACACCGACTGACTGGGATGATCTCAGCAGAGTATCTACCCAGGAGGGAGGGTCACAGAGTGCCTCTTGGTTGAGAGAGGCAGTGTTAGAGACTGTGCTATAGACGGAGGCTCAAGCTCGAAGTAAGTTAGGTGGGGGACAATTGGCCGTTCCAGGCACAGGCTGTGCAGATGAAAAGGGAGTATTGTGCTTGGGAGAAAATTCTAAAGGGCTCAGAATGGAACATGGTTTTAGGATCGAGGGTCTGCTAGGAAATGGTAAACTGGACTGCAGACTGTCACAGACAGCCTCCTTAAGAAGCCTGACCTTTGTGCAAGAGAGAAGGTAAGAGGGTCCCACACTACCTAGCCCTGGCATGCCATGAGCTGGAGGTGATCCTCCTGCCTCAGTCTCTTAACTATGAGGATTAAAGCAGGAGCTTGAACGTAATCTCATAAATTAGGAAAACTTACAAGTATCTTAAACAGGGAAGGGTCATAATTACATTGTACTACAGAAGACTCCTCTAATTGCTGTCTATATAGAGAGGATTTGGGGGGGAGGGGAGGGGCGAAGCAGAGAAAGCCATTAGGACACTGTCAGGATTTTCCACGTGCAAAGTAATAAAAGTGAGACTACGGTGGAGACGGAATGGAAGCGGTGCTGCAGGGAAGACACACTCTTCACTCTGTACCCTAGTTGGCTTGGAACTCACTGTGTAGATCTGGCTGCCTCTGAACTGCCTGCCTCTGCCTCCCATGCACTGGGCTCACAGGTGTGTGCCACACCCAGCAAGAGATACTGAAGGGGCAGAAAAGCAGGAGCGTTTCTGGTTATTCTGAGGATTCCTATACCTGTAAGGTATAGAAAGGAGTGAAGACGGGGCAACGTGTGTGTGGGAGCTGCGTTCATGGTAAAATAGAGCAAGAGAAAAACTGGATAAAAGAACTGATTTAGCCGGACATGGTGGGTGATGGTCCACACCTTTAATCTCAGCACTCTGGAGGCAGAGACAGGTGGAGCTCTGTGAGTTTGAAGCCAGCTACAAAGCAAGTCCAGGACAGCCAGGACTCTGTTACGCAGAGAAACCCTGTCTCAAAAAGAAGAAGAAGGAGAAAGAGAAGGAGAAGGAGAAGGAGAAGGAGAAGGAGAAGGAGAAGGAGAAGGAGAAGGAGAAGAAGACGAAGACGAAGACGAAGACGAAGAAGAAGAAGAAGAAGAAGAAGAAGAAGAAGAAGAAGAAGAAGAAGAAGAAGAAAGGAAGGAAGGAAGACAGAAAGGAAGGAAGGAAGACAGAAAGGAAGGAAGGAAACAAAACAAAACAAACAAAAAAAGAACTGATCTATTTGATTTTGTCATTTTTTTTTCCTGTTTTCTGAGACAAGGTTTCTCTGTGTAGCCCTGGCTGTCCTGGAACTCACTCTGTAGCCTCAAACTCAGAAATCTGCCTGCCTCTGCCTCCCAATCAGAAATCTGCCTGCCTCTGCCTCCCAATCAGAAATCCGCCTGCCTCTGCCTCCCAAGTGCTGGGATTAAAGGTGTGAGCCACCACTGCCCAGCTGATTTTGTCATCTTAAATCCATGCAAGAGTCAGACCTCCATATTATGAAAATCTGCTCAGACATTCAAAAGAATGAACGGCTTCTTTTTTGGACTGAGTTCCAAAAAAATGTTTAAGCAAAAAGGTAAGTTAGCAAACCGCTTAGGGTTCGTGGGGAATACTTGGCGGTACAGCATTCACCCAGGCTGTGATTCTGTCCTCAGCATCACAGAAAAAAAAGCAAGAACAAAGCTGGACAGAGTTAATTCCAGCACTCCAGAGGCAGAGGCAGGTGGATTTCTGTGAGTTCAAAGCTAGCCTACTCTATGTAGCAAGTTCTAGGCCAGCCAGAGCTATACAGTGAGACCCTGTCTCAAAATGAGTTAGTTACATAGATAAACAAATAAATTATGTGCACATACAGATATAGTGTTGTATAACTTATATTTAAAGATTAACTATTGTGATGGTTTGTGTATGCTCAGCCCAGGGAGTGGCACTATTAGAAGGTGCAGCCCTGTTGGAGTAGGTGTGTCACTGTGGGTGTGAGCTTTAAGACCCTCATCCTAGCTGCCTGAAAATCAGTATCTGCTAACAGCCTTAAGACAAAGATATAGAACTCTCAGCTCCTCCTGCACCATGCCTGCCTGGATGCTGCCATGCTTCAGCCTTGATGATAATGGACTAAACCTCTGCACCTATAAGCCAGCCCCATTTAAATGTTGTCCTTATAAGACTTGACTTGGTCATGGTGTCTGTTCACAGCAGTAAAACCCTTACAAAAACAAATATTGTTTGCAAATATGTAAATACATTGAAAAATCTGAAGAATATAACAAAGCTCCTAAGAGTGACTTATTTTTTTTTGTTTTGTTTCGTTTTAGTTTTTTTTTCCTTTTTTTTGAGACAGGGTTTCTCACTGTAACAGCCCCGGTGATCCTGGAACTTGATTTGTAAACCAGTTTGGCCTGGAACTCACAGAGATTCATCTACTTCTGCCTCTCGAATGAGGATTAAAGGTGTCACCACCACCCCCCGGGCACCACTTAGGCTCTCTTTTCCATATGTGTCCTTGTATATGTGTGTGCACGTGTGTGTGCACATCTATACGTGTGTGAGTGCTCACAGAGGTCAGAGGACATCCTCAGGTGTTAGTCCTTCACTTCCACCTTGTTTGAGACAGGATCTCCTGGCCTTTTTCTCTAAGTGTGACAGCCTGGAAGCCCTTGAATGTCCAAGGATGCTTCCTTCTCTCCATCCTCTCCTGCTGCTGTAATACTGGGATCACAGATGCCTTTGACTGTGCCCAGCTTTGTGTGAATTCTAAGGATTTGATCCTTAGGCTTGCATGGCAAGCAGTGCGCTTTCCCTGTAGCTAGGGTTGACCTCTGTTCCTTCTGCCTCTACTTCCCTAGTCCTGGGACTATAGACATGTACTGCTGTACTCAAGGTTTCTAATGAAATAATCACATGAGGTGTAAAGGTTAAAACTGAGTCTAAGATTAGTGTTTAAAACAGAGACGCACATAGCACAACAAGCATGTATAAACATGCCAGCAGATGGCTCGGCTAAAAAGGGTACTTGCTGCCAAGCTTAAGCAAACGAAGTTCGATCCCCAGAACCCCCACATGGTGGAAGGAGAACCAACCTGCTCAAGTTGTCCTCTGACCCCTGTGGCACACATGCGCCACTGATGCCTGCACAAAGCAAGTACATGTTTTGGGGCTTGTTTTTGTCTTTGTTTTTCCGGACAGGGTTTCTTGATGTAACAGCCCTGGCTGTTGTGGAACTCATTCTGTGGAACCAGGCTTGCCTTGAACTTGCAGAGATCCACCTGCCACCGCCACCCGAGTGCTGGAACTAAAGGTGTGTACCACCACCACCTGGCCACACAGTTGGGCTTTTGTTTTGTTTTGTGGGGTTTTGTTTGTTTGTTTGTTTGTTTGTTTGGTTTGGTTTTTTGAGACAGGGTTTCTCTGTATAGCTCTGGCTGTCCTGGAACTCACTTTGTAGACCAGGCTGGCCTTGAACTCAGAAATCCGCCTGCCTCTGCCTCCCAAGTGCTGGGATTAAAGGTGTGCTCCACAGTTGGGTTTTAAAACAGCAGGTTTTAAGTTTCCAATTTTGTGTTGGGGCACAGTCATTGTTGTTGGCCACATGTAGCCTTGGGGCTCTACATGGACATGCCTGCCAGACTTTCCCAAAGGTCCAGATTAAGTCCGATGAAGCCAAGCCATCCCCAACAGAAACGAAGAGGCCGAGGCAGTGGAAATAGTGGAGCATGAGAGACCAGAGGCTAGAGCCTGGAAAGGACAGGCTAGGCAAGCACAGAGGAACCACAGCCACACTGCAGTTCACATAGTCAGCGTTGTTCCAGCCTTACCTGTCTGTGGGGCAGCACCTCGTCCTTCTGTGACGGAAGAAGCCTTGGGCGCTAGTGCGGTCTTGTTGCTGCCACTGGCAGGTGACCATCTTCAGATCCAAGGTAAAGCACTGAAGTCCAATTGTCACTGCGGTCAAAGAAGAGGACCACGAGTTCTTACTCAGGGGAGTCTCTAAACCATCTCTCCCCCCACAGCAGAATGTCCCCAACTATTCTCCGTTCTCTTCCTGAACATAGCTGTCCTGCGCAATGACAGGTCTGAGGTCATCAGAAATGACCACACTTCCCAGGGATTCTGCATCCCACCTAAGCCTCCATGGAGACCTTTTTTCTCTTTTTTCTTTTTCTTTTTTAAATTTTATTTATTTAATGTATGAGTGCTGTGCTGCATATACATATGCCTGCTTGAAGAGGGCATCAGATTCCCCCCTATAAATGGTTGTGAACCACCATGTGGTTGCTGGGAATTGAACTCATGACCTCCGGAAGAGCAGCCAGTGCACTTAGCAGCTGAGCCATCTCACCAGCCCCTCATTTTTTCTTTTCTTTTCTTTCTTTCTACTTTCTTTCTTTCTTTCTTTCTTTCTTTCTTTCTTTCTTTCTTTCTTTCTTTCTTTCTTTCTTTCTTCCTTCCTTCCTTCCTTCCTTCCTCCTTTCTTTCTTTCTTTCTTTCTTTCTTTCTTTCTTTCTTTCTTTCTTTCTTCCTTCCTTCCTTCCTTCCTTCCTTCCTTCCTTCCTTCTTTCCTTAAAATTTTCTTATTCTTTTACTACCTGCATCTCCTGGAAGATCCACAGTCACAGGGAAGGACCATGGTCCCCAGGAGCCACGAAGGGAGACCCCATCGGGTTGGCTGCGTAGCTGGAGCCAGTAGGATTTGCCAGCCTGGAGGCCTGAGACGAGACAGCTTCCACCCTTCACTGTCAGAGATGGAGCCTGGGGAGAAAAATCCCAGCACGGGAAACTAGGCCTGCTTCTCAGCTAGGATAGCCCACACACCTAGCATTTGAACCACTGTGCAAAACTCAGCTCCTTGCCAGATAGGTATGCACATAGACGAGGACCCATGTGGATGAGTTTCAGGTTGTGTTCAGGGGTTCTTACAAAGTCCCAATTTGGAAGCCTGAAAGCCTTCAGTTACCTTGGTGTGAATAGTCCTAAGTGGGAGATCCCTAAATGGGGCTCCTGAAAGCTAGTCAGAGTCTACACTGACTCTTCAAACCAACCCAGTCTGGGGTCCCCTAAGTATGGCCTTTCTTTTCCAGGGGATGTATTAGGGGAGAGTAGAAGGGGAGGGTACTTCTGCAGCTGGGGAGGTCCTCACTGGTCCATGCTGGGATGTTGTAGGATGAACACACGGAGGCTGGTCAAGAACAGGGACTGGGTTCGGCATCCACAAAGTGGGGCAGCAGGTTTCTGTGGAGAGCAGCTGAATGACGGAGGGGGCAGTGGCGTTGCTGGAATCCGTGGGGCCATAGCGGAGTTCATGCCTCAGGAAGTCACTGATTTCAGGAGCAGGGGCCTCCCAGTGGATCTGAAGTTCCCCTGGTTGGCTCCCACCCCTGGCCTTGATGACCCTGGGGGGAGCTGGCAGGCCTGAGGTCAAAACAAGGCACATCAAATCACCAAGGGCCAAGCTATGGTTCAACCCAAGGGCTACAGAGAAGGTGCCGAAGGCCGTAGAGAGCAACTCTGAACTCCCGAAGATGCCGTTCTCATTTCCGTGGAGGGAGGGAAGAGGAGGAGGTTGCCTGTCCTGCTTTCTATCCTCTTGATAATAATGAGCTCACTATGTGTAATGTTTGTGAGTGTGTGTGTGAGAAGTTTCTAAAGTCATTTCTTTCTCTTTTCTCTCTCTCTCTCTCTCTTTTTTTTTTTTTTTTTGATTTATTTAAGTACATCTCTCTTTAGATGCACCAGAAGAGGGTGTCAGATCTCATTACAGATGGTTGTGAGCCACCATGTGGATGCTGGGATTTGAACTCAGGACCTTCAGAAGAGCAGTCAGTGCTCTTAACCGCTGAGCCATCTCTCCAGCTGGTTTCTTAATGGTTTCTTAAACACACATTCTTTTCATCTCAGTCTCCTTGTCGCCCAGCACACGTCAACGACCTGATAGTTGGGTGGGTAAATACATGTATATGTTAATGAGAGGAGCAAATTGTCCTTGATGTGAAATGATTTAGGGGAAAAGTCTAGTCCCGGATGCCAAGGCTAGGAGGAATGATAAGCTGGGTTCTGAGGTGCCTCTGGGAACCTGAGAGAGAAGGGTTCCCACATTGTCCTGAAAGACTACAGGTAAGCCTGATTCTGGGAGCTTGAGCAGGTAGAGAGGCAGTGTGGCAGAGATGCCCTTACCCACACTATCCACAAACAGCACCCGCTGGATCAAAGTCTGGTTGAGGGACACATTCTTCACCCAGAGGTGCAGGGGAAAGAAGAGGCGCACTTCATCCTGGGCTGGAAACTGGCATACATATCGGGTTCCAAAGGTGGGCACACTCTGGGAATACAGGGGGCATGCACGGGGCTTCTCTCTGTTGGTACAGTCATCATGTTCAGCCCTGAGAACCCAGGCTGAACCCATGCCCAATTTCTGTCTCCATCATTGCTGTTTTCTTCTCACTGCTGGAGGTAGGGGCTTGAGGGGGACCATTTATAGGGTGGCTATGTATTGGGCATGCATTTACAGGAATCCTCTGATAGGGCCAAAGACAGGAAAGCTAAGAATGTGACTCAGCTAAATATAAGAACAGATAAATGAGGATTGGGGTACAGCCCAGAACCTACCCTCGGTAGGCATACAGCAGCTGGTATGTCCCACTGGGTGCTGCCTCTTCCTCATCCCAGAAGCAGGTGAGGTCCTCAAATGTTTGGGAGAAGCAGTTCAGGGGCTCTGTGCCCAAGGCCAGCAAGAAGACATCTGAGAACAGAGATGGTGAGTTGGGCTCTCGATCATTCCAGTCATGTTGTTGGGTAAAAGAAGGGAACCAGTGAGAGTCTCTTACCCTATATCCCCTCCCAGGGCTCCCTTTGCCTGTGAATAGGTAATATCCACCCTCTATCCACCTCACCTTGGCTGGTGACTTGTGCCTGGTTTGGAAGGGCCAAGAGGAGGCAGGAGGTGACCATGAAGAGGGCCCAAGAGGGCATCTTCTCCGGCACTGTGTGCCTGCCTTAGCCCATCCTCCCTTCAGGAAGCTGGGCCCCAATCCCCCCCGGGGGCCAGCCCCTCAGGTTCCTGTCAGATACAGCCCCACGTCCTGTCCCTGTCTCTGCCCCTCTGGGGCCCATCCAGACCACACTGGGGCCAGGGGCCAGAGGAGGGGGAATGGGCAGGAGGGTGAGAGGAATTCGAAAGAGAAGCCATGAGCCTTCTGTTGGCAGGGACACAGAGGTATATATTCGCCTGTGAATCAAATGGAGACACCCTGTGGGTGTGTGGACTACTGAGGAAGAGCATATGGCTGTCAGAACAGTGTTAACCACGCTACATGTATTGACTAAACGCCTGTCCAGTAGTCTTATTTCTATTGGGAAGATGAGGTTTAAAGGTTGCTCAAGGTCACGTGCCCAGAAAAAACGACAGGCTCAGGAGATCAAGCCTCAGAACGCAAGTGCTCAGCAGTCATGCCACGCTCCTGGAGTGACCTGTCATGAAGCACTTGTCCCACTCACAGATGTGCCTGATGGTGGCTCTCTCCAGCTTACCAGGTTCTGGGGCTCTGGATATAAACAGATACACGTTCCTGGATAGGAATGCTCTGTCCATCACAGGACATTTTCAGCAACCTTGGTGTGTGCTCCATAGACAGCAGTGGCAGAGAGACTGAATGCAGGATCCCAAGCCCTTCCCAGACCTACTCACACAAGCATGCTTACCAGACTCCCCATATGACTCAGGACAGAGTAAAAGTCAAAAGGCACAGCCTTCGGCGTTTCTGTCTGGCTCGCTCAGAATGAGGAGTGCTGGGTCTCAGCTCTTTGGCTGTGTCTGCTTCATTTCAGTGTGCGTGTGTGTGTGTGTGTGTGTGTGTGTGTGTGTGTGTGTGTGTAGGTATATGATCTCTTCATGGGAGCCAGGCCTCCTCCTCCTGGCTGTGCTGGACCAGTGGTTCCTATACGGGTTCTGAAAGCTCTGACTCTTGGTTGAAGGGAGGAGTATGTGGGGGCCTTAAATTTGTCCCTTTAGCTTCCTTGGGGCTCCCAGTGGTGGCTTTGCAAACTAAATGGCCTCAGTGTCACCTTCCTTTCTTCCTTCTTGGGATGTAATTGACTCAAACAGAATTCCAGGAACTGAGCATGGGGAGAGAGAAATCTTTCAGGCCTTCTCTGCAGTCTTCGTTTTTTTTTATTCTGGCTCCACTTCCTTGCCAGTTGTAGGGAGTCAGCTAGTCTGGTCTGTAGTCCTACTAACTCTCAGGTAACAAAGACCAGAGGTCACACTTTAAATGCCCTCTAACCTCTATCCAAATATAGAGCTACCCGACTTCAATCAAGTCGAGTGAGAGGGGACACACAGTTTCTGTGTTCGTGTAGCCCTAGGCTTTAGCATGAGGTAATGCTGATGACGTCAAAGGGAGTAATGACTTCACTCTTGGGCTCCAGACTTGGGTAGTCAACTGCTCACGTGGCTTCTCTACTTGCCTGTTTAATATTTAAGATTCCCTGCCAGGCGGTGGTGGTGGTGCACACCTTTAATCCCAGCACTCGGGAGGCAGAGGCAGGCAGATTTCTGAGTTCGAGGCCAGCCTGGTCTACAAAGTGAGTTCCAGGATAGCCAGGGCTACACAGAGAAACCCTGTCTCGAAAAACCAAAAAAAAAAAAAAAAAAAAAGATTCCCAAGCTGCACTGCATGCCCATAAAGCCCAGCTCACAGAAGGTGGAAAGCACGGAGGATTGTGAGTTCGAGGCCAGTTTAGACTGCATAAGGAATTCTAGACCAGTCTCAGCTGCATAGGGACAACCTATCTCAAAAAGCTAAATACAAAACAAATGGCCAGGCTCCATGGGCTTGCTTTCCTCAAATCCCAGCTGCTTGGGGGTAGGGGGGTGGGGACCGAAGAGGGAAGATCACTTGGACCCATGAATTTGAGATTGGCCTTGGCAACACAGTGAAAGAACCCTTATCAAAGGGGGTGGGGGTGGGGAGCCTGGTGTAATAGCTCACACCTTTAATCCCAGAACTTGGGAGAGAGAGGCAGGTGGATTTCTGTGAGTTCAAGCCAGCCTGTTCTACAAGCAAGCTTCAGGCCAGCCGGGGCTACATAGAGAGACCTAGTCATATGAGAGAGAGAGAGAGAGAGAGAGAGAGAGAGAGAGAGAGAGAGGATGGATTTTGCATTCTGGTTTCCTAAACCCATCTCCTTTGTTTCCCATCTTCTACCTATTCAGTGTTCAAGCCCTAAGCCTTAGTACTCCTCAACTGCTATCTTTCTCTTATCTTTCCTACATCCAATTGCTTAGCAAGTACTGCGGCCTGAGTCTGCACTTTAATCCCCTCCAGCCCCCCACCCCCATCCCCATTCTATTCTACATTCCGGTCACTGCACTGGCTTCCATTAGCTCTTTGGCCCCATCTTTCTATCCTCTCCCCTGTATCCTGCACAGCAGGCACATATGTTTTTAAAAAGTAATTTATATCTTATTCTATTTACATGAGTATAAAGGGTGCCCATGTCACAGTGTGTATGTGGACGTCAGAGGTCAGCTTTCGAGAATTGGTTCTCTCCTTCTACCCCGGGATCTGGCGTTCAGGGCCAGGTCACTAAACTTTCAAGGCAATATTCTTTCCATCTCACTGTCTGTTTAACGCTGTGTCTTCATCCCCGCTAACATCCCTGGACAACGTCCCATAGCATTTAGAATAGAACTCAAATGCCTCCTTGTGGCCCGTGAGGTCCTGCCTGACCGGCACATGCAGCCTTGAACTCTACCTCCCTCCTTTTCTCAGCAGCCATGACAACCTTACTGTATCCCTTGCCCTACCTTGTTCAGTCTCAAGCTGTTTGCAGCCATCAACCCATTCTCCTCCTCCTAGTACACAGTGGCAGCTTCTCTCCGTTTCCTCAAGTCTGCTGTAGCACTGTCTCCACAGTCTCCGGTGACTTCTCTTTCTCTTAAGTCTTGCAGTTCCCATGCGTCCATTCTTAGCCCTCCGTGTTGTCTGAGTCACACTGCTTTTGACTCTTCTATAAACCCGAGACCTCATCAAGCTTAGTTTTTATTAAACATCTATCTTGGTTTGTCTCTCCTTGAAACTTTAAGTCCATCATGTCCCAAGCAGAACTATTACCCTCAGATACCCTGTGGACCATCTTCTCCTATCTTCTGCATCTTACATGGGCTAGGCATCTGAGCCTGAAACCCAAGGGCAACTCTCAAATCTTCCTTCTCCCTCTACTCCAGCATCCAAGTTCCTACCAAGTTCTACGACTTCTAAGGGAGGCAGTGCAGAAGTGGTTGAGCAGAGTCCACAGGGACTTTCTGACTGTCACAGGGCTAAGATGGGTGCCTCTGGCTCCTGCATTCGAGGAGTTTCAGCTACCTGTCCCTGTCGTTGTTCAGTTTCCTCTGCATTTATTCAACTAGGAAGAGCTACTGTCTCCAGTTCTTTATTTCTGTAGAAAATCAAGCAGGAACTGGCACAGGGGGCAGAAGCCATGTGGTTCAGGTTTCTTTGGTTAAAAAGTCCTGCAGACCCCATGGTCCAATCCAAAGCAGCAGACTTGGCTTACAGACGCTGGTATTCAAACTGGGGAGATACTTCATGGAGTAAAGAGGTTGTTGTGCAAGCCTGGAGACCTGAGTTGAGCCCTAGGTTCCATGTGAAAAAAGGTTTGTCTAGCCAGGCGGGGTGATACACATCTTTATTCCCAGCACTTGGAAGGCAGGGGCAGGAAGTTCTGTATGACTTCGAGGCCAGCCTGGTCTACATAGTGAATGCCAGGACATTTAGGACTACATAGAGAGATTCTTAAAAAGTGAGGTGAGATGGTATATGTGCATGCTTGTAAAGCCAGTACCAAAGACTTATTGATAACAGATCCCTGGGATCCACCTAACTTACTTGGCAAGTCCTAGGCCACTGGTAGACCCTGTCTCAATAAAAACCGTGACAGCATGTGAGGAACGACACTTTTTTGTTTTTGTTATTATTGTTGTTGTTGTTTGATTTTTGTTTTGTTGTTGTTGTTCCCTGGTTCCAAGTACACACACAAGTGTGTACCCGCACATCAAGCTCCTAAAGATGCCATTAAATAGAGGGCTGGGAAGAGAACTGGCTCTTGTAATTCTGAGCCCTCTTTGTTTCCCTATCGGTCCAGATTTCCCAACCTTGGGCAGTTGTATCAAATCAGAAAGTCTTAAGTGTCGGTAGCTCTAGGCTCCAGAATTCTCTATCTCTCCATCTGTTTCCCAACATTGTCAGACATCCTGCAACGAGTCCATTTATATTAGCACATCAGAACGTTGTATCTTCCCCTCTCGTCATTTTATTGATTTCAAATTGTTGTTTGCCTTGTGTTCATATGTGCATGCATGTTCTTCTGTGTACAGCTGCATATGTGAACATAGAGAGGCTCAAACTTGATGTTGGGTATCTACCTTGGTCACTCTCCATTTTATTTATTAAGCAGGATCTCTAGATAAACCCCGAGCGTGCCAATTTCAGCTAATCCAGCTAGGCAACTTTCCCCAGGGAACCCTTGCCTCTGTTTCATAAATGCTGGGACTACAACAGCCCGGGCTCTTGCATGGGTTCTGGAGATCTGAACTTGGGTCCTCAGCAAGGGTTTTATCCACTGAGCCATCTCCCTAGTCCTGTCAAGGGCATTTCAAGTTTGCCGTTCTGCTAATCTACAAATGGTATCTCCTTACATGGTGTCTAATCTGATGCTCAAACAGCCTTTTATTCTTTCCTTGCTTAGAATTTTTTCAGACCTCAACATGGTCTTTAAACCTGTCTTTCTGTGCTAGAACCCGAGGCCTTTCTCATCTGTGCACTTTCCATACTTGGGATCTCTCCCTCTTAAGGTGCTGTTTTCTAGTCCCTAAATCCAGTCCAAAACAAGGACTGCCCCCAGCCCCACTGTTATGGCTTCTCCAGTCAAAGAGCCTTCCCAACTTAACAGCCTACTACTAGGAGTCCTTTCTGCTTCTAGACCTGGTCTCAAGTCCTACTTCTTGAGAGTCGTTTTCTTATGTTCCAGCTACTTATAATGAGGCTGTTTAAAAAAGAGGGCCAGGGCCGGGTAGTGGTGGTACACACCTTTAATCCCAGCACTTGGGAGGCAGAGGCAGGCGGATTTCTGAGTTCAAGGCCAGCCTGGTCTACAGAGTGAGTAAGCAGTTAAGAGCATTTGCTGCTCTTGGAGAGGACTAGGGTTTAGATCCTACTACCCACATGGTTCACCAACTATCTGTAGTTCTGGGGCATCTGATACCTGGCCTCTGGTGCAACCCCCCTAAATACACATGAATGGAAGAAGAAGAAGAAGAAGAAGAAGAAGAAGAAGAAGAAGAAGAAGAAGAAGAAGAAGAAGAAGAAGAAGAAGAAGAAGAAGAAGAAGATCTTTTAAAAATGAATCATACCCTTTCAAGTTCACACACCTTTCAAAGGCCCCCTTTTCTGTGTTATCAGGAACAGTGCAATGGGCCTTGTTTTATAATGAGGACAGCATGATTTTGATATGAGACAATAAGAGAGGTAACTTTATCAAACCTGGGGACAGAGGAGAAGGAGTGCCAGGCTGAGGAGGAAGCCCAGCAAGAAGGCATTCCAGTAGGAGCCCTGTCCCTCAGCCTTAAGCTCTCTCTCTAGCCTGTCAATATTAGCTTTCCTACAGCAGGCCCAGTGAGAGGACCCTGTGTTCAAAACCTTCCATCCTCAGCAGCTTGGGGACAACAGAAAAGATCACACCACCCATGGAGCTGAGAGTAGATGGTATCGTGGAAACCATCAAGAACACTTGTTCAGATTGGCAGGTGGCAAGGATCTGAGCCCGGGAACGGCTCTGGTAAAAGTGGAGAGGCACGGAGTGGCACTTCACTCATGCATGGTGTCCCAGGGCTCTGGAGAGTCAGGCAGGAGGATCCTGAGTTTGGAGGCCAGTCTGGATCACATAGCATGTTTGAGGCTAGCTTGTTTATATAATAAGATATAAATTTAAAACAATTTATGTGTATGTGTGCCCAAGAAGTCCAGAAGAGAGTGTCAGATCTGATAGAACTAGAGTTATAGGCAGTTGAAAGCCACCTGATGTGGGTCCTGGAAACCAAACTTGGGTTGTCTTCTATAAGAGCAGCAGGTGCTCTTAAACACTGAGCCACCGCTACAGCCCTAGATATAATTTAAAAATAACTCCCAAGAGTGGCAAGGAGAAGTTTGGGTTGAATACGCTCAGCTCTCCCTTTTCTGTCCACACAGATCTTCATGCCCCTGTGGCACGTGT
Source organism: Mus caroli (assembly GCF_978045245.1). Classification (NCBI taxonomy): domain Eukaryota; kingdom Metazoa; phylum Chordata; class Mammalia; order Rodentia; family Muridae; genus Mus; species Mus caroli. The sequence goes on along the minus strand of NW_028227261.1, from coordinate 38,371,625 downwards.
CCCCCGTTTTTATTTCAGGTGTTTGTAATTGAGATTTGGTGTTCCTTGGCATATAGACCAATTGGATCTTTGTCTGTTGAGGTGGGTTTTTTTTATATGAGAGTAGCCATGTTGTGTCTCTACCCTAGCTAGAGGAGGTACGGGTCCTAAGAAGGGACTATCCCAGGGAAAGAGTGGGTGGGTGGGTGCTCTTCCAGGTGACTCCCTCTCTTATTAAAAAAAGTAAACCCTTGCTCTCTGCCAGCACCGTGGTAATGTATATGCTATACCATGGCTCTGTTGTGCGCCCTTGAGTCCTCGTCCTTCCAGAAGAGAAGCTGAGGCTCAGGAGGAGTGAAGGAGTTGTCTAGAGTCTCTCTGAAAGGGAAGAACCGAGACTAGTATTGAGATCTGTTTGTCCTTAAAGGCTTTTTTTTTTTTACATTTATTTTTAATTATGTGTAGGTGTGTGTGTCTGCATGTGGATATGTGCGGGTGGGTGCAGGTGTTCAGGGGGGCATGGGATCCTCCGGAACTGGAGTTCTGAGCAGCCTGACACAGATGCTGGGACCAGAACTCTGCTCCTCTGGGTACAGCGAGCACTCTTAACTTTCCAGCCCCTAAAGGCTATTTTTAAAGACTCCTACCCTTGGCAAAGATCACCTTGTAGGCTTTCCTATCAAGAATTGCCTATTGGGCATGGGAGGGGGGGTGCGGGGGTGCTTCTTAAAGTCTGAGGTTGAGTTCCCAAACCCATCTCAGAAGGGTTGCAATGCTAGTAAGTGGGAAAAAGAGCATCCCCATGGGAGATGGCTGGACTGGGGCAGCCTGGACAGTCCTCTGTGCTCTGTCTCCAGTCCTCCAGAAGACATCCTGGCTCCTGAGTTGCCCTACTTAGGCAGACGCCCTCCCGCCTCTGAATTGAAGGCCCAGATCCAAAGAAAGAGGAGACTGCCCCGCCCCCTCCACCCCCCTCCCTCTAGCAGCTTTGGGTTGCCAATGGGAGAAGGCCTGGGTGAGATAAGAGATACACTCCTGGTGGAAGGAGCCTGCACTGCTGCCCAGAAGGCCTTGCAGGAAATCACCCCCTTCCCTGAGGGTTAGAGGGAGCGAATGACTCAGGGTAAAGTGGTGTGACTTCCCTTATTTTACACCAGGACTGCGGTGAGGCCCCTCTGACCAGGTGCCCTCCAGCTTGGCCTTTCCCGGGAGTCTGCCTAATAAGGCTTTCCTTCCAGCTCTTTCCATTGCTTCCGTGGAATCAAGTGAGCGCTATTGGACTGGTCATTTGCTCCGACTCCTGCCCAGGCCATGTCCAACGAAAACAGGGCTAAGAGGGAAGCAGAGAGACATGAAGCTAGAGTGGGTGGGGTAGGCGAGACTGGGGATTTATGGCTGAGTTCTGTGCTTGTAGCTCACAGTGGAGGCTGCAGTCCTTACAGTCCACAGTGGCAACGTGGGAGTCTCCTGTTGGAGACTGGTGCCTTCTTGCCACTTATGAATTTGTAAACGGACTGCTCACGTCAATTCTCTCCCATCCTGCCAGAAAAAGAAACATCACACTGTGGCTAAGAGACACTCTGGAGCCAGGACATCCATGTTGGAATGACAGCCTTGCCACTTCCTGTCAGACATTAAGTCAAGCTACTTAGCCTTTCTGAGAACCTTCTCTTCTCTTCTTTTTTTTTTTTTTGGTTTTTCGAGACAGAGTTTCTCTGTGTAGCCCTGGCTGTCCTGGAACTCACTTTGTAGACCAGGCTGGCCTCGAACTCAGAAATCTGCCTGCCTCTGCCTCCCAAGTGCTGGGATTAAAGGAACCTTCTCTTCTATATAAGGGTAATGGCAGTACCCACCTAGTAGGGATGTTAAATTATAGGAAGACCTAATGTGTACAAAGAAGGCATCAGATCCCATTACAGGTGGTTGTGAGCCACCATGTGGTTGCTGGGAATTGAACTCAGGACCTCTGGAAGAGCAGTCAGTGCTCTTAACCACTGAGCCATCTCTCCAGCACCTTGTTTTCATTCTTTTAGTGGTAGACATTGAACCAGTCATAGAGACAGAAGCTTGCAAGAATCCTAAACTCTTCCCTCTGCTCCCACTCCCACGACTAGTTCCTCCCCCTCCCCCTCCATAGCTGCTGCTTCTGGCTCATCACCTCCAGGCTATCATATCACCTGCACACTTGCAGTAGGCTTGCACTGATCTTGCTTCACTCTTTAACTTCTTTGTAATTACGTTTATTTAAATACTTATTTGTTTGTGGTGTGTGTATATGTGTGTGCACTGTATGCCACTGTGTGCGTGTAGAAATTTGGGAGTCATTTCTCTCCACTGAGTGAGACCCAGGCGTTGATCTCAGGTTGCCAGGCATTGGTGGCAGGAGCCTTTACCCATTAAGTCGCCTGATTGGTCGTCTCTACCTTATTTTTGAGACAGACTCTCTAATTGGATAGACCTAGTGTTCGCCAACAAGACTAGCCCGATGGCCATCAAGTCCCAGAGACCATCCTGTCCCTGCCTCTCCAGCATTCGGGTTATGGGCGTACACCATCACACCTGGGCTTTTATGTGGCTACTGAGTATTGAACTCAGGTCCTCACAATTGTGCAGCAAGCTCCCTGGACTCTTAGCTTTGTACCCTGCCTGCCCCTGTATTGGTACCACATTGTCTTGGGTTTTTGTTGCTTTGTGGTAAGTTTTGAAATCGGAAAAAGTGAACCTACCAATGTTGATCCTCCTTATTGTTTTGGCCATTCTGGATTTCTTGCAATTCCACATGGACTCTAGGCTGTATTTGTCCATTTCTATGAAGCAAGCAACTGAGATAGGGGTGTTAGGTCTGTAGATCACCTGGGAAATCTCAACTGAGACCCAGACAGAGGTATTAAGTCTGTGGATCACTTGGGAAATCTCATCAGATACCAATATTACCTGTCTTCCAGGTTGTTAATCAGAGGTACTTTAAAAAAACGAGGCTGGGGATCCTGAGAAGAACGCCCCACCTCCACTCCTTTGGGGACGTTTCTTCATTACGGATTAGATCACATTATTTGTTATAATCCTGTGGTTGATATCTTCCTAGGAAATGGCTCACTGCATCTGACAGGCATGTGTGTCACTTTCACCCTGTCCCCGTATAGTCCATGCTCCACAGTGGAGCCAGCGAGATGCTTCCAAAACAAGGAATGCCTGTTTTGGACCAGTGGGTAGCTCAATGGGTTAAAGCACTTGTTGCACATCCCAGGCCACCCAAGTTTCACCCCAGATCTCATGTAAGGTGAAAAGAGAGAACAGACTCCACAGATGGTCCTCTGACCCTCACACACTCACCGTGGCACACTTGCCCACACACGCATCGTGTGCACACCCAATAACAATAATAAAATGAATAAAATACAAATCTGATCCACACACACACTTACTGACAGCTCTTAAAGATCGATTTTTTTTTTTTTAGTCTTATGTGCATGTGTGTGTAAGCCATGTGTGTGTGGGTGCTTAACAGAGACCATAAGAGGGTATTGAATTCCCTGGAACTGGAATTATAAGTGGCTATGAGCTGCCGTGTTGGTGTTGGGAATGTGAATTTAGGTCCTCTGAGCCATCTCACCAGCACTCTTTTCTCTTTCCATTCTCCTTTTTTTTCCCCCACTAGCTGCTTTTATTAATGACCCATGCATTAAGGCTACCTCTAAGGCTCAGGCTGGCCTGGACTCTGTCATGATGTTCATGAAAGAACATTTTCTTCGTTCCAGCCTTATGACGCTGTGCTCTCATCCTGAACACACCAGACACTGGTGCTAAGATCTCTTTTTCCAGGGAACTCTTGCTTTCTTCTGTGACCAAATTAAAACATTACTCTTGCAGGAAAAGCTTCCCTGATCCCTCCTCTTGTCCCCATACAGTCCAGGTCCCCTTACAGCATGGACTGTCCACCTCTGGATTTTATTGTGTTTACATGTCTGCCACCTGTCAAGGACATCCTCGTCTACAGGTGACTTTAAAATTATTTTATTTATTCTTCTCTCATACGTTACATCTTGACCTCAACTCCCCCCTCCACTTCCCCCAGCAGGCCTCCCAGGGATATCAATCAAACACAGCATAACAAGATACAATATGACTAGGCACGAACCCTTATATCAAAGCTGGACGAGGCAACCCAGTAGGAGGAAAAGGGTCCCAAGTGCAGGCAAAAGCAAAAGAGTCAGAGACCCCACACTCCCACTGTTGGGAGTCCCACAAGAGCACCCAGGTACACAATCATAAGATATATGTAGAGGTCCTAGCTCAGATTTATACAAAATCTGTTTGTCCCTTCAGCCTCCGTAAGCCCTGCTTAGTTGATACTGTAGGCCCTGTTCTTTGTGGTGTCCTTGACCCCTCTGACTCCTACAATCCTTCCTCCCCCTCTTCTGTGGGGTTCCCTGGCTTCGCCTAGTGTTTAGCTGTGGGTCTCTGCGTCTGTTCCCATCTGTTGCTGGATGATGCCTCTTTGATGCGTGACTGGGCTAGGCACTGGTCTATGAATAGAGCAGAATATCATTAGGAGTCATCTCATTGACCTCCCCTTCCCCCACCAGTCCTGTTTGGTTCTATCCTGAGTCTCTGGGCTGTCCTGCCTCTGGCTCCTGGGCATCCAGGCAGTGTCAAGCATGGGCCTCAAGTGTGACAAGTCATTGGCTGGCTACTCCTACAAGTCCTGTGCCACCATCACCCCAGCACATCAAGCAGACAGGACAGATTGTAGGTCGAAGGTTTTGTGGCCGGGCTGATGTCCCAGTTCCACTGCTAGGAGCCTTGCCTGGCTATAGAAGACTGCCAGTTCGGGCTCTGTATCACCAGCTGTTGGAGACTTTGCTAGGGTCACTCTTATAGATTCCATGCACTAGGTTTCTACATTGCCTCCCCAAAGCCCCCGACCCCAGCTCCTGTCATCTGTCCCTCCCTCACCACCCCTTGACCTGGTCCCTCCTGTTCCCATCCCCCCCCTCCTGCCTCCAGTCCACCTGCAAAATCTATTCTAGTTCCCCTTCTCAGGGAGATGCACTTGAGCCCTCCTTGTTACTTAGCTGTCTTGGTCTGCACATTGTAGCATGATTGTCCTTTACTTGACAGCTAACGTCCATGTATAAGTAGGTAGGTAGCATGTTTGTCTTTCTGGGTCTGGGCTACCTCACTTAAAACTCAAGTCCAAGTGGATCAAAGACCTCAACATAAAATCAGATACACTGAACCTAATAGAACAGGAAGTGGGCAGTAGCCTACAATATATTGGCACAGGAGACAACTTCCTGGACAGAACACTGCTAGCACAGGCACTAAGAACAACAATCTGTAAATGGGACCTCATGAAACTGAAACGCATCTGAAAGGCTAGGGACATCATCAATAGGATAAAACAGCAGCCTACAGATTTGGAAAAGATCTTCACCAACTTCACATCTGACATAGAGCTAATTATTTTTATTTTTATTTTAGGCAGGGTTTCATGAAGCCCAGGCTGACCTCTGACCAGGATGACCCTGAACTTCTGACTCTCTTGCCATTTTCCCCCCAGTACTCAGATTGCAGGCCTATATTATGCCCAGTTTCTACAGTTCTGGGAATTGGACCCAGGGCTTTGTACACACTAGGGTAGTACTCTGTTAACTGAACTACATTCCCAGCCTTGGACAACTTTTTAAAAAAAGATATATTTTATTTTTTAAATGTGTGTGTGTGTGTGTGTATGTGTGTGTGTGTGTTATGTAAGTATAAATTTCTGTGGAGGCCAGAAGAGGGTCTTGGATCCTCTGGAGCTAGATCTAGTTATAAGCACTGGTTGAGGCCACTGAGATACAAACTCAGACCTTTTGGGAGAGCAGTACATGCTCTTAGTCACTGAGCCATCTCTCCAGCCCTGGGACAGCCTTTTTAAATGCCCACCCCCAGACCACGTCCCTGCAGTGAATGTAGTTCTGACATTTCATCCCTGCACATTCCATCTATCCTACATTAGCCTCCCCATTATGCCAGTGAATTTCTTCCTCTAGATTCACTTCAGGCTCCACACATTCAGCTCTGTTCACTATAGATCTTCCTGTTATGGTATCGTCCACCATCCTCTGATAGCACTTAGCTATGTACAAGGCCCAGTACTTTGGAAGATCTTATTCACCACCAGCAAGGTGGTATCTATAATGAGGTATCTATAATCAACCCCATTTCTCAGAGGAGAAAAACAAGCTCAGAGAGGTTAATGTGATGAAGACCACACATGTAATATGTAGCACGCATGCACTTGAGCCTGGGTCAACCAGTCTAGAATCTGTGGTGTTAACCACATGATCATACTGGGTTTATATTTCTCTCTCTCTCTCTCTCTCTCTCTCTCTGACAGAGAGAGAGGTTGTTTATTTGATTCACTGAGAAAAAGATTACACCTGTTTCCTAAGAACCAGTGGGTGAGACAGCAGACAACAGCCAGGAGCCATCAAAGGAAAAGCAAGTCAGAGAGGCCACACATCACAGGGAGTGTGGGTGGGGATGAGGGATGGGACTCCCTTTCAGCTAGGAGGGGAACACCTCCCCCAACACCAGTCTAAAGGAATCCACCTCATTTGGCTGAAGATGGAGGGGACTCTGCCTCCCTCCTTTTAGGCCAGCTAGCTGGCTGTAAGATGGTGACTTGCCAGGGAAGGGCTTCCTAGAAACCAAGATCGAGCGGGACACAGATCCTCCTAGTCCAGTCACCATCTCTCTGGGGCAGAGTGTCACTTCAAGCTCAAGTGGCCTTCAGCCAATCCTGGCATAGACTGTGTTGGGGCAGAGCAGACTCTGAGGCTGTGGTGACTCCCCAGAGATGCTGGGAGACAGCCTAGAGAGGAGGCTGGGAAGCAGGAAGGGGACCAAAGAGAAACTGTCACGCACGTGATGGGGATAGAGGTGGGGACTGGTAACTTATGTATGTGGCCAAAGGGTCCTCCGGAATACCTAGTACCCTGACAGAAGGGCAGGGTTAGGCAGTGCTCTGCGACAGTGCTTCAGTTCCTCACAAGTCCAGGGTTTGCTGGCGGGACTAACTCCCACCTTGGACAGACCGTCTGTAAGTGCAGACACACCCATACAGCTGTTCCGAGCATTTATTTTTCTGAGTATAAGCAGAGAGTCGGGTTGCTAAACAGGGTGTTAGTAACATGCATGCTGCTTTAGGTGGAGGATCAGAAGTGGGGTTTGGGTTTGGGGAGCGGCAGAGAGGAAGGGTAGCTATGGGAACAGCTGGCAAGAAAGGGGATGCCTGCTTCCCCCCCCCTCCCCTTTACTGGATCTTTTCTTTTCTCCTTTAAATTAAAAGACTTTCTTGAGACAGCTTGGGTCAGAGGTGAGAAGGGTCCAAAGTCACAGGTGGAAGCAATTTGCTCCGGCCAGCAGAGCCAGGGGCTGGTGGGGGGCAGCCTAGGCCTCCTCAGCTGTGGCATCGATGCCCGCATAGGTGAAGTTCTCAAACAGAGACATGTTCACGTAGGCCTGTGGGAAGAGCAAGTTTTGGTGGAGCAGAAGCAGGCAGAGCTCTGAGAATTAAAGGCCAGTCTGGCTGGCACAGTAAGCAAGCTCTAGCCTGACTGACACAGTAAGAAAGCTCTAGGCTAGCCAAAGCTATGTAGTGAGACACTGCCCCCCCCCAATCACGAGTTCACGATTCATAAGGCTGCTCTTGATTATCCAGTCATTTGTGTATATGATTATTTGGTCTTCCCTCCCTTCCCCTCCCCCTCCTCTCCCTTCCCTTCCCTCCCCTCCCTTTCTTCTCAGCTCCCCATCTCTTCCTTCTCTTTCCTGTTATTTTTTTTTTGGGGGGGGGGTTGCTTGTTTGTTTGAGACAGGGTTTCTCTGTGTAGCCTTGGCTGTCCTGGAGCTCCATTTGTAGACCATGCTAGCCTTAAACTCAGAGATGGGCCTGCCTCTGCCTCCCGAGTGCTGGGTACAAAGGTGAGTACCTCCACTGCCAAGCTAAGAAACTCATCCTCATATTTCCGCATTTTGTTATATTTTTTTAATTTCTGTTGGGTAATCCATCTATTCACATGGTTATTTGACTCAGTTACTGTGTTTATTCATGATTACTGCATCACTGATTATGCTTATATATTCAGCCCTTCCTGCATTGCTCAGCCACGCCTCCTTTTGGGTCCATTCATGCATTTCCTCTGGCAATGGACCAGCAGAGAATGGGTTAATGGCTTGGAAGAAGACAGACAAGGAGTCTGGAATTTAGGGGAGGGATTTGCTGTTGATTGTAACATCTCTGGAAGACTATATGTGGTCCCAGTATAAGAACCCAGCATGGGCTGGATTTTAAGGCCATCCCAGCTGTGGTGACAGCTCCAGCTGAGGGAGTTTGGGTAACAGTGTGGTGAGGCTGGGAGACACAGTGGCCTCATGAGTGGCATCTATGAGATGGCGCCTCCTGGGAGCTTAGACGATGCCCACTCTCCCCCCCCTGCACCCCCCCCCCCTGCACCCCCCCCCCAGTTGTCCAACCTCTTACCTTCCTGGCTTCCAGCATGCGGCCCAACTGTAGTGCAATCTGAGCAAAGGGGGGGCGCTCATAGGGCCGATCCCGCCAGCACTGCCGCATCAGCTCGTACCTGTGGGCGGGAGTAGGGGTGCTGTGAGGGGAAGGGCTGACTGGGGGAAAGGTCATGCCTTCAGAGCAGAGGCTACTCATCTCAGAGGTGAGTTCCCAGAGCTCCAAGGGAAGTGAACTCACACTTCATCATCACAGTTTCGAGGCTGCTCCATGCGATAGCCTTGAGGCAGCTTCTCGTAGAGCTCAGCACAGGTCATGCCACAGTAGGGCGTGCCTCCTGCAGAGGGTACAAGGTCCCCTCAGTGCAAGGCCCCACAGTAAGGGGGAATGCCCTGGAGAACTGGGTGTGGGCTTACCAAGGCTCACTATCTCCCAGAGAAGGACCCCAAAGGACCAGCTGAAATGAGAAGATGCACTCAGTTACTTCCTGGGAGACAGTTTAATGTCTACTTAAGCCACTGTGTAGCCACTCCCAGCCCCTCGTGTGTCTCTCCTAGCATCTAGCTTTGGCCAGCTACTGTCCCCATTCTACTGAAGCCCTTTCACAGGTCTTGATCCCCAGACTCAACTAACTACAGTAACGTTTTGTGTATTTCTTTCTCCCCCTCTTCTTCTTCTCTCTGTTTCTCTCTGTCTCTCTCTCTCTCTGTCTCTCTGTCTCTCTCTCTCTCTCTGTGTCTGTGTGTGCAGTTCATAGGTGGGCATTGGGCTTCTTTGTAATTGATCTGTGCGTTTGGACACTTAGCTTTCTCACTGAACCTGGAACTTGCTGATTCTGATAGCCGGGCTAGACTACAAGTATGTGCTGTTCTTCCCCCTCCTCTTCCCTCCCTTCCCTCCCCACCTCTTCCCTTCCCCCTTCCTTTCCCTCCTCTTTCCTCCTCTCCCCTCTCTCCCCCTCCCACCCCACCCCCTCTCCTTCTCTCCCTTCCTCCCTCCCCACCTTTCTCTCTCTCCCCCCCTCTCTCTCCCTCCCTCCTCTCTCCCTCCCTCCTCTCTCTCTCTCTCTCTCTCTCTCTCTCTCTCTCTCTCTCTCTCTCTCTCTCTCTCTCTCTGGATCTGACTTTGAGCCATCACGCTTGCAGAGCAGGCGCTCTGCCAGCTGAGCTGTCTCCCCAGTCCTCACAACTAACATTATAAAGAATTTTTCTCTCTTTTCTTTTTACTATTTTTAGATTTAGTTTCGGGAATGAGGTTTTTGTCTGTGTGCATGAATATGCACAACATGTGCACCTCTGGTGCACACAGAATTCAGAAGCAGGTGCTGTATCCCCTGGAGTTGGAGTTATAGATAGTTGTGCGCCACCACATAGGTCCTGATTTTGAACTCAGTTCCTCTGGAAAAGTACCCATTGCTCTTAACTACAGGGCCATCTCTAGCCCCGTACTGAGAATATTTTTAGCTGACATTTTTACTGAGCACTTGCTATGGTCTGAGCACTGATTACCTAACTCACAACAGCTCTGTGATTTGGGCTTTACCATTTTACTATTTTACAGGTGGGAACACTGAGGTCTGAAAGGTTAGCTGTTGTGCCAAGGTCACAGAGCTAAGAACAAGATCCAAATTCTGGCTTTAAAGCTCTCTTGCTCTGTGCATCCTGCATGGGAAGAGGCATGGCAGGGCAGGGAGTTCTGGTGGAGGGGGACTCTAGGGAGTCTTGGGACAGAAACAGTCAGTGAGAGCAGAGCAGTCCAAGGGCTCAGGGCCAGGAACATCGGCTCAGGAGACAGGGCTGGCTGAGATGGACATCCCTGGAGATAGAGGAAGTGTGCTAACATGGTCATGGTGTGTGTATGTGTGTGCGTGCAAGTGTGTGCACATGAGCATCCTGGGGACCAAGCACTTAGCACCCGCCCTCCCATACTCACACGTCACTCTTGGTGGTATAGACGCTGTAGTTGAGGGACTCAATGGCCATCCAACGCACAGGGAGACGGCCCTGTGAAGGAAAGGGTCTAAGGGCCGGGATGAAAGAAAGGGCTTTCTGAGGGGTTTGAGGGGCAGGTCTGGGCGTGAGCCCTGAGTGGGGAATCCTGAATGACACTGAAGGACACTTGCCATTGTCTTCTTCACATACACCTCCTCCCCTCGAGAAAGGCCAAAGTCTGCAATCTTGGAGGCCAGGTTCTCTCCAACCAGCACATTTCGGGCAGCCAGGTCCCTGTGAATGAACTGCAGGCAATGTCAGAAGTCAGGGAAGGGAGGGACGAAGGGCCCTGGCGCACAGGGCCAGTAGCAGCTCCTGCCTCTTCCCATCCACATGTGCCTCAGACATGGCTCAGCTGACTAGGGTCCGAGAAAAGTCACTGCTGGCTCTCACCCAGTCTTTCCCCTGACTTGGGACACAAGTTCAGGTCGTACCCCTCTTTCTGGGACAGGGATGATTCATTTGCTGCCTGCTGCTTCTTCCTCTCCCTCTTGTTTTCTTCTCTTTCTCTCTCCTTCCACTTTCTAGCCTCATCTTTTGAAATAGAATCTCACTGTGAGTCTTAGCTAGTGTGGAACTTACTAAGTAGCCCAGGTTGGCCTTGAACTCTCAACCCATTTGCCTTTATCTCTCAAGAGCTGGGATCACAGGCACCTGCCACTGCCCCATGTGACCTTTCCTCTTTTGATGCCCTCTGTCCCATTTCCCCACTGTCTTGTCCCCTCTTCCTTACTGATGAAAGTGCATAAGTGACTTCCATGTTTTCTCTCCTTCCAAAGACTCAAACTCTGCTGTCTGTAAAATGCCTTCATTCAGGCCACAGTGTCCCTCCAGCAGCCGTCCTCTCCCCACCCCCATCATGCTCGGACTCCCACCGCACCCTCTTCAGTGGGTCTCCATGTTCTCCCTGCTGGATGGTGTAGTTACTGTGCTGCCATGGCAGCCCCCACACCGGCTCCAGCCCAGGCCTGTCTTCTGAGTGCTAGGCTGGTACCCACAACTTGCACACCTCCACCTAGGATGTCCCACAGAGACTTCAAAACCATCATCTTCTCCCCACCTGCCTCCTACCTGCTTCTCCCTCCTTGTAGCATTTACAGTCACTAGGCACCAGGGCCAGCACCTACGGTTGTGTCCTTCCATCTCACTGTCTGTACCTCCCATACCTGATTAGAGCCTGATTAATGACAACCCAAGTAGGTCTATGAAGTGGCCTCCCCGTTCCCTACTGGTACACACGTGCACATACGCACACACATATACGCACACCTGCTTCTCACTAAGGTACTGCATGCCGTTGGCTGCATCACTGGCAAAGCGCAGCAGCTGCCGAGAGCTGAGTGTGGAGGCTGTCCCATGCTCTCGAGCAAAAGCTGGATCAGTCTCCAGGACCCTGCTCTTTCTCAGGAAGTCCAGCAGATTTCCATAGGGGGCATATTCGATAGCAATATACAAATAGCCTGGGAGGTAAGGAAACACAGGGGGACAGTGTATACACAGGCCATGAGCAGTACCCGATGGTAAGAGACAGGCTGCAGTGTGCAGGAGAATCCTGTGATGATCAGGGAATGTAGGGATCCTCGAAAGTCAATTATGTGACACGGGTGCTATCTGATGCCAGAGGTCCAGAAGGAATGCAAATGAACTCAGGGCTCACCTCGGTTCTCACAGGCTCCCAAGAGGTTGATAATATTGGGGTGGTGTCCTAGTTTGCACAGAACTTCTAGTTCACCTGCAAAGTCTCGATGGTCATTTTCAGACGCATACTCTGTGTAAAGAAGTCAGTGTCAATTTTTGCCAGGGATCACTCTGGGAGGGGTCAGTTGCTGGGAGAGCTAGGTAGGGCCTGGTATATGTAGGATAAAGAGAGAGCAAGGAGCTGGGCTCTGGAGTCATGACCAAGGACCTTTTAGCATCTTGATGGCTGCGTTCATCTTGAGCCCGTCCTTCTTGATCATGGCCCGGATCACTTGGCCGAAGTTGCCCTCCCCTATGAGGTCCTCAAAGGTGATGTCCTCCCACTCCAGCACGGGGTAACTCAAGGGCTCAGGCTGTGGCTTCGGTCGCCGGGTCAAGGTCAAGGTCCCTGAGCTGAACTGCAGGATGGTCTCTTCACCCTTTGGGAGATGGGATGAAAAGGCAGCCAGTCCACACAAGGGATGTGGGGGCAAACGGAGGAGCAAAGAAGCAGAGAGAGGGACCAGCGGTTAGACAGATGGTCAGAGCCAGACAGAGGGCACTCTGGTGGGTGACACAGGTGACAGCCACAGGTATATTTCAGGTGGACAAGTGGTTAAGAAAACAAATGCAGAGGGCATCATAGGGGGGCAGTGGGGCAGTGGGTGGGGTTTGCTGCAAGGTGGAGCCCGGGTTCAAGGGTAAGTTGCCAAATCATGGATAGATCAATGGACTAAAAAAAAAATTCTAATGTTTAAGCAAAGAATTGAAATGAGGTGTGATGGGAAAAGTAAGCTTCTTGTCTTTGTGCCAACCCCACAGCCAGGCTTCGTTAATTCATTTACTCATGCCACAGTGGGTGAATTTCTTGAACGTTCATTATGTGCTAAACCCTGAGCTGCCAGAAGCTGGTAGACAGATTTTTCTTCTTCACAGTAGCAGAAGCAGCAATGCTCCCTGTTCCTCTACTTGGTGTATAGACACAGTCAGGATTCAAGGACCATAACAAAGAGGAGTGTCCAACTCCCTCTACTGAACAGAGGTATCCCTGGGCAGGATTGATGGAAGGAGTTGCAATTGGAGAACCCGGAGCGAGGTCCAGATGGTCTGTGCAGTGGACTCCCTAAGTGAACTGGTGACTAGCTTGATGTGTAAGTGCTGGGGACACAGGTCACATGGGTTCATTTGGAGCATGTGCAGCTGAAGTATACGCAGAATACACATGTATGTTCTGTGGCTGTATCACATACAGTTTCATCCATTCAGAGATACACATACAGACACACGAGGGCCTGAAGGTGCACCAGCACAGGGATACATGCGTACATACATGGGATGCACTTCTGCCCCACTACACGGCACACACATGAGCATGGATAGCTGTGTGCAAGAACACCTATATGGATATGGGTAACGAACAGACGCACTTTAAAGGCCGTTTTCTCCCTGCCTTGCTTCAGCATCTGGCAGTGATATCCTCTCCCCGCCTCCCATGGCGGTGATGGCTTTGTATGTGCACTGACCTCAGAGGCAAGATCAACAGAGTTCAGACAAAGAAGTCAGTTGAGTCTCTGGACTCTGGATGGGATTTTTAAAGGCACAGCAGACACCAGCCTTGATCACTGGACTTTCTATACAAGAGTTAGCACTATGGGGGTGGGGGTGGAAGGGGTGGGGAGGCTGGAAGGGGAGAGGGAGAGGGAGAAATGTTGTTTCTTCCTTTCTTTCTGACATTGTTGCTGTGGTGCTCTGAATTTCTCTTAAGTGGCTTTAAATAGCAAAAGCCCAAGCAGAAAAGCCCAAGGCCAGAGTTCTGATTCTAAGTGGCAAGAGAGGGAAGTTCTCAGAAGAGGCAGGAACAATCGGAGGGGTGAACATGAGGAGACAGGGTGAGTCTGGATTCCTGAGAGTATCAGCATCAGCATCCCTTCCCCACCCCGTGTCTGTGTAGGCCTGAGGGCAGAGGCAGAGCCTGTAAGAAGCCCAAGAAGCCAGAAAAGTTTATAGAGTGAACCTCTCTCCTATGGGAGCCCAGGCGAGGCTGCAGGCCTTGTATACTTCTAGAGGGTCAAAGGCAGTTATGTGAACAGGCCATACACTGTTGCCCCTTGAGGAGAACAGCTAAGCACAGGAGGACAGTTTCCCAGACAGGCCCTGGAATCTTTTTTTTTTTTTTTGGTTTGTTTTTTTTTTGGTTTTTTCAACACAGGGTTTCTCTGTGTAACCCTGGCTGTCCTGGAACTCACTCTGTAGACCAGGCTGGCCTCGAACTCAGAAATCCGCCTGCCCCTGTCTCCCAAATGCTGGGATTAAAGGCGTGTGCCACCACTGCCCGGCCCTGGAATCTTTATGAGTATAGTCTGTAAGTTCCAGGACAACCAGGGCTACACAGAGAAACCCTGTCTCAGGAACAAAAAAAAAAAAGAGAGTATAGTCTGGGGCTGGGCATGATGGAATACACCTTTAATCCCAGCACTCAGGAGGCAGAGGCAGGCCATCTCTGTGAGTTTGTGACCAGCCTAGTCTGCACAGAGAGACCCTGTCTCAAAAAAGAAAGAAAGAGGGCCAGAGAGATGGCTCAGCGGTTAAGAGCACCGACTGTTGTTCTTCCAGAGGTCCCGAGCAACCACAATTCTCAGCAACCACATGGTGGCTCACAACTATCTGTAATGGGATTTGACACACTCTTCTGGTTTGTGTGTCTGAAGACAGCTACAGTGTACTTATATACATAAAAATAAATAAATAATATATTTTGAAAGAAAGAAAGAAGGAAAGAAAGAAAATAAAAAAATGGAGACTGGAATGAGAGCTCACAGCCAATAGGATTCAGAACACAGATAAAGGCTGGCTTCCAAGTGAGAGGGGGCCTGTGAAGACAGAGGCCAGCATGGGCCCTAGGTGCCCCTCCAGGACATCACCATGTGATCCAAGCTGACAGCACCCCCAGGTGATGGATTAGTGTAGAAGATGGTTCCAAACGGCATCCTCTAAGCCTGGTGAACTATGGATGAACTGACTTCTTTTTAACTGAGAATGCTAATCATCCAACCATTAATATGAATGGGCTCAAGAGCTAAGTTCATTTTAAAAAAAGAAAGAAGGAAAGAAAATAAAGTTCTATTTTGTATTCTATAGGGTCACTTAATGTTAAAACTTAAATCTTAAAACTTGTGTCACAAGCCAGCACTTGGGAGGCAGAGGCAGGTGGATTTCTGAGTTCGAGGCCAGCCTGGTATACAAAATGAGTTCCAGGACAGCCAGGGCTACACAGAGAAACCCTGTCTTGAAAAACCAAGCAAACAACCAACCAACCAAACAAACAAACAAAAAAACTTGTGTCATGGACGAGTGTTTGCATATATGTATGTACTTGCATGTATGTGGGTACAATCACACACAATAGACAGAACCATTTACCCCGTGGGTATGGGACACTGACCGATCCTGACTGGTAAGTGAAAGTGCGTCTCCGATGTAGGCAGCTTCTTCGGATACACACCAAGGCTAAAAGGGCAGCCAGGATGGTGAGGCAGGTGGCAGAGACGGAGCCTACCACAGCTAGGACCAGCTGCTGATCCAGGCCTTCTTCAGCCGCCCGGCTTTCTCGGACTGGGCCCTCACTCTGCAGCCCTAGACACGGGGAGGGACAGATTGTGGAGATGGCCTGGGTCAGGGAACCCAGAGGCCACCATGAGATCCCACAGAGGGAAAGTTTGGACATCCTGGTATCACACTATGGGGAGGCCTCATGGATGACTAAAGCTTAGCGGGGAAGGAATTCCAAGGTAGGAAAGCCAGGCTTATGTTACTTGCTAAGAAGCTCCAAGGTTGGGGGTAAGGTGGAAGGGCACATGCAGAGTACAGTCCTGGGCGCCTAGGAATCCGCAGTCCCCATCCTCTCACCATTGCCCAGAGTGGCCTCTTCTACTGTATTGCTCCAGTCACCAAGACCCTGCACACTGGCCCGCACACGGAAAAGATATCGTGTGCTAGCATTGAGGCCACGAACGATGATGCTTGTCTCCTCGGGCCTGTCTACATCCATCCACTGTGGGTCTCCTGAGCCCCCGGCCACCTGAATCTCCACGATGTACTTGGATATAGGCCCAGACGGAGCCTCGGGATGCTGCCACATGAGTTGAATCTCAGAGTCTGAGAGGGCCTGGGCATGGAGGTGGCGGGGAGCTGGAGGCCCTGGGGAGATGGGAAGGGGAAGGAAGGGGTAAATTGGATGGGGTTATAGAGCTGTGGGGTCAGTCACAGTCACTCTAGAGTGTAATTTGCTTTGTGGATCCTAGCATAGGAGCCTTGTGCTTCCTTCCTCCTCTTTGCCCCTAGCTAGACTCATCTCCATCTCCAAGGTACCTCCACCTCCCATATGGGAACCCTCCCAAGAGGGTTTCCCTCTTCCCATAGTCACCTTGCATCCCTAGGCCTCTCTATGCTCTCAGTAGATTATGCTCCCTGAGCCCCCAATGGCCCTGTTCTTTATGAGAGTCACAATTTCCTCACGTATCCTCACCCCACATGCTCTAAGTGATCCATGTCCTCCTGGTATCTTCTATCTTCCCCATTCATCCTGGGTGCTCTCCTCGTCCACCCAGTCTCTTGTAACCTCCCGTCATCCCTAGCCCATCCTTCCCAGAGCGGGCCTACCGCTGGGGGGCAGGTGCACATGCGCAGGGGGTGAGGCAGGGCCCAGGAGGGTACAGTGATACAGTCGCACATCCAGCTGGTAGTGGGTGCCAGGCGTGAGTCCAGTCAGGAGGGCAGTGCGGGCCTGGGGGAATGAGATGTTCTCCCGCCTCTCCTGTCCCCGGGCCCCATCCCACAGGCGCAGCAGGAAACCGTCACTGTACAGTGGCACCGAGGGTAGAGACCAGCTCACACGGAGCCTGTCAGGACCCTCCACGTGCCAGCTCTCTAGCCAGGGCTGCAGCAAAGGCTCTGCGGTCAGAGGTCAGGAGTAGTCAGAACCATCCAATGGGAGCTTGGGACTAAATGGGCCAATAATCGGCAGTGGGCAGGGCTGGAACCAGCCCTGGGAAAGGTGGGGGTCGTCTTTGGAGGTGGACCAAGACATATTCTGAGTGGGCATGGTAGAAAACCCCGAGGGAACAAAGGTATCTATCTTGGCTTCTCACCAGGACAGTCAGTAGTCATGAGGGTAGAAGGCCCCCAGTCTCCTTCTCCTCCTTCCCCTGGCCGGCTCAGCTGCACTCGGACACTGTATCCTGTCTTTGGCTTCAGGTTCATTAATGTCACATTCTCACTGGGATCCACTGGGGAGGGCGGTGAGGTGTGCCACACATGCTTGGTCCCCAGCATGTCCTGAAGCCACCCCCCCCCCATTAGTCCCCTCTTCTTTTTGTACCATTCCCTCCCTCCTTTCCATTCCCACCCCCTCCTTCACTATTACACAGCACCCCGACCCCTAACTCTGTCCCCACTCACCCACAATGGCAGACCAGGCAATCATGCTGTCCTGGGGCCGGTAGTGCAGGCGGACAGAGGAGATGGGTCCATCCCCACCAAAGGAGACCAGTGGGGAGACCACAAGCTGACGGCTCTGCTTGGCCAGGAGCCGAGGTGCAGTCAGGGGCACTGGGGGTACTGCCAAAAAACTGGGGTGAGTAAGGGTTCATGGAAAGGGGAGCACTCTGGGCTTGGACAGTGAACACCTCCAGATCTTGATTCAGATCTGGGGATTATCTAGTGTGGTGGGAGGAGACCAAGTTCAACAGACACCTGGGATGGCCCTGGCCCAGAGAAGGAAGTTCTGAAGCTCTGGGTAGCTTGGGTCCCAGGGACTTGGCCATAAGGACTTAGGTATCTCAAAAGATGCTAGGCGAGAGAGTGGTGTGGCCAGACAGAGGTTGGGAAACATTTCTCTGTCCTTGCAGAGTCCAGTAGAGAGAGAAGCTGGAACACAGGCAGGAGACTGCCTAGGTGTCCGATGCCCCTCCCCTTCACCATTCACCGACCTGTTGATTTTTTTTTTTTAAGACAAAACATGCTAGTCATGAGGCACCTGCTCCACAGTGGATGCTTCTTATGCATAGCTGCTAATTCTTGTCTTGAATGAAGAAATCGAGGCTTAGAGACATTGAGCAACTTGCCTAAGGATACACAGCTGGGAGGATTTGAACTAGGTCTGTCTGATCAGGCTGCCACAAACCAGTCAGTTCTACCCTAAAACAGCATTTGTGTTTCTGCCTGGCTGCTTCCACTGTCACCACCCCTGTTCCAGCCTTAGGTTTTCTTTCTAGATTATTGTATTAATGCCTAAATAGGTACCTTGGCTTCTTCCAAAAAGAAGACTAGACTGACTTTCCCAGAAAGCATAAAAAAAAAAAAAAAAAAAGGCAAGAGAAAGGAAAGGGGGTGTGGAGTGTGGAAGACGCAGGGTGGCGAGGTGAAGGTATGTAAGGTGGCAGCCGTTTGTCAGGGGCAGGTACAGAGCTGGGGGAGATGAGGATCCAATTTGGATCCTAAGGAGTCCCCAGTGTCTGTGGCTCAGGCAGAGGACCAGAGTCTGGGAGAAGTGGCTGGTATACAATGGGCGTCAATTTCCACATTGGGACCAGACCTTCCCAGAAGATGCCCTGCCTCCTGAAGGTTCACCATGCAGGGCTGGCATCAGGAGAGGGGTCCTGACTACAGAACACATGTGGTGTTGCCAGGGAAGGGCTGGCATCTTGGCACTAGATGTCATTTTACATAAAAATTGTCTGCTACATTGAGCATACCTCCCATCAGTCATTGTGATAACTATTTAAATGCATCATCTAGTCTTGTTAGCAGCCTGGTCCTGTGGGTGGGTGCTAACCTCCTCCTTTGACACAGTGAGAGAGTGAAGCGCCATGACTTGCTTAAGGGGACAGAACTTGTAAGGAGCGCATGGAATCCAAGGTGAGTGGAGGGCTGGGTCCAAAGTTCTGATAAAAGAATGAGCAGATAGAGGTGGATGGGAAAGTGGGCTGGAGATGGCGAGGGATTGGGAAGCAGAAGATAGCAACAAAAAAGAAGAGAAGGAGGGAGAGAGAAAAACAAGATAACATGAGGAACATTTGGGGTACGGATCCTGGGTACGGGGTGCCCAGGCTTATAGTGATGAAGTGAAAGATGCCTTGTTGGTGGAGAGGGTTCTGGTGCTCTGCCATGAGCTCGTGGGTCAGCTCTCTTCTTAGCCTGGGGCTAAGCTTTGCCTTTGGAAGCCCTAGCCTTTCCTACTGGGATCCCTGGCCTGAGCAGCATTAGGTAGAGCCTATTCTGGGTACCATCCATCCCCCAAACCTTAGAACACCACTCACCTTTGACATTGACCTTGAAGCGCCGGCTATCTTGGCCACCAGACGTCGATACGCGGCATTCCCAGAACCCACTGTCCCCAAGAGTCAAACTGGGCACTTCAAACTCTGCTGTGGTCCTGTCTGGCTCCACAATGGCTTTGGTAGACTGAGACAAGGAGACAGGGAACAGAGAATGTATGCTTCATGAGACAGGTATGAGTCGGTAGTGACGATTGCTGGAACACAGACCCCCCATGGCATCCCCTCACCAGTTAGCCTGCCTATCTAAGTCATGGCCAGGGCAGTGGGCAGGGCCTATAAAAAAGTTCCGTGGATTAGGGATCCAAGGAACGAACTGTCAAAGCTGGTGAGATGGGGGAGCGGACAGTGGGTTGGGATAACCAGCGCTGACCAAAAGCATGGTGCCATCTGGCTTGCGAAGTTCCATGCTGCCCCGCACTGGGAAGGGATTCCCGGCAGCTGCACAGTTGATCCGGGGCATCGTCCCTACGTTGAACTCCAGCTCTGTGGCCATACTGAGGATCTGGGGGATCCGGTCTAGAGAGAGAAAGAGATGGCAGCCATCTTGAACAATACTAGGGCAGCCATATGACCACCAAAATGCCCCCCCCACTCCCATCCTGTGTTCTGCATCTCAGTGAAGATCCTACTGTCTGTCCTACTGTCTGTCCTGCCATTTAAAACTGAAATCAGCAAGGTCTTGCACGGTTCCTTCAGGCCCTGGTGCCCCACATCCAGTCAGATCTAGGGTTCAGCGCCACCATCTTTTCCATCACATCTCTCAGAATGTTCTAAGACCCAGAGTCAGACCCTCACTGCTCCACTCTGCCAGCCCAAACAGCCCCCTTCCTCTGTGTGTGTGTGTGTGTGTGTGTGTGTGTGTGTGTGTGTGACTGTCTCACACTATAGCCCAGGCTGGCCTTGAACTCCAGACAAGTCTCTTGCCTCAGTCTCCTGAGTGCTAAGATTGTAGATTTGAGACATTACGTCTGTCAATTCCTTCACCTCCTACCCCTGGCTTCTGTGCTCCATGCAGACTCTTCCTCAAATACAAGTCTGACCAGCACACACTCCTCAGCAACTTCTATTCAGCTCCTCACATTTAAGCAGCAACCCCTTGGCCTATATTTAAAGTCACCACGTGACTCCTGCTGACCTTTCCCCTAGTCCCTACGTTATTGTCCCAGTATACAAGCAGGGTCTCAACTCTCTGCACGTTCTCCGCATTCTTCCCCTGTCATCTCTCTTGTGTCTTCCACATTGTTATTGTCCCAGTATACAAGCAGGGTCTCAACTCTCTGCACGTTCTCCGCATTCTTCCCCTGTCATCTCTCTTGTGTCTTCCACATTCACTTTCAGATCTTGACTCCTCTCTGAAGACTCTCACACTGGTCAGGGTCACCCTAGGCTGCTTGCCTTCACAGTGTGGGTGCCTGAATGGTGAACTCCCTGAGGGAAGGACTTGGGCAGCGATGTCTGATGAAAGATCACCTGTCTTGAGGGGGGTGGGGGGTCTCAGCGGCATATACCTGACTTTTCACAGTGGACTCCATGCCACCCAGAGGGGCAGACGCAGCCGCTGAACCGGTCACAAGTGCCACCATTTTGACACTGGCACTGGAGGCGACAATCAGCCCCAAAATGACCAGGTGCACATGCTAGGAATAGAAGCAATATAGTTACAATATAGTTAGTTACAGGCCCAGCAGAGTACAGATGAGGCACAAGCCTATCCAACTGGCTGGCATAGTGGTGGTGGTGGTGGTGGTGGTCAGGGGATTGGAGGGTTTGGTCTTCAAGTCAGGGTCAGAGTGAAGGGTCTGGCACACTTATGCCCACAGGAGGTGGCTTAGTCCATACCTTCCTGGCACTGGCTTCCTCTCCAGCCAGATCCACAGGAACAGCCATAGGGATCCGGGAGGCAGAAGGTGAGACCTCTACAGCCTGCTGTGCCTGGGCACTGTTCCTGGCAGCTCTGTCCAAAACGACCCTCTCTGCAGGCTGAAAATAAGGTGTGTGGTACACAGGCTCCTCACCATCGGGCCTCACATGCTAAGCTTCATCTCCATGGTTTCAGAATCTTCTCTGGACCAGGCACCCTCTCCTGCCTAGGTCTTAGCTTTCCTGCTTACCCTGCTCACAGCGGGTGCCAGTGAATCCTGGTGGGCACACACATTCGCCGTCATGGTCATGACAGACACCTCCATGCAGGCAGCCCGGGCAATCCTTGACACATCCTGGCCCCCAGCGTCCAGCCCCACAGCCTGGAGGGAAGTATTCTCAGTAGCTGACCTTCACTTACCTACCTGCAGCCCTTGTGGATCCTGAGACCCAAAGGAAGTACATAAACAGGTCCCAGCGTCCCACATCACCCCTGCCTTCTGCCCCTTACCTCGCACGATGAGCCGAAAGAAGGCACTGCCCAGGGGGCTGGCCTCTAGGTAGGTGGCACTGTAGATGCCACTCGATGGTGGCTGTACATTTTGGAGCTGCAGTTGAAAACGTCCATCATCGGCCTCATGCCAGTCTAGGGTATTGAAGTAGGACCCTGAAGTAGAATCAGGGTCCCTCAGAATCACATGAAGGGCTGATGTTACCTCCCTCTGCCATGATCACACCAATGTGACCCGCCCACAATGATCAGACCTGGGACCACCACCAGATCCAAGCCAGGAAGCAGGAGAACATCCTCTTCCTGCTCTCTGAGCCGCACACACCAAGACCTTCTCCTCCCCCATCGGCTCCTAGTCCAGCCCTTTTCTCCTGCCTTTTATTTCTGGGCAGACAGGGGGTTGCTTTTTGTTGTTGAGACAGGGTTTCTCTGTGTAACCCTGGCTGTCCTGGAACTCACTCTGTAGACCAGGCTGACCTCGAACTCAGAAATCCATCTGCCTCTGCCTCCCAAGTGCTGGGATTAAAGTCATTTGCCACCACTGCCCGGCTTCAGGGGGCTGCTTTTACAATAGACTCTTCTCTACCCCAATACTCTTGCAGGCTCTCGAGGCTCCCCATTGCACCCGAATGACAGCCAATCCCCTGGCAGTTGTTTTCACCAGTTTGGTCCCTGCTCAATCCTCCAGCCCCATACCCCACCACCCCCTGCCTGACCTCTACGTTCTCGAATTCCTAAAAGCTTCTCGAATTCCTAAAAGCTTGTTTGCCTTCTAGAAACATCTGGTATGTCGGACCCTCCTGCTTTTGTTCTTGTCAACCCTGCCTGTCTCCTGGCGAGCTGTTTCTTCCTCTGTCTGGCTCCTTTGCATTTCAGGGCTCTTTCCCAGTCTCTTCATCTGGGGTCCATACTGTTAGTCAGGCGTACAACCCTGCTTCTTCCTGTCTTTGATAAGAGCTCCAGACAAACTGCAGAGACTCAGGCCTCCCTTCCCGTTTCTATAGCTCCCTCTGGTTCAAAGCCTTCTGCCTAAGGAAAAATATCTCCTCCCTTAGGAGCCAAGTATCCAAGAGGCGGCCAGCAGATTGTGGGGGTGAGGCAGACATTTTGGGGGCTACTCAAGAAAAAAAGAGTCCTTCCACGGAGTGGATAAGGGCAGGGTAGTGGGCAGGCACAGAGCTGAGACCCACAGATCTCTACGGATTCCAGCATATGTCTGCCTTGGACATCAAGGATCTAAGTTAAACAAGTCTTTGAGAGAGGTTAGACTTCCTTTGGCCTGTGCTGGGCACATGTTACCATCTCTCTTCTTTCCTATGGGGACTGCTGCTTTTCTTAGGCAAGTCATGTGACAGCACCTGTTAACTCCTAGGGGAGGGTCAAAGATGAGGGCTTAACATAGCACGTAGAGGTAGCTGGCCACAGGCTCCTGGTCCTTTTAGTACAGTAGGAGGGTGGCTCAGAGCTTCAGATGAGAGGGAAGCCCCTAGAGGTTGGTCACAAGGATGGCAGGTGGATCAGGGTGGACTAAGTATATGGTGGGCCATGGATGGAAGACCTGGGTTGTCAGCATCATGGATCTCCCTGTCCCACCAAATGCCCCTCACCGTTGTTCTTCCAGATCACGTCAGTCTGCTTTTCCTTGTGCACACGGGCAGAAAGCACAGCGGTGTCACCTTTGTTCACCGTGTGTGTGACCTTGTCTGGAAACAGGTGTGCTGTGGATGAGAGGTAAGTTCAGCGATCGACAACACAGCCCTCCCTCTGGTGGTCGATCTCCTGGTAGGCCAGACTCACCCCCTGGGCTGTTGTGCACATAGAGAACTCGAGTACGCCGCGCACCAGCACCACCCACGCAGGAGAAGACGCCTACCAAATCCGAGGGCTTGGAGAAGCCCCTTAGTGTGACCTGGTGAGAACCATTGCGTGCCAGGTACAGGGGCTGCCCGGGCGGGAAGGTGCGAACGATGCGATCATCCTTCTCCAGCAGCAGGGGCGGGTCCGAGCTCCTCCCTGCTCCGGCCTCACCAGACACGCAGGTCAGGAAGAAACGCTGGGGGTCTGTGATGCGCAGGTTGGCCAGCAATGTTAAGTCCACAGACGCACCTAGGACCAAACAACAGTGACTCCATGGTGGATCCTGCCAGCTCAGCAGCCCCAGGAGCGCGGGACTCCAACAGTAACTTGTGTTAATGTTTCACCGTGTCCTTAGAAGACTTCACGTTTTCAAAGATTTCCACCCATTCCCTTCCCTTACACATGTGCTCGCTCTTTACCTGCAAGCCTCTTTATCCTAAAACATAAACAGAAGCACACATCCTTCTCTGGTCCAGATAAAGAATGAGCTCGCTTCTCTCTCCTTCCCTTACTCTGTCTGTGTTAGGTCATTGCCCTGACTCCTGTGGGAACCATTTCCACCAAGGCTATCCCTGAGCCACCTGTCCCTGCCCCATCATGGAGGTGGAGGTTAGAAGAGTCACTGAGACTTGAGTGTCATGAGGACACACACCCTCTCTCTTGCTTAACTAACTGAGGACTATTTGATTGGCTGGGATTGAAGATCGGTTAGAGGCAGAAATGAAATCATTAGCCCCACCTGGCCAGAGAGACACAGCACAGGTGGGTCTGGGCCCTGACTTGGGAAGCGGGAGGACCAGACGCAGACGTCCCTCCCAGATGCAGGGGTTGGCTCAGAGGGAGGAACATCTAACCAGCATGGGGTGGGGGGAGGGGGAGGAAAGGGGACAGACAGGAAAAGATGCAGATAATAAACTTCATCAGAAAACAAACAAAACCCCGAAGGGCTTGTGAAGGTGCTTGGGTGAGGAGGAACGAAAGGTCAGGTGTAAGGAGAGGCCACCCTACGCTCAAGTATGAGAAATGTTGTAGTGTGGGGAGGGGAGCTGCCCAGGGCTAGCGTAACTGGAGCGTAAAATCTGTACCCTGAAGTGGGCAAGACCGAGGAGAAGAGCGTGATTAGCCTGCTTCAGACCTGTGACCCCAGACCTTCCAAGGCCCCTCCTTCCCTATCCCTTCCCTGCCTGTCATCAATTCATTTAAATGCCACTTAGCATATTTTTGACGGTCTATCATAAGCCAAAGAAGCTGGCATCTCCTGGCCACCTCACGGGCACCAAATGCCCTTTCTCCCTGGCATCCTCATGGCCTCCAGTGAAGTTGACATCCTTTGCTGTAATAACTACGGAGCACGTTCGTCAGCTCCCTCGGCTTTAACTGTCACCCCTGAGTCAGTAGCTCTGGTGTGGCCTTTCAGCTTGTGCATTGACATCCGTGTTTCCTAACCTAAACCCTCACCTCTCCCAAGTTTCCTGAGTCAGAGGATGACACCCATTACCCGAGACACTAACTTCAGAGTCATCTTGTGTTCCTGCTGTCATAATAATTAATGTTTATTGGATGTCAATTATGTGCCAGGCCCTTTAGTGATGCTCTCCTCCTTTCAGGACCGACTGTCCTGGGAGGGGCTTGTTATCCTCTTCCAGGATGACGGTTTTATAACCAGGGAACAAAAGCTCAAAACTTGCCTAAGGTTATACAGTTAGAAGGGAGCAGAACCAGGTTGTCCAAGCCCAGGCTCCTTTTCCCTTAGCTTCCAGTCGGCTGGCACATACTTCTGCAGGTTTTTCTTTTTCTTTTCTTTTTCTTTTTCTCTTCTTTCTTTTCTTTTCTTTTTTTTTCTTTTTGAGACAGAGTTTCTCTGTATAGCCCTCTCTGTGTAGCCTTGGCTGTCCTGGAACTCTGTAGACCAGGCTGGCCTCGAACTCAGAAATCCGCCTGCCTTTGCTGCCCAAATGCTAGGATTAAAGGTGTGTGCCACCACTGCCCGGCCTACAGTGTTTTCTTATGGGCTTCCCAAGCTTGCACTTGCTACTCTGCTGACTACCTCTCTTAAGGAAATCCTTCATGACTTTTCTGGGCCTGTGGCAGAGTAAGCTGACTCTCTTCTCAGTGCTTCTCAAAAACTCTTGATGTCTGCTTCTGTCTGGCCCTCATTCCTGGCCTGTGTTCCCCACCAGACTGTGAAGCACTCAAGGGCAGCCTCTGACTTCTAGTTCTCTGGTCAGCAGAACTGAAAGGATCTGCCACCAGCATTCAGAAACTTCTCCAAGCCCTCTATACACACAGCTCCATTTAAACAACAAACGCATCAACCTGGGAGCCCAGCGTCATTTCGTTGTCACTAGATAGGTTTAGGTGTTGCCATATTCTCAGCTAATGGAACATCATTGGTGCTAAATAAATTATTATTATTATTATTATTTTGAGACTGGGTCTCTCTATGTAGTTCTGGCTGTCCTAGAACTTGCTATGTAGACCAGGCTGGCTTCTAACCCTCAGAGATCTACCTGCTTTTGCCTCCTGAGTACTGGAGTTAAAGCCACCATGCCTGTCTGTCCAATGAATTATTGATGAAGCCCAACACAGTTACTCCTGAGGTCCTAGTTGATGGCTGACTTCTGCCCTCCCCCTACTCACATCTCCCCGCTCCAGGCAGTGATTCCTAGCACCTGCCTGAGTTTTCCCCACCCTGACCTCATTCTTGGTGGATCAAAATCATCATGACGATATAACAACAATGATGATGATAATGTCAGTTTCTGCTTTTCCCTGCAATTTTTAAAGTTGTGTTAAAATACACATACCCTAGAATCTACCATTAGAACCATTTGTAAACAGTCAATTCAGTGTTGATATACCTCATGTGAACATCACCACCCATTTCCACAGCTCTTGTTTTTGTTTTTTTGACGTAAGGTCTTAATAAGTCTTTATGGGGCTAACATGGAGTCCTCTGTGTAGTCTAGGCTGGCCTTGCAAGTGCTGGGATTAAAGAAGTCCACCACCACACCCAACTTCATAACTCCTTTCATCTTTTCAAACTGAAATGCCACACTCATTAAACAATAACTCTCTATTTCCCTTCCCCCAACCCATAGTCGCCACCATCTTGTGAGGTCTATTGCTAGGCTAGGCTAGGGTTTCTTGGGGGTGGGGGGCTGGAATTAGGGCCTTGAAATCAAGAGTCAGGGAGGAGCTCTGCTCACTCCAGGGAAGACTTACCAACATGAGAGGCCAAGAAAAGAGTGGGGAGCAGCAAAGAGGATCCCCACCAGACCATACTCTGGAAGCTGCCCTGGGCCAGCCAAGGCCAGCTGGGCCCGGGGTCAGTTGCTGTGGGTCTGAGTGTTCAGCCTGTCCAGCTCAGTGCACCTCGGTGCTGGGGAGGAAGAGGAAATGATGGTTAGGGTAGGAGGGGTGGCAGGGAGAGAGGGTGGGAAGAGCTGTTGCCTGTAGTCCTCCTGTGTCCAGCCCCCACAAGCCCGGGATGGGTGTGGCCTGGAAGTCTCTGGAAGGGGGGGGCATTAGAGGTGGGAGGCAGGTTGTGACAAGGACAGATCTGGGGATGGTTGGGCTCTCTCTCCCATCCCTTCGGTCCCTTCCATCTGCATTGCTGGAGCACGGGAGACAGGAAAGGGAGGAAGCCAGTGGCTTCCGCCTATTGAGAAGGTTTGGAGGCAGGACATTGTTCTGGGGTCTCCCCTCCTCCCAGCACACACGCTGGGAGGTGGGGAGACACACACACACACACACACACACACACAAATACAAAATGAGGCTCACGTGACTCTTTTTTTTTTTCAAAAGTAAACAAGAAACGGTCTCTGCAAGGTTTTAATGCTCAGTTTTCACAAACCCAAGTTTCCACCGAATTTTACAACACACGGTAAAATGTTCTCGTCTGTAGAATGTGCATTAAAGTGCCCACACACTAGAATTTGCATTATTCAACTCTTCCTCAGAGTCGTTTCCAATCTTTTAAAATCACCAGGAGTTTCTACCTGAGTAAGACTCGACTGTATTTACATTTGAGTTGCATGTCTTCCGAGATCGGACGAGATCGGGCACGTTCAGGGTGGTATGGCCGTAGACGAGTTGCATGTCTTAAGAACAAACGGAAATCCATGATAGTTTGGTTAACTCAGTGTATTTATAAAATGAAAGGCTCTATCAAAATACTTTTCACTGGAAGAATAAATAGAACAGACATTGGATCTACCAAAGTTCATATTCGCTTTGGCAGATGTCAGTGTGGGACAGTTCATGACAGCACAATTTGCCCTTATTCCCCCAGAGCTGACCAGCTTCCAAGCTAACTGTTAAATTATTTTACTGAGATTTTATTATGTTGGTATCTGGCTCATTGCAGATCATCTTCAGCCAAGCTCTGAGCACTTACAATTCTCTGACTAATGGTCGGAAGCGTGGTCAGGAGCAGCTGGAACACTGGTGGTGGAAGAGTCTGCTGTAACACTTGCAGCAGCTGCGGAGGCTGTCCACACACAGCAATGGCATTTGTCAGGTGGTCCACACCCTTCTCGTAGTCACCTTGTGCTACTAACCCTTCACCAAGCTGTATCTCTTCAAGGAAGAATTTCTGAACTGCGTCAGCATCTTTTTTTGTTTTTTTGTTTTTTTGTTTTTTGTTTTTTCGAGACAGGGTTTCTCACAGGGTTTCTCTGTGTAGCCCTGGCTGCCCTGGCTCTCACTCTGTAGACCAGGCTGGCCTCGAACTTAGAAATCCACCTGCCTCTGCCTCCCAAGTGCTGGGATTAAAGGCGTGCGCCACCACCGCCCGGCTTAAATTTTGCGGTTTTTTTTTTTGTTTTTTGTTTTTTTGAGACAGGGTTTCTCTGGCTGTCCTGGAACTCACTTTGTAGACCAGGCTGGCCTTGAACTCAGAAATCCGCCTGCCTCTGCTTCCCAAGTGCTGGGATTAAAGGCGGCTTCAGCATCTTTTAAATCAGGTAACTTGGAAAGCCCAGCTCTCTCCCTAGCAAGCTTTGTTTCTTTCTTCGTTCTCGAAGCCTGGTCTTGAAGTTGGGGTCACTCCACCTTTTGCAATAGAAGTAGATGCAGTACCCAATGAAGAGGGCAACGCACACGCCCTCGGCAATGGCGCTGTTCCGGCCCACCATCTTTGCTCGATTGGGGCGTATGCTGGGGGGGGGGGCGCGGCAGCCCGCCTGGCATGCTTCAGAACACCCCTGATCCTAGAGAGCAGGTCACAGAAGTACAAGAACACCCCCAAACAAAAAGAAATTAGGAGCGTGAAGACCCTTTATTCTGTCTTATGTGCCTTTCTCATTGTACAAATGGGGGAATGGAGACCTGTGGTGTGTAGGGACCCCCAAGACTGTGATAAAGCTGGGACTCAAAACTTCTGGTCTGATTGTTGATTCCTTGACGCTAATTGCTCCACAAGAGACACACTGAAGCATACAGGGGAACGCAAGGCCATGGGCTGTGACTGGGATGGATGGTCCTCACCCACAGCTGCCTATGAGGCTTCAGTTCATTGTTGGCTTGCTGTTATTCATTTTGCAGTTAACCATGTGTGCTCCTGGACACTGGGGAGTAGATGTCTACCCAGGAACTTGCAGCCGCTTTTTCTTGTTTCGAAATCGAGGCAGTCTCATTACACAGTTCAGGTTCGCATGGAACTCACTTTATAGTTCTGACTGGCATGAACTCTTTTTTTTTTTTTTTTTTTTCGAGACAGGGTTTCTCTGTATAACCCTGGCTATCCTGGAACTCACTTTGTAGACCAGGCTGGCCTTGAACTCAGAAATCCGCTTGCCTCTGCCTCGCGAGTGCTGGGATTAAAGGCGTGCGCCACCACTCCCGACTTTGGCATGAACTCTTTATGTTCGCCCAGAGTGGCCTCAAACTCATGATCCTCCTACTTCTCCTTGCTGAGTCCTGGGATTATAAACCTGTGTGCATACTATAGTGCATATGTGCCCGTCAGAGGACAAGTCACCTCTCTCCTTCTAGCATTTGGTTCCAGGGATCAAATTTAGGTTATCAAGCTTGGTGCCAAGTGCCCTTACCTTCTGAGGCATCTCATCAGCTCACATCTACTCTTAGAGGCTGAGCACACCTGGCTGTAGCCCTGCCCCTTGGTCTATCTTCCAAAGTCCCACTGCTGCACTTCTTAGACCTGTTTCAGCATTTTGATGCCATGTCCTCACTGCCAGTTCCCAGACTGCACATGCCCCCATAGAGCACCCACAGGCTGGTGCTTTCATGGAGCAGGAGAAGCTACAGGGTAGCCTGGACTCACTGGTTAAATCTGTATCTGTCTCACCCCCCAACAATAAATAAGATTGAGATCTGGCATCAGCGTGAGTGACTCGGAGGATCCCAGCCCTCCCTCTGGGGCTGGGACTCTGTTGCTAAGTCAGTTCCGGTGTAGGTTATGTTGTTATGTTCTCTGGATCCAGGAGGTGCAAAGCTACCTTCTTGGGGAAGCTGGGTCCCTATGAGGTATTTATCGGGGTTACCCCTCTTCTATTGGCTTGATTCATAGACTAGCAGGAAGTAGAACTGAGGAAGACATCCGTAGCCTTTGCTAGCTCTGAGTCAGAGGATTTTCTGGATAGACTGTGAGAGTGGAGAAAGTGAAGCCTTAATTCCGGTCCATCTTGGTACCTTTGATCTGGGATGAGCAGGCCACTGGAGTTCTCGGGGGCCATTTCCCTGGCAGGATGGAGGCTCAGGATGATGTCATTGTAGTGAAGTATGAAGAACACTTTTCTTTTGACAACTTTGATTTTTATGGTATGTGTATGGGTGTTTTGCCGGCATACATGTGTGTGTACCATGTGTATCCAGTGCCTATGGAGGCCAGGGTGTCAGATGCCCCTGAGACGAGAGTAACAGACAGTTGAGAGCCTTTGTGTGGGTCCTGGGGATCAAACCCAGGTTCTCTAAAAGGGCAGCCAGTGCTCTTAGCCGCTGAGCCATCTCTTCAGCTGTTTGTAAACTGATGAACTGATGAACTGTTTGAAACCGAGAACACGCTGTTTTTAAAAATGACAGATATAATTCCAGGTGTCTTTTCTGAATGGGGAAGTCTGAGAAGCTGTGATGTGAGCACGTGCAAAGCTTCAGGACTCTCGGACTCCCCATTTGGAACTCGGAAGGAAAACACAGTCGTAATGGTCTGTCAATCAACAAAAGACAACTGTTGCAGAATGTGTACACAAGAATTTGCATTACTGGGGGCTGGAGAGATGGCTTAGCAGTTAAGAGCCCTGACTGCTCTTCCAGAGGTCCTGAGTTCAAATCCCAGCAACCACATGGTGGTTCACAACCATCTGTAATGGGATCCGGTGATGCCCTCATCTGGTGAGTCTGAAGACAACTACAGTGTACTCATATACATAAATATAAACAAAATCTTTTTTTAAAAAAGAATTTGCATTATAAAGCAGTGCCCTGTAAGTGTAAACATATTCTTACATATGTTGAAAATAACCTAAATACCATCAGTTTACAAACAGCAAGTGCCAAATGAAGTATCACCCCGAAAACAAATGTTGAGTGGGCTGTAACTACATCTGCTGTTACAATAGGAAGAGTGAGACCACAATGCATAGCTTACATTTTTGGTCTCTGGAAAATTAGAGGCCCCCCAAAAATGAGAGTATGAACAGG
Organism: Mus caroli; assembly: GCF_978045245.1. NCBI lineage: Eukaryota > Metazoa > Chordata > Mammalia > Rodentia > Muridae > Mus > Mus caroli. Next base: position 38,340,233 of record NW_028227261.1, on the reverse strand, counting down.
CGCTCATCAGGTTAACTCCACAACCCCTGCAGACAAAACTAAACCAAGAGAGAGAGAAATTAAATACCATTTCCAGAAAGTAAGGCATGGCCAACCCCACCTCAGGTGGAACACTCACTGCTAAGAAAGCTGCTCTTCCCCAAACTGTGGAAATTCCAGCTGTGGGCACATCGACACTTTGGGGGGGGGGTCTTTGTGTCACTGTGGAGAGGTGTGGACTTTCTGGGTTATGAGGAGCGGGGGCAGCCAGGCTTCCTGGCTTAACACAGACGGAGGTGGGGTTCTTCACTCCGGTTCAGGGATTAGGTTTTCCTTGAAAATGAATTTGTTTCCACAATTTCAGGAAGAGATGCTCCCCCGCCTCCTCCAGGATCCAGCCCAGTTTAGCAGCCTGAAATAGAAGTGGACTTTTTCCAGGTAGAGACTAACGATCTGACTGTTCTTGGAGGTTCTAGCTCGAAAGTTCAGGAAAGGTCATGGGAGCAGAGAGGGCGGGGCGGGGGCGGGGTTGTGGGAGTGGCAGAAGCCTGGGCTTTGATGCATTTGGTTTGGAGAGACATTTATTTTCCTCTAGGACTGGGTAATGAGGAAGCAAGAAACACCCTCTTAAGGTTGAAAATAGAAACAGAACAGTTTAACACTGCTTCTCAGTTCACACTGACCAATCTGTGGCCCTACTGTGCACCCTGAATAGGATGTTTCTGCCACAGATGGTTTCTTGTGTGAATTCTTTTATTATCTATTTTAGTGTGTGTGTGTATGTGTGTGTGTGTGATGCACATGTGTATGTGGTATATGTGCATGTTTGCACATGTGTTATACATGCTTGGGGGGGTGTGTGCATGCGCACATACACACGTATGCCGTGTGCTGGTATACACTTGAGCCAGAGGCCAGAGGATGAGAGATTCCCTGCTCTGTCACTTTCCACCTTAACTCCAGAGAGTCTCTCACTGACCCCAGAGCTAGGCTGGTAGCCAGCACACCCAGTCATGCTCTGTCTCCTCTGTTTCCCAAGTACTTGGGTTCCTAGGGCATGTATAGGCACTCTGGGCTCTTGTGGGTGCTCTGGATACAATCACAGGTTTCTCATGCTATACAGCAAGTTTCGGCCACGGAGCCAGCTCTCTCTAGCGCTCTTGGGTGGTTTTTGTTCTTTTAAAATTTTCAGGTGTGAGAGTGTTTTGATTGTTTAACACTGCATGCCTGGTTTCCATGGACGTCAGAAGACAGCCTCAGATCCCTTGAAATGGTAGTGCCAGACAGATGCCATGTGGGCACTGGGAAATGAATCTGGGTCCTCTGGAAAAGCACCTGGTGCTCTTTTTTTTTTTAAATATATTTTAATTAATTAATTAATTTTATATATGTGTACACTGTTGCTGTCTTCAGACACACCAGAAGAGGGCATCGGATCCCATTACAGATGATTGTGAGCCACCATGTGGTTACTGGGAACTGAACTGAGGACCTCTGGAAGAGCAGTCTTAACTACTGAGCCATCTCTCCAGTCCCAGCTGGTGCTCTTAATTGCTGAATCATCTCTCTGGTCTCTCCTGAGTCATTTTATTCTAGGTTATGACAGAACTGTCTCTCTAGCTCGGTGGTTGTTTTTTTTTTTTTTTTTGGTTTTTTTGAGACAGGGTTTCTCTGTATAGCCCTGGCTGTCCTGGAACTCACTTTGTAGACCAGGCTGGCCTCGAACTCAGAAATCCACCTGCCTCTTCCTCCCGAGTGCTGGGATTAAAGGCGTGCGCCACCACGCCCGGGGTTTGTTTGTTTTTAAGTAGAGCAAACATAGTTATTAAGACAAAGCCAGGAAGAACTCCTGAGAGTGGGAGGGGCTTCAGGAGAGGAATGACTACATATTTGACCCTCACCCCTGCATTGCCCCAGGCTTTGGAGAAAGTGTCTTTCTATGTAGCCCTGGCTGTCCTCGAACTCACTGTGTAGACCAGGCCAGCCTGAATTATAGAGATCCACCTGCCTCTGCCTTCCAAGTGCTGGGGATAAAGCCGTGCATCACCAAGTCCAGCCTCATTCAAACTCTTACATGTCTGGTCTGGTCTGCATAGTTCTGCTGGTCATGCATTTGAATGATGAATTGAATTGATGAACACAGCAGAGCCAAATCTCAACCCATCTTTGTAGCTTCCCAGCCTGGGGCAGGACTGTGGATGGCATTTTGAGTGGCACTTGTCTAGCAGGGTAATGATCAGAGGGTTGTAAGGTAAATGACTGAAGTTGTAGTTGGCTAAATTTGCTTTTGGAGTCTCCATTGTATTAGGAGCATGGCTGTGACATAGTAAGGAAAGAAAGGTCGCGGAGATGGTCCCTATCTTTACATAGGTGCATGTGGCACAGAGAGAAGAGACTCTGCATGGGCAATTCCAACAGGTCCTCCTGATGTGTACCAGTGTCCATAGCAACACAGGGAGAGCCATCGACTCTCGGGTTAGAGTTGTTTGCTACAGGCTCATTTCAAGCTTTAGGCGGTGATGGGAAGGACAGAGATTCCTGGAAATGCTACGGCTGTAGTTTTGGCTTTCTTTGTGAGATGTGACTATTCTGTGCCCTACTGGGGCACTTGGGAGGCTCCAGATTGTGGGAGGTCTGCTGTAAGGGTGTTTGTTTGGTGCTAAGTCTATTTTTCTTTATGTTAGACCATCCTCCAACTTTGGTCTGATAACTTCTATATTCCTTTCTCAGTAAGGGGGGACTAGAGAAATGGAGGGCCAGAGGGCCACTGGGGCTGGGGGCGAGCTCATGCTGGAGGGAGGCAAGGAGGGATGGCTGGCAACGGCTTGTTGAGTTTGTATGTCAGGTGGAAAGGAGAGAGCATCTCTCAGGTTTACCTGACCTTTATTTTATTACTTGTGTAGATGTCAACAATAGTGCCTAGATGGGTTTCCTCAGACCCAGGACAGTGGGCCAATGGAATGAGGCAATCACTGACACTACTAACTGCCACAACCTATCAGCTCTATGAACGCCATTCAACGTTGAAAGGAATCACACTTAGGGGAGATCTTATTTGGGGTGGGAGAGATGCCTGATGAGTAGGAATGCTTCCTCACTGCTCCTGCAGAGGACCTGGGTTTGGTTCCCAGCACCTACACAGTGGCTCACAACTGCATGTAACTCCAGTTCCAGGATACCCAATGTCCTCCTCTGGCCTCTGCAGGCTCCTGCACACACAAGGTGCACACCTACTCATACGGGATCACACACAGACACATTAAAAAGCTTTTTTTAAAAAAAAGAGGAAAGAAAACAAGATTTTAATTTTTAGAGTAGTTTTAGATAGTACAGAGAGTTCCTGTCTATCTGACATGCAGGTTGTCTCATTAATGTCACCCGATATTAGTGTGGCACCTCATGGACCCCTGTTGATGCCGACTGCTAAAGACCACTGCTTATTCAGATCTCCTCCTCCCCATGTCTCTTTTCCATAGACTCCCTCATTACATTTAGCTGTCATGTGCCTTTGAGTGCCTCTTAAATACGAGATCCACGGGATTTCCTTGCTCGGATGACCTTGGCAAATTTTTAAGGAGCACTGCTCTAATGTTTTATAGGATGTGTCTCTCCTGGCCTTCTCCTGGTTGTTTTGGTCTTGTTTAGACTGGATCTTCAAGTTTCTGGGGGTGAGGAGATCCCAAGGTGCTTAATATCAATGCAGTGATCCCCGCTGACCTTGGTCTCTGAGTTGAGGGAGTATTCGTTGTGTTTCTCCACTGTAATCAAGTTTCTGTTTTCTACTATAGGATACTTGCATAAGGAGTGGGGATTTGTGCATTTCTCCCTTGAGGGGAAAGTATTTACTCTAATTCTTTGGAATTATTTTTTTTAATTATGACTTATGACTTCATTTGACCCCACATCTCTGCATACAGTATTCTTCCCCACTGTTTAATTTATAAAAAACCAATCAGTTCCACATAGATGCTAAAAAGGAGTATTGAGCATGCCCTGACCATGGTGAAGCCTTATGTCTAATCCTTAAAACGCTCCCTCAAAAAAAAAAAAAAAAACTTATCTATGGTTAGAACTGAATATATCATATGGAAATAAGAAAAGGCTGGCATATAATTACCAGTGACTCTCTTCAAGAAGCATCAACTTTTGAGAAAGGCTACTTAAAAGCCAAGTTTCTCCTGAGGAGACTAGCCAGGACGGGGTAATATGGCTTAGAGGGTGGTGCATGTTCTTCTTGGCTTAGATGGTTTAGAGTTTAAGAACGTGACTTCTTGGGAGACTGCAGTGGCACAAACCTTTAATCCCAGCACTCAGGAGGCAGAGGCAGGTGGATGTCTGAATTCAAAGACAGCCTGGTCTACAGAGTGAGTTCCAGGACAGACAAGGCTACGCAGAGAAACCCTGTCTCAAAACGAAACAAATCAACCAACCAACCAACCAACCAACCAACAACAGGAGCATGACCTGTCTTGGAGAGGACAGGAGGCTGACTCCCTGCATCCTTATTGGGTGGTTGTGGGCTGGTAACTCCAGTTCCAGGGGACCCAGTGTCCTTCTCTGACTTCCATGGGCACCTGTATTCACACGCACACATGCACAGAGAGAGCACACATATATGCGTGATTTTTTTAAAGATATGAAGAAGAAGAAGGAGGAGGAGGAGGAGAAGAAGAGAAGGAGAAGGAGAAGGAGAAGGAGGAGGAGGAGGAGGAGGAGGAGGAGAAGGAGAAGAAGACTAGTCAGAAAACCGAGAGAGACAGTATGTGTGTGTTCTGTCACCATCAGAAAGTAAGATGTATATGGCAGATCTTACTCGCCTGACAACTGTTTCTTTCACAACATAATCTTGACCTTTGTCCCACTAAGCTGGAGTCATGCCTCTTCTTGGGTTTGGATGAGATTATGACTCACTTACAATCAAAAGAATGTAAACAGTGGCTAGGAGGAGGTTCATCTGGCAAAGCACTTGCTACAGAGGCCTGAGGAACTGAGACACTCCAGCCCCCCGGGTAAACCCCTGGGCAGATGTGTCTGTGGTTCCAGCACTGAAGAGGTGAAAACAGGCAGAGCCCTGGAGTCCAGCCAGCCTAGTCCACTCAGCAGGTTCAGTGAGGGACCCTGTCTCCAAAATTAAGATGAAGGGGCTGGAGAGATGGCTCAGCAGTTAAGAGTGGTTACTGTTCTTGCAGAGGACTTGGAGTTGAGGTTCTCGCCACCCACATGGTACTCATAACCACCTGTAACTCTAGCTTCTTGGATCCCATGCCTTCTTCTAGCCTCTAAGGGCACCAGGCATGTGTGCGGGGTTTATGCATACAAGCAGGCAAAGAACACATACACATAAAATAGTAAATAAATCTTTCTTTTTTTAAAATCAGTGACAATCTCAAAAGGAACTTTAGAAAATAAAGGGGGGGGGCTTCTAAGGAAGATGTGTGATGTCAGTTCTAGCCTTCATGTGCACACACAGGCACATGTGCACACACAGAACCCATAAGCATGTGCACACATCAGTGAAGACAGTGTGATATATTTTAGAAAGGCAAGGTGTCTTTTGTTCAGAGAAGCACTTCACTGTAACGTTGGACTGCTATTTCTACAGTCTGAAGCTACCATGCTGTGAGGAAGCCCAGAGAGAGAGAGAGAGAGAGAGAGAGAGAGAGAGCTTGTAATAATGTTTCACTCCCAGTTGTTTTCTGACAGTGGTCCCACGAGAGTGGTACAGAATGACTCAGAACCATCCCAGACCTTCCAAACACCTGACACTAAGGCATTATAAGACAATTGCTATAGTGAAGCCTGGTGGCACAGACCCATAGTCCCAGATACTTAGGAGACTGAGCTTTGTAAATCCAAGACCTTCCTGAGCTGTGGGGAGAGCTAAAGGACAACTTGGTCCATGCCAAGGGTAAAGGAACCCTGCATCAAAAATCTGAATTTTTTTTTTTTTTTAATGCTGGGGTGTAGGGGTAAGGCCCTCACACAGCATATGCAATACCTTGTGTTCTATCACTAGCATTACAAAAAAAAAAAAAAATCCAAAACCAAAACAAAGAAACAAAACAATTGCTTGGCTTGGTAGTTCATGCTTATAATCTCAGCACTTAGAGGGCAGAGGCAGGGGGATTGCAATAAGTTTAAGTCCAGCCTGGTCTATATACATTTCCAGGCTGGCCAAACAATGGTTGTTCTGAGTCTAAGTAACTAGTTTCTGAGGTATTTCTCATCAATGCTTGCCAGAACATAAAAGATATCTAAAGTCTTAATAATTAGGATAACTTGATACTGGCACACACATACACAGGTGGAGAGAGCCAAAGAGAAAATACAAAAGTGAGCAACATTCAAGGCAAAAACTCAATGTTCATAAAAGGTTCTATTGTGCTGCTCAGGTGTGATGGCTCCTAAACGCTTGGCCCAGGGAGTGGCACTATTTGGAGGTAAGGCCTTGTTGGAGTAGATGTGGCTTTGTTGGAGTAGGTGTGCCACTGTGGGAGTGGGCTGTAAGACTCTCATGTTAGCTGTCTGGAAGTCAGTATTCTAGCAGCCTTTAGGTGAAGATGTAGAACTCTCAGCTCCTCCTGCACCATGCCTGCCTGGATGCTGCCATGCTCCTGCCTTGATGATAATGGACTGAACCTCTGAACCTGTAAACCAGCCTCAAATAAATGTTGCCCTTATAAGAGTTGCCTTGTGAAGCCAGGCGTGGTGGCACACGCCTTTAACCCCAGCATTCAGGAGGCAGAGGCAGGCGGATTTCTGAGTTCGAGGCCAGCCTGGTCTACAAAGTGAGTTTCAGGACAGCCAGGGCTACAGAGAAACCCTGTCTCGAAAAACCAAAAAAAAAAAAAAAAAAAAAAGAGTTGCCTTGGTCATGGTATCTGTTCCCAGCAGTAAAACCCTAATTAAGACACCAGGGGAGGTGCAGGGCCCACTCTCCAGAGGGCTGCAGCCAGTGAGGGACTGAGCCAGCTTTCTACTGCCCTACTGCAGAAGGAGCTGGGGCATCTCTCCCTCACCCATCCACCCCAGATGAGGGGCGGAGCCAGCTCTCTCCTGCTCAGGGCTTGGGGCTGGTGCACCTACCTGCACACCCCCTACCACCACCCCAGGGCAGTTCTACTCAGGTGAGGTACAGGCCCAAAGCTGGACATTTTAACAAAGGTGTCACAACACCCTTTCAAGTCTCTGCTTTTTTAAAAAAATCTTTATATCACCTCGCAAGATAAAGCCCAAATACTTTGGAAATTTAAACAAATAAAAGTAAATCCAACAAAAGAGCTAGAAGAGAACATGGATCAGTTTTCTTATGACGTCAGGCTGGGCAGACCTTTCTAAGTAAAACTCACAAGGCAACTCCACTTTCCATGTTTATTTTCTTGAAAAAAGGCAAGAAGTATTCACTTTACATGAGAACACCGAGGCATGCTGGTGGATTTAGTTACTTCGGAGCATTATTTTCTTAATTTTTTTTTCTTCTAGTTTAAAACAGCAAAAGCCCATTATCTGAGTCCACTGTTTCCCAAGTGGCTTTAGCGTTTGTAGGAACAGAGAACACCCAAAGATGGAATTCCATTCTTCGTGAACACACATGAGTGATAGAGTGATACATGGTCTGTTGTGTGCCTTCTTTTTGTTATGGTGTTTAGAATTCTTTTTTTAATGTGTGTGTGTGTGTGTGTGTGTGTGTGTGTGTGTGTACGCAAGCAGGTGCCCATGGAGGTCTGAGAGCATATTGGTTTAGGTCCCTTGTAGCTACAGATGTGAGTACTGGGAACTGAACTGTGGCCCCAAGAAAGGGCTGCAAGAGCTCTTAACTTCTGGGCCATCTCTCCAATCTGTTGTGTACCTTCTTGGACCTTAAACTGCTTGTAAAAATACAACCGAATATTTTGGGAAATGTCTGTGAATTTGATTTAACTTTCCATGTAGAAAAGGCATGAAGTTTTGCTCCTGGTTGAACTGAGAGCCCTTTGGGTGAAATTGTTATGCAAACAATGCAGAAAAAAAAGTTGTTAAAATTTTGAGCTGGGTTAAGAGACTATGTGGGGGGAGGGGGAGGGAAGGGATCTTTCCTAATTGGTATCAAAGGGCTGGGGACGTGGCTCAGTATGAGCTCAGAATGGAGTGAGAGTCTGGCTCTAAGCATCCACAGCACCACCAAAACAAAGCAAGATTGACATCAAGGCCTTGACTGAGCTGGAGTCAGATTAGATCTCTTCTGTGTAACTGAGACTCCTCCCAGGCAAACCTGGCAGGCTGGGGCGGATCACCCAGGCATCTGTGGGATTCATTTTACCAAAGAAATGGAGCAAGAGATGTGTCTTTGCTTCCGGGAGAAGCTAAGGTACGTCAACTCTGTTACGTCAGCACCGAAGCCGAATGCTGTTTTCTTCTGTTCCATGGTTTAAAGGGCACAGAAAGCTCCCAAGGTCCTTCCCCCCTTTCTCCAATTATATAATTACATTCTTATCTTTTCCTAAAGCACGCCCTTGTGTTTCAACTTCTAGAGCATTTTGAAAAGTATTTAAACCGGGCGTGGTGGCGCACGCCTTTAATTCCAGCACTCGGGAGGCAGAGGCAGGCGGATTTCTGAGTTCAAGGCCAGCCTGGTCTACAAAGTGAGTTCCAGGACAGCCAGGGCTACACAGAGAAACCCTGTCTCGAAAAACCAAAAAAAAAAAAAAAAAAAAAGAAAAGTATTTAAGATATTTGTTTGTTGTGTACAAACTCAAAGCTGCTGCTGATTTTGAATATTCCATCCTTGTATTAACTCTCTGTGTACAGATTGCCACAACTAGAGTGTGTGTGTGTGTGTGTGTGTGTGTGTGCATGTGCTCCCACTACTTCATATATGTTATGTGAGTGCTCTGTCACCAAGCAACATCCCCAGTTACATAATTGCTTTGTTGTTTGAGACACAGAGAGGGGGGAATTGGAGGGGGGGGGGAGGACCTTGGGAGCTTTCTGTGTCCTTTAAACCATGGAACAGAAGAAACAGCATCCAGCTTCCCGTGCTGACGTAACAGAGTTGACGTACCTTAGCTTCTCCCAGAAGCAAAGACACATCTCTGTGTAGCCCTGGCTATCCTGGAACTCACTCTGTAGACCAGGCTGGCCCCGAACTAGCCAAAATCTGCCTGCCTCTGCCTCCCAAGAGCTAGGATTGAAAGCCACCATGCCCAGTTCACAACTTCATTTTGAAAAGCAACAAACATAGGGCTGGAGAGAAGGCTCAGCGGTTAAGAGCACTGGCTGCTCTTCCAGAGGTCCTGAGTTCAATTCCCAGCAACCATATGGTGGCTCACAACCATCTGTAGTGGGATCTGACGCCCTCTTCTGGTGAGTCTGAAGACACCTACAGTGTATTCATATAAGTAAAATTAATAAATAAATCTTTAAAAAAAAAGGAAGAGAGAATGAAAGAGAAAGGAAAGAAAATCAATGCAAGGTAAATGTTGCCCAGACAAGTTTATGAATTTCACTTTAAGGTTACAATAAACAACGTGTTGACTAAGTGCTTTCTTTGCCTGAAAATCAGCTTTTTCAATAAACCACCCTTCCTTGTTGATCAACAAAGAAAGGGAAAACACAACCGTTCTTGTCAAATGAGAAGAAAAAGAATGCAATTTAAAAAAAAAAAAAGCTTTCTTTTCTTTTTAAGGTTAAAAGTTGGTAACAGTGGGACTTATCCTTGATCTCAGCAGCATCTGGAGGTGTAGCATCACTTAAAAAAATAAGTTTTATTTTTCTTCCAGGAAATAACTGTAGAGAGAGGAAGCTTGCCAGCAAACATTCCCCGGACTCCAGACTGAGGCTGTAGTTCTGAGGTTAGAAAGTGTGTGTGTGTGTGTGTGTGTGTGTGTGTGTGTGTGTGTATGTGTGAGTGAATGTGTAAATGTGTGTGAGTATAAATGTGTGAATGTGTGTGAATGTGTGTGTGAATGTGAATATGTGAATGTGTGTGTGAATGTGTGTGAGTGTAAATGTGTGAATGTGTGTGAATGTGTGTGTGAATGTGAATATGTGAATGTGTGTGTGAATGTGTGTGAGTGTAAATGTGTGAATGTGTGTGTGTGTGTGAATGTGTGAATATGTGAATGTGTGTGTGTATGCTGTGTTCATCTAGTCTGAAAAGATGAGGCAGGTGTTTATGACAAGCTGTGATAAGGACTTTAAATTATTTGAATCCATTGTGGTTTTCCTCGTTAGAAAAAGTAGAAAGAAAGCTTCTAAAACCAAGTCTGTATTTAA